>NC_140475.1:817500-1537500 GCF_051167445.1 Perissodus microlepis | reverse complement strand
GAACAGCAGTTGGAGACCAAAAAACATCCAGAATTATTGGGACCTTGTGCAATGAAGTCTTATTAATTTTGAAATGGTCCCCAAAAATATTGCAAACTAACCATTTTAGCCCAAAATAAACTGCCTCGAATTATCTTGGAACCCTTTATTAACACAAATGAGTGTGTTCACACATTTCACAAAAAGATGATTCAGTGACACTATTCAGTGATCTAATGTCTCATTTAAAAGCTTTTCCAGTGTATCAGAGTGCACCTGCTGAAAATAAACCCTCATCATCCTCCCCTGTCCTCTTTCTTACTTCTTCACCACTGAGAGTTTCCCACATTAACCTTTTTCCCTCTGACAGGGAAACACAGTAACTATACATTAGCTAGCACACACATGTGAAAAACTGCACACACACCACACTGTTTGCGTGTTGGGTGATATTTGCAGAGCTAGTACTACTGCAGTTATTTTCGTATTCTCGAGCAAATACCTCCATGCCATCAGCTGGAAACAACACAAAAACGTGAAAATTGACCTCGTTCAACAGTAACATGGCAGCTCAGTGTGACAAAAATCAGCAGAGAGGTCGAGCGTCAGGAAACGAAGAACCCACTCAGTGCTTGTGCAGATGCAGATCGCTTTCATAAAAATTCTGAAAATGATTACAAATACATGCGTTAAGTTAATCGTAGTGAGAATGTTTTGGCTCTGTGTTGCACACGAGTTTGAGGGACTTTACATCACACGCTGACAGAATGAGCAACAGCAGCAGGCACTCAGTAGTCTGTCTCATCTTTTAAGCCACCAGGACTTCAATCACCCTCGCTTAAGCCCAAAGATTGAGGCTGCTTAGAACATTATTCCTTCATCCGATTGAAAGTTGGGACAAATAGAGCAATGGGCTGGAGAGGGTTTCGCTCTCATTTCCCTTAAGAGCCTGGATGCAAAGACAATTACCAAGTTGTGGGCACCGCAATGGAGAAGAAAACCACTCTAAGTCCATGTGGGATGTTCTGTCTTCTACTAATCTTGCATTCCCCAAGTAGGCCAGAGTGTTTCTGCAGAAAGTCAGAGGAACTTTGCTGTTTTCATCACAACTGAGAGTACATATGTCTGTCGTAATGACACAAATATAAACGGCATGTACGACATTTCTGTCCCGATTTTAATAATGGGTTTTTAAAACCATACTTCTGTCGACGAAGCAGTTTGTCCGTGCCTGTGTTTGAAGCTCCACAAATAACATTCATTTATTTAATCACCAAACGATTCAAAGATGGAAGCCCCGGTGGCACGGGGATGTGAGGACCATTCATTTTCATGTCACTCAGTCTTTTATCTTTTGTTCCCTATAAATCACATGTTGATTAATGTGAAATGACAAGCTGAGAGACGCTGAGCGCGGGTTTCAAATTGAACAATAATCAAGTGGGTTGAGAGTGACCCTGGCATGCAGGCAGACAAGCTCACAGCTGCCAATGGCGTGTGTCTCTTTCCCCCCCGTTTTAATTACAGGCTAGACTTAATTAAAAGTTTCTGTGACATTTCTTAGTGGCTGGTTCTCACATCAATTAAAACATGATTCCTGAGCTCCAATCCAAAGTGGAGTGGGTTTTGTTTTCTCCACAGCTGTCGTAGAGAAGCTGTGAGTTCGGTTTATTAGCGCCACACAATTTGCACAATTGTTAATTTGTCATAAACTCTGTATGTGGTCTCCTCTCCGGGGAGGCTGCGTTTTCTGTCAGAATCAGACAATTGTTTGTATTGTCAGCTTTAATGCACATCTCAGAGTGATGGTTTCACATGCTATCAATCACGTTTCCATTCCAACGTCTTCATGAAGACTTGCGACATTTTAAGGTGGGGTTAGTAAATAGCATCTTTAGTGGGCTTTCACATACTTGGGGAGGAAAGTGAAGTCGCAGCCTCCATTACTGACTCATTTCAAGAACTCAGCTTCAAGCACCTCAAAATGGGCTCTCCCTTATTCTCACACTCCTTATTCTGAGGCTTGGAGTAAATTTTTCATCTAAAGGAATAAGAGCTATTCAGACAAGGCGCTCAGCGCATCACATATTGGAAATCTAAGCCATCAAAATAAGTCCTGGATGCCTATTTGTGATTTAGACCTTATGGGAGATTTTCAAATGGATTCAAAGAGAACATGTGCTTGGAAATGACTGTGGATCACTGCACCACCATCCACGGTGGTTTTGAGGTCTGTGCACAACCTAATTGAGTTAGACTATTGATATTATACTTTATGAAAAAATAAGTATCTCATAATGCTTTTACTTGCACGGATTCCACTTCCAAGCATACATTAACCTGTTCCAAAGCTAGAATCGAGGCTTTTTACCTTAAAAACATCAGGATAAAATATACGCTCTCCGTCGTTTTCCTTTTAGTTCTGAGCTGCAAGCTGAGTTTGATGCCAGCAGCATCGGCTGACTAACTTGTTTGAATATATTTTACACACGTTAATAATGTCAATTGTCTGCAGGCAAGCGAGACTGTGACTAACCTGAGCTTGGTGATATTTCTGAGCTAAATGTTGACCCAACAGTGATCTGAGTCACAATGTTTTAAGTGTCATTTTGTCATGTCTTTGAGGTTTGTCATGTTAGCTTGTTAGTTAGCACCAAACTCAAAGTACAAAGTGGTTGATTTTCCAGGTGCTTAGTAGTTTAATAATAAGATAAAAACCGAAGGTGCAGGAGTAATAAAGGATGATTCTGTATCCCACAGAAATATGCCTGAACAGGTAACCTGCACACGGTGTATTTGGAACAATGCTTCTTCTTTTTCGCTCTATGACACCCATCTTAATAAAAGTTCAAATTTAAAATGATAGCAAAATAAAATCCATTATCATTCCCAACGCATAACATACCGACGATTTGCCACGCCCCTAGGCATCCCATAGTAACCCTAAAGGTGCCTTCCACGTCCTTATGAGTAAGACACACTTCAAGCAGAGGCTCCAGCCGTCCATTCCAACCTTAACCCTATGACATCGTGTTTTCCAAAGTGTTTCAGGTTAGGCTGATTTTCATGTCACACGTAAAACTCATGTATAGATTCACTCCAACCTGCTCTCATGCCTCCGGACGTGTAACATTACCGACGATTTGTCACAGTCATCGGTAATGCGCTGGGATGAGAACATGTTGACTTATCCAGGACTGGGTTGGGGGGGGCAACAGCCTATGAAGAGAAGCCTAAATCTCCCTCTTCCCCAGGAAGCACTGAATAGTGACATTAGCAATAAGGCTGCCACGATTAGTCGACTACCTGCACACATCTGTAACAAGTAACACCCTGCAGGGGTCGTGTCCAGGTAAATGCAGATCACTGTCCAAAGGCACATATCCATCCATCCATCCATCCTGGACTGGTCACCGCTAGCATATCAGTTTAAACATAACTGTACTGTCACGTAAAATACTGATGTGCACTAAAAGAACAATCTACTCGTGTCATGTCAAATGTAAAAGTCTACAGCATGTAAATGTTACATCAGTCGTTTGCTTGTTGCTGGTATATTTCACTCACTTACATGTTAGTGTTATGATGGCGCTGGAGAAAAAGTTAATGACAGCTCATCTTTAAATTGTTTCCATCGTTACATTTCTGATTCAGATTTTTCTGCCGATTCATCATTTTATCATAAACCAACAATATGTGAATAACGTTAATCACACAGTGAAACACAATGACAGAGTAAAACATGCGTTTTTTTCTGCTGTACTACTATTGTGCTTTTGCACTAACATCTCTGCAGTGTCACAGAATGTGAATTTCTTTGACATTCAGTGCAGTAAGTGCTATCGGAAAACCTGCTCTCGTAAGATTAACCTGCCGTCACCTTTCATTTTTCACAAACCTCCTGTTGATATTAGACTGTTGGAGCCACACATCCTGGAACAAACACAGTCTAGAGAACTGTCAAGAGACAGACCTTTATTTTCAGAACATTATTTTTTATTTAGCACAGAACAAAAATCACTTCCGCAGGCAGGATGTCGCAGCACTTATGATACGACTCCAACAGTTCACTGCGTGTAATTAGCAGCTGAAAGTTAGTGGCCACAGAGAATCCACAGATGAAAGCGAGAGTGGCCTCAAAAAGACTCCGGGGAAAGGAGAAGCTCAAGGCTCGTGATAAGTTCAGGCAAGTGTGTAAACAATTTTCAACCTCAAGGCCAGCAGGCTTCAGTAATGGATGCTTAACCCAAAGTAGAGTGATGTACTCCCCGCCCAGAAACACTGGGACCGGCTGAATTAGTGCGAGGACCTCTGACACACTAATGTAAATAGAGGAGCAGAATTTACAGAGCACGGCGTTCTTCAACCTCTGAAACCACTCAGAGATCGAGGCAAGAAATTTATGTCCTTTGCCTTCGTGGAGAGGGGAGAGGAGGAGAAAGTGAGCGAGCGTCGTGCAGAAGAAACAAACCTGATGTGAGTCAGCAACAAAGGAGACCCAAATATTCACAAGGGGGAACCTTCATAGCTGCTTTTCATATAATGTTTAGGATTTGATCCACTCCACTTTTTAAAGAAGACCAGCCTTTGAAATCAGTTACACAATCTTCGACTGATTCGGGCCCAATTTTCAGATACGGCTTTAAGGACTGTCACGGTCTACACGCATCGACCGCAGGAGAATCAGCCAGGGTCATTGCAATGTAGTGTTCTTCTGTGATACCCTGGAATTCATGTGGAGTTTACTTTGACACAGACCACCCACCTAAACACTGTGCAGACCAACAATACAACAGTGCTTCTAAAAGCACGACAATCTGTCGAGCTCAGAAAAGCAACTCAGAAATGACAAAAGGAAACAAACGATCCCAGAGCTCCAGTTCAAGTGCGGTGACGCAGGTGGCTTTAATGTTGTGTTTGTGGATGAATCAATTTTTGTCATCTAATGAAAAAGGATCACAAAATCAGATTATTGAGTGCAGTTAATGTTGACATGTGAAGTTGTGCAGTTCATCAACAGAGTGTAGCCTTGGGTAATGTAAGTCAATCATATTTTTTTTAATATGATTGGTCATCAGCCAGTCAGCTTCTGGTACAGCTGATTATTTGGCATTTAAATGCAACCTGTTATTATCCAGAAATTGCTCTATAAGCGCAACAACCCAGGCAGCTCCATTTGGTACAATCAGATAAGATAAGATAAAATGACCTTTATTAGTCCCACAGGTGGGAAATTTATTTTGTTACAGCAAAAGTGCAAAGTTATGTAGCAGAAATTAGAAAACACTGGAATGCAATAAAATAAAATAAAATACTATATACAATAAGCAACTGATGCAAACACAACGTGTCTGCAAAGCAACATGTGATATGATTCTAATATGTTACATGTGGCTTTATCTGTATCTGGGCTTCTCTTAATGCTAATGCTAACACTGATATAGAAACCCACATTTGACTTTAGTAGGTTACTGGTTTCTAAAAGTCGAAGCAACACTGAAAAATGACCAAAGGCATTTTTGCTGTGTAGTGCAGTGAATCCATCTGAACACAAACTCGATCGATTCTGTTTACTTTTTCTCGCTGCAGTAACTTCAGTCATGGAAGCTGCAGTTTAGCATTTATTAGCTTTCAGCAGACTTTTAAGCTATGATCTGCTCAGGCCAGGCCACACAGCCTCACAGCAAAACGTATGCGGTAACTGTGATATGCAGCTGTGCTAACTGAACATGTAAGGTGCTTATTCATGTTCCCTCGTCTAAGGTGACTTTACAACATTTAACTGTTTGTGAAAGAAGGAAAGAGAGTAGCTTGCATAGTTTGCAAGTTGGTATTTTGTCTCTTGGGTGAACTCACTGCTGGTCCTCCCCTCAGTCGTTCTCTAACAAAGCCCTTATCTCGGTGTGCAACGTGCTCGGGGTAGATGAACAGTAATATGAAAGAAGCATTTTGTTTTCTCAGAGATGCGCTGTGCTGACCGCTGATGTTTAACTTCTTTACATAACACAGCTTTAATTCCAAATATAATGCACAACAGACAATATTCCACTAGTAAATCATAAGATCATCATTCATAAACATAAAGCACTTTTAATTGTCATCACCCAAATAATACCTGACGTGATAAAGAGATTGAGAAACCCAGCTCCATGAATAGCTGCTAGCTGTGGTGACTTGGCAGTTTGTTTAAAGAGACCGTATCAGACCTGAGCTCACATCTCGCTCACTACACATACGAGCAGCAGATGTCAGAGTTCTGCCCCATCAACAAAGACACCTTACAGAAACAGTGCAGCACCTAATTTTGCCGTCTGCCCACTAACTTTAAAGTTTTAGCTCCATAGAAACCGACATTCGTAACAGTGGGACTGTAACGCTTCTGTCTCGCACCTTTTTCCATCACTGAAAGCAGCACTTATTAAAAATACAGCTCATACCTCAAACCTCTGATCAGCCTCTAAACTTAATGGTGTCATTTTGAGGCACGACTATAGGGAAGACAGATTTTTATTGATCTACAATACTTCCTCATTTCAGTCAGCTTTTCATGTTGGTCAAACCACAAAATGTTTTCAGCGATGTCATCATTGTAGGAAGACACAGTTGATATAACTGTGAGTCCAGTCTTTGGTGATTGTACACTATTAGAAAGATTAGTAACACCGACTTATTTAGAAAACTGTTTCAAACCCTCTGAAATCTTACTTGGAGGCCAATAAATAGCACGTAGCTCCTGGAAACCAAAGAAGCAAACCGCCTACGGTATCCATCGAGGTTCAATCCTCGGCCCAGTTCTGTTTAACCCGAATCTGCAGGGCCTCACTCAGCATGAGGAAATGTCATAAAACTTCATAAAAGAGTGAAAACTTTAAAAAAAAGAGTAAAATCAAAAGGTTGCTGTCGAGCTGAAAGGCTGCTTCAAAATGAAAAAAGGAAAATTAATAATTGTTTTATTTCAGGTTATTAAGTGTTCAGCAAAATAAATAATCACAGCACTTTGTTCTACAGCTTGTTTTGACTGCAGCAGAATTGTAATCATGCATTAATTATACATTTTTACCTGTAGGGGTTATTAATATTTCCATACATGATATGTTAAGCATATGTTTTAGCCCAGTGATCATTTTGGACTACGTTGATCTGTGTGTATGAAATCATTTCATAGATTTGCCTTGGCTACTGATGGTATGCAAGGTAAGTGATCCTTTCACAAAGCTTAAGCTTTATTGATGAGGAGGAGGCTGAAACCAATCAGGGTGATCTCAGAATAATTTCCTTTGTTGTGAAAACTGTAGTTGAGATTGTGTTTGTTACTTTTTGTCTGTGTTTTTTTCCACAGATTTGCTATTTTTAAAGTAATTTGAGTATTTAACATTGCATTAAAGCTCCTAAAGTGGAAACTGTAATAATCAGTTGATATGACTGAAATATGTTGTTGTTGAAGATCAGTCAGACTTGCTAAGACTACCACGATGCAACAATTAAAGATATTTTTGTGCAGTAGAGTTATTAATTATATAAAATGTGCATTTTGTCAGGGGCTGTGCAAACATCGCATGCTTCTCCCACTACAGTTGTTCAATTACTTAAATGTTCTCAGCAGTAACTTCCATTAAGGATCAGAGGGTCCTGCTGTGATGCAGCAGCAGTTAAAGTGATGATCGTCTCATAAATGATATCAAGTCATTTTGGACTTGATTTTGAATTTAACTAAACATGAAGCAAAAGTAAAAACAACTAAAAACTAAACTGTCTAAATCAGGACACGAACTCCTGCCTCTTTGAGTCGAACATTTTTAACACGTGTTTATAGACGCGATACATCGTGTTTTATAAATATTGCTTACAACTATATAGTAATAATAATAATGTACAATTTATAAGCAGTGGTTAATATTCAGTGCTGTCAGTAACATCGAGGATCACAGATTTTTTTATAAAGAGCCATTTTGTGTGAAGCCTGCATTAAAAGCCCGGACAGTTTTTTGCTCAATGCTGTTTTCTGTTATTTTCAATTTTCAACTTAAAAAAAAATCTCTGTCTGTTGTCACTTCCTCAGCTTTAAGTGAGTTTCTTGCTTAATTAAAGAAGTGCTCTTGGTCGCCCGCTTTAGAACTCACCATAGCAAATTAACTGTATGAGTGTTTTTTGGTTATATTACAAAGAGCAAAGACGGCGGTGAAGGATTAGTGCTACTGTTCTTTCTCTCCCTGTGTGTGTGTGTGTGTGTGTGTGTGTGTGTGTGTGTGTGTGTGTGTGGGCACATGTAGTTGTGACTGTGGGAATATGAATATGAGAGATGAGATAAATCAGAGTGCCATACAGTAATGGTGCGTGGGCTTCACCGAGCATGTTTCAAGTCAAGAGGAGTGTGTGTGTTTCTTTTATCCCTCGCTCATGGCTCGTTTTATTTTAAGGCATGATGACAGGTAGGGAGGATGGGAGCTGAGGTGGTGACTCACAGTAAAAGAGCAGAAGATGTGAGAGAACGTCTGGTGCATGCTCGGGTGTCTCATTCAGTCCTGGTAACGATGCGCTTGCTTAAAATGGAAAAGTGTATTTTCCTGGGTGGGCCTGTGGGGGTCAGATGGTGGACTAGTGCAGCTTTAATCACATCAGTCCAAACTGTTCTGAGCTCGGAGCCTAAACCTGACCCTGAACGTTTTTTACAGTAACAACAAGTGGATGTGTAGAAAGGTTCAGCTGATGTGGGAACTCAAAGGAACTGCAGTTCATTTCACGGTGGCTCTTTTTCCTTTGATTGTGAAAACATCACAGTTGCCACAGTTTTTACTGAGATCTGAGGACCTGCTGACAACACAAGTGGAAACATTTATGTGATTCAACATTTTGCTGGTTACAAACATCTTTATAAGAAAGACCAGAATAAAGTCCATGTGTGTGAATCTGATTCTCTCCCCATCCACTCGCTGAGGGGATCAACTGGAACTTTTCACTTTTTAACAGAAACGAGTCTTTTGAAAAAGGACTAAAATCTTCTCTGTTGGACTTTCTGTTAAGGTCACTGCATGCCACTGTGGTAAGGTAGGATGTTATGAGATAAGATGAACCTTTATTAGTTCCACACGTGGGAAATTTTTTGTCATGGCAGAAAGTTTAAGAGCAGTAAAAGTTCAGAAAAACACAACAGGATAGGATAAGATAAAAATAGAACATGCACATGTGTGGTCCTCTGCAGACACCATGTTGTGGAGTCTGACAGCAGTTGGAAGGAAAGGCCTGTGAAATCTCTCCGTCCCACATCGTGGGTGCCGCAGCCACTGAAGGAGCTGCTCAGTGCTGTCAGAGTCTCCTGCATGGGGTGGGAGATGTTGTCCAACAGGGATGACAGCTTAGCCACCATTCTCCTGTCACTCACCACATCCACTGAGTCCAAAGAGCGTCCTAGAACAGAGCTGGCCCTGCAGATCAGCCTGCTCAGTCTGTTCCTGTCCCCAGCTGTTAGTGGCATCATGACGAAGTGGAAGCGATCAGGAACGGCAGCAGCTCGGCCACTAAGTCACAGGCCGTGCAAAATCACAGAGTGGTGTGAGGCGAATGGTGCACAAAGGTGGGTCGCTGCAGACCTCCAGTCTTCACGTGGCCTTCAGACTAGCTCAAGAACAGGACATGGAGAGCTTTGTGGAACTGGTTTCCAAGGCTGAGCAGCTGCATCTAAGTCTTACATCACTAAGTGAAATGCATAACACTGGATGCAGTGATGTAAAGCTGCACTCTGCATGATCTCTGGGGTGACAAATCACGCTTCAGCGTCTGTCAAGCTGATGGACGAGTCTGCGTTTGCTGATTGCCAGGAGAACAGTACTTGTCTGACTGCACTGTGCAGAGTGTAAAGTTTGGTGGAGAGGGGATTATAGTGTCGGGTTGTTTTCTTAAGGAGTTGGGCTCAGCCTCTCACTTCCAGGAAAAGGAACTCTTAATGCATCAACATACCAGGATATTTTGGACAATTTCATGCTTAATTTCAAGGCAGACAAGCCGGCGCTTATAAACCCGTAAACCTGAATGAAGAAGAGGATGGCGTTTGCTTTAAAGGCGTTTTAAAGAGCTGCTGAATGTGACAACAGTACATGACAAGATACAAAACATTACAAATGAATATACACAAATAAGTGAAAATGCAATTGAGTGTCACACATAAGGCAGGGAGAGCACACGTCTCAAATGTGTCTGTATGGAAAGCCAGAGGTGGGAGAACCGCAGCGAGCCCCCGAGCACAGAACCGAGTCATCATCCATGACATTGATTAAATCAGATACTATTAGAGGGCTACAGAAGCAGGAATTCCCTTCCCTTGATTTACAGTTTATTTACAGTGTTTACAGATGACAGGGCAGATTAGGGTTTAGAAAAGAAAAGAAAAACTGCACAAAAACCCAGAAAACTGTTCTAAGACATGAGAGAACTCACCAATCACATCCAAGGCTAAGCCCATGGCTAACTGGCTAACACTCCAGCCTCATAGTTTCATGCGTGTCTGTCCCTCAGGAGACAAGCCAAGCTAATGAAAATTATCCTCCTTCTATCAGTGCAAACCATTTTGTTATATTCACACACAAAGCTGACGTTTCTGTACAAAAACAACAAAAAAAGATGTTTTAATTGTCGTTTCTAAGGCTCCATAAAACTACAAAAGGCTACAAAAGTTAGCTTCCATTGTTTAAAACAATTATTGAAGACAAGATGTTTCAACCACATGGTAAACTCCACATCACCCAACCATGAACAGATTTGGGAATCTCTCCCTGTGTGACAGTCTGCATCTTCGACATAGACTCGGAGCGTGGTGGTACCCAGCCTTCCATCATTTCAGTAATGCTGACTTTTGCAATTAGCTCACTTTAGTAAAGGGTTGGGATTGTGTGGGCGACTGATGACAATTTTGACACTTAGGAAAATGACCAGAAGTTAAGCTCAGTGGTAAATCCAGATATTCTATTTAGCCTTGCAAAGACTTCAGGTAAATGTGAAGGAATGGTTCACAGCAGCACTGGCCTCACACTCACTAATCTCTGTTTGCCGGCTTGATGTAACAGAAAAATCATTCCAGTGTACTGTTGGCCACGGGATACAGCAAGAAAGGAGGAGCTGGAGTGGAGCTGGGTTGCAAAGTGGCTTGAAGATGAGCAGCAAATGCGGCAGGCTGCTTACGGAGCACAACATGTGAGATTTGCTGGTTTGATGTTTAGAAGGACTCAGCTGATGTTCGCCGTGATCCAGAGCCGCTGATCTGCTGTGACTGCAACCGGATGAATTAACACTACGGCTGACATTCAGTGTACTTTTACTACTGTAAAATATAAATGTCCATTTACTAGAAATGTGCTCTGTCGAAGGACGGGGCTGTGTTAACCAATCAGGTGGCAGATCCTAAATTACTGCTGAAACAGAGCATTTGGTGATCCCTGTGTATGGTACCCACACCCCCACGAAGCACAGTGCAGTCAGAACATGTCATTTTGGATAGGTGCTGTAATCTTCTACAAAACAAAAGAACACAACATGAGACTTTCAGATTCTGCACTTGTTTTACAACTATGCACAAAAGCTTTTTTCCTTCTGGAACTGAGGCTGGTACTTGCCTCCAAATGAAAATGCCGTGTGTGCCTTCCAAAAGATGTGACCCGTAGCGGGCAGAATATAAATGCACTGAAGAGGTGTTTTTGATGTTGGAAATATCAGGCACTCTCTTCAGCTCGATGGTAGCAGATGTCTACTCTACCATCTGCTTCAGACAGATATTGCGACTGTGTCCGCCTCTTAACATGAAAAGGACTTCTGAGCATCCTGCACTTACCTACTGAATCCTCTCAAACTATTTTACTTGCTTAGAATATCTTATTTGATTTGTTCTGCAAATTCATGCCGTGCCGTGGATGGGCTATTGATTTAGTCTTGATGCAGAAAGAAGAGCCAATACTAATAAGGAGATAGAGGAATAGACAGCCTGGATGGAGCCGTACAGTTATTAATATCATCGCTATTGAGCTCCTTGGGTCCTCAGATATGCTTGTTAGCAGTTCAGCGGATAATAATCCTAACAGCCACCGCTCGAGCTGCCTTAGGCCTGCTCCCGTGTCCTTCTAACCCAGTCAACATCCAAACACTCCTCCGGGGGGACGGTGCTGCTGTGTAAAAGCCAGCTGTGCTCGGAAATCAGAGAAGAGAAGAAAGATGAAGAAGGAGATTATCTATTAAAAAGTATAATGCAATCAGCAAGGGAGGAAAAGTGACCTTCTTGGGAAAAAGTACGGAGGAGTGTTCACCGTAGAAGCTATATGATAGCGATGACACTTAGCTGTCTTCTGCTGAATTATGACTGGATTAGAGCGGCTCTTTGGGTTGCAACACGATTCCCAGGCCCCCGGTCCTCCTCCCTACAGGATGTAGGGGTTAACAATGAGTTCATAACATGACCTTTCGAAGGCCTTAGTCAGCACACACTCCCTTTACCCTGACCTCCCCCTCCCGCCTCCGTCCTTTTCTTTTGCTCAGACGCGGCCATCTCTGAACTGAGATGAGTCAATGTTAGCACATTCTCTGCCATCGCTTCCTCTTTGTACTCTTCTTTGAACTCGCCGTGGCTTTGACTGTCCCATCCCTGCCTGTTTGGCGAATCTTTATTCCTGGCTCTATCAAGGGGAGCGGAGCGGGGAATAAAGAGTACTCTTTCCTTTCCGGCTCTTATCTTCTCTCTTTCCAGTTTCCAAAACCAACAGCACCCAGCTTGTCCATCTCCTTTTTATATTTTTGGTCCTCTGCTGTGAGTGTGTCTGCAAAACTTGTATCCATCGGTGACCTGTGGCCATGTGGATTAGTCTGCCAAGTCCAGCTGGGCTTGTACAGCTTCCTGTGGAGTACATTAAAGGCTTGTAGAGGTCAGCTTTCTCGAACTCTGACCTCGGTGAACCACAATATCTGATTCCTATTACTTTGAACTTGCAGTACAGAGTGAGGTTGTTGTAATTAATTTCGCAAGATGACGAGCTGTGAACCCGGCTTTCGCTTTCATGCCAGACCATCTGGACTAAAAATATATTTCTCAGCCGATTTCCTGAACAGCAGGGACGACACGAACAATCGTCTCCATCAGCTTTTATTTTCATGTATTATATTATAGCAGCAGCATCTCCTGGGCTGAAACTCATCGCATCTGGCCCTAAGCTGGCCCCCTGAGTGCTGTTAGAGGTTATCGCCCTGAAAGCTACCCTCCACATGTGCTTCAGCAGCAGCCACACTGCAAAGATCTGTGTTTCCAATCCCGTAGAGGAAAGAGGGAGCATTGTTTCAGCCCTGCACCCCAGGGGAGTCAGAGGGATCTTTTACACGCTTGTGGTTTTACTGTAAAACATCTCTCTTTCTGCACTGACTGTGTGTCAGACAGCAGGAAGGGCTTGTCTGGGATTTATTGGCAGTTGCGGATCTGCAGATGATGGACGAATGCCCCACTGGAGCGCAGGTCTTGTAAAAGGCAAAGGGTGGAATACCCCGTTAAAGTGGTGTTTATTTCCTTTGCATGTCTTGCAGGATTCCTCCTTCTCTCTCCATTAACATCACTTTTTTTCCCATCCAGTCGTGGCCTACGTGCTCCTTTATCTGTATAAACAGGGGATTGTCTGGACGCTCTCAGCATGTGTGCATACGTGCATCACAAACAGTTAATGTCATGTCTTCATGCTGTTGCTCCACAGGATTCATTGTTTTGTTTGAAGAAAATGTCTAAGTGTGTGTATATCATGCTGTTCGCCTGCACCGTGCACTGCATTAGAGATAAGTCCAACACCAGCCTTCATATTTCTGGAGCTCCACGTCTGCACGTCTTTGTTATGGTTCAGTCTGTACCATGTAAAACAGTGATGGGAGAAGTATTCAGTCCCTCCACTTCTCAAGAAGAAGCGGTGCTAAAATGTTAAAACACTCCTTTACAAATTAAAGTACTTTGGTCAAATTTGGTAAAAGAGTATCATTAAGATAATCAGCACAGCTCCTGACCTTAGTTTGGAGATGGGTTAATTTTGAAGGGCTTTAGAGAGCCAGTGAGAGACTGAGAAGACAGTTGCTTCAGTAAATCCTCAGTTACTTAAAGGACTAAAAGCACAAACAGCGGTACATTTATTTTGCAGTGGCATGGGGCCTAGCATTGTTATAACATTCACGATTATTGTATAATATTTATAACGACATTAACGTTGCATTTAAGGCACGCCTTAACATTTTTACACATTTCGTCTTGATGCATCTCAGTCATCCAGGTAAGTAAATCTCCAAAAGTTGATTCTGTTCATCTGGACGCAGCGTTTTGTCTTCAGTCTCATGTCTAATGCTGTCTAATGCTCTAATGCTGTGATTGCAGCCATTCCCCAACTCTCTGTGAATGGTGCTCATGGCCATTGATCAGTGGTCTTTGATCAGTGGGTTTTGGTCAGTGGTTGTTGATCAATGGTCATGAGAATTTGCATAATTAAGATTAAGGAACTGACCTCCCAGCCCATTGTTCCTTCAGTGGTTTCAGTCATTATGCAAATTTACTGTTTCTAAGGTTGAAACCTGCAGTCAGCTGAGACTGAAGGAGTCACTTGGATGATGACGAAACGTTTCTCCCACAAAACGCTACGTCCAGATGAACAGAATCAACTTTTGGAGATTTTTAAACGTTGCTATATCTAAGAGAAAGTATTGCGTTTTATACCCTCCAGTCTGGAAGTGTGGAGAAAGTACAGCATTTGTATCAGAAATACAGAAAGAATCAGAAAAGTCTTACCATCGTGTTTATTACTCATTTGTGAAGCAAAAGCATCCGGCTTAACCACAAACAGCACCACTACATTTATTACCTACAGCTAATTTACAGAGCTGCCATTTGTCACCAGGCGAGGCAGCGGACCCCTCCCATCCTGAGTACTGACCAACTATAAACTACAGCAGTGGCAAAGTTTGCAATGACAGTAGGAGAGAACCAAGCTCCCCGGGGGCCCCCACTTGACCCCACTCACTCCCACTGTTAGTGACGACTCTATTTAAACAAACCTAAAGACTGATGATAATCAGTGAAAGTGAGGAGGAGTTACCCTGGGAGTGAAAAAAGGAAGAAAGTGCTGAGCTGAACAGATGATTAAATATGTTGCGTAACCACCAACGTCGCATTCTTTCTGTTGTTTACATTTTGTGATGAAGCTGCTTCTGACAGTGCTAACTGTCAAGCTGTAAATGCTAAGTTATGACATTTAGATTTAAAGACATTTGGATCCATACACTAAGTATAATGTATACTGGTGTAAATTATTGTGTGGGACTGTATGTGCAGTGTGGTGGGTGTATTTTATTGCATTTTCCGTGTCTTCAGAGGAGACTAATTGGTTTATGAGTGTTTTCATTATGTAACAAATAGTCAGTGTATGCTCTATAAGCTTAATCCTCTATATTAGAATTATTACATTGCTTCTATCAAATAAGAGTCTTTCTTAAATACGATCTTATTGTACTTATGTAACCATTACATACTGTTATAATTAAACAAAATGTGTTCTAACCCCCAAACTGTTCCTGGTTTACCTGTAAGCCTGCAGTTATCTTCATCATCAGTTAGAGCCCCTCCTCATCCTTTTCTTCTTCTTTGGTGCAACCCTATAAATGTGGGGTACCCCTTTGGCCTCTCCTGTGGGAGAGGTCGGTGTCTTTTCTTTTCCAGCACTAATTATGTCTTTATCCACCCTGATGTTTCTGATTGTGTGTTTTAGTTCATTATTGTCATCGTTACGCCTGCTGTAAATATGAGCTGCTTCTGTATTGGCACTGCTAATGCTAGCACAAGTCTTGCTAGCTTGACGTTGTAGTGGGTTGAGCTAACTCTCGTCCCAACTGTTTATATTTGGTTACGGGAGCTGGAGCGGGCACGTTGTTTACTTGGAGGTCTTTCTTTTTACCTTTCATTGTTAGACACAACGCAGGACAACACTTACACTGTTATATGTATAATATGCTATATTCTACGGTGGCCCTGAGAAGTCAAATGCACTGCAACTTGAGAAAACGCCAGCAAACAAAAAAATGCTGCAAAAGCACATAAAACACGACAGAAGTTTAATAAAACACAACAGGCGTGTTTTTGGGGAGGCAACAACGTGACAGATGTGGACGTGACAGAAACCAAAACATGGCTGAGCCGTGCAGTGTGTTTGACCTCTCATGGTCACAGAAATATCATTTTATTAAGTAATTTGTGCATCACTTACAGTATGTTTCTATTATCTGTCTTCAAAACAATTTAACATCTTTGGCATGAGCAGCCAATGAGAAGGTTAAGCTGCCCCACACTCTGTGTGCTTTGCAGTGTAAAGATGCTTTGTTTCATCTTCCTGCTTTGTCATTTTAGGTCAGTCAACAGAAACTGATATTATTATTCAGTTATTTTTTTATTATTTATTCCCAAATGTTGATGTACTCTGATTAA
This sequence comes from Perissodus microlepis, assembly GCF_051167445.1. Taxonomy (NCBI): domain Eukaryota; kingdom Metazoa; phylum Chordata; class Actinopteri; order Cichliformes; family Cichlidae; genus Perissodus; species Perissodus microlepis. The sequence goes on along the minus strand of NC_140475.1, from coordinate 1,521,050 downwards.
AGGGGGCCCATGTGAATTTCTGCCCAGCGCCCCAACAAACTCTAGAACTGCCGCTGCTAAATGTCCAGAGCCTCTGTGCAGAGCGTGAAACGGTGCAACAGAGGCAGGAGTGATAAAAGCTTCCCAACAAATCTCAGTTTGTCTACCAAAAATGCACAAACAACAAAACAACCCAACCTACTATAGAGCTAAACCTCAGCGCAGCACAGCAGTGAATGCATTACAGTACTCTATGCTCTGCCGCTGCTTTAAGAAACAGCATGCATTCACAAGCAGCCAGTAGTGTTTGTGGATGCGTGGGTGAGAAGACATGGCTGGAAGGGCAAAATGAGAGAAATGCAGCGAAAAGAAAGACAGAGCAGAAGATAAGAGAGTGGAAAAAACGGACAAATAAAGAGGGAGAAACAAGTGGTGGTGAAAAATGTGTACCCACTGTGGGTGGTTTATTCACGTCTGAGATCAGTAGCAGTGAAAACTGCCTAATGGAGTCCTGTGGAATGTTCAGCAGTAAGAAATATTCCTAACTGTGCCAGGTAGCTGTAGTCTTCTTCTTCATATGAGGAAAACTAGAAATAAATAAATACTTTATTAGAAAAAGCAACATGTTAGATGTTCCTTCTCTGGCTGTATGAAACCTCTGTAATGATCTTAAAAGGCAAACTTTAAAGGTTCAGTTCGCTGGGGATTAAAAAAATTCCCACTTTGAAATTTCAGCTTTTCCCCCATTAGGATGGAGTTGAAAGGATCTTTGGAGTATTAAAAAATGCCCCCAAAATTACTCTTAAAAATTCAGTGTGAGAATTTTTCATAAGTGACCCTCCCTTCAGGTTTCTTGCTGGGCTGAAGCAGAATAAGTTCACAGCACCGTTTCGCCATTTCAGCCTCGCTGCTGCTTCCGACTCATCGTTGACTGCTGCTAATAATAGTCTGTTTGAAGAACAGTATCAGGATTTTTCTTTTTAGGTGATGACAGATTTAAACTTTGATTTTTCAAAGTTTCTCTGAATTTAAGAGGACTGAGACACAACAAAGAGACTTTTTTTGTTTAGCAGATACGCTGATGCATAATTTTGTTCCCCTCAAGAAACATTCCTGCGACAGTGACACAAATCGCTAGAAATCTCAGTGGGGCCACTCAGCAGAGTTCAGTCATGGGACTAATCACTCAGCAGGGGCGATAATTCTGCTAAAAAAATATTCAAAGGTGACAAACTTGAAACTTTTGAAGATGGCTGCGAGAACGTAAAAAACAGGTTTTTATAGTCAGAAAGTTGTTTTTTTCTTGGCCTGTGAATTGAAAGAATAGTGAAACTGCTGCCACATGAAATGAGCTTTTAATAAAGTCCAGGACGAGCCAATAGAGAAATATCTAGCAGACCAACCTAATCCTTTGAAACTCTCAGCCTGTTTGGCAAAGACATAATTATTAATGCCCAAAATGAATTTTTAGAGGGCCGGGAAGGATATTTGGGCTCAAAACATAAAGTTAGACCCATATATTTTTGGACACTGTGATCTGACTTATTTTAGCTGTGTACCACAACATGTTTAAGTTACAGTTACAGGAAGAAAATGGGCTTAAAACACAGACTCTCAGCTTTCATTTGAACAACGCTGCATTAACGATTACTTTACGCAGTCCTTTATTTTCAGGGACTCAAGACAAAGTGGACAATTCACTTAAAAGGTGTTTTGTGGGCAGGTGCGGGCTTTCGTCTTGATTATTTCTTCATAAATTAAGGCCTGGAGTTGTTCCAAAGGCGACATTTACACTTGGAAGCTCTTGCCGTGCACTCGCACTGTGCAGCCAAGTGAAATGTGTCATTCCTGGGTTAAAAGAAAAATCCATTACAGAGATGGGAGTAAAACTAGTTCGACACATTCACAGAAATCCACTGAGAACAACACGGATGGCTGATCACAGGATCCTTTCCATGGTAAAGAAAACCCGCCTCACAGCATCAGAACACGTTGCCATTAAGCCCACTGTGAAAGGAAAATACAGATGATTTCTGAAGGCTTCACAGACTTACTTTGTGATCAGCCAAAGACAAAGTTCACTGGACAGACCATCACAGCACAGACGCACACGGACGCTGAACACCGATCAGGTATTTTTGAAGATAAGACGTGAAATGTTCAGCAGTGGTCGAGTCCATTGCCTGATCCTGACATTCTGCTGCATTTTACTACCTGAAGGAAGAAAGACCCACAAATGAAACACCAACAGCTACAGATCAGTAGCTGCTGTAACTGATCAGACAGTTTTGGGATCGCCACAGGTTCCAGATTTAGCCGTCGTTGCTTGCAAAGGATTCCCAATATTAACTCTGGTCCTGGTGATTGTAGAACAGCTGATCTACAGGGGAACTTGTATACAGTGCTGTGCAAAAGTTTTAGGCCGGTGTGAAAAAATGCTGCAAACAAAGAATGCTGTCAGGAATATAAATGATTGTTATCGGCCCCAAATGTATTCTGCAGCAGGACAACGAGCCCAAACACAGCCAAAGTCATTAAGAACTATCTTCAGCATAAAGAAGTACTGGAAGTGATGGTGCGGCCCCCACAGAGCCCTGATCCCAGCATCATGGAGTGTGTCTGGGATCAGAGACAGAAGGATGTGAGGAAGATCCGTGCTTAGTTCTCCAAGATGTTTGGAACAACCTACCAGCCGAGTTCCTTCAAAAACCTTTTCCTCACCTGCCTTAAAATTTTGCACAGCACTGTATGTAAACATTGAATGCATTTGTGTTCAACCTTTCAAATTAAAGCTAAAATTCTGCACTTTACGCTCATCTCATCACTGTAACTCGTGCATGTTTTGGTGCATCACATAAATAACAGAAAATGTGCCCATTTTCAAGCGACACTATTATACAGTATTCATAAAATGTCATCGAGTACAGAACACGGTAAATATTTGTGCGTATAAGCCGGAAGAAAGCCAAACATTAAAAAAACTATTGCATCGTTTAGTTTCAAGACCCAACAGAGGGAAATCTCGTTCAGAGTGTATCTAACCGGAGATTAAATGACGCATGGAAGTAGTTTTTAGTTGTTTGAAGGTACTTTTGGATGTTTTTTCCACCCGAGTTAATCCATGCCCAACTCGGCACAAACATTACATCAGAATAGCTGAAAAAAACATTTGCTGCATGTAAAACGAGGCCACAGAAGGATAAGCGAGAGGAAAATTAGTGTGCGAAGAAAGGCTTTTGAAAAAGCCCGAAACATTTTCCCACCAGTAAACTCCAACAACACTACAGCCATTATTGAGTTTCCACAATATGTGAAAATATCAGTCCAGCCAGCCTGGCCCGCAGTGTTGCTGTATGAGAGGTCTTCTCGGGTACAAAATGTTGGCCTGGGACACCATGGTCAGGGAAAAATCTCCATAACTTACACTGAGGAGAAAAAAAAGACTGTTGGACGGAGAAACAGAGCACAGCGAGATCCAACCTCCACAAAAACCATAAGAATAACTCGACTCAGTCCAAAATCTTAACGTGGAGAGAACGCAGAGTTTTTTGGCTCAATCAACAAGCACGCATGGTAGGAAAGAGCAGCCACCATAGTTCATAACAGTTAACTATGTTTAACAATTTTTAAGTGAAAGACGATGCCACTAAACTCGGGTTCATTTGAACCCAAACTGCATCCTACCTGAGCAGAAGTTGGACCCGGCCCACGTTAAGCTCCGGGTATCGAGTGGCTCCTGCGTCAGACTGTAACGCGCATGATAATGAGTACCATCAACAATGAAAAGTAGGTGCTGTAGTCAGCTTTAGTTTCACACTATACAACAGCACAAAACCAGATGATAGACTTAAAAGAGATGTGACGGGGAGATCGAGAAACAACAGGTCCATTCATCAGACTCTCTCTGAGCTCAGCCCGGGAAGGAATAAAAGAGAACGAAGGAAAAGATGCAGGAATAAAAATAAATCCAACGTTATTTAGGAAAAACACAACCTCACCAAAGTAAGAGGAAAATAAATGAGACCCTGACTGTGTTTGTGAGCCAGCTCTGGCTGCATTTGAAACGACTGCTGCTATAAATAAGATTTGTTTTCAGCATCTACACTTGAAGCATTTTAGCATTTCAAGACAATGTCAGCGCAGGTAAGGCGCTCTAATGCAGCTCATCTTATTACCAACAGCTGACACGACCGTCTGTTTCACAGAGCTCAAACACTCTCATGGAGCTTTTTTCTGCAGTTTTGCCTTATCTGCTTTTGACTGTTATCACCATGCGTATAAAAGCATTGCATTAATGAAAGACTGCGTGTCACAAGCTGCTTTTGCAACTCTTCATGTGGAAGATTAAACACACGGTCTGAATGTATTTCGGCTAATAAAATACTCTTGACCTTGTAAACAGCTGGCACAGTAATGCCACAAAACATCCGTTTCAATAGAAAAAATCATTCAACTTTTTAAAGGCACTGACAACCTAATGTTTGCACGTCCCTTTGTGGATAAATAAGAAACGTTTCTTCTGTATTTTCCTTGTACTAAGAATAGATTGACCCGATCTTCCCCAGTGTCGTGGTTCTTTCACGTCAACATCTTCATTCTGCAGCAATCCCAGTTATCAGACATCGTACCTTGTTGCTTCTTACCATGTTTCCTGAGCCCTCAGCAATAATGCAGGGCAATACTTGCTGTTAATACAGGGCCAGTACTGCAGATACTGATACTTTTCTCCTATAAAGGGAACTTTTGTAGGGCAGAGCAGTGTTTCGTGGTTTATGATATGAACCATCATTAGTTCTGAACAAAAACAAAGCAAAACACAATCCGCCCACCTCTGTTTAACACCTGCGAGAATTACAAAAGTAATAACACAAGAATCACAGTGTGTCGTTTTGTGGTCTTCCTCCTCTCACTCCAGTCGGTCATATCAGATTGAGACCGTTCTCATTCCCAACTCGTAACATACCGACGATTTGTCCCGTCCCGAGGTGTCCCATACGCGCCGGATTGTCCACTAGAATGACGCTCCTGACAGTAACGCACGTTCCAGCCGTGCATTCCAGCCCTAACCCAAACCTTAATCCTAACCACGACCATAACGTTGTCCCTAACCTGAACCACAGTCTTAAGCATAGATGGTGTTTTCCAAAGCGACTCATGATGAGAAAGTAAAATAAATGTACATGTGTAGATTCATTCCAAACGGTTCTCATGTTTCTGTAATGCAGAGACGATTTGTCACATGGCGTCGTATGTTACGTTTTGGGATGAGAACGTGTTGATGGCCCCGCCCCTCCCTGAGCCTGGCTCTGCTGGAGGTTTCTTCCTGTTAAAATGGAGTTTTTCCTTCCCGCTGTCGCCAAAGTGCTTGCTCATAGGGGGTCATATGACTGTTAGTCTTCTCTGTTTTGTTTGTATTATTGTTGGGTCTGTACCTTACATCATAAAGTGTTGTTGTGATTTGGCACAATATAAAAAAAATTGCTGATTTGACCTGAATTATAACAGCAGAGTGGAGGACAAGCGTTGAGTGAGTTCATCTTCAGCCAGGCCCTAAAGCACACTTTGTCTTAATGAGGAACAGAATATATTTCTTTAATAATAAATATAAATATAATATAATTATAAATATAATAAAACTAGAGGTCATGAAGGCTATAGATTAAGGGGATTTTTTTCCACACACAGTCCGAATTCTTAATGCCTCTAAAAAGCTGACTGACAGAGAAAATGCAGGTTTAAGACATTTCTGCATTGGCTTCACTTTTCAGCGACATATTTTAATGTATTTTGTTTGTCAGGCTGTGAGTTTGTGTTGACTTGTGTGCGTGTTCTACCTGCACCCGAGGCGCTGCTTTGACACAAGCCCAGGCAGGCGACCGAATCATTTTAAGTTTTTGGAAAAGCATCTCCTCCAAATGCAGAGAGTGCTAACAGTTCAGGATTCCACCTGTAATTGATGACACTGTATGTGCATTGCACTGTAAAGATACCTGGTTACAAAACATGCCGTGTTCCTGTTTGGTCATTTCAAGTTCAGTCAAAAAGCAAAACTTTCAGTTATTAAATTGATACATTTATGTATTTCTAACACAATTGCAATGAATTCTTGTTGCATTTGTTTCTGTGAATTATCACCTTGGGTTCCAACAGGCTGCCGTCACCACTGCATGCACCAATTCCTCACAAACAGCCGTCAGCGTGTAAACATATGACTTATAATACTTGATGTACATTAAAAAAACAGAATGTAAACAGGGCCTGAAGAAGCTCAGCAGCTTTATGTCACTGAGACTGCAAAGATCTGTTCATGTGATAAACTCTGACCAAACTGGCTCTCAGTGTGATCAGTATGTCATCTGTTTACATAATAAGTTGTTAAACAATTATAATATTTCAACAATCACAATAATATTTTATGGCACTCGTCTGTGCAGTCAGTCAGCCGGTGTAACAGGAAGGAGTTTGGTTTGGTTAGTGAGCTGTATGGACGATCAGCGAGTCACAGGACACGTCTATACTCAGTGCCAAGTGAATCTTTGAGGCGGTGCAGTTGATGCGTTTGGAAAAAAAGAACACGAGTCTACACGGATTAATTGGAAAAGTGAATTCTGTAATTGCCTGAGTTAAACATTTAGTTATCAGGAGAAAAACAAAAGGTTGTTTCCTTTGTTTATCTGAGATCAGGAGAGTGCCAGCAGGGTGCCACTACAGGGCTGCCAGTGGGAGCTTGGCTCTACTTAAGAAGACACGAGCTCAACTGTGAGCTCCAGTCTCCAAAGATGCTGTTTTTTAAAATTGCATTTTATTTTTCATTGTCTTTATCGTCTTGGATCGTGCATAGTACGGGGTTATTATCGTATGCATGATTCATGCGTGAAGGCGGCTCACCGCTAATTTGCCTTAATAGAGAACGATGTGCACGCCGCTCTCGCTAAGCTTAGTTTTCATTCTCACCTCGGAGAAACAAAATAAAAAGACCTTGTTCACTAATGTATGATCCGTGGCACTCAAGAAAAGAAAGGTGTGCTTATTTCTACAGAGGAGCGTGGATTAGTGAAGCGGCCTCTCTATAAGAAGCCAACCGCTATTATTACTGCAATAACCAACCACGCGCTCCAGGCTGCTCTCCTGTGGTGCAGGACGCACTGCAGGCAGCCGCCGCTACTTTTATCTGACTCCTTATTGTTGTTTTTCACAGCCTCATTAATGAGAATAATGACAAATAAAAGAGAAATTAAGTGCTTTAGAAATGTTGTATCTGTCCTGTTTATGCCTGTGGTATAGTTGGCACGCTGCATGCACAGATGGCATCTTGTCATCTGCAGTAACTGATTTAAGCTTAAAACGTCAAGATCAAAGAGCATTTATCAGCGATGGCCGCAGCTGACTGTACTTCAGTCAAGCAAACATGGACAGATATTACACTGGGCCTTTCTGATGGAGGGAACAGTCAAAACCAGTTCTCTTCATTTCAGGAAAACCGGCCCGGCTGCATCTTCTCACACAGGTCCACGTCAGCGATCGTTTACTCGAGGGTTAAGGGTCGTCGTCACGGCTCTTCATGGAAAACCAGTCATTTTCAGCAAATTATCTCCAAATCAGGTTTTTTGTTTTCACAGCATAAATTAACCTGTTTTCACAAGAAAAAGACCTGAATGATGTGTGAGCTCAAGCTAATGGCAGCGAGAATAATAATTGGCTGTACAGGTATTTGGCTTCTGCAGGTTTGCATTCACTCGCAGAGGCTCAGGAGCTGAGATCTGGACACTGGTGCATATTCTAGGCTTTGGTTGAATAGTTTGAGGTTATTGCCGGTCTCAAGTCCTTGACTGTCATTGCAAGTTTTCCTGTGTGCACACCTGTGGTCACAGTTCATATGATTTTGATCCATGGCATCCATGTGACATCTCACAGACCGCAGCCAGCTCGCCATAAGGTTGCAATCAGTCTAATACAGAGAGAAGCTCACTAACCTCCCACCAAAGTCACTAATCATCCTCAACTAACTCTGTTTACCAGGCAAACATCACGCCACACAGTGATTTATGAAACAGAAACTATTGCTACACTAATAAATGTACACTGCCGAACAGCATGCTGGGTAATGATAGCTGTCCAGAGCCACTGCTACAGTGCACAGCAGACCAGAGCAGAGAGCTGGAGAGAAACAGCACAGAGGCAGGTCAGAAAAAAATCTGTCTGCTCTTTTAATTTTCTAAAACGAATCATTCTGTCCTCGTTCGTGGTCGTGCTGCCTCTGAGCTGTCCTCTGTTCTCTGTGCTTGAGCTCAAGCGATCTGTACTGGAAACCTGATTTGTTCCACTCATGGGGCATCGGAACAAAGAAGCGTACACGTCAATGCAACGTATGGAAAAATCTATAAAGTCTTATCTTTGATTGTATTTATGAAATCTGATACTTTCTTTTTTATTAAATGAACAATTTTTGGTTTTTTAAACAATCCATTAAGAACAGATTTATTTCCTGTTTGGATTCAGGACACGGACGCCCCTCAACTTTTTCAGGTGACACTGAACCCTCCCCTAGTTACATTACAATAGGCCTCTGCTACTGGGGACTCCTTCTCTCTTTTCACTCTCTGTCGTTATACACCACTCTGCATTTAATTATTAGCTATTATTAATCTCTGGCTCTCTACAGCGTCTTTGGCCGCCCGTCCCTGAGCCTGGTTCTGCTGCAGGTTAGTTCCTGTTGAAAGGACATTTTTCCTTCCTACTGTAGCCACGTGCTTGGTCATGGGAGTTTTCCCTGTATTATCCCACGGGGCGATCGTGGCTCAAGAGTAGGGATGGGTACCGGTATCCGGTGCCATTATTCTGACATAAACGGTAGTAACCAGACCGAAAAGCAGCGCACATTTCGGTGCTTTATTTTTTCCTGAGATGTCATACACTTTGGATTCCAGCCAATCATTTTACCTTTGCAAGCGAACCTCGAATCTGATGAAACACCTGGCGACGCATAGCGTTTTTTTAAAATCAGAGAAATGCACCGTATTTGATAGCTTGCTGCGAGACCTCCCACCGAGCACATCTACTGCGGGTGTGGTGCCTGTTATCGGACCCGGAGTTAGCAACATCCCCCAAAAACCCGAAGAGGAGAGTCCTGGCCCCTAGCCCTGCCAGTGTAGCAGAAATGATGAGGATGATGATGCAGCAGCAGCCGTTCTTCTCTGCGTGAGTAGCTTAATGTTGTTCGTGTGTAATTTACGTTGAGTAGGCTAACCACGTTATTACATTAATGCGTGTAAGGTGAACTAGCAAACATCATTATAGCTACATGAGGCTGTCTTCTTGTTTGATGGCAGATGCTCCCTTCACCCTGGCCAAAAAGGCTAAAATGACCAAAGAAAAAGGGGGAAACAGTTAAACATGAGAGGTTTTTGGACAAAGTTTGTGTTTTTTCCATTGTTTAAGCACTGCTTCCAGCCAAGAGTGATACCATATATGCCCCATAGCTGCACAGAAGACTAACATTGTTATCTTTTTACAAAAAACCAGCTGAACATGAGAGGTTTTAGGACAAAGTTTGTGTTCTCCATTCTTTAAGCACCGGTTCGAGCACCGTTTAAGCACCGGCACCGTTTCAAAAGTACTGTTTTGGTACTGGTATCGGATAAAACCTAAACGATACCCATCCCTAGTCAAGAGTTGGGAGTTCGCCTTGTAATCGGAAGGTTGCCAGTTCAAGCCCCGGCTTGGACAGTGTCGGTCGTTGTGTCCTTGGGCAAGACACTTCACCCGTTGCCTACTGGTGGTGGTCAGAGGGCCCGGTGGCGCCAGTGTCCGGCAGCCTCGCCTCTGTCAGTGTGCCCCAGGGTGGCTGTGGCTACAATGTAGCTGCCATCACCAATGGGTGGATGACTGGATGTGTAAAGCGCTTTGGGGTCCTTAGGGACTAGTAAAGTGCTATACAAATACAGGCCATTTAGTAGAGGGTCTTTAAATAGCTGTTGTTGAGATTTGGGCTATATACATTGAACTGAACTTATTCCTGATCTGATAAAGAAAGTCTAGTAAACTAATTTCTTTATCTATGGACCAAAAAGTTGGTAAAATATTTGTAAGAATATAACTAACAAATATTTAAGCTTTTTTATACATAAGGAAATTAAAAAATCATGCAGATTTATATTCATTGTCATTTGGGTAGTGCTGTAACGATCATTAAGGGATTTTTAAAATGTAAACTGAGAAATAGAGACTTTGAAAGCGTGCACGAGATCACTTTAAGCTATTGTTCAAATACTGCTGCATTTAAGACGCACAAAGAGAGAGAGACGGCAATTAAAGAAATCAGCCTCGAGAGATAACGGCTCCTTGCAGAAATGAGCAAAAATAAAGAGACTCGATTTCCATATAACAGTGGCAGCAATGTGAACATGATGCACTGATGTGACTTAGCAGCAGTTTTAATAGCACGCTGGAGAGATAAAGACTCATTTTTAAGTGGCGACAAGAAGACGGCGTGTTCTCACACACTGAACAAATCAGGTTTCCGGCAGGAAGCAGGTCACACGAAGATAACGTGTTAGTGCAGATTCATGAGAGTTTTAATAAGTCGAAATGAATTCTGCCACTTCACGGCGCCACCGTGCAAACACCAACGAGCTGCTGTGCTGACTTTGTCTCAATAAAGAATTTTATTTATTTAACAGACTTTTTAAATCACAAATATCTTATAATACTTTATGTAGTCAAATACATGATGATGTCATGCGTTTGAGTCCTGACGGATGATCCGTCACACATACATCGTTAACACAGTCATTAAAGAAAGATTATATACTGGCCTTATCTTATTTATAATAACTTTAATAATAACACTGTTTGTTTATTAAATGCTTCTCTGCAGCCACCAAGCAAACAAGCAGAGTTCCCTGATTTATACACACAGTCTTCAACCAACCAGAAAGATCATCTTTCTGTCTGAATGTGTTTCCATGGATTCATTCGGTCTTATGTTCAATACTCTGCAGGATCTGATCGAGCCAGTTATGACCGTGAAAATAATTAAAAGGGTCGAGAGAATGAACGGATAATTGGGTCAGCCTGTAGGGTCACCGCTGTTGGAAGCGCTCATGTAAAAAGACAAAGACGATGCAGCTGCGTGCGAAGTTTTCCGCCGCTCGCTGCCAAGTGGTGAAAAGATGTACATTTAACCTCACCTCTTTCACGCCGTGACCTCACAAATTCAGATAGATGTTCGCCAGTCGCTCTCTATTAGACTCTGAGAAGCAACGTGTGGTGTTGTGCAGTGTGGACTAGCTAAAAGGAATCTGGACTTTTTTGTTAATTAATTGCCTTAACCTCTGAGTGAGGCCCTCACTGCCCTTGCTGTGGAAGTTGGGAAGCTTTGGTAAAGAGGCTACGCTAAGCCTGTATCCCTTAGTGGGCTACCTTTAATTCAAGTCCAAGACTAATAATAAGTCAAAAGTCCTCTACTCTGTACGTCACCGCTGGACAGGCGCCAATACTGGCTTCAGAATACAGGCCAGCTGAATCCCATTTCATTAAGTAAATATTCCCATTTAGGTAAACGGCTCCCTCCTCAGCCTGAGCTACATGTGCTGACTTTGTATACAAAGCATGCCGATACACACAGACGGTTCAGTTACTGATCGACTAATTATTAGAAAGAACAAAGCCTGCGATCAAAGCGTATTACGATTACTGGCTTCAGAAACGGCAGCTAATTCACATTCACTTAGCATCGGTCCTGTTAGTAAGGACGGATCCTTGAGACGAATAAAAGAGAAAAAGCAGATCCGAATACATAAACAGGGCTTTCACGCTGTCCTCTCATTCAGCAGCAATAATCAGCACCTCCTCCCACACGAGGACTCGCCATGACTCAAATGTTCATCAGATTTTCCTCAGTTCGAGTTGTCTCATCGCCCCCCCACCCGCTATTTGTGTTGAATATTTTATGTCGAGTCACGCAGTTTCATTTCCTAATGTCAACACCCACACAAACTGTCATAGCGGCTGCTCAGCCAGGACAATGCCGTGACTCAGACGCACAAGAGGGAGAACCTGTTTTCTCCGGATTTCAACAGTGTTACTTCTGTACAGCACTTTTCTTTATGAGAAAACCGTTTGTGCCTTTTTTAAGTCACCAGCAATCCTCAACCTGTGTATAACTGTTTTTCAGTGACCATAGACTCAAAGTAACACTGAGATCTGGAGTCAAAGGAGCTTGCAAAGAAAAGCATCTGGACTTCTTTAAGTTACTTGAAGACGTTTCACCTCTCATCCGAGAAGCTTCTTCAGTTCTAAGGTCAAATGGTGGAGAATCCCAGATATAAACCTAGTGGGCGTATCCCCCCACAGAGGGACAAAAGGACCCCCTGATGATCCTCTAATCGCCTGAGCCAAGGTGTGAAACTGGGTGTGGGTCCCAATCAGCCAGAGTTTCGGGTGAGCTCATTGTGAAACCTGGCCCCACCTTATCATGTGATGTCCTGAGGTCAGATGTCCCAGGATGTGAGTGGGCGTTAAGGCGTCTGGGAAGGATCTCAAAACTGGATTATAGATGGCAGACAGTTGGTGTCGTAAGCCCCACCCTCTGTTCAAAGATGGTCGCTCACAGTGGACATAGATGCTTCTTTCACTCCTCTTTCAAACCATCTGTCCTCTCTGTCCAAAATGTGAACATTGGCATCCTCGAAAGAGTGACCTTTGACCTTTAGATGCAGATGGACAGCTGAGTCTTGTCCTGTGGAGGTGGCTCTTCTGTGTTGTGCCATGCGCTTGTGAAGTGGCTGTTTGGTCTCTCCGATGTAGAGGTCTGGGCATTCCTCGCTGCACTGTACAGCAAACACCACATTGTTAAGTTGTTAATCTGAAGGTAGGCTTCTGATACAGGCCTTATCTTAAAGACATCATAGAAACAAACTGCTGTTTGTTTCATGTAAAATACATAAACTATGGAGAGCATCCCCAACCCAAACCCAACGTGTAAAAACAACTCTGGTCAAGAATCTCCTGCTGGCACATTTCAGCGTTTCGATTACGTAACCGTTCAGCATGATAAAGAAGTCTTTATTAACAGGGCAGGAGTGTCTTCTGTTGAGTGTTTAGTGGCAATTAATTTTCCCAAGGATCTACATGAGAATCAGGCAGTTCTGCGGAGGAACAATAAGCTAAACTCCATAACGCTCAACGTGAATTTTATCTCCTTATAAGCTTATTGCTTAAGCTCCATCTTTAGCTAGCAGCTCTTAACTGGAGAACTAAATGCAACTGTAAAAACCCAACGTGTAGCTGTGATTCTGCCTTTTCTATACCTATAACTTTAAATGTCACCAGCTTCAATCAAATATGTGTTCTTGACAGCATGTATTTAAAAGTCAGATTCAACATCAGGCTCAAAAATTAAAAGATTAAAACTTCTGTCACTTGAACCTCGGTGGCTCTGATTTCAGACACTACTTACACTTAATTTAATGTTAGTCTCTGAAACACTGGAATGAAATGAAGTCCAAACTGTGTCCAACACAGAGCTCACGTTGTTTTGTTCTTTCATTAGCCTGCTGTTTTTCTCTCTAATGTTTTGTGAACGTTTCTTATATTAATGTTATTAAGCTTCAGGGTTACGTTATATTACTTGACACAGACTGTACAGTTGACTTAACTTTGTAAGATAGCAATAAAGATGCACAAACAAGGCAAGCAGTTTAATAATAATCCAAGTATGTCTCCATCTTTCATACAGTTTTATGTTTTCATACAGATTTGTGGTCGTGTCACATAAAAACACGCCTAGTTTTGGATGGTTCCTCAGTGACGTACCCTGGCAGTGTTTGTTGGATATTTGACAGCAGTAAAAATCATCCTGGCCCAAACATAAAGGCACTTTTTTTTTATTTGATATTGTTGCACAGGTGCTGAAATTCTTGTTCAACGAAGCTGTTCTGGGTCAGATGTGACCCGTATCTGTTCTGACGGATTTCAGATGCACCACTGTGGGTCAAATCAAGGAAAAGTACGGTTTTAGGGAATCTAAAAGCTGCCGTGTCTGCTGGTATTTTATATAGAACAGCTGTGACAAACATCCAGTGGACCCCTGACTCCCTCCGGTCCCAGCACCAAGATTCGGGCATTCAAGGGGAATCCCGAAAAACTGAAACAGGGTAAGAGCATATGAGTGATCATGAGAAAAAGAGGTCAGAGGTGCCTTGAGGGAAGATGTCTTGACACAGACACAGAGGTATGAAATATGGCAGTATGGTGGTCAACACTATCACCGCACAGCAAGAACATTCCCAGTTCAAATCCCAGCTGGGGTCGTTATATATTCCCCCTTTTCCTCGGAAGCTACAGTCTAAAGATGGGCTACTTTGGATCGGCCATACATGTGAGCGAAGATATGTTATTATAAAGATTAAAGGGAACATAAAAAACACTAAAGAAAGGCAAATAATTTATTTATCACCACTGTTCATTTTAAAGCTCAGTTTTTTAAAAGCTTACGATGTAACTACTTCACTGTGTTTATGCTAACATAGCTGTGTCGCTAGCGAGCACATAGCACATCATTAGCTAGCCCAACTTCAGTAACCCTGCAAACGTCACTGCTGTTTAGTTTTCTGTCTTCATTTATGTTGGAAGTGATAGCAGAGCTGTACATTTGGATTTTTCACAAATCTCTCAGTCAGAACATGCTATATCATGTTTAGGCGGAAGCTAGCGAGCTAACTTCCTGCTAACTTCTATTCTTCTAATTGCCACGGTTTTTAAATGTGCTCTATAAATATATATAAATATCATCTTGATTTGACTTTTTTGTTGCTGTTGCACTGAGAACAGAGTTCACCTGATCAGGATGATTGAAGTGAGTAACTGCTATTCATGTTGAGCTGAGACTGGAAAACAAACCCAACGAAACTATAAATGTAAAGCAAATAAATGAAGCTTGTGTTGAATGGGCAGCCCTGTAGACGAAAGATAAGATGAACAGTTTAAGTAAATTTGCTTTTTACTGTTTTAGTAAACAACAGTAAAAGCTGTAAGTGAATTACATTTTATAAGCCCGGCTTCCAGATTTGATTTTAGATGATTCACTTTAGGTCAACTCTGCACACCTGAATCAATGACAGCTGCATAGAGGGAAAAAAAAACTAAAGAGACATATACAATGTAATATTTAATATAATGTAATATAATATATCATGTGTGAGGAGATTATGTTATATGATTTGCTACAAAAATTTTAAATAATTATAAAAATTCTTGTCTCTTCATATTGACATTTTCAGATGATTTAATAGTACTTGTACAGAATATTTAGAGTATGTGTGAAGAGACAGTGATCACAGGTTATTGTTTCTTTCCTGTGACCCATACACCGCAGTCACTGGACCACTGCTTTATGAACATTTGAGCAACAACTCTGAACAGTAGCTGAATGGGAGCCATTAATCACTACAGGAATCCCAGTCATGGGTGGGCTGTTACTGGCTTTAACTTCACCCTCTTTTTGCCGCCTCATCCATAAAAAATTAAAGGTAGAAATCAAAACGCAACATACCTGAAGTAACGATCACAACACTGATACACTTAGGATCCGAGGTTAAACGTGAACAATACCATTAGCCCGTGTGCTTGCTATGCTATGTGCAGAAATTGTCTTTATTGTCTTTAGAAGATTTACATACAAATTTTTACATTATATAAGAGTGCACTGCTATACTTATGCTATTGCAAAATGTATAATTATCACACAAATAAAAGCACAAATAGTAACAATTATCTAAAAAAACTAACACCAGCTATGTTAGAGCCACTTGCTTAAATCGATTAAAGGACCTTGTTTGCAGTTACAGTGTGCAGTGGTCCACCAACCTCAGCTGTTGGTCTCCTACCACATATTTTAAACCACAGCACAAAGATAGTGAGTCATGGAAAAGCAATAAATCATAGGTGAGACTAAGCAGCAGCAACATGAAGCCCCCTGCTGCTTAACCACTAATTTCAATTTTGACAAATACAGTGTACACCTCCTCAGATGAACCCCAGCATGGGTATCGCAGACCTTACTTCTTACTTAAATCTACATGTACAGCCATTATAAAGCGATTCCTACCGCTAATTGGAGCTGTTTCCAACATATGCTGTTAATAGAATATTATTTTTGCACATCTGCAGAAGCACTTTGGCTGGTCATTAGTTTGCCCAGGTTGAAAACTGTGGTTTGGACAAACGAGCTTTTACTCTATTTCCCCGAATCTGGATTTGTGTTCCACACTTAATTTATAGTGAAATATGTGGAGGCTGAACACATGGCTGTCTGCTGTTGACCAACACTGTGGAGCGATAACAACTTGGGGTTTAGCTTTCACCTTGTGTGTGGGAGTGTGGGTGCATGTTAGAAACACAGTACCAGTCTGACGCCAGCACCGCAGGCCGTCTGGTCTCGCCTCAGCCCCGTTCCCCACCCTCTGTCCTCCGTTTTACCCAGCAGCAGACATCCAGTCACACACATGTTTAATCCCCTCGCTATGTAAGAGGCAGTACAGAGAGGCGCTCGTCACCCTACCTGTCAGGCGATTGCGGATCAGTTTTCAAACACGTCAGCGGCCTGTTGGGAAGTCCCTCCGGTTCAGACCACAGCTTTGCTCTAAGGTAACGTCTGGATCCAAAACAAATGTACATCTAAGTTTAGTCGACTCCACCAGAGATAACAGTTTAAAAAAATGCACCCTTAAAAGCCACTGATATGTGTCATACTTGTTTATACGACATGTCCTACATTATGGGAGCAATAAAAACGTCTAATCTAGACAAGCGAAAATGTCATCGAGAGCACACGAGCGCGAAACAATCTCTAGTCACTCCGTTTATAATGAAATACAAGTCTGGAAAGTCAATTCGGATACAGTAGTGTTTGAAATCAAATTTATATGCAACAGCTGCACATTAGAAAGGCCTCCATATCTCAGTGAAATCAAACAAATACAAGATCTGTCAATCAATATCAGTGAAACAGCGACATGATTTTGTTTATCTTGCCTAAGCCTCCATTCCAATGAGGAGAAAGTAGAGGCAGCCAATGCAAGAGTGCAAAGCAAACGCTCTGTTTTCCCTCCCATTGCATCCAGTGACAGGGAGAACAAATAGCAAATGCTCGCTTTCTGCCTTCCACTCCTTCACCCTCTCTCTCCCTTTGCAGATTTCCAGCCCTCTGCCTTTTCCCAGCCGGCTGCAGATGGCGAATGCCATATTAGATGTTTTCCCTTTGCACATCAAACCAGAGGTCACAGCTGCAGCGCTTCTAAACCAGCCCGCAGATGTGTCAGCACAGTTACCTGACAACCAGTGCAGATGGAACACTTTTTGAGGCTGGAAGTGAAATGCACACACACAAAAAAACAAGTGTTGTTTAGCCAGAAAGTATTTTGCTTCCCCTGAGAGCCACTGAGATCAGAGGAACAGAATAAAGACAAATTTGCTAACTTTTCGCTGAGAGTTTTGCCACCTAGAGCAGCTGGAAAGCTGTCAGGACTGAAATGAGACGGAAAAAGGGGGAGCGGCGTAACACAGCCTTTAGATAATGTTGTGTAAGAAAGACGAGGTCTGGCTTGAATATTAACAAATTACATGATTTATTTATGCTTTGTCTTCGACAGAGCAAAGCGCGCTTGCTACCTTGCTTGGCCTACAGAGCACTGAGGGGAAAAGGCCCTGTCAGCATTATGTTTGGTTTGTCAGATTAACATGTTAAAATATGTACATACTCAAAACACTCAGCGATTTACATGATCAGCCTGTCCCGGGTGCCTCTGCGAGCCTGATTCCTGCAAGAGGACCAATTTTTTTTGTTAAACGCGCTCCAATAACGAGATTTACATCCCAATTTTAGCAACCCGCCATTATAATCTGTGATTTGCAAAAACAGTGCGTGACTCAGACCGCGGCTCATTTAAATACGGACTGCATTTTAATTAATATTTGTGATTTGTGAACGCAGCTTCAAAGTTTTTAACTTTGCCCATTTGAATTCTGTAAGGAAATCCCACTGTGCTCGCCCTTTAATCAGCGAAACATTTACATATTACAGTTAAACCCAATGGCACTGTTATTCTTGGCTGCGCTATTAGAAATGCACAGATATGCAGTGTGTTGATTGAAAACAACCATTTTTGCAACCTTCATTCACGTTACAGTGATAAAAATCTGCAGAGATGTCAGCAAGTCTCACTGAGCTGTTGTGTAACATTCTGACATTCTGCTTTTGTCAGAAGCCATTACCAGCATGCAACACCTTCATAAGTCAACACTGGTGAGCACTCATCCAATGATGGGAAAAGATTCTGCCAAAAACTCTACAAATGACAATTAAGTAAAAGATCCTTCGACAAACAGATTAGTGAAGAAACTTTCTGGACACATGTTCAAACACTGTTTGACACAAAACGGCTAAAATGAAAACAAGCACGGCTTGCATGATATCAGAATCAGAATACTTTATTGATCCCTAGGGATCAATAAAATATTCTATCCAGTAAATCAAAATCAACACAAAGAGATGCAACAGAGCCCGGGTGAGATGTAGAGCATCCAAAACAGAGCATGTGAGGAGAAAAAAGAAAGCTAGCAAGCTAGCAAGAGCGGGCCGGAGCGATGCTCTGGCACCTTCGGTTAACGGGTAATGAAATCTGATTGGCAGGTTAATACAAAATACTATCAGGTGATTCCAGCTTTTATGAGCACGGTCTGGCGAGCCGATGCTACAGAGACAGTAAAGCCTCTACATCAGGGGTGGGCAACTCCAGGCCTCGAGGGCCGGTGTCCCTGCAGGTTTTAGATGTGTCCTTGAACCAACACAGCTGATTTAAATTAGCTCCTCAACATGTCCTGAAGTTCTCCAGAGGCCTGGTAATGAACTAATCATGTGATTCAGGTGTGTTGACCCAAGGTGAGATCTAAAACCTGCAGGACACCGGCCCTCGGGGCCTGGAATTGCTCGACATGATGCCACCTGCATGTTTTAGCTCTTATCCCTGTTCATGGTTCACATGTAAAGTTGTAGCTAGCGCTACAGAGGAGGACTGAACATAATCTGAGTAATGTTAGCCAGGTATTCTCCAGTTCAGCATACAGCCTATGACACACAAACTGTGTCTATGTGCAGTCTGGCACAAACTGTCTGCCAGCTCGAGGTACAGCGGGATGTTTACCAGGGAAGAAAAATATGTTAGTGTAAAATCCAGGGGTGTCCAACTCCAGTCCAGAGAGCTACTGTCCTGCAGCTTTTAGATGCATCGTTGTTCTGACACACCTGAATCAAATGAAGGGCTTATTACCAGGCTTTTGCCAAACTTGATGGCATGCTGAAGAGGTAATCCAACCATCTGATTCAGTAAGGACGCGTCTGAAAGCTGCAGGACCGTAGCTCTCTGGACTGGAGTTGGGCACCCGTGGTGTAATCACATTACTTTCAGATCCAGGGAAAGATGGGAGAAAGAAAGGACGGGAGAGGAAGATAGGAGACTATTTTCCAAGGTGAGGACTTCTCTGCAAGAGCCAATATGTAATCTGCACGTGTAGACGATGTGCTGCTGAAATCATCTTAATATTTACAATTTAAAATATTTTTGAAAACAAATGAAATCATAATTCCACATTATTCAGAGGATCAACTGGGTAGCGTGCAGTGTGCATGGAGCAGCAGCAGAGATAAAATGAGGCAAAGACGGGTCGATCACATACTGAACACATGAGAGAATTTTAGGTAGAACACAGCGGTTCCAAGTTTTAAACCCTAATAACTTTTAGCAGATTTTTATTAGATTTGATCGGATAAATTCTGCAGCTCTCTGAAATGAAAGTTAATTTAGACGCTTCAAATAATTGCAAATATAAGTGCTCAGATGTGTTTCAGTGCTGCTGAGTAACAAGACTCGCTTCTAGACAGACTCCTCAGTTTGAATTAAAGCCGATCGTGCTCTTTAGTAACACTTGCCAAATTCCTTCTTTATAATGGTGAGGGTTTGGAAACCACGGCACAACGGCTCGTGTAACACTGGCCTGCATATTTTAGACTGTAGCTGGTTGAATTCACATAAGCTCAGAAACTGTAGCAGCGCAGATCAACTGATCGCTGAAGCTCACAACAGAAAATATTAGTGCACGTCACTTATGCCCGCTGCACCAGAACAACAAAATGAGTCCTGAGATTACCAAACGAAGACAAAACAGTCAAAGTGAGATCGAAAACAGAAAAAGGAGACACCAAGAACCTCCCCAAACATGTAACATCAGAAGTGCAATGCATGCTGTTTGCACTACAGTGTACTTTGATTTTCCTACAGACAGGAAGCTGCAGTCGAAACTTTGCTCATTTTTAGACCGCTGGACAAACTGTGAATTAGCAGCAGTGTATTTTCACGCAGTTCACACTGTAGACCGTGGAGACTTGAGTGGGTGGAATTTGGAATTCGGATCTTAACAGCATGCCAAGATCAAGCAAGGACTTCTTTTAGTTTGTGCGAGAATGACACTTCTAGCTTACTTCATGTCACAAATACAGGGTGACTCAAGCCGAGACTCAAACGGCGCCCACCGCACGGCAGCACAGGTGGCATCAGTGGAATCCTTTTTTTTAAAGTGGCGCTTCAGGTCCACTCCATCACCAGCTCCGAGTTAGAAGTAAAATAAAAACTCTGGCAGAGGTGAGAATCACTTTAAAATGTGACAATCAGAAGTTACGCCCTCCAAATGGTTTTCTGTAAATAGAAATAAGTCGGCACAGAGGAGTCGTGGAATACTTCAGGTTTGAGTCAGTGCTGCTGAATGTACTCGTGCTCGCGCTTTTATTCTGAAAATAATGGCAAATAACAGTGGAACGAGCTCCACACTGAGCCCGTCATTGTATTCCCCGTCTATATTTACTAAAGTAGTGTTTAACCAGGCTAAGTTACCTCGCTGTGTCTCGCCATCTACACTCATGCTTTGTATTTCTTACATTTCTTTCTTTCTTTTTTGTTCCTCTGAGCCTTCTGTGTCCATCAGGCCTCAGGACCTGAGCCCTGCTAAGCCTGTGGATTAAAACAGCTGTGTGTAAGCCTTTATATAAAATGGCAGCATGTGGCTAGTGGTTAGAATCGTTGCCTCTGTGGAGCTGTTCTCCACTTTACTTCCACAGTCCAAGCACATAAAATGTAATCAAATGTATAGACTTCATATTGTATGTGTTTGTGGTGCATATTGCATATTGTCTCTGTGGGTTTGACCCCCTCCTATCAAAGTGCTGAAAACCAGCTGCGGTGCTGACTCGACTTCTTAGAACAAGTAAAAGTAAAAAAGTACTCAAAGTATAAAAGTAAAAATCTGCTCTTTGTGGATTTTTGCACCAGTGCGTGCTCCGTTAATAAACGAACAAAATCATAATAAAACAAGGGGATACAAACTTTATTACAACTTAATTCTAATGAATTCATACAGCTTCAACATTTTTTATGCAGAACACAAGCAGAGATAAAAAACCGAATTAACTAAAAAAACACCTGTTTGTGGCCTGCGTTGTAGGTTGGTGACTTTGCCTCCACAGCTGAATGTAAAATGAGTGCAGTTGGGGGTTAAAATGGGATTTGGTAAGATGGGCACAGAGTGTTGCACCGTGGGGAAAAGAACCACTTGGAAAGAAGTTACAATCGTTTCTATTGTGAGCTCCAGTCGACTCTGTGTACACGCTGTGATCAGCTGACCTGTGCTGCTTTTTCCAGACTTACACAACTAAATTCCAGCAGATGGTACGTGAGCCATCGCGGCTTATTGCTCACGCACGATGGCAAAGTGCTGTAAAGGTAACATTTCGTGAGTGAATCTAATCAACATCATCAGCTGAAATTCAAACTGATGTCTGCTATCCTTGATGATGAGCTCAGGGTCGAGACACAGCGCTCTGACTGAACATCACACATTAAATATTCTGCATTTGTAACATCTGTTCTATGCTTTAACTCATTTAGGCCCCCAGCAGCTTGTGTAGAAGAGATAAATATGTGCTTTATGGGGTTGTATAAATAAAACGAAAAGATAAACCTTTGAAATTCAAAGCAAAAATGCATTATCATTGTTATTCATAGACGTTTGGCTGACACACAACGGTGCATACTTTCTTTCAAATCATGTGGCAGGACGGCCTGAGCTGTCCAACTAATTAAAACTGTAGTAAGAAAAAATATGAGCCAGCTCATTCTGCGCTGTGCAGACGTGCAGGGGGTCACATCGCTGCAGGTGTTGTTCACACATGAGGGATGAAGAACGAGTCCATCTGAAGCATTTCTTACAAAAAGGTTGTCCTGTCAACTTTATCAGCGTTATCATGTTTTGTGTTGCTTTCATTCGCTTGGAGAGAAATGCACACGTGGCCAGACACACCGTGGTGCATTCATTGATGTCCAGTGGAGCCAGACTGGATATAGTCCTTGACCCAGATAATCCCTGGGGGGTCAGGGTTGGAGCCCGGCTTGCTGGTGACTCCTCTTTTCCAGTCAGCGCTGCCTCCGCTGCTGAGAATACGCCGTCGACTTCAACTTTCACCCCGATTCTGACCGGCGATCCGCAGATCAGCAGGACAAATGAGCTAAAGGGTCAGCCTTCAGAGGATTCTGGGTGGTCTGGGTGGAGACCTTGGCAGAAAAGAGGCTCCTTGATCTCCTGTACACTGTGTGTGTACACATGTGCTCATTTGGGTCAATGAGGGAAATCTAAAACAAGCGTGTATATTTGCATCTGTATATGTGGTTGCACACAAACTGAGCTCCAGTCGCTATCATTTACGAGGCTTTCTGCTCGGCTCTCCCACTGTTCGTATTATCCCCAGGCCGGCATTCAAATTCCAGCTAGTTTGTTATTAGTTAACTGGAAATGTGAACCCAGGAAGCAAGACGGCGCTTAGAAGGTTTGTCCTTTGATCGGCTCACCAGCTGAAAGGCTGGTGGTCTGCAGTATTACTTCAATAAGGAGAAAAGCACTGAAAATGGATAACATGTTTTGTTGTATTAGCAAGAGAGAAGGACATAAGACTTCATCAACATGCAGCGTGTTACCTCAGAGTCTAGACAGAGTAGCTCACAACAACCAAGTGGTTCAAAGACTACAACAGAAGCATCTCACCAAGTATAAAGAGAAGCTCTCTGTCAGGCCAAGGTAAGAGAGAAAATGAGAGAGGGGGCCAAAAAACATCTTTTCAGAAATAAAAAGCTAATACTGCACTGTGTGGCGGTCTGTTACATGGCAAGCATATAGTAAAATATATGAATAGGAGAGGTTATTTATGCGGATCAGAAATACAGATACACCAGAGTTGCTGTTGTTATGGTTACCTGAAGTTTAGAGTTACACAGCGTAACCTTTTAAAAGGAGAAAGAAAAACTTATGAATAAAAATCATTTCTAAGCTCTCAAACACACTCGGTTCTCGGTCTGGAATCAGTTTACAGAATTTGTGACACTTAATTATTTGTGAAGTTCAATATTCATTTGTAGTTTGTTATCAAACAGTGTTTTGTAATAACTGTACGGTTCAGAGTCAGCGTGAGCCTCCTGTCAGTTAATAACCTGGGTTATAAAAAAAAAACTTTCAAACCAACCTTATGTGTGCACACGTAAATTTTCCTATTTACATGTTCTAAGTTCTTCTCATTATTTCATATTATTGTTTGAAACACAAAAGTGTTTCAATTCAAATCAGTTTTATTTATACAGCACCAAATCACAACAACAGTTGCCTCAGGGTGCTTTATATTGTAAGGTCGACTCTACAATAATACAGAGAAAAGTCCAACAATCATGTGACCCATGATGCACTGGGTGTTTCTTCTACACTCACTACGTGTTAATAGACCTCTCTGCAGTGAATCATACTTGTTATTAATCTCTGTCTCTCTTCCACAGCACTTCCCACTGTCGCCAAAGTGCTGCTCACAGGGGGTCATGTGATTGTTGGTTTTTCTCTGTATGTATTATTGTAGAGTCGACCTTACAATATAAAGCTCCCTGAGGCAACTGTTGTTGTGATTTGGTGCTGTATAAATAAAATGTAACTGAATTACATGCAAGCACTTTGGCGACAGAGGGAAGGAAAAACTCCCTTTTAACAGGAAGAAACCTCCGACAGAACCAGGCTCAGGGAGGGGCGGGGCCATCTGCTGTGATTGGTTGGGGTGAGAGAAGGAAGACAGGATAAAGACATGCTGTGGAAGAGAGACAGAGATTAATAACAGGTATGATTCAATGCAGAGAGGTCTGTGAACACATCATGAAAGAAGAAAAAAAAACCCCGGCAGCCTACGTCTATTGCAGCATAACTAAGGGAGGATTCAGGGTCACCTGGTCCAGCCCTAACTATATGCTTTAGCAAAAAGGAAAGTTTGAAGCCTAATCTTAAAAGTAGAGATAGTGTCTGTCTCCCGAATCCAAACTGGAAGCTGGTTCCACAGAAGAGGGGCCTGAAAACTGAAGGCTCTGCCTCCCATTCTACTTTTAAATACTCTAGGAACAACAAGTAGGCCTGCAGAGCGAGAGCGAAGTGCTCTAATAGGGTGATATGGTACTACAAGGTCATTAAGATAAGATGGGGCCTGATTATTTAGCAGCTGAACAGTGATTATTGTGATCCTATTTCAAAGCATTGTTCCTGTTGCCATGCTGAAGTACAAATGTTAGACTGAATTGAAAATAACATTAACCGCGTGAAATTCAAACATTATGTTTACATTCAGTGCGACACACAAACATAGACCTTGTTAGACTTTGTGCATTGTGTGAACACTGAAGGTGTAATGAACGTGTTTCATGTGGTTTCTTCCTGAACGAGTGAATTAATCACATATTTCAAAAATTATATCTAATTACACATAACAACAAGAAGCACTCTGAGAGCGCAAATCTGCCACCAAGGAGCTCCATCACCAGGTAGTGTTTACTTTTAAGGAATACTATACTAATACTATTCAGTTTTCTTTGGTCTAAAAATAAAAACAACACAAATTTCAGGCTTTTGTTATTTGCCCTGTTGAAACAGCCGTCTAACACGACTGTGAGTATAATTATTTCTATTATTTATGTAGATTTATTCAAATATTTAAATGTTGAGTGAAAAAAAGTTTTAACCACATTTATTAAATCATATTTATTCAGGAACATGTTGAAATTGTTATGACCTGTTTCTGTAATGCACATAAACCTACTGTCATCTTAAACTACTCTGTATAACATTAATACCAGGGCTCTAGACTAACTTTTTGACATGGGCGCACCGGTACGCCTAACTTTAAAAATTTAGGCGTACCGGCACAAAAGTTAGGCGCACTCAAATTTTTCAACCGCATCGCTTAACACCGCAGTTTTACATGTGCACTTTCTTTGGGGGGAAGTCCATACAGACAATATTCGTTTCTAAATTATTAACTAACAAACTTGTGCTTAAAGTGCTTTGTCAATATTGTAGAAAATGTTAAAATTAATCATCATCTCGGCTCCTCTGACGACCTGTTTGCTGCTGTCTGCTGCTGAAAGGCAGCGGGCAGAGGGGACACTTGGGCATTTATTGCAGCATATAATGTGTTTTCTGGATACACTGCTGCTTTTTCAGCATTCAAAGATTGATGGCACCGTGTCAGAGCTGGCTATGAATTTCAGACAGATCAGGCCTTAACAAAAAAGTTATCAATAGTTCTTTTCATCTTTTCTTATTACCCACAGCTACATCCACTCTCTCAGGCCTAGGCTGCTCACTAGGGCTGAGTATCATCACTGATTTCTATAATCCATTCGATTCTGGTTCTCAAAGTCCTGATTTGATTCAATTTAGCCTCAACCAGTCAGAAATATTATAATTCTGATAATTTATCAGTACGGATACATGTGAGACTTCATCAGAATTGTGAACATCACAGCAGATGACTTTGTGTGAAAGTAACTGAGAATAAAACAGAAAAACATGAAGGAGATTTTCCTGGTCTGGCTTTTTATAGCAGATAACCTTAAAATATTCTGCAATATTCTGCAATTTTGCATAATTTTAAGAAGTTTAAATTTCTTCAGTATTGAACAGCAGAAATTAGGCTTTCTTGTCCGAGGTCATTTAAGTGAAAAAGGAAAAAGACAGCGCTGTAAACAACGGTAGACTGGTGGGTAATAAGCGAATGAATAATGCAGAAAACAGAGATTTGAGACGGGAAACTGTTCCTGAAGTACACACAGAGAGAGAGAGCTGTGCAGGAAGTGTGATTTTATCGTGGTGGAAGCAAAACAGCAAAAGTCAGAGGGAATTCATGACGACATTGATCAAATGTGAAGCGCAGTTTGCTGCTTCTTTTGCTGCTGGTTCAGTGAATTTTGGTTGGAGAGACAAAACCTGCAGCTCAGAATCAGCACAAAAAAGACGTAAACACAGAGCGGACCCGACGCATCAGAATCGCTGAGCTCCGACAGCGTGTCCGTCTACGGGCCGCACTCTAGAGCCCTGAATATAACACTTTGACCTTCAGTTTAATCTGTTGATGTTGAAGGTGAGGTGAGAGGTCAAATGGGACGTGATATTTTAAATCTTTATACGGTACTTTTTATATGTTGACAGTACTTTTGTAATCATTCTGAGGATAATAATCATGCTTCTCCTCGACTTACATCGAAGCTTTGCACCTGTGTTTGTGCTAACCCATTCTTAGCTAGTCTTAGCCGAGTGATGAGGATGGTTCTGCAGGTGTAGGTCAGTCAGTCTAACAGTGAGAGCACTCTGCATTACTTAATACATGACAGTAACTCTCCTAAACGATTTATTAGTATTAGATAAACAACTTTATCCAACGACAAACAGAATTTTTAATCATTGTTATAATGCGCTGCTGCACAGTGAGCTAAGTGCAGCAATGTTAACGTATCAACGCTTCTTTGTTGCAAAATAAAAGGCAGAATTGAAATTGACAGTCGTCATTGCAATTTCTACAGAACCAGCCAATAATATGCATCAATCTTACATGATTTTTATTAAAAACTATAAAGCCATGTCTAATGGTTCAGCTGTAGTGTTTCAGTGCTGCTAATGTGAGCCGTTGTCTCATTGGTTTATAGATATATTGGTACTCAGCAGCTGGATTAGCATGAAAAATGTTAACGTATTCACCGCATGCAACACGACGAGCGAGAGAGACTGAAATCTGCAGAACGTCGCTGTGATGCAAAGACTCAACAAATTTGCCATCTGTAGAAATAAAATGAATGGTGAACGGTGTCATGTCGGTGCCACGTAATGAGGACGGCTGGAGGCCTTTCAGGCTGCTGAGAGCACAGCGCGTGCACGTCTCCATCCAGCGAACGTTCGACTGACAACTCTCCCCTCCCTCTTTTCGCCAATTAGCTCCAGTATTAGCATACGCGCTCTATTTGCATGAGCAACGACTAATTCCTGGTGTCAACGCACAGCTGTCGATGCAGATTAGCCAGGCTAGTTGTCAAAGAAATCTCCACATTATTGTCGCTCTCAATGTTGGATCAAGTTTCATCGGGAAATAAAATGATATACACGCGTGCCGCTGTTGTCTCGTAATCATCTCGGTGGAAGCCCTGTGATTGGCAGGATGTGGCCCTGTGGACAGCACAGAGCCGAGTGTGGATTTCCACTGACATCAGTGAGCAGAGTTGTGCTGATGCTCAGATAAACTTTGAGAGCGCTGGAGATGTTTCCTGTTTCCCTGTGTGATGAATAACAGCGGCCTGGCCGTCTTCCAGGGTAAATATGAAGAGAAATATTTATGACTTGTGTTTCAAGTGTTGTTTTTTACAGGGAGGCTGCTTGTAGGCTGTTTGTTTGGGTCTGCTGGTTGAGAGGATCAGAGTGTATTCTGACTGGTTCCTGCTTGATTTACTATATTAGTGTTTCTTGAAACTGTAAAACATATGAGCATTATTCACACTGTGATTTACAAATGTGTTAGCCACAGGTCAGTGTTGCTGTGATCTGTATGCAGAACAAAGTCAGAAGAATGTCATTTTTCACTTAATCTCTCTGTTGTGGAAGCTCATTGGCTCATTACAGGAGCTCAATAGTTAAAACAATACATTATGTATGTAACCTACTTAGTTACTACAGTCGTGTTGTTTTTATGTGTACTTACTGCTTCCATAGGACTAGAGAGGGTAACAGCCAGGTGCTGCTGATCGACTGATTACTTACTGATTGTCAGTAAGTGTGATCACCTGGATCAAAGCAGATGTCGGTAGCTTGCTGGTCTGGAACATTTCATTTCACAGTCATCCCAGCAGATTCCTGCCAGTGATGTGATGCTCAGACATAATGCAAACAGTTACACGCCCGACTCTACAGGCAGCAGTTCATGACCGTGTACTTACAACGGACTGAAGAAGTATTCCTTTTGTGGAAAAGCTGCCAAGAGCTGGGCTGCCAAGACTTCTTAGATGAGAACAAAAGGAAGTTTGGTCGTATATGGTAAAAACTAAAACAGCTCATATCAAGCACGGTGGTGGAGGGGTGATGATTTGGGCTTGTTGTGCAGCCACGATCATGAAGCCCTCTGTGTAGCATCCTGGAGGCAGCGAAGCGATCTGTCTGACAGCTTTACCAAAATTTGGTCATGCAGGCTGAAAAAGGCTGAAAAAAGGAATTAATCAAGATGTTGCGATGGCAGTGCAGCTCATATGGAAAAGAAATAGTAAAAACTTATAAAAGACTTGCATCAGATGTGGCCTCCTTCATATAGTGAATCATAAGGCTTATATGATTTACTCATGAACGTGGCCACTTTCTCATTACTTTCATATATTGTTTTAGTAAGAATCTAAAACATGCAAGTTTCATTTTTATAATTTTTAAGGATCTTATATCTGTTTTCACTCTTGTATGCTTTTCATTCAAGTTTCACACAAGACAGATACAAACTTTATAAGATTTATATGTATCTTTTCCATATGGGAGACCTGGAGCCTGACACATGTGGATGTTACCACCATGCTGCTTTAAGGTACATCACCTAAAAGTGAGACTACCAGGGTTTTATGCAAACCTTGGTGAGATTTAAACAATATTGTGAGATTCAGTCAGTTTTTTCTTTTCCTTTTTAGTTTTTGTCTGAATGAACTAAATGAAAATAAGAATTGCTGTTCTTTGTCAGATGCAGTAAAATGAAGAATTACTGACCTTCGACTAACAACGTCGCTCATTCAGGTGAATCCTGAACAGCGTTACTAACAGCGTTACTAACAGCGTTTCTGTTTTCAGTAACAAGTAATCTAACTAATTACTGTTTCTATCGTTACAACGCTGTTACAGTTACTAACAACAAATGCGGTCGCGTTACTGTTTTTCAACAAACAGACGGTTGAAGCTGTGTTCAGCTTACCGCACGTAAGTAATCTGGGCGCTACAGCTTTAAGCAGCTGCGCGCTCCCGTGGACGGCGATCACTGCACAACACCTGGAGCTCAGGGGGGAAACAATGGCACGAGTGCTGCTGTTTGACTGAGGAAGAATAAAGTAGTTGTGGTAAGCCAATCACATGACCACTTTAAGACAGCAACAAGGTGATATATACCAGTTTATAAATTGTGCTGATAGGCCAGTAAAACCAGAGTCATGATAAACAATATATACGCGGCGTTATGATATGGAAACATGACATTTGGTTGTTTAGGAAGAGGGGGAAGATTTAGGAGTGACGGCGAGAGAGAGAGAGAGAGAGAGCAGAAAAAGAGAGAGAGCGAGATGTGAGAGATTTGTGACGTTTAGCGTGTTTGGTGTAGTTAATGTGTTGTCTTGTGTAGTTAGTGTGTAGTGTTGTGGATAGTTTTGTGTTGTGTGTCAGAACAATGAGGCGACTGCTGTCTCCAGGTAGAAACAGGAGTGACACACCTGCTGCTGTCAGACCTGCAGGTATCAGGCTGTGATGTTCTCCTTTATAGTGGCACAAATAATTTGTGTGGCATCTTATTGAAGAACAGCTGATTGTTCTGTAAATAATTTGAAATAGTTATAAAAAAAATCAAGGTAAAAGGTAAATGGCTGCAAGTAACTTTGTTGTTTGCAAAACTTGTGCATATGATTTTCAAATTGACAATTTATATTTGCATTTAAAGTTATGAAATATGATTCAATAAACACGTTTGTGGTTGTTACAGTAAAAATATCACTTTTTCTACTTGGATTTTTCATGTTTTTTGTCTGATTTCAGATCAATTGTGTTAATACAGTCTGTCAAAATGAAAACATAACTGTAGATTCAGACACGTGAGGTTGTGCTGAAGAGAATGACACCAAACAAGGCAGATAAACAGAAAGGTGAAATGTGGAGGGAAAATCAAAAGTAGTTAAAAATGGCCGATTATACCCTGGACCCCAGAGGGTTAAACTTTTTTTTAAAGTAACGTAATAGTTACTTTTCAAGTAATTAATTACCTTTAGAATCTTGTAATTCAGTTACTAACTCAGTTACTTTTTTGAAGAAGTAACTAGTAACTATAAGTAATGACGTTTTCAAAGTAACTTGCCCAACACTGGTCGCGAGCAGACGCTCCAGGCTCAGGTTGCCTCCTGTAGATAACCTCTAATGTGTTTATTATCCTGTCACATGTCAATCACTGGTCCCGCCCCTCGACACGCCCACTTCACTTTGCCAGCTGTCGCTGACTTTCTGTGGTCTCTGCTGTGTGGACGCCACTTTGGCCGTAAGTTATCGATTTCATCCACGTTTCCACGCGATAGCTGACTTAGGTTATTATTTACATGTTTACTTACAGTTTTACTGCACTGGCAAACATTTTGGATATGACGTAAATGTGGTCCAGACCTTTTTTCTGCATTTATTCCTTTACATTATCCAGACAAATTGAAACTTCCATATGCTATCAGCCTCCATTATTTTCTCACTCACCCACGCATGTTTAAATGCATGTACGTGTTTTCACTGCCGCTGCCAAACCAATGAGGATTAAAATAAATAAGGATTGTTATTAATGTGAAGGGAGTGCGAAATGCTCCTGTGACTGATGACATCCATGGTAGAAACTACAGCTCGTTGGCTCGAGGACTGACTTATCGCATTAAAAGATAAACAGTAACAGCAGAGGGTTTGCCCCGTCGACTGCAGCAACCACTGGGTTATTTCCTGTGTTTACTACAGTACGGCTCTTTGTGAAAATGAAGTATTGTGTTTAATATCAGCTTCTATTTGTGTCCAGTATTTTTCTGGCACTGTGAGAGTCGCCGTCTTTTCGAGCAACCCGACATCTTTTTTATTGTCTTTAGGGGGTTTTTGTATTTGAGTGTGACAAGCTTGTTTTTTTTAACTTAAGGTGAGAATTTATTCATAATACAGCACAAAAAACCAGAATAATACTTCTCCTGAATAAAATTGTTTCTCTGCTACAAACTATCTTGCTCAGTGTAGAGTTTACTGAGGGCA
Organism: Perissodus microlepis; assembly: GCF_051167445.1. Classification (NCBI taxonomy): domain Eukaryota; kingdom Metazoa; phylum Chordata; class Actinopteri; order Cichliformes; family Cichlidae; genus Perissodus; species Perissodus microlepis. The sequence continues at coordinate 1,489,625 of NC_140475.1, read as the reverse complement.
CTCACTACTTAAAGCATCAGAAAGGTTTTATACAACACGAAGTAAAAAGCTCTTTTCTTGGAATCTGCTCTATTTCAAATATGTGTAAAACATCCAAGGTTTTGGAGGAACCGGTGCATAGTTTTTATTTCCATTTGTTTTACTTTGTTAGCTTCAATCCACTGCAGCTTTAGATGGTTTCAAGTGTGAGCTTTTGCTTTTCTTTCACTTTAGTTTTTTTGTTGATAAGAAATGTTTGGTTTCAGTCGAGTTCTTATTAGTTTCGGGTTTTTGTCCCAGTTAACATGAGACGGGTGGGATTTTTCAGATACTTCACAACCGACAACAACACGAAGTGAAGTCGTAATCTGTATTTCTATAAACATGTGCACCAGTGTCTCCTCCAGCTGGAGACTAAAACTCAGTTAGTTTTAAAAAGCACAGATATTTAAATTTAAATTTTATTAGTGTATTTATTATCATTTGATTGCATTTTGATTAGTTTTAGTGTGCTGCAATAACTCTGGTGCACAGACCTTTGCCAAAGGCAGCAGGTTTGGCTCCCATTACCATAAACGTGGGCCTGTCTGCGTGGCGCTGATGTTTATGGGTGCAGCACAGGTATCAGTCTGCAAAAGTGAATCCGAGCAGGAGCCTTGAGGCGCTTATAATTCACAGAAATATGTGACCATCATTAAAAGCAGTTATACCTGTGCCGTGCTGGGAGATTAGCATAAATATGCTCTATGCTCAGCTAATGCTAATTACCCCGTGGCTCTAGTCACCGCTCACACCTCCACAAGTCTGTCTGTGTTTCTATGCCACAGCTCTCTGCAAACCTCCTCTCTGAGAGCGACTGCTGACTCTGACTGTTTGGGGACAGGTTGCCTCCCTGTACAATCTCTTTGCAATCAAAAGCTTTCAGCCGGCGGTTGAGTGTAAAGCATCCTCAACCTCCAGGTCACTGCAGCTACTTGCAATTTGTCACTGATTGTAAAGACATCAATGCAATCACCTGACAGTCATCGATTTATTTTCTAAAGAGGTCGTCGTGCTAGTGTGACTGAGCCATCAGTGAACTGAAATTTGACTCATATTGTTGCAACTTGTCCAAGTTATGCTGCTTGTCCAAGCACCGCCGTGGACGTGAAGTCGGCTTCGCTCTCTGGCGAAGGCCGGCATTCTGGGATATTTTTTCTTTTTCAGGTTAACCATGACTGTGCAAAAGCAGCATTTGGTATTTAAAAGAGAATGCCTTGATCCTTTAAGCCTGCGTACTTTGATATATCTTCTCCAGCAACAATCAGGAAGCACGCCTGCTGAAATACTTTTTGCAGCATGAAATATTTGTGCCAAATCTTGGCGAACATCTCAGCAGAAGTAAGGTGATACAAGAATAAGTCCTTTCTCATTAATGCAACTAGAGAGGGAATAACACAAGCCTTTGTGCTTGTTTTAACTTGGATCTCAGTGTCAACACTGTGAAGGATTATTACAAGGCACAGTCATATCTCTCCCTGTCTCTCTGGCTGCCATCACACTCTAATGTCTGACAATTAAGATCTAATCTTTTCTACAGGCTCTCACAGCTAGCATGCCAGCCCACTGCTGATCAAGATAAGCAGCAATCACTTTGATTCCTGAATTAGAACGTAGCAACTGCCATCCCATCTACTCACATTACAGAGTACACTGCAACCATCTTTTATTCAGCCAATATTAAAGCTGGCACAGGCTTCAGGTTGATGTGCAAAGTAAAGAGGGCAGGGAGAAAAAGCATCCGTCGCTCTGAATGTGGAATGTTTCAGCGTTTTTGACCCAAACCTTTGCTTTTGTTCTGGGCCGTACTTTTTCAATAATAAATAATGCATCTGGTTCATTAGTTTGTTCACTCCGAGGTGGACTGTGGAACTCTGTTTCACCTCCAGGTCATAAATCAAGAAGAAAAAGCTGTCAGCAAAAAGGAACTCGGGATTACAACATGCCTTCACTGGCTCAGAGTGTCAGTTCCTACAGCATTTTTTGGTACCCGTGTGTCCTCGCAGGCGCAGCGCTCTCAGCTAATGACAAATATGTGTGTGAGATATTTGGCAAAGAGGACTTGTGTTTGATGTAGTTGGCTTTGAAACCTATATTTCAACCTCCAAAAGGCTGGCAAGTTCAGCCTGGCCAAGAAAACGGCCAAGTTTTCCATCAAGTGCTCGCTAACGATGACGGGAAAAGGAGCGGTGAGACGGCAGCTGGGTGCAGTAGCTCCTCCTCTTGCTCGCTGTTTATCCCTGTGATTATTAAAGGTGAATTTATATCGTGCACCCTTTGTGTGGGGTTCAATCCCGTTGCTGCAGTCCTCCATCTGGTCCCTGCAGCCACCGGGCCACAATGACACACTGTGTCTACTCTATATTAGAACCAGTGCTGCCACTCTTTCGACGGGCAAAACTCATTTGTGCTCTCTGCACGGCTCACTGTTGGCCACCTTTCCCAGCATGAACACACATCGCATGCCCATATGTTTGTGTCTGTTATGTATTAATTTAGCAAGTTGGCCTTTTAAAAAATCATTCTGTCATTTTAAATCTAAATAAATTCTGTTAATTCGAGTTTCTTGCATAATGTATGGGCAGACCGCGGCACACGTCCAGCAAACACTTTCTCCTACAGCATGGATTCCATTTAATAAAGTCTTTGTGTGGACTCATCCAGGGAGACTGACTCAGGGTCCATGTTGGTCGAGCCGGCGCCCCGGGGCGACTTACGCAGTCTGGTCACATTGCTCTTTGTGATTAGATCTCACACTAATTAATTATTTCTGAGAAATTCTCAGCAGTGCGGGTCACATGACTCAACGAACGCACATACAGTGCTTTCCTTTGTGTGTTGGTATCTGTGCGTGTGAGCCGCTGCTGCCTCTCTGGGTCCATTTGGGTGGCAGCAGCCCAGGGAGTTCTGCTCTCATTAGGAGCACCACGGGCCAACTCGGCATTACGCCATCCGTGACAACAAATTCAACATGAGAAATGGTGCGCGTGTGCGAGAGCCAGCGACTGAGAGCAACACACTCCCCACAGTGTAAGCACGCGGTAGGAAGCATGAAATGGGGACCTTGTGTTTAACCAAACACTCATTTCTCCAACTTCTTTTCATAATATTCTATGAATTATTATCCTCATACTGTGCCTGTATTAACAAAGTCAAAATCAGTATCACTGTTACTCGTGTAAATTTGCAGCACTTTAGATGCAGAGTGTGATTACACTATTTAATGTTCTCGAAACTGTCGGTGATTCTGTTCAGAACTGTTATGGACCTGATTTGTAGGTGAGGTGAAGAGGGCGTCAGGTTTGGTGTCTCTGCGGACGATGTGGTTCTGTGGGCTTCCGTGAGTAATGACCTCCAGGTCACAGCGGGGTGGTTTACAGGCAGCAGTGATGGGAATTAGCACCTCAGAGTCCAAGTCCATGGTTCACAGAGAGAAAGAGGTAGACTACCCACACTGGGTCGGGAATGACAAGTGGAGAACTTCCAAGTATCCTGTGACATCATGAGTGGGGAGGAGTAGAAATGGAAACCGACGGCAGTGATCTGGACACGTCGTGGTAAAGAAAGAGCTGAGCATAAAGCCAAAGCAGGTTAATATATCAGTCCACCGTCATGTCAGGACCTGCTGACGAACTAACCGCACGACTGAAGGTCTGTGGCGTTAGCTTCAGCTCACACAGGTTTCTAATCACATGTCAGTAAAGATGAGATTAGCTCAACTAATTACAGATTCAGTTTCTGGCAGGAGGATTTTCAGACGCATGGTTAACAGTGTTAAAGGTTTGTTTGAATGCAAATCATGACCTTTTCCTAAACATAATCCCAAATCCTCGGGGCCCCCAGGCCAGGTGGGATAGCTAATCCTTCCAGCAAGAGTGCCGAGGTACAGGGCCCGGGAAACAGCCTGATCAGGTGTCTGAATCACCTCAGCAGCAGAGCCCAGTCATCCCACAGAGGGAGCTCTCTTTCTTTCTGTCACTACCATGAACCCTCCCCCCGAAGGCACATCACAAAATCAAGATACAAATGTTTTTTAACACATCAGAAAACTATTTAGACAACAAAAAGGTCACTTCCTCTGCTGCTTAGATTTCTCGAGGCAGTTTATTCCTAAGATCTGGGGCTCTGACAGCGACGTTTTTAGCTTTTAGCTGTGTTTGTAGAACAGTTACAGTAAAAGACCGGACTCGTGTGTAGCCGTAGCCATGAGATACCTTAAAAGTCAGCAGCAAGATCTTTAAGATCTCGATTCTAAGACATACTGGGAGCCGTGGCAAAGATGCTAAAACAGGTACAGGCTAATAAATGGGACACGTCCATGGGCCACAGCATATTTAGGCTTGTTTCACAAAGACAAGCAGAGAGAAAATAGCATTAAAACCAGCTGCAAACTTTTTAGGGAAATTAGTTTCGGGGTTCTGGTTTTTTGAGAATCGTGGCTCACTATCATGGATTACTGGGACACTTGATGGCATTAGACCATCATTTATACAATTTCCAGCTCCAGTTAGGCTTTTAACTTTGCACACAACACTGCCTGCGCGTGCACTAGACGTCCCGGCTCCCCCGCGTCGGTAATGGTGGCCTTATTGAAAGCTCTTTCCAATTAACAGCAGTTAAAAAAAAAACACCCATCGTCTGCGTGTCTGGATATACAGCTCTGGGGTACAAATACCAGCTGCAAACAAGAAAGATGACTAATGAATGCACAGAGTGGATTTGAGAAGCTAAGCTTACGCTTTTTATAAACCTTAAAATTCAGCTTACATCCGATTCTATTGATCTGGTGTCTAAAAGTCAATAGCAGCCCCACAGACCTCGTGGAAGTGCATTGTCTCTTTATGGGATGCATGAAAGCAGCTTTGTACTGTAGTAGTGCGCAGACAGTCAGTGTGTGTGTAGTTTAGGAATGATACAGCTGAAACATTAACTGTCCCTGTCTTTAATACACATCAAACCTTGAAATCGACTCCCCTGGTGTGGACGCAGTGTCAACAGAGGGGGCCGGCTACCTGCTGGAGTCTGGTGTGAAACTCTGTACCTGCGTTACCTGGAAATTGAGTCGTGCTACCTGAAACGAAGAGCTGGAGAGAACTTCACCCGAGCCAAGCCCATCTGGTAGATTCATGAAATATGGAGCGGACGAGTGTGAGTGCTGGCTAATCAGCCGACTTGTTGGTAGAGGGAGTGGAGGTGTGTGCTACAATATGAGATTGTATGCAAGCACACTTTGCAGGAAACACTGTGACTGCTGGGCAAACACACACACGGTCAGACGGGGCGCAATACGAGCGGCTCGCCTCCGCAGCTGTCTCATGTCGCCGCCGTGACCTCGCGCACCGGATGACAGCAGGGAAAACAGAATTTGTCAAATCAGAGCCGCTGCTGATGAGGAATAACACAGATCCGTATCCCACACATTAGCGAGCCAATCAGAAAACAGGCCTGCCCTGGGAACAAAGGCAGCAGCGGGGCGGTGTGGGAACACGCGTGTGCGTACACAAACGGCGAGCAACAGAGCAGTCGAGGAGCGAACGCACACCCACGCTCGCTCCTCCGGCTGAGTCTGGCGGGGTGTCGGGTTGCGTCTGGCTGGTGTGTGTGTGTGTGCGCACGTGTGTGTGCTTCTTTCTTTGTCCGACTCTCGGTTTTCACTCTGCTCACCGTGCGTGCATCCGTGCACGTGTGCGTCAGCCTCCGGCGGGTCAGCTTCTCTCCATAAGACACAGAATGCAACGACAAATAAGAGTCTGATTAGTTCCTTCCTTCCTCAATGGCACAAAGCCCGACCTAATCCGTGAGCAAACACGCTGTCTGCCGGGAGAGCAGGGAGGCTGATGGAGGAGGGAGAGAGTCCAACCTGTGGAGTGTTTGTCCTTAGGAGAGAGAGAAGGAGAAGAAGAGTGAGGGGCAGCTGGATTGATGCAGGGAGAGCAGGGCTGAGGGCTGGATTGAGCGGGAGGGATCAATGAGAGGCAGGATGAATGAGGTTTGGGAAGACGTGGGGGGGAATATGAACATATGAACAATGCGAGCAGGACAAAGACGGAGGTGTGCAGGGAGCGATGAAAGCAGGGGATTAAACATGCAGGAGCTGAGGTGAAAAGGTAGCCGTCCCGCTGACCTGCGCCGAGGCTGAAAACCTGATTGGGAAATGAAAAAGGAGCGCGGCTCGATGAATGCACGCTCCTGTTTGCCAAGGCTAATGCGCTCTGTCCAAACACCCAGTGGTGTGGAGGGTGTCTTTACGTGGGCGGAAGTCTTTCCCAAGCTTGCGAGGAGCTAAACAAAAAGAAACATCAGAGAAAAGAAAGCTGGCCCTGTGCATCTGTTTCCATCCCCTCAGTCCAGTTCACCACACTGATCTCGTTGCAGAATAAAAACCATCTTTTTATCTGATTTGCCTGTGATGATCACAGTCACACGGCCAAGAGTGCAAAATGTGGCCTTTTGTTTATGTTGTGGCTAAAAATCAGTGCAGCCACGCTGGAGATCACAGCATCTTTTTGATTGTATCGAAGTTTCAGAGATGGCCGAAGGGTTTTTATGCTCTTATATTTTTAAACATAGTTTCCACGTAAAAATCTGTGTGCGCCACATTCGCAGTTTCAGCTTTCCAAAGCCGAGAGCAGGTCAGCGACAGAAAACCAGCCAAGAAGAAACGGTGTACTCCTGTTTTCATCAGGATTTTATTGTCATTGTGAACATGTTTTAGATTTCAGTGTTCAAAGAAAAATTCCTTTTTTCTTTTACAACTAACTACCAAAGCTGTTAACGTTGTAAGCATGGTTGCTTTTGATGTTTTTTCCAGCTTGCAGAGCAGACGATGCTGACGAGCGTGGCTGTCACTAACATGGTCGACTCAGATACTGCGAGCACTGAAGTCCCGCCCACCTGCTGGCTTAATGAAGTAGTTTAGTGGATTAACTGAAATTCAGTTTTTAAACCTGGCGTAAGAACTGTCGTCACCCCACCGGGTGGAAAAACGGGCGTCGGGTGGTGTGGACGATAAGGTGACTCGTGACTTTCAAATTGACAGCATGGGTGCATCTTCTAAAAATCCCAGATTAGTTTGAAGTTTGACGACCTCAACCTCATGCGCTCGGTCAGAGGAAAATCTTGTGAATGTGATAACTCAAGAATTGAAACTATAGCTTCATCTACTAAAAATCTTGGACAGTCAAAGGCAGAGATGTGAAATTCACAGAGAAACTCGCGGATTCTTCCACTGACCGCTGCGGCTCACCTGCACCAGGGCAAACCTCCGCCTGACCCACTCCTGCTTTACAGGTGAAAATAGAGCAACAGGACCGCTAGTCTTTGATTTTATTTATTTTCTGCTGTGTTTTACTTGCATCTGAAAGAGTGAGTGTAAACACACAATATATATATATATATATATATTTTATGTGCTGGAATGTGCAGAAAATAGGTTTAAATATTAAACAAATTTCTTCCAGTCAGAGAATGGTGCAGATAATTACATTTTTTGCTTGATGCATAAAGTTAAAAGATTAAAACTAGTAAAACAAGTTTTAAAAAAAGAGACTTTTCAATTTGATTGCATTTTGTATGATGGATTATGCAGAAAAAGTAGAATTGGGCTTATCTTATCTTTATCACCTATTCATGTTGTAAATCGTGGTTTTAAAAAGTAACTAAGTAACTAAGTAATTAATTACTTTTGAAAATAAGTAATCAGTAAAGTAACGGGATTACTTTTTTGGGGAGGTAATCAGTAATTAATTACTGATTACTTTTTTCAAGTAACTTGACCAACACTGGTCAAAGGTCACGTTTATTGGAAATCTTGTGAATGCAAAAAGACCATAATGAAATCTGTCAAACACCTAATGTATTAGTAACTATGACCACACATCAAAAATAGCAAAAGGAGTTTCACTCACAAACAGGTCAAAGAATTTATAACAGCTCGTCACATCAGTCACTGTAGTAACTCAGCTTTCATTATTATTTATATGGCATTTAACATATAAAAGCACACATGTTATCAAGTCCAGTAGAACATTAGTCAAAAACCCCGGTGGTCATAAAGGAAACTGTGGTTCTTACTATAATAAGTTACAGTTACAGAAAGTGGCAGTATGGTTTATATGTAGTAAGATTTCAGCATTTCTTATTCCTGGTTCTTACTTAGCCATTGATACAGTGAAGAAAGTGACTGAGGCCGATTAAGATCTGCCGAGCTCTGTAATTATGTGTTCTAGAACGTTCCAGAGGATTTGTGCCCTTAAAGACTCTGCAGCCAGGAGGCTGAGCTAGCCAGTATTTATATATATATTAGAGATGGACCGATCCGATATTACGTATCGGTATCGGTCCGATACTGACGTAAATTACTGGATCGGATATCGGAGAAAAATAAAAAAATTTAATCCGATCCATTAAATATCAAAAAAGCACCTCGCAAAACTTGCGACATGGCGTAACTCGGCCCATAACTGTAGCACATGCAGCAGTACGGGTCACGTGACAGAGCAGCTGTGTGTATTTGTAGCCTCGCTAGCAATCCGGCATTTCATCTCCAAGGAAGTTATCCCAGAGAGAAGTAAAGCAAGTGTGTAAGTTCATCTCTGAATGTTTGTAAAGCATTCCAGCGTTAAGCTTAACAACCGATATATGGAGCGGCTGCCTCTCTCTCTCTCTCTCTCCCTCTCCTGCTGCTACTTCAATAGTGAAACTGATCAATGATCAGCTGATCGGCTTTTCTGTCGCGAGTCCGTCTCTCTTGTTTGTTTATTGCTCACTTCGCGCCAGAAAGAGGAAACCAGCGGCTGAACAACAGCAGCACGTTTAAGCTTGATAAGCTGTTGTTAGAATTTATTTAATATTACTTTCTACACCAGGATCTTTTTCTACGCAGCTGATGGCTGGTAACTGTGCAGGGGCGGATCTAGCAAAGTTTAGCCAGGGGGGCCGATAGGGCATGAACAGGGAAAAGGGGGCACAAAGACATACTTTTCTTTCTTATTCTCATTTAAAATGTCGAGCTTTTAATAAATAATTATCCGAAACTTACACCCAAAGTTTTAATCTGATGTAAAATGTATAGAAGTCCATTACTGTATATAGTAACTATTAAGTCTAATATACCCTAGTAAGCTATACTACTTTTTCCATTGGGAAGGTACCATCTGTGCAGTCTGCAATTTTGTTGAAGAAAGATGTTGAATCTATTTAATTATTCTTGAAAAATAACTGATTTCTGTGTATTTTATTTTTTTTCACACTGCATCAAATTATAGTTGATTATGTCAATTAAGCATCATGAGGTGGAGGGTGGGGGGGTTGTTCCCTATTTATTTATTTATTTATTTATTTTTGCTGGGAGTTTTAGAACCCTATTAGTTAGGTTGCTTAATATTTCTGCTAAGTACTCTTTAAAATACCAGAATAGGGAGGATGGAGCAGGTTTAAGTTTATTAGATTGATCAGTATTGTTGAACTATGAAATATTTTGGGTGCAGTGCATTTTTTGCATACAGGTATAACAGAATAGCTTTAGTGTTTGTTTTTTAACTTGAGTATGAACTTATACAAAAAGCAGCAAGATATTAAAAAAAACTGTTTTATTGATTAAAAAACACACTATATCGGATTCATATCGGTATCGGCAGATATCCAAATTTATGATATCGGTATCGGACATAAAAAAGTGGTATCGTGCCATCTCTAATATATATATATATATATATATATATATATATCACAACAACAGTCAACTCAAACTTTATATTTGAGCTGACTGCAGGTTAAAGACCCAACATTAACAGAAAGAAACCCAAAAGTCAGACGACCCCCTATGAGCAAGCACTTGGCAACGTCGGGAAGAGAAAACTCCCTTTTAACAGGAAGTAACCTTCAGCAGAACCGGGTCAGGGAGGGGCGGGGCCATCTGCGGTTACATCTGCTGTGACTGGTCGACACACTGTGGAAGAGCCAGAGATTAATAATGACTGATGATTAAATGCAGAGTGGTGTATAAACACAGAGACTGTGAAGGAGAAGCACACCGTGCATCATGGGAAAACTCCAGCAACATCCAGCCTATTGCAACATGACAAAGGCTGTTTAAGTTTACGTGGTTGCAGCGAGATCCACACAGTTAAATAAAAAATGCTTTTAATGTCTTTTGGAACCATTAATTATTTAACAGTAGCATCCAATAATACAGATATGGAGATGAAAATGGGCATAACAGGTCCTCTTTAAATGTGAAGTAACTTTACTCGTATGGAGTAACGTCTTCTATGGCGACATGGCAGCATGTTAAAGACTGACAGGACCTCCTGGTATCACCACGACTGTCTTGTTTCGGGCTCGGCGACAGAAAGACTGAGTTACAACGAGAGGGCGTGGAGTTTGAGAGACGGTGATGTTTACCAAACAGTGAAGGTCGTATTACATTGATGGGAACTGACTGGAGCCTGGTGTTTAGAGCCCAACATACCATTACCATAAAACTAATTGCTTTGTCAGACTAACGATCCAAAAGCTGAGATAAAAAAGAAAACTATAATTAACTTCCAGCAATAAAACGTTGATGTAATATTTGGTACGAGGTGTCCTTAAACCACCACCTGTAACACTTTTGGAGACTTGAAGCTTAAAGTGGTGGGAACATGATGTGCATGCTTATCCTCCCCACGGTTCGTGCGCCCTTTGGACATTTGCGCTTTGTCCTTTTTTTCAGGCGTTCATGACTTTTTCCTAAAAATTTAAAGCTACAGTTTAAAGTTGTGTTATTTTTCCTTTCTTACGCAGCGTCACAGAAATCATTTTTACCACACCTCCTACACGTCACACTGAAGCGGTGTCTTTTATTCATAAAGGCTATATTAAAATAGTGATATTTTTTTTGCCTCTAATTTAAGTTATAAAGAATTTATCATGGCATTGTGCGCCCCGAGGCAGCTTTTACTTTCTCGAATTACTCTTCTCTCGGCCACGTCTCCTTCTTTGCCAACCATTAAAAAGAGAATTATGATCTCGAACGGCGTCACACTGTGTTTAAATGCGCCCTCTGTGGTTTGACATGTTTGTATGGCTCCTGCAGCACATGCTATAAGTGTGTCTGTATTTATGTGCTCACGTGTACGACTCTGCGACTGTGCGTGTGGCGGCACAGTCGTTTGTAGAGGAAATGAATAGTTGCTACCATCGTTCATAGCTCCCTAATGAGGCGGCTGGGCTCTTGCTTCTCCTCGTGTCTCCTCGTTTTATACGTTCTGTGTGGCCAGGTCTCCTTCTCATCTCGTGTCCCTAAAAACACCCAGAGGCCTCATTACCCTACCGTCATTGTTTATTTGGAGGGGAGAAGAAGAGAGGAGAGGAAAGATCAAAGAAAGGTCTGTGATCGACTGCTTCCTGTCGCACAACCTTCCACAAGGCCAGGTCTGCTGTCGGGGTCTAAAAACACGCTGCACAGTCTCAGACTTTGTGTCTGTGGCTCCGAACTTTTGATGGCGTTCGCTTGATCAGCACCAGATTGCCTCTCGGTGTCATCTAATCCTTTCTGAAGGTTATTGTTTTGCTATTTTGGGGAGACCCAGCTTCACTCCTCACTTTGAAGAAAATGATGTCATGACTCTAACCAGAGCCCGTGTTGTAATTAAAAATGAAACCGCCTGTGATCACATTACTGGATTATATTGTTACACAGGAACATACTTCCAAACCTGACAGGGAGGATGAGAGGGAGGAAGAAAGGAAGAAGGGGAGAGTTTTGGAGCAAGAAAGCAGCGTTTCAAAGAGTGACAGGAAGGAAAAAGTAAAGGAGAGGCTGGTTTTTCTTTTTCTTTTTTCTTTTTTTGTCAAAAGGAAAACAAATCCCCTTGAACAAATTCTGGTGTACAGCAGCTTTTGTAATATTTGTCCTACTTCCTCACTTACAGTTATGCAGAAATATTTCCAGTCTTCAGTTATTAAAATTTGTCTAAAACACTGGCTCTTGGATCCAGCTGTGTGGATGTCAGCAATGGAAGAAACTGGTTTCTGGAAAAGTATATTCAGAGAATATTCTGCACCCATCAACTATAAACAAAAAAGAGAATGAATAGATGGATCGATGGGACTTTAAATTAAGGTGAAAACTGGAATTAAGCTTGACACTGGAAAAAAATAACGTAAAATAAATGATTGCGTTGGCTTTCCAGTTCTCCTGTTTTGTATACATGATGAGCGTGGGACTGTCTGTATATAAATGTTTGTACACAGGTATTTGTATAAGATATGTGAACTTCATATGGCTGTCTGTCGCTGTGTTGATGATATAAAATGATTTTATTAGCAAAACAGCTAACAGACGTAATAAATGTGCTCAACAAAGTCATTTCTCTGTTAATCTGTGCTGGTGCAAATGCGCCTGTTCAATTTTCCTGTTTAATTAAAATGGACATTTCATTTGACATCTTCTTCCATCAAGGCTTAAAACGTATTTAACTGTATGTACTTTTTGACTTTAACAGAGAGAAAGAATATTACTGAGCAGAAATAAGAAAGCAAATATTCACAGCAAAGGTCTCTTTTGTACCATTAAACATGAGAACGTTTTCCAGCGTGTGCAATAGTTCCTGCACACTCACAGCATGAAGTGTTTGTACTTCATGTTTCATGCCTGGATCATGTTTCTCAAACAACTGATGAGGGAGAAAATCACCATGGCAACCAAGACAACAAAGCTTTGAAAAAGTGGGAACTGTGATTTTTTTTTTTAACCATCCAAGTAGTTTTATTATTTTAGTCACTGTTTATTAAAAAACAAGCGATACTGAAAGATGTGTAAGATTTACACGTTTTGTGCGTGCAGTGGCGTCGGTCAGCATCACTGCTCAGGGACACTAATGTGCTGTCATACCAGTGTTTGCCAGACATGAAATCATAGAAACATATTCAGTGAGTTTGCTGAAATGTCATCTATTGTATGAATCGCTTTAGTGCGACTCATTACGAGGAAGGTGGGAAGACTGAAGAGAGACGCCGACCAAAGCAACCTTACCGACCTCACACAGATATCGATTTTCGTGAATCTTTTCTCCGTTTTTCTCAGATAAAAGTCTCGTGTGTGTCGGAATGTAGTAACATGATGGGTTTAATGGGAGGATTAGCATTTCAATAGCTATTCAACACACACACACACACACACACACACACACACACACACGTTTCCACATGTTTCAAGGAGTAATGAACCGTTTCCACATCCTTTGGCAAACTAATTGAAAATATTGCAAAACGATTGATTGGGTTAAGGAGCTGAAATTATTGTTTAGCAGGTTTGAGATCTGTTAACTGCATAAGATTCACATGATTTTCACACTGATGAAATTATTCAGTGAGCCCTAGTGTCCTATAGACGAGGGGGGGGGGCACTGTCATCCTGCAAGAATCCACTCGTATCCGGATCGTACATTAAGATGTGAAATGTTATTACAAGACTCATTAGTCTTAAAATATGAAGAGAATTTAGTTTATTCCAAATGTATTTTATTATTAGTTACTGTTTTTGTTTAGGTTACTCATTACTGCTTATTTTTAAAGGTAATTTTGGTTCCTAACTGCGGCTGTTTAGGGCGTCACACGATGAAGCCGCCATGACGTCACCCACTGGTTTGACTGTAAAACTGCGTGTTCATTGGCTAAGGACTTGTGAATCTAAAGCCAATAAACAAGCCAATGACAATCAATCTTTCTGACTCTTAGAATGAGCACAATTTCCAAAACTGACTTTATGTTTTATTCCATATGACCAGAAATAAGTGACTGAACTCATAAACTTATCAGAAAAGTGTTTACAAATCTCAGAGCCCAGAGACGTTTTTCAGTCCACGAGCCAAGAAGTCTTTTTGCAACCACCTGCCCTCTGGTGGCCATTCAAGCCTGCAGCTGTAAAGCACTTCCATGTTGGGTTCACCTTTCAGACCCAGAAGCTTGTTGATGCGTCTGTGGTCGGGGAGAAGAGGAAGTGAAGCTGAGTGCATGCGCCTCCCGTTGCTGTTATTACATAAGATGCTCTCGTAGGAGAAACAATAGCCGACCTTCACCCACACAGACCTGAGAATACTAAAGCAGAAACAGGGTTATGATATTGTGAACATTTTTTCTATATTTATCAGTCGATGGGTTATTAATTAGCATAACCTAATCAGCATTTTCTAATATACGGCTCATTTTGTATTCTATACAGACTAAGTGTCCACAATCAGTGCGTTATAATTTAGTCATTTTGAAAAATGTCAATGGGATTTGTGATGAATGTGGTTCATTATGAACTGATTTTGTATGACTGTTTAGTCATTATCAACCTTTTTAAATATAAAAGTTCAAAGTGAAGATCTGCCGAAGATTGCAGTATTGTGGGAAGGTGTGAGGAACGCGAGCCTGTACAGGTCTGTGCGTCCCTCCATGGTCAGACCATCACTGACCGACCACCAAACCAGACATGCTGAACGATGTTGCAGGCAGCATAACGTTTTCCACGCCTTCTCCAGACCCTCTCACGTCTGTGTTCAGGGAGAACTTGCTCTCATCTGTGAAAAGCACAGGACGCCATGGTGGACCTGCCAGTTCTGGTCTTCTATGGCAAATACCAACCAGGCTCTGTGGTGCTGGCAGTGAGCACAGAGCCCACTCGAGTACATCGGGCCCTCAGGCCACCCTCATAAAGTCTGTTTCTGATTGTTACATCAGAGAACACGTCACCAGTGTCCTGCTGGAGGTTATTTTGTAGCTCTCACCCTGGACCTCCTTGCAAAAAGGAGCAGATACCGATCCTGCTGATGGGTTAAAGGGCCTTCTACGGCCCTGTCTCCTGGAATCCCCACAACGATCTTACGGTGCGTTCACACCGAACGCAATAGATGGGACCAAAAAGCGCCAGACGCCCCTAGCTGGTTGCGTGCACATTCGCACCTCGACGTGCGACCAACACGAACTGTTCGCGCTTCAAAATATGCAATTTTCATGCGCATGAAGCGGAAATGTGGAAGGAAGTAGTGCCAGACGGTATGTTTGCAAGATAGCAGCTGTCGATCTAGCGTTTGCAGAGAGAGTCTCCCTTCTCTATTTACTGTGGAGAGCAGAGCAGCGGCGTTAAGGACGTCCTCGTCGTACCCGGGTCCATCAGGTCCTCCAGAAGCGTGAGCAGTTTGGTGAGTTTCACCATTTGCTCCAGGAGCTGCGTCTGGATGACGGCCGATTTCAGCGGAACCACTGTCTGTCCCTCACCCAGTTTGAGGAGCTGCTGTCCCGCGTTGGTCCAAGCGTCGCCCGCCTAGACACCAACTACAGGCGCTCAATCCCACCTGCAGAGCGCCTGTTCATCTGCCTGAGGTTACTAAAAGTGTTTAATACAGCAGTCCTTTATTGATACCTGTGCTAATATATGCTCATTTAAAGTCCCAGTGACTTCCCCACAAACCTCTGAAGAGCGTTCCTGCCTTTTTTAAATTTAAAAGCGGAGCTTCCCTCCAAAATAAACTAACTTGTCTTTATTCTCTTAAATAATTGGTCTTCACTATGTTCCTATATAGTAGTATATTTTTTCTTTAGTATAGTATGAAATAAATTCTACGTGTCATGTTGTGTGCCAATATTTGCTGTGTAGTAGAACTCAAGTCAAGTCAAGTCAAGTCAACTTTATTTGTCAATTCTGCCACATGTACAGGACATACAGAGAATAGAAATTTCGTTACTCTCAAACCCTAGATTAAAAAATGCAAATAAAATAATTAAAAATAAAAATTTAAATAAATACAATACAATTTTACATATAACAAGTAACTGAGACATTAGTCATTACAGAAATTTATTTGAAATAATATTAAAATTCTCGGTAGAGAAAGCAGCTGGTGGCGTACAGCTCCTGGCATTGATGAGCCTTTCCTCCATATTGAATGAAGTATGAAGGGCTTTGGCTGGACCTGCCCCTTTGAACTAGGTCAGAGCATCACGTCACCAGGCTCCTGATTGGTTGTCGCGGCGCGACTTGCCGCTGGGGTTCAGATTTTTCCAATTGGAGCGGTAGATGCGATATGCACAAAATGCGCCACATAAACTGACGCGCGTATTTTTATTTGCACGTCAAACGCTACTTACTCGTGTGACTGATGCATTTTTGCATTTTTGCGACACAAATCTGCTTCTGAATTTTCGCGGGACCCCCAGTCGCGCTTCATCGCGCTCCTCCATTGACTTTACGTGTAAACTTGACGCTCTGGTCGCGTCTATCGCGTTCGGTGTGAACGCACTGTTAAGACTGGGAGACGCAGCAAACCTTGACTTGATTAAAAACTGTAGCTTACATTTTTTTGAGCTGTTTGTGTGTCATTCGCTGATCAGCTTACTCACTGCTGTAGTTGTTTTCTGAGAGAGCGCATCCCAAATTTTCAAATATGGACTACAGTAGAAGACAGAAAAGTTATCGTGAAGTCAGCTGAACTTTGCCCTGATCTGCCTGCTCCCACCTGCCCTCCTCATCAACGCCTGTGAGGCAGACAGACGAGGGTTGCGTATCCACGCTTCTCCCTCTTTGTCTCCTTCCTCTGATATTCTCTGCATGTTTCCATCGCGGCTTCGTGGCTGAACTGGTTTCTGCTTTTGGGGAGGAGGCTTTGTGTGTTGACTCCTGAGGGCTGTGTTTCTGTTTTTGTTGAAGTGTGTAAGTGTAGTTATTGTGCACTTGTATCTACACCCAGGCCTGTGTAATAACAATGACTGCTGGGAAGTAAAACTGTTGTCTGTAAATCAGATGCTCGTGATTCAAATTTAGTTTGGACTGTTTCACGTGGGCAGGAAGCTGCTTTCTACTGATCTGTGGTGTGTCTGACCAATTTTGTATATTTCCAAAAACAACAACTTTTCCAAAGGTTATCTGTGTGTACATAGGTGTGGAAAAGAAGCTTGGGCTCAAACAATCAGTAAAATGTATTTGAAACATCTGGGCTTAAGTTCGTTACTCAGCTGCTCACCGGGACTAGATTCCAGGAGAGTGTTTGCATTTACCAGCAGTCGATAGTTACGGAAAAACAAAGCGTTTGCCGTCACGCTGCGTTTCGTTCCACTCCTACATTCCTGCCCTCACAGTTTGGGAAGCCAAGTCTCCCTCCTTGCTTTGCTTTAGCCGCAAACATCCGTTATGTGGCTACAACCCTCAGTGCATAACATTGATTTTGGATATTAGCCCATAAACATTGTTTTTGTTTCTGATACATAAGTAAAAGTAGCAAAAGTACTCTTAAGTATATCATAAGCACCGTACTTCAAACACACAGGACAAAACCCCCAATTAATTCCTAAAAGTGCTCATCTTAGACTCTGATTTTTAAATAAACATATATACAGAATATAGCATGAATCTGCGCACAGGCACGGCAAAGGTGCCTCAACCCCACATGCAAACTGCACTCTGACGGCTTGTGTTGCACGCACACACAGCGTGAGGAAAAAAACACACACTCAAAGGCTGCAGAAACATGTCACTCAAACAATCCAGGATTGAAATGTACAGCAAAACTCTGCAACAACAAAAACGTGGTAGAAGTACAACTTCCAGGAGCTTTGACTGGTGCATGTTTGTCTCCATGACCACTGAGATGAAGGTTGATTCAGAAGATTTTGCACTTTTCACATTAGTGTAGCAGATTTCAGTTTATAATGAAACAAGTTATTTTTCTAAATGCACTTAATTATCTCTGGTTTTCTTCCACAGTGTATTTTGTGTCCTGATCTTCTCCCCTCCCCCCGCAGCAGATGGCCCCGCCCCTCCCTGAGCCTGGCTCTGAGGTTTCTTCCTGTTAAAAGGGAGTTTTGATTGTTGGGTTTTCTCTGTATTGCTGCAGTGTTAATCTCACAAACTAAACTGTTTTGGTGCTAAATGAATAAAACTGAGCTGAATTAAAAGTTAGCTTACGTACTGTCAAAGCTGCTGAGAGAGGTGAGGACTCCTCTGTGGCCAAACTAAAGCTCCTTTGTGTCTCTTCGTTGTCATTTGATCAACTTTCTAATGTAGCAGAGTGAGCCGGAGATTAAAGCACACAGTGTGTGGGGGTTTCATTTAAAACAAGCAACATTTCATAAACTGATTAAAGCGTAGAAGTGGAATCTAACACGATCCACATCATCAACATGAAGCACTGAGGAGTAATGGGATTTATTGAATTTCTGACAACACAAAGCAGGGGAGCTCAGAAACATCAAGGTAAGAGTGCAAATCTCTGAGCAACACCAGCGTTATAATGCAGGTGCTACGCATTTTTATGTAGCTCCAGTCCTCTTTGCGGTGGCAGTCTAAGGCAGGAGAAAGGACCGGTCGTGGTCGTGATTGGAAACTTTTGAGAGCTTCGTTTCTGTCCCTCTCAGGCTCAGTCTGATCAATGAAGCGCATAAAAACTCATTAAATGTTTAATTGAAAGAGATTAAAGCGCGATATTAGCTCGAAAATCTGACTTCGATCTCACAGATACCAACAAATACCTGTTAACATCTTCCCCCGACACCTGAGGCCACTGAGCTCACCAGGCTGGGAAAGCGGGAAATTCAGCCCTCGTCAGCTCTTGTCAGGTTTCAGTCTAAAAATGTCAAGGACGGCCTCGGAACATTTTGGAGTGTTTCTGTGCCGTCCTGCTGGAAGCCATAAGCAGGGAGACGCGTTCCTCTTCTCTCAACTGCGCTGCTTCGTATTGGGAGGAGGGATGGAAGCAATTACCAGCGCCAGCAGCTGAGAGAGGGCCAAGCCTCTGCACATCAATCAGAATTACTCCACCGCCACTGTGTGCTCGTGTGAGATGGAGAGTGTGTGAAAGAGCAGCCCCCAGTGGTGACATGCCTCCTTGCCCTGCAGAACTTTTAGAAAACCATCACACCGGCAATCTGCTGAAGGCTCTTAAATTTGAATGGAGGCCTCCTTTTTCTTCTTCTTCTTCTTCCTCTAAATTAATTTTCCCCACCTAATTGCTATGTTCATTACCAGGGTACAATAATGTCAAAAAAACCACTGTCCTGATTTAATTTCCATGGCTGAATGTGAAATGAGTCGGAAAAAGAGGCAAAGCGCTGCGTGTGCTGCTTGTCATTTAGTTCATGTTGAAATGCAAACCAGAGGCAATTTAGGTTAATGTGAAATGAGGAGGAGAAGAAGAGAGCGAGCGAGAGAGAGAGGTTACAAAAAGCAGGGGTAATTTGGTGTGGCAAATTGATGAGTCATCTTTTGTTCAGAGCGTTTGACTGACAAAAGAGCCGCGGAGCATTAGAGGAGGCAGAAATGGTCTCGGCGTGAAATGTTCACTGTGTCACTCTGCTTTTCATATCGTAACACCCCCCGCCCCCCCTCTCAGGCCGCCCTCAGTCGCGTAGTCCTCCCGTGTTTAGGCTAATTACACTTCCACTAAGCCTGAGTGTGTCAACTGTGACATTTCCACTGTTGGTGTAGCAACATTAGCACTGCTCTCCTATTATGTCTGCATTAGGGACATCACACATTATCCAAACTCTCCTCTGGCTGCTTTTAACAACGAGGAAATATGTCTGAATGCTTTCACAGTTTTGTATCTCCTCTGAATTCTGCATTGGCACTTTGTTTAATGTCCCTAAATTGCAATGCCGAAAGGTGAGTGGGAACAATCATCCTTCCCTGATTAGTTCCCTGCTCTTGGAGCGTGGTTACCCAGGCCCCGTCACCTCATGCATACTAAACCCATGAAAAGCACAACAGCCAAATGTGTATGCTTTGTGTCTCTATGGAAGAATGAGTTAAAATAAAAAGCCTGTTTGTTGTGCGTTGTGTCTATGGAGGGTTGGAGCGAGGCAGGGGTGTGTGTGCATCATATTCAGGGTGTACTTCAAGGCCAAACTGGAACGAGATGAAAGGGAGAGACGGGCGCTCTGTCCTGTGACGAATGATTGTTAGATATAACTCAGCCCTGGAGGTAAACAAACGAGGCTGATTTTCCATGGCCTAAAAGGATTTAGGGTCTGGATGTGTTATCCATGATGAGAGACAGCAAAGTGTCACAACATCAACCGCGCTGGAACATGGGCGTTTATATAATGCTGGGTGTGATTGTGCATTATTATGTAATTAAGTGATGCTGAAAGCTGACATGATGCTGCGAAATATTTCCACCTTTCAACTCTGCACCTGCTGCACGAGGACATTCTTCCCACCAGGCTGCTCATCTGTAACGGCGACGCCCCGTAAAGAGGAGCGTGCCGCTTTTAAAGGGAATTAGACGAGCTGATGTGATTGGCCACCACAGGTACAAGCCCACGCTGCTCCCGGCGATAATTTATTCCTCCTTATTCAGCCCCATTTACAACCAAATGCACTCGACAGTGACACACAACGTTCAACAGCTACGGTGAAGAAACGTGAAAAACATAAACTGTATATAAAAGATGAACACAGCCATCCGTGTCATTATTCGTCATCCCTGTGAGCGAGTATACCCGCGTTGGTGCTCCTGGATCATCAAAATGAATGACGGTTCAGGTTCATCTTTACACGTGATCAGTCACATTGTTGTGAGTAACAGAGTACATGTGCCGGCGTTACGTTCTTGAAGTACAAAATATGAGTAACTGTATTCTGTAACAGTTACTATTTAAAAAGGCGATATTGACAATACAGTTACTTTGTTCTTTTCCTGTTTCATATGTTCGGCTCTGTCCTCTCTATTTTTGGTAATTCCACGCCGGTGGAAACCCAAACAAAACACGCATTAAGAGGCTCTATTGCCCGTGTCTCAATCTCACGTCTCATAATGACGTGAAGAAATCTTTTTAAAAATGATTTAATATGAAGGCAATAGCAGAGCGTTACAGGCATCGCCCTAAAGCATGTAGCCTGATGGGCAGTGTAGTCCGTGCTGCAGGGAGGATGGACTGCCATACCAGTGATGTGTCTGTGAGCGAGGGAGGGAGAGAAAGGAAAAGTACGAGCTGTCACCGAGCAGAAACGGGAGCTGGAAGCATGTAAATATAATAATAACCACTGCAGCCAAACAGAGAGCCTGACGAGCCCAGCTGTAAGTACGCTGTTAAGACTCGACTGTAGACTGTGTTCCTGTTTTCTATTGGAGCAGCCTTTCAACACCTCTCTCTGTCTCTCGCTAGCAAACTTGACCCAGACAACAAAGTAAAGCTAGTTTTCAGCTATGAGCCCGACACGAACCCGACGTATTAGCCAGAGGTCCCTTTACTACGGTTCAGAGCCGCGGACCTGTTTTATATACGCGCGGAATAGTTTTCTATACGAGATCGCTGCAAAAAGTGCAGCCTTACCTAATGTCCACCTACTGTTACTCATTTATATTAAGATTTAAACATCTAGTTGGTGTTGGTATGGAGAGTAACCTTCAGTAATAGTAATAAATCACACAGCAGTAGGACATTCATGTGGTTGTAAACAGCATGATAATATATTAAGTAATCCAAAGTACTCAGAATAGTTACTCTCATTGAGTAACGTAACAGAATACGTTACAAAATACATTTTTGGGGCATGTAATCTGTAATCTGTAGTGGAATACATTTTAAAAGTAACCTTTCCAACACTGATTGTGAGGTTATAGTTTTGTATAGTCATAGTTACACCACGTAGCAAACCCTAACCTGTTTATGCTAAGCATAGCTGTAGCCCTGTAACACTAAGCCCCGCCCCAACCCTGATGGCCTGAGTGGACATAGTTGCAAAACTATGACATCATAAAAATTTGATTAGATGTATAGAGTGATGAAGCTGGACCAACACCAGCACAGCTAGCTTGCTGAGAAATCCCTTTTCTGGTTAAAAACTACAGATGAGTCATCAAATCAGCCGCTGACAGCAACAATTAGCTATAGACACACACGCTGTTTGGTTTTTGCGTTTTGTAACCAGGCTCAAAAGATGTTAATTTCTTCCTAAAGTTGGGCATTTAAGCATTAGTGAGAGTGTGTTTGTAACCAGGCTCAAGAGGCCATCTGAGGAACATTTTTATTTTCCAGCCTCAGAGGTTGCTGAAAACCGTGGGGGCAAGGACAAAGAGCCACTGCAGAATGAGTATGACTTTTTTATTTGTAGGGAAACAGCATAAATAAGAGCTGCTGGCCATGATTCATTTCCTTCATTTAATAAAATTCAGCATGGCTCCTTTATTATTAGCTACTCCCCTTATGCTTTTAGCTATTGATAAAAATGTAATCAGAGATAAGGGGAGACCGAGAATAACATCACTAATCCAAAGAGGAGTGGGTGCAGGATTTGAAGCTTTCACTCTGTCCTTTCTACAGAGAAATAAGCTCTTAGAACTCACCGGGTCCTCTGCAGCAACCACTTTGATAAAGTGCATTTTATCAAAGTAGCACCGGTCCTTCGGCCTCAGGTGTACAAACAAAGATGAACACTGTTCAGGTTACATGTGCAAAATTATGATGCTAATGTTTCACATTTCTCATAGGAGTATTATCCATATGCTGCACTATTTCATTTCAATATTGGGCAATTACAAATCTTTTCAATGTAAAATATTAAGTGATCAGCAGCCAAGCACACCATCACTACCCCCAGTGTCTATCTTGGATCACTATGTAATGTTGCCGTAGTTCCCCAATGGCAAAAATGAATAAAACAATTACCAGGATCTCTAAGTGGGCTGGGCAACGTCTTCACTGCCTTAAAGACTTTTATGACCTTTTTTAAAAAAAATAATAAAACAGGATCCATTTTAAATGATGATGATTTAAAATGAGGACTCAGCATGGTGTCCTCTAGTGATTGCCAAGGACAATATTCATGGATTTGGCACAAAGGAGTGGACATACAATAACTCTGCTGCAGCCCCTGGAGTCCCAGGGCCCCAGGGGCAGTTGCCTGGTTTGTCCAATTGCTTTATCCAGGAAGGGTTCCTGTCCAATCACCTTTCAGCTTCGCTCTTGTTTACGAGAACCCTCGACAGGTGTGGGGTGTTGGGTATGTGCCATATCAACACATTCCTTGAAAACAACCCTGCCAATGGCAAATCTAGAGAAATTGCTAAATTTAAAAAAACCAGTAATATGTGTGAAGTGAAGACGTCTTTGAAGAGTGATGCTTTGCTCTAAAATGCTTGATAATTACCATAAAATTGCAGAGCTGCATCACTTTTGGCAGATGCCCCGTTTTACCTGAACAGCAGGAACCGTGTAATAAAACAGCAGAAAACACTAGATCCACATGCTCGCTGTGTGTCTCGAACCGCTGAGAAGAAACTGCATAAAGTATTTAAGATGACATGTTTTAAATGAGACTATTAGTTAGGCTACGGATTCCATGTGAAATGCAAATGGGATATAAAACTGAAGGTGAGTTACTAATTCATTTGTGAGAAGCACCTTGGCAATAATGTAATTCTTTCTGACGTGCTAATAACTCTTTTCACTGAGAAATCATGTTCCATGAAGGCAACACCTTTTCAACGAGCCTTCCAAATCCTGTCCCCCACATTTCATACTCCCTGTTGAGCGCCGCTGCAGTCGTGATGACATTAGCATGTTTTTCGTTGTGTTAACTAGCTGGGTTTTTTTAACACTTCCTATTTGGCACCTTTGCCCAGAATCACATTTTCTGCCTTTGTCTGGCAGCTTTTCTGTTTTAATACCTCTGACTGTTACATCCATCCATCAAAATTCATTTTACCACAGTAAAAGTATCCAATCAGTGAAAATCGGCCTGTGATCATCTTATTCAATCATCTTTTTCTTTATGTGTCTAATTTTATATTTCTAACTTCTTCTTTTTAAAAACTTCTAAAAGACATGCTTTTGTGAGTAATGCATAGCAAATATTTCCTGGTACTCAGACACCTTGTCACAAGTCTCTGATCACAAATATGTCCTGCTTTTTGCTGAGTGTCCTGTGTACGTGGGAGAAAAGGAATATTTCGCTGACTCACAGAAGAGGAAACGGCGTGCGTCAGCTTGACAGGTTGTTCTCACATACATGCGTCTGACGCTGGACGGGGAAATGTCCCGTGTTGGACGCTGAAATGTCCCGTGTTGGTCTCATTCTCGCAGCTCCCCGCGTCTGTAAATGTGCATCAACTTGTAGGAGACGCTCGCTCCTCAGAGACAGCAGAGTTTAAAATAGTATCACCACAGGCAGAGGCTGCTTTAAGATTCGTTTGAAGAGTGACTGGTGGCTGTAAGTTATAATGAAGCAAAGAAAAAGACCACCACGGAGACCACCGAGAAGGAAGGTTAATTCCCAGGATGCTGCTTTGCAGTAGCTGTGATGCTCGCGGGCTCGTGTTGACAACATTCAAAACTTTTAAAAGAGACTGATTTAGCTTTTATATTTACCCCTGTGACACGGATGGATTCACAACAGACATTTGAAGTGTTGCAGCTGATGCATCTGGATCCATTTTTCCTCTCTCAGTTTGTATGTATAATGGATTTAACACGGCACCACTTTGTAGGAATCCCAGTTTTGTTTCGTGCGTTGACTTTCGATTGGTGGAGTCGAAGAATTGCAACGCAGACACGTAACAGACACATCCAAACTCGTAATGCCATTATGTGAAAGTAGTAACGTACACGGTTTGTGGCATTCGTAATCATCGTAGTCATGATCTGTTCGTAAAATTAACCAATTACTCAAATCCAACCAGTGGGGAAAAGCAAGAAAAGAAAAGCGAAACCTGTAACTTCTAACACACGGCGAGCAGTTTTATGGTGATGACATTTTCCTCCTATTTACAAAATGAGTGATGTCGTTCGAAGCTTCGTGATTGTAATACAACCTTCTCCTTTTGGTAAATGTCACCGTCTTTCAAGTTTCATGCCCGCTGGTTCTAACACTTTACTGTCAAAAGTGACGTCTTCAAGCTGAAGCTAAGATAACCTTGGTTATTATCTTTGCAGGCATCACTTCATACCAGAAGGGGTAAACTGTGTAAATGGGTTTAACGCCCATAAGCACTGCGATCTTGCAGATGGTGAGACCCTAAGATTGAGTGTTGTAGTGCAGTGTGAGGGGAAAAGTTACATTAAAGAGTAAAATGAAAGAGAATAACTCGTTTTGTGAGCTCCAGTCCGTTTTTCTGTGTGTGCTGGCTGCGATCAGCTGATCAGCTGGATTCAACAAGGTGAAACAAATGTTCTGTGAGATTTATGCACGACAGAAGCTGTAGAGCCAGAGTTCAGTGAGTATCAGCATCTTTACCATAAATACAAATTCATGTCAGTAACTCTTGATGTAATCTAGTAACCGACTCACTGTAGTTTGTATTTTCAGTTTTTAGTTCACAGCCTTGATTTTCTTATTTCTATTTGAGTTTTTATTGCTTGAAAACGTTTTTGTTTTAATCCCGTTTCTATTTGTTTCTCTGTTAGTTTTAGTCTAATTAGTTTAATTATTATTACTGTATGCAGGCCGATGTCAGAGGCAACAATTTGGGAAAATCAGTACAGGTGTTACAATAAAAACAACTTGTTAAAGCAGCTGAGTCTAAATAAAAATGTCCTTCAACGCCTTTTACCAGACTAATAGATACTAAACTAAGAATATTTTTCCTCTTTAATTTAATTTTAGTTTTCCAAGTTTACAAAATCATTTCAGTTTCTTTTGCAAGACTTTTCCCAAAAGCATCATGAGGATCTCTCATATCTGATTTAAATGCTCTACAGCAGCCGTCCCCAACCCCCGGGCCCGGTCCGTGAATCATTTGCTACCGGGTGGCGAGAGTTCAGGCTCTGGTTTGAAATTCATGGTTTTCAGGGGTTTTAGCATTTATTTTCATCGTTTTTATCGTTAACTCGGTTTCCTCGGGTCTTTTCCTGTGTGTTATGAATAAATCTTCTTTTTTTTTGGTTCTGGTTTTATTTTGTTTTATTTATCCGCAACACCTTAAAGGCCGGTCCATGAAAATATTGTCAGACAAAAACCGGTCCGCTGCTCTACAGTGAATTAGGACGTTACATGCAAGATATAAATTTGCAGCATAAAGACTTTCACTTGTTGAGCAGTGCCGGTCTTTGAACACGATCTCCTCCGCTCATTCTCAGTGTTGCACTCGAATGTTTCCCTGGGTGATGCAGCTGAACATTTCACTCACAAACACATTTAGTGACAAACTGTGCAGGAAACAGTTTGTGTGTTGGGTGATATGTTAATGTTCACTCCTCTTTTGCAGCTAGATACCTCAATAACCTGACCTGACCTTTACGTCTGCACCGTGCATGCATCACAGGGACGAGGAGGAAAAAGGATGAGCCGCGTCTGTAAGCAGGCTGTGGCATGTGAGTACTTTCTTATTACTGAGCAACCATCCCGTCACACGACAGTAACATTAACCTGCCTATCAGATGTAATTACTCATTAACTGAAAGTTCCCGAACGCTTTAACTCCTGCTGCTAATCAGCAAGTGTAGTTTCTGAGTCTACTGAAGAAGCGGTGGAGGAGGAAGAAGCAGAAAGACAATCATGCCAAAACATTTCTAATATCATCAAAAAGTGCCACTCTGAGAACGACCAGCTTCATCATACAGAGTGAAGGAGACTCACACTTTTCTGTTGGGAGCTTCTTCACAGCGCTGAAGCCGATTTCTTAACCTTCAAGCACAACAAACAGCTTCTTCTTATACACGTTTCTCTTGTGGTTTAACCAGATCTCTGACAGCAGTTGTTGTTGATATGAGATGGAAGTTGTCCTGTTGTAAAGCCTTAATGGACCAATCAGCATGCATCAGCAGAAGGTTAGTGGACACACTCACCAGACACATTAGGTATATCTTTCCAACTGCTCATTAATACAAATATTAAATTAGCCAATCACATGGCAGCAACTCAGTGCTTTGTCACATATAGACATCAAGAAGATCTCCTGAAGTTCAAAGGGTGCAAAGAAAGTTGTGTAGCTGTCAGTGCCAGAGATGCTGGTCTGAGTATTTCAGAAAGTGCTGCTCTGCTGTTATTTCTGTGCAATGGTCTGTAGAGTTCTTGAGACCTGTATGTACCAGCTGAGCATTGTTTAAATACCACAGCCTACCTGAGCATTGCTGGCGACCGCGTCCATCCCTTTGTGACCACAGTGTACCCATCTTCTGACGGATGCTTCCAACAGGATAATGATCCATGTCATAAAGCTCAAATAACTTTGAACAGGACAGTGAGGCCTGCACAGACACCAGATCACAATCTGTGGTGGAACAGCAACAGTCTAATCATGGATGTGCAGCTGACAAATTAGCAGCAACTGTGTGATGCTTCATGTGCTGCCATATGTCAGGATTGAACAAAAACCCACAAGATAAGCAGAATACTATGGGCTCAAATTGTGGTCATAAATATTTTGTACTTGTAAATCAGGATTTGTATGTGCAAAAAGAATTTGTGTGTGTGTGTAACAAAGATTTGTGTGTGGACTTAGCCAAAAACTCTGTGAGAAAGTCTGCACTCAAGTTTCAAGTTACAAGTACGAATTTTGACCCTATTTTTCTTCCTTTGATCTGATTGGCCAATGTCATGTCAATTACAAATTTAACTATCCAATCAGAGAACAGATGGGTTTGGCTGTCGGAGGGGTGCTTTTTGGAAGTCCACACACAAATTCTTTTTATACATACAAATCCTGATTTACAAGTACAAAATATTTATGACCACAATTTGAGCCCATAGAATACCAGCGAATATAACACCTGACATGAGTGTTATTGTTACTGTGTGTGATGTGGACTGTTCTTTTTAACAAGCCTGTAATAATCATTATTAAAGTTTAGCTCCAGTCACACATATTCTTTGAGGAATATATAATGAGTGCAGCCTTGTATACAATAAGAGGAATATGAAGTGAAACTCAGTTGTAAACAAAAGGATATAAATGGCAAACTGTTTCTAAAATCAAAAACAATCCATTTGAAGTTAGAAAAAGCTGGAAATGGGAAAAATGTGCAGCTTTAGCCTGACCTCACGCAGCCGTTAGCAGTGCGACTCAGGGGCTTGTCAGAATTTCCATTTCAAAAGGAAAGAACCCTGGTATTGGATTAGCATTCAGCACCTGAGGGTGGATATTGGGATCAATAAAGAAAGGAAAATATTTATTATTCATAATCTCTATTATAATATTTTGCATCATTTTGCATTTTGATGTGGACTCCTGCTCGGCTTACGCTGTTCTGCGACCTTCGTGGTGCACAGTGCCTTTGTAATCTCCGTAAAGTGAGGCAGCGCGGTCAGCAGGGACCAGCTTATGATCGCCGCTAGGCTCGAAGAACCTAGCAAACATCGGGGGAAATCGCTGGAGATGTACGGACGCTGTGTTACGCTTATCAGAGAGCAAACAAAACAGGCTCTTTTAAAAGATAAGATGTGTCCTCACAATGCGTTTTTGATATTCCAAGCACATATTGAATGTGCGTGCATTATGTAGAAGTTAGAGAAAGGCAGAGCGGTTAATGCGCTGTATGGACGAGGCTGCAAGAGGACACGAGATAAGGGCCACTCGAACAGGCGTGTCCCTGCGTGCGCACCAACACACACAGAACCATCATTACCAGCCTGATTAGCTCTGCAAGCAGCGATATCCTGAGGAGAAGACGGAATATTTTCTTCCACCATCAGAGGCGTCGCAGGCAAAAAGCAAATCTGGAGATTAAGAGCAATCTTTGATAAGGATCCTGTTTCATATACAGACTATTTTAAGTCTATAGTGGACATTAAATATACGAAAAGGACTATTGGTCTATAATGTAAATGATGTAACGTGATGTCTAAATGTTGTGTTTATCACTCAGACAAGATGAGATAAGACACTCGTGTGCAGAAAGTACAGAAACACCCTAATTTGTGCTGCGACGGTCTCTGTGCAGGAATGCCAGTTTGGGACAAATCCACTGTGGAATGTCAGAAAATGCATATGTATTAGTGATGAAGTCAATGCATCAATACATTCAATTCTGGCCCTCAAACACAGACTTTGGGGAATACAAGACACAAGCAACGGGACACCTGCTGGTTTTCAAGTATCTACAGGAATATAAATCAATGAACATTGTGCAGCTGATACACTCTACGCCTGCAGAAATATGCTGAGATCATTTAAATTAGATGGAGCAAAAGGGCAGAGGTGGACAGGAGATGATCAACTTCTTTATATATGCACTGTATCAACCTAAGATGTACAGTATTTCCATATTTGGCTTCAGCCTTCACTGGCTAATGAACCCAATAAAAGAAGCAAGAATTAATCTTGCTGGCTCAGGTTGACAGTTTCAGGTATTTTTTGTGCCACGAATGTGAAATAGAAGCACCCTCTTGGCAAAATAGTTCCTCAGTAATTTCAAGGCCATATCCATAATGTCTTTCGAAACCGTGCGACTACAGATTTGCATAAGAACTCACAATAAATAAATTTAAGAAGATAAACCTGCAACTTTTACCATCTATAGTTGTCACTGTAAACTCTTTGAGTCATCTTTTTTTCATGCATATCATTCTCTGAATTCAACTGAACTTTGCATAAAAAGTTTTTGTAATCCATGAATCACCAAAATGACATTTTTGGGACCCTTATGTTCCAAATTCACATATTTCTTCTTCGCAAACTTTAAAAGAACACATATAATTGCACCTTAGGATTTATTTGTCAGGAAGAAAAGCTATATTTTTACTACCTCTAGGACTTTAACCACTAGTGTATAGTGCACATGCAGGAGACTGTGCTAGCCCTCGCTGGGCTGTGTTCATTAGCACCTGCACGTTGTAGCCCAGCAGGAGACCCACACGTCCTGTGAGATCTGGTCCACTGGTAGGAAGTATTTTAAGAGCTGTGTGCTCCACATACTGTCGGTCTGTTCAAACTGAGGTGATGAATTATAGTTTATGAACTCGAGTTTTGTTTTTAATGTAAAAAATTGAGGTGGTCCAAACGCATCTACATTCTGAACCAGAGGACCAAGCAGACGACCTCCAGGGCTGAAAACTGCACTGATGGCCTTACAGGTGGAGCCTCGTGTTAAAGTGTCCTTCCAGTAAACACGCTTACATGGTAGAAAACTACTTTTGTATCTAATAAAAATTACTGTTAGCTGTAGGCTATGTGTTAATAGGGCTGAAGCCCCTTTGACTGACATACGGGTCTGTACACACTGTTTGTCTCTCAGTCATGGTTGTGGTCTGATAACACACTTATGTGCTGAATAACTGGCCCTGCTGTATGGTTAGTGGTACTAACAGCCTGTTCACAGAGTCTGCTCAGCTGTTTGGGCAATTGAAATTCTAATATCATTCAAGAACAAGAGTGATGTGCAGAGCTGCAGCGACTACAGAGGGACAAAGTTGATGAGCCATAGCATGAAGCTGTGGGAAAGAGTTGCTGAAGCCAGGTTAAAGAGAGAGGTGATGATCAGCGAGCAGCTGTATGGCTTCGAGCGCTACAAATGGGTTGTTTTCTTTGAGAGCGCCGATGGTGAAGTGCAGAGAAGAAGGGGTCGCACGGCGTCTTTGTGGATCCAGAGAAAGCTCGAGATCGGGTGCCAAGAGAGAAACTGGCACTGCATGAGGATGAGCATTGGCAGAGAAGCATGTGAGGGCGGTGCAGGACATGTGGCGAGGTGTGCCGTGGGAATGGCAGACGGGTGCAAGGTGAGGGGCGAGAGGTCCTTCCTGTTTACAAGTTTGTATAGTTTTTTTTTTTTTAATTCATGTTAGTTTCCAGAGTTTGCTCATTTCAGTTTAGCTTTTATTGTTTGGTAATATTGCAGGAGGCAAGATTTAGGAAAATCAGTGTAGGTGTTACAATACAAACAAACCTTGTTGAAAGCAGCTGACTCGCAGGCTCGTAGAGTCTCATCAAGCATGACGATCAAAATTGCTTCACTTGGTTTTTATTTGGGTCTTTTTTCTAATCTAGTTTGAGTTTGCTGCACTAACCCTGGTTTCCCCGCTGAGACGCAGGTGAGGGTCTGGAGGCTGTGATGTTTGCAGATGACAGTGTGACCTGTAGTGAGAGCAGGTGGAGGAGGTGGAGGCATGCAGCGGAGAAAAGAGGAGCGAGAGTCAGTCGTAGCTGTGCTAGCAGACGACGTGTATTTCCAATATTTTTTGACTCAACAATATTCATACTGACATGAAAAAGCTACTGTGGGACATTTTCTCCTTCAGGGTCTCAGGGGAGCTGAAGCCTGTCCCAGCTGTACAGCAGCTACAATGTCATATTCTAATTATACTTAATGACATTATATTGGAATAGTATTTGGATTTATTTATATAATTTTATAGTAACGTATTATAATAATCTCTGACATTTGGATTCATGTCGCCTCAGAATGAAAGACATCAGACTTGAATAAGTTAAAGAGTTTAATGCTGCTGTATTAAGAGTGAGCAGTGTGATAATGAAAAGAGCCCTAAAAGAGTGCTAATGGAGCTTGTTTCCAGATTTGATCAAAATATAAGCAGAAGTCAGTAATGAAAGCACAGTGGATGCTTTGAAAGGGGCAGAACAATCAGCAGCGAGGAGAATCTCCAGGGATGGACAGTATAAAGCCAATTTCAGCCTCATTTTCCCTTCTCTTTGTATTCTTTCAGATCCGTGTGGCCTCGATCTCTCTGTCTCACTCCCTGCTATGTCTCCCACTTTTCTGATAATTAATAGGTTATTAATATTTCAGCAACGCACAGAGGAACACACACTTGCCGAAAGAAGAGAAGTCACATTGCGTTTGATTTCAGCTATTGTTTTTGAGTTCAGCGGTACAGTTTTCCACAGTTGCTCTTGGATGTCTTAACTGAACTTTAAAGAAACTGAGTGTTGATTGGATGTGACTGTGCAGAGGTAGAACTGATGATTAAAGCTACAAAAGAGAATGGGAAGACAGAAATGTTTTTGCTCTCTGATATGATTCAGTTCTATTAAGAGCTGCAAAGCATGCAAGACAGCGTCAGTCAAGTCCAATCTATCGATCTGGATGGAAAAGCAGAGCCTGATCCAGCGCATGTTTTCTGTTTTCACATTAATGTGGATCTAAGGATCCAACGTGGACCAACTCAGTCCAAGTGGGAGTTGAGCCTCTCTCAGGAGACATAATTAGAGAGAAAATTTGTGATGATGAGAAACGCTTTAAGGCGGATTTTCAGTGCAGTGTATATGGGATTAACTGTACATTACACAGGCCTCTAATCCATAGGCACACTAAGCTAGGAATTAGCATGCATGATTAGCATTTTAAGACAGCTATTAGATGGGAATAATACTGTAAATCAGCTAAAATGCTCGCAGTGCTTTGGCTGCTCTGTAATCTCTGCATGAACTTCTCCAATAACCTGAAACAGCAGACATAAACAGATTCTTGGAGCAAAAATTAACAGTGTTTTTTAAATGTTTATTTATTCAGGGAGGATTTTCCAGCACGACTTACCTTTTTCCATCTGACTCTCAGTTGCACAGTTATACATGTGAAAGTTTTGGAGCTGCCAGTGTAACCACACGTCTGCTTTTTGGCTTCTGAACAGCTCTTTAGGAGCAAATGGGGCTTATTAATATCAGCTGTACGGAGAGGAGAGAGCGCCTCTTATTCAGTTTCTCTTCGCAGGCTCCCAGATGTCCGCCTGCATCTGAACTAAACCTTCTTTCTAGCCACAAGTCTTTTCCTAATATTCTTCACCCCACAGTGATGCCTCTGTGTAACATTTCAATACATTCGAGATATAATGCAAAAAGTTTCAAAAGGAGGGGACTAAAGGTAAACCAGCAGCAGTGCCCAGATGGTCACAGGGCTCTCTAGAGGCTACGTGCCCTTCCTTCCCTTAAGTCTTCAGCCGCCCCTCATTTATTTATATTTTGCACCAAAAATGGGAAATAGGCCTGAAAATTGGGATTTATGCTCCAGTACTGTAGCGTGTTCAGGGATGGCCTGTGTGCTGCTGTCAGATGGAGGCGCTGTTCACAGCATGTGGCACATCTGGTCTGTGGGCCACTCTCCCATGTGCTGCTGTTGGTCCGTCAGCCATGAGCAGCTTTCATGCTGCATGGATGTTTTAATTTCTCTACTCAGGCCCACTTGTTGAGTGATTACTCAACTTTCTGCACATGCTGACATCATTTCCAAGCTTTTCTTCTTTGTCAGCTGCTTTTTTCTGCTTCTCTTCAATCAAGATGATTAAACTTTGCTTCACTAACGTTGAGGTCCTGGCAGTGGGGAGGCCAGTCCATGATGACAGTGTTATATTGGGGGGGGCAGGGGTTGCCTTTACTGCACTGGTGTTGTGTTTGCAATCAAGTGCTTTCCAAATGGTGTTGCATGGTGGCTCAATTTATGATGAAGCTTCAGCAAACAGCAGATGGATGAAGGTCCAGATGTGTTTCTCAGGTCCTGTGTCGGCTCCTTGTTGGGCCTTTTCCTGTTTCTTAAGAACTTGCTTTCAAGGAGACATTAAAAAGTTGCAAGGAAGTCTGTTTCCTTTTAAGGAAGCTATCAAGAAATGAGGCAGTGATCAAGAATTTAGCACAAATCTGTATATGTATATGTTTGTTTGCTGCACACAATAATGAGTCTAATCTCTCTGCAAACCAGAGCTTGATTCATTTACCATCATTTTTTAAACTGTTTTTGATAACCAAACAAAATCTTACCTTCGACATTCTCAGTCCTTATTATTCCATCACGGGAAACAGATGCAGATTGTCCGAGCAAAACAGTGAAGTTGATTAGGCTTATACTCATGCATGGTACATCCTGTTTCTGTCACTTATCAGTCATATCATCAAAAATGGGTTTAATGGGGAAGTCATTTTAATCAGGTTAGAAATGTAAAAGTAACTCGGTCGTTGTGTCCTTGGGCAAGACACTTCACCTACCGCCTACTGGTGTTGGCCAGAGGGGCCGATGGTGCAATATGGCAGCCTCGCTTCTGTCAGTCTGCCCCAGGGCAGCTGTGGCTACAACTGTAGCTGCCTCCACCAGTGTGTGAATGTGTGTGTGAATGGGTGGATGACTGGGTGTGTAAAGCGCTTTGGGGTCTCTAGGCGGGACTAGTAAAAGCGCTATACAAATACAGGCCATTTACCATTTAACAATTTTAATTGCAGCCAAAACGTGAAACACAAAGGGTTTTGTTGTTGTTCACAGAATAAAAAGTGGGATTGTTCAAAAAGAAGAATTTAGTTTCCGGGTAAACAGAAGTCAACCAAAACTTAGGTGAGACTGTCTGATTCAGGCCTTCATCTGTGACGACTGTGAATGTGCTGCGCTGCTCCCATTGGCAGCTTCTGTCTGTCACTGGTTCCAGTTCCATTTACATCGACAGACACTGAAACAGACTGTTTGGAAAAGAGCTCAAAACCAGGGTTATTCAGGCATGGCAGGGAAGAAAGCATCTCGGTGGTATTTTGAGCTGAAACTTTAAATACGCTTATATTTACGTCAAAGTCGAAATTTCTTAATCACTCTGTTGTCTGTCCGAAAACCAGAACAGGAATAAGTACAGAGGAGAGCTTTCCTGGGAATCTAGATGGAAATTAATGAACTATATGTGAGCACTGAGAGAATGAGACAAGCAATTTGATGTAATCAGCTGACAGACAGTCTGTTGAGATTCATGTGAACTAAAATATAAAAAAAAGCCAGTCCTTGTTTTTCCAATAAGCAAAGAGGACGAGGTCGTTGTTTCTTGGTTTCTAACCGGTTTCTTAAAAGTTCCTACAGTTTTATCTCATCCAGCTGGCCTGTAGAGACATTCGCTATGCTGTGTAAATTGCAGTTTGCACATGTACATGCATCTTCAGGTAAAGTTCAGTTTTATTTATGTAGCGCCACAAAACAACAGTCGGCTCAAATCATTTCATATTATAAGACAGAAAGGAAACCCAACAATCACACAACCCCCTGAGCAAGCACTTGGCGACAGTGGGAAGGAAAAGCTCCTTTTTTTAATGGAAGGAAACTTCCTGTACGAGGCTGTGGGAGGGGCAGCAATCTGTCGTAACTCATCAGGGAAGAGGGGGACTCTGCATGCTATTGGACAGCTTTTCTCTAACATGTTAGTGATCATGTTTCTCTTGTCAAAGTTACCAGATAGCAAGAAACAGCTAGCCAACAGGTTTAAGCTACAGAAGGAGGATATTATCTGTATCTGTGAAATGTTGCATTTGTTGCATTGCAGCTTTTATATTGTCATGATGTACATTACAGTGTCACAGACTCTTTTCACTGACCTTGCGAACTGTTGCCTCCAAACTTTTCACTAAGTTCCAGCTGGTTTTTCTTTTTGAAAGTTCAACTTTTGCAAAAAAAAACCCAGCAGCTGAAAGATCACTCTTAATTATCTCCCCTTTAACCTCGTTGGGAGCAGCCTCCTACAAACTCACGCCGACCTCCTGCGTTCCTTGCAGTTCGTGTGATTCCTCCAGCTACATTCCTCCAAGTCCTGCAAAATGCATCTTTAAGAATTCATCCCTTGGCCTCGATGTTCCTCGAGCCTCTGTGAGCTTGTCGATGCCCTGGCCTCTTCCTGCATCAGTATTCCACTGATGGCGCTCCCTCGCCCTCTCTCACTGTATGATTGTGTTGCAGAGCAGGGAATAAAATCTGATGTGGCTTTCTACAGGTAGGCCAGCAGCTCCCCGGGGTCCAGCCAGCTTAGCTTAGCCCCTGTTTCATTGCTCTGACAGCTGAACTGACAGGTGGACAAAGACAAATGCAGGTAAATGTAATGCAAAAATGTCTTAGATTCAGTGATCCATGCACACACACACACGGAGACATACACTCTAAGATATATTGCCGTAAAATCATCACATTACACACAATGTTGCCAGGACCTAATTCTTCTAATGCGCTGAGACACAGTAAATTTGTGCACACTTCACTAGCGGCAGTTTGGCAGTAAAGGGAAGGTACTTGGAACTTCAAGGGTGTCTTGCTTGTTCAAGGATCCTTCAGCAGAAATGGCTGTGCATGCAGAATAGGGTTATGCATAATGTAAGAGTATACTGATTTTTTTTTCGGCACTCATTGATATTGGTACATTACTGATACGTACTGATACGCTACACTGGATTAAATGCAGTTACTAATGGCAGGTATAGCTGATGATTAAGAGAAGAAAAAAAATGATGGTTGGGTAGGTCTGTGCCAAACAGTCATGCTTACACCTGTACCTGCCCCAGCATGGTGCTGGCATTAAATTCCATAGGTTCAAAGAGGTGCAGTCTGTGGTCACTGCTGGCAGTTTACCTGGTTGTCTGATGAAGCAGTTAGGATTGTTACTTCCCATTTTCTTTTTTACTCTTGCACTCTGCTGCTACAACTACTACACTCGGATGTTACTAGAGTAGCTTTGCATGAGTGGCATTTAAAGTACTTATTTCTCTTGCACAGCCCCTCAGTTCATCCAAGGTCTGACTCAAGCCATTTTAGTTCCCTTTCCTCTGCTTTTTATGCAGCTTTCTCCCGATTGGCTGCCCCTGAAATGGTTTCAACGGCAGGTGGGTGTGGCTTCTGTGCTCACAACAAGAGCGCTATTTGCCTGAGCAGCCCATTCTCACTCCCGGGGCGTAGCATACCGACGTTTTGTCACGTCCCGCGGCGTTCCCGAGGAACGCGAAAGGTGACCTTCCTCATTCTTATGGTCCACGCGTGGTTATGGCTGAATTCCAGTGGAATGATGGTCCCGCGGTAATAGATGTTCCAGCCCTAAACTTAACCTTACCCCTCACCCTAACCAGCAGTTATATGTCGTAAAATAGTGTTTTCCAAAGCGATTTTAAGAACATGAACGAACATGTGTAGATCCAAATGGTTGTCACGTGTTCTCGTTTTTCCAATGTCGTCATTTAGGAACGTGTTGGGTACCCGAAAGCGTAAAATGTTGTCAATTTGTCACCTAGCGTAAAATATTACGCTTAGGGAGTGAGAAGGTGTTGGCCTGAGACAATCACTCTGAAGCCTGAAGCTAAGCTCACATTACTGGATGGAGACAAGAACAAACATGGAACTCGTTACCTGAAGTTTAATGTCCACATCTGTCTGTGTAATGCTGTAAATGACAGAAAGTGTATATTAAGTTGCCTTCAGGGCTGGACGCCCCTACAGACAAAGCAGAAACAGAAACTGTATCCAGCAATTTGGACATATTTTAGTGTAATCCAGAAACTAGAGTGGTCAAAGGAATTTCTGTTGGTAGTACATCCTGCCGGTCTCAGGCATTCCTGCACCAAAACATCACAGACTTCAGCTGAAATATATGCAGTGCGGTTTACCGAGCAAAACAAAAAAACAAAATTGGAAAGAAAAAGAAGGAAAAGTGCCCAGAATTTGGTTGAGATCTTGGACGGAGACGAGTGCAGGGCTGTAAACATCCCAAACCGACTGACGCAAACATTTTTGTCTATGTATGTGTGTACTATTTAAAAATTTGAAGGCCACGCCTTAATAAAAGATTTCCCCAGACATTTGTCATCAGTGCTTCACAGGCAATGATGCACAGGCATAAAAAACGTCTTATTGGCTTATTTTCTGCATGCTGATGATTCCGTCACACTTAAGCGAGAAGTTAATCATACATTACCCCGCCCACGCCTAAAAAACCAAGACACTAAGGCAGAGGCCATAGTTAGAGCTGCAGGAGAGTTGATAACATGCCAAAAAGCTGTGAAATTAACTTGCTCTCTGCCTTTAATTTCGAGTGAATCGAGGCACTGCTGTTGAAGAAATGGATGAGAGTGCAATCGTGCAGAAGTGTGCTCTGCATGTTAGTCTGATGAGTGTGTGTGTGTGTGTGTGTGTGTGCGTGCAGGGCAAAAGGAAGTGAAGAAAGAGATGAATGTCTACTATAGCAGACCATGTTTAATTACATCCTCCAGAATAGAGTATGAAGGCATCAATTATGCCCACTCACCTACCAAATGTTCAGCATTAGGTAAACAGGAGGATTCTGTTTACTCTTGACAAATGTGACCAGAGAGCATGAATAATCGTGAAGGGCACAACCTCTGCCTTACACAGATTAATATTTATGAAGCCAATTTTGTTTTTTAATTTCCGCTGAGAGCTCGGGTATAGCCGGGGTTTATGGGTGTTTATTTGAGAGAATCAAAGCTCTATGGAGGGATATGACGACGTAATCCAAATGTTCTGGTTTTCCTTCTTTATTTTCTGACTTAAAGCAGACGTGTCCCCGGCCTTTGCTTGGCTGAGCCTGCGGATCGATCCCAGCGTTTTATTATCTGAGAACAGGACCGCTCTCTCTCTCATGCACACACTCATTGCTTCTTATAGTTTTACCTCATCTCAATAATAGTGCAGCGCTGTCTTTGCCTGAACTGCCTGCATAGAAGTGAACAACTTCCACCCATAGTTCTTAGGGAACTCATGCAGTATGTATGGCATCGATCGGAGAACAAACACAGAGCTCCCCTGCATCCTCTGCTCCTCTCGCTTACCCCGGAGACATTGTTTATCTTGTTTATATGTTGGCCCGGTTGCCTGGTCTTAGTGAGTCTGTTTGTTGTTTGTTGCTTTCTTGGCAAAAAGAAGAAAAAAAGTGTACAGTGAGGCATCAAGTGTGGGGACAGTCAGATCTCATCTCTTCTAATGGTCGTATTCTGCCCCATCAAGCTGCCAATCAGCAGTCACCCTGACTCACGACGCTCAAGAACGAAACAAAAAAGAAGCCAGAAGAAGGCAGAAACAGGTGAGGAAAAGAAAGTAAATTCAGTAAGGTGAAGTCAAGTTTGAAAGAACTACTTTCTGCCACACGGCTCAGTAGAAAAGTCTATGGCTCGCTTCAGATTTCATAGCCGGAGAACTCTGGCTTTGTGTGTCTGGAGCTGTTGTGGTGACAGGGATAGAAATACGCAGACTAACATAAATGTGACGGATCGCCCACACCGGCCACTTTTATGGAACTTCTATTTCACACATCATCTCGAAATCTCCCATAAATGCTCAGCTGAGTGCATATCCAGTTATTGGGGTTACCTGCACATGAATGTACATTATATTTACAGCATATTCCTGTTATTGAATCAAACCGCCCCACTTTTTCCCCCAGAGTTGCCGAAAGGCGACGCAATCCTTCCTCTCGCTTGTCTTCATTACCTCTTCCTCCGTGTTGAGTGGTGTGGATTTAATCCAGCAAATCGGAGGGATAATAGCTTTTTTCCTGGATTCACCTCATCAGTGTATTTCAGGCGAGGAGCGTACTTAACACACAGCGAGTGTTCTGTATGTATGCGGCACGCCGGTAACGCCGCCGCTGTTTGCTGGCCACTTATTCCTCATCAATGGAGAGCTGTCTTTCTTGAATGATGAGTCTGAGACGAGAGGCTGTTTTGTAAGGAAGTGAAGGTGATCATCTGGAAAAAGTTGCACTGGCAGTGATTAGAATTCACTTTGCCTTCTTCGGGATAATTACGCTGATTACACGTCAATAAAACTTCCCTTCATTAATTCCAAAACTTAAACGCTGCAGGCTGCCTGTGATTGTGAAGAGCGTTTCTCTCCGCAATACAATTGATGGCACAGTTGAAAAGCCTCTAATGCAGCATTTAGATAACAGTGTGTTGAAATGTCTAAAGACATCCAGAAACACTGAAATGGTGTCAGTTTGTATGCAAGAAACTTCATTTATCTTCTGTTTAACCAAAAAACAAAACTCTTTTGTATCCTGATAAATATCACCTTAAATCAGAAATCCATTTGTATACATACAGACGTGTCTTTATTTAAACTGCTGAAGCACAATGAGCTCAACACGTGGACGTGGCCTTAGACAGCAGTGGACAAAACCATCTCACGTATGCGTCCACCTGCTAACTTGTCATTGAACTCGTGGCCATAATGCATGCTACATTATTACATTATTACAGACAAGAAGAAAGGAAACTAACCAGCAGACCTTGAGTAAAGAATTCATTTAATTTCTATTCATTTATTTTGTGAAATATAGCAAATGCATAAAGAATAAGCTTGTTCTCTTTGCTGGGAATTAAGTACTGACGTTTTGTCAAAGCTGCTGCTATTTCAAAAGATCCACACAATACGTCATTAGCCTGGAGGTCATACCAGCTGATTATAGCAAGCATCGATATACATCATTATCTAATGTGCATGGTTTAGGATAGATACATACTTTAGTTATCCCCAAGGTGAAACTTACAAAGCTATATTTTAATCTACATTATCTTATTTGGATTAAATTGATGATCCATCCTCTTCCTACTATCCTTGTCAGAGTCACAGGAGGGCTCCACACAGAAAGAAGCTGGCCTGATGGTGGAATTAAACTCAGGACCGTCTTGCTGTGAGGCAACAGTGCTAACCACTGTGCCACCAGTTCAAACTGATTAAATGCATAATCCTAACCAGCAGAAAAAAAGTAGTGAAACTAGAAGACTTAGACGTTAGCTTGACTGACTGACTATAAATATAAGACATTCACACACATTCGCTGGTTGTTTTTAGACTTATTTGTGCCAAATAAAAGCTAACAAAATACTATAATGTTACTAATTAAACATGAAACAATGATTTATTTAGCAGGCAGATTTTTCAGATTAACTCAACGTGGACAAACGTTCCACTTCAGTCACTCCAGTCGGCTACAATGAATCCACAGTCTGAAGCAGGCATTTTGACATAGAAGCTGGTGTGGATTTACTCAGTTTTGGAGTCGGCCTCGAGTGGTCATTAGAGGAACTGCAGATTTTCAACCCCGGAGATTCCTTTTGCACCCCTTCAGTGAATATATACAGGTAGAAATACATTAGTCTCTTGTGGTTACAACTGTTTGTTATACTGTTTAATATTTTTTACCAGAAGTGTGTTAACAATCATATTCAATCCCCCTGCCGTCATGTCAGTATTTAAAAAATTATACCATTCGTTCTAATTTGAAACTTAAAATCAGAAAAATTTATTTTTTCCTTTTATTGTTCCTTTTTAAAAACTAGCCAGCAGAACGATAACCCGGCATCTTTTTTTGATTACCTGGGGCAAATTAATTCGTAAGAGTAAAGGACTCTTGAGAAGAAAAGTTCCACTTAAATAGAAATGTTAGCACAATGTCAGCTTAGATCAGTTGTAAGGACACAGATGATAAACGCATTAGTGAAATGCTTACTCATAGAGAGCTCCTCTCGCCTTCCTGTCTTAAACTTCTTAAATCACAGCAGCTGGAAGTCGCTTCTATTCAAATGCCGCAGTTCCCCTGAGCACACGTGGCAGATTGTTAATTACGACAAGTCTGGGGGAAAATTACTTTATTGATTTGCATCAGCTTTGCTATTCTGAGAGAGAATACAGAGAAGCTGAGGCTGAAAATGACTGAGTGTGATCTTTATAGAAAACAACCTATTTTATCCCAGGTGCCAGAGCGAGTGTTTATGTCACTTGTGACAAATTCACCTTAGCTCCATAACATCTTATTTGTTATGCGTCGCTGGCGCTCTGCAGCTGAAGTGACCCAGCTTTTGGTCCACTGCGTTCTCCATATGTCTGACAGGGCCCGATGTGGCACTGCTGCGGCACTGCCGGGCCACAGCTGGAAGTGCTGCAAGAGTTCAAAAAGAAAAGGTAGGGTTGTGCAAGAGAGGCTGACTGTCAAAATAGAGTTAAGAAAGTGGAAAAGATTGAATAGAAGAGGAGAGGGAGACCGAGAGCGAAATAAAGAGAGGTCAGAGACTCGAAAGCAGAGGGACAGAGGGAGACGGGGGAAAATGTAATGCACGAGGCCTGAGCCAGATAGACGGAGCCACTCTGGGCAATGAAGACATCAGGACTGACAGAACTGGCTCCAGTCCAGGTAAGAAAAAAATAGACACGCTGTACTGGGAATTAACTGAACGGCCAGGGGCATGGCTTCAACAGCCACGCCTGGAGAACTGACAACTGTAAATGAGCCAGGAGACACTGAGGAAATATGTCAGGCAATCAGCTAAAGCTGACAAGCGTAGCCCCAGTTGCTAAAAATCTATTGACTCGATAAGAGCTGACTGCTCGATACGTTGCTCAGCCAGGTGGGGGTTTGGTTCGGTCGGTCCGGCATAATTTTTTTCTCATGTTGAGCGATGAATCTAAATTGAAGTTGTCAACGTGCAAAGCAGCAGAGAAGCTAAACTTACCAACCTGCAGTCACAGCTATTCTCTAACTGCTCTGGTTTCCAATCCAAATACATAAATCTACCACTGCCAAGTGCAATCTGCACCTTTTTGTGTATAAATCAGTCACATCACAACACGACAGAACGCACATTTGAGAAATAAGCAAACAAATCAAAGTCATCTGTAATTGATTTGATGCAGGCGTATGTGTTTAGCCTTTGGATAATGACTACCACATTATGCTCCTGACATCAGTCGAGTCCAGTTGCCAAGACTAAAAAAGATCTTTCTTATTTCCGCTTGATGAACAAACACCAGAGCCGGTCCAGCGTCACAGCACGTCTCACAGATTTCCAGCAGGACAAAGAAGAAACTTGCGTACATTTGCATTATACATTAGAATCATCAGTGCAGGTTTATAGGTGGATAGATTTGTAGCTGCAGTGCTGTTTAGTTTACCACCAGCCACATCTTTTACCCTTGTTTAAATTCCAAAGGACGACCCCTTTGCATTGTGAATGTTGATGAGTGCTGATTAAACACGGTCTATGCAAAAACATCTGTGACAGCCAGTGATATTTACTGGATGTTTATCTACTGCAAAGCAACCTTATTATCTCATTATCTCATTATCTTTGCATTCTGGTGAGCCTTCAATTCCTGCATTGTGCTAAATGAGTCTTATTAACTTCCTCCTTCGTCCTTGAGAGTGGGGAGACATTAGAAAAACAGGTTGGTGATGGGGATAATCTTTACTATAGCTTATTTACAGAAGACGTTACTCACAGGGCGATGGACAGTAGCATATTCATATCAAACATATTATGGCTGGACATAGATGCATAAAATGGGACAGGCTTTTCGAGCTTCGGGTTTCTTGTGGTAATTGTAATTAAGGTCCCGGAGCACGTTTTTTATGCAGGCGGTGTGTCAGCGTCATCAGGTATTTGCAATTTACAACAGAGGTGTGCCAAAACAAGAGGAAGCAACAAAGTGAAAAAAGGCTATCTGGCAAGTAGTTCCAAGAGGTTGCTGGCTGTTACTGGGTGAAACTGGTTGCAAAGAGAGCTCTGCACCAAAAGCAGGTTACTGTAGCCGCCCATACTTAACATGGAGACACCAAACTGGCTGCAAACACTCGTCACTTAGTCTTCAGACCAGAAACTGGGCCTAACCACTGCTGTAAACATGTTTTAACAGGGGCAGCATTTATTATTTAGAACAGTTTCTGTTTCCGATTTCTGTTCTACTTTTCACAGCTTCAGTACAGCTCGGTGAATAGCAGTTTGCAAGTTAGCCGACCTATTTAATGCAAACTATTGGTGACGGCAGAAACCTGCTATCAACCGAAGCAATAGGGAGGTTTTTAGTGCAGCACTATATTCATCTTTTTTGAATAATTTCATGCTAACAACTGCTGCAACCTTCAACAACTGCTCTCAAGCCAGTTAGAGACGCTCCAACCATTCCCTGGTGACTGGAGGGTGTCACTGACTATTCTTTAGGCCTACATGAGGGGCCTTCAGGGACTGATGTTACATTGACCCTGGCAGCTACTAGCAGCGAGTTACCTTAATGAGCGATGGTTACCTGATGGGCACATGCAGGTCCTTTGCTCTGTTTGAATATTATCATCAATTTTATAGGACAGAACGTCCGGGACCAAAAGTAAATCTGTCAAATCCTTTGCCAGAGTATCAGTCAGATGATTTGAATGTTCTGGGACCAACTTAAGACTTTGAGCTAAAGGTAGATGAAAAGTCAGAGGCTGTAACTATTTCTTTGTGGGTACCAGAGGACACATTTCAGGGTAATCCAGCCCACAGTTTTTAAAATATTCCATTAAAGACCAAATATTTCCTGATGTTATTAATTTCTATAAATATTTTCTGCATATGAATATTCAGGATCTGTTAGATAGAGACGATATTTTTGGTACCAGAGTCCTTTTAGTTTCCATGCTCGTAGTCTGAGGACTATTGACTAATCGTGTTTGCGTTTGCTGAAATGCACTGCGTCGTCACTGATTAAATAATCAAA
This sequence comes from Perissodus microlepis, assembly GCF_051167445.1. Taxonomy (NCBI): domain Eukaryota; kingdom Metazoa; phylum Chordata; class Actinopteri; order Cichliformes; family Cichlidae; genus Perissodus; species Perissodus microlepis. The sequence goes on along the minus strand of NC_140475.1, from coordinate 1,445,492 downwards.
AGGGATTAATGACAGTTTTTATTAGTGTTAGCATTTCATCCGCTGGCTGCACCAATAGCCCTAAAACGTTCATGGTTGCCCCCGGCGATCATGCTCACACGCTCCCAGACTGTGTCGGCACTAGAGCGCAATCTCACAACCAACACGCTCAACAGACCACCGCTGCCATTCCCTCCGCCATGCCACACTCCAATCATAGTTTCACTCTCAGTAGAAATGGCACAACATACATATTCAGTTCAGCCAGACGTGTATTTTTAATGCAGTGCCTTAAGTATAATGTATAGCACATATAGCCATAATAGATTTATAGCATATTTTAGATAAACTCTAACTGAGAATTGCCATTTTTTGGTTTTTTTGCTGCCTTTATTCATAAATTCTTGCCTCTTTTTTTATAAATCACGAGTTCCTACAATAAACTTTAAAGCTGCAAACAGAAGCATATGTTTTCTGGATTATTAATTGGCCTGCCCACTGTTTGCCAGGAACATTACAGCATAATTGTGGCTTGGCTGACATAGCTACATCAAATGCAGGCTGGGTAACAAACTAAGTATCTGCCATCCCTCCCTATTCTCTGCCTCTAATGTCGTTACACTTGATTCAAGGCAGTTTGTTACTATCGACTGCTGAGCAATGATGCATTACTGATTGCTCACACAGTTTCGGTCTTTATAAGCTTGCTGGTTTTCACTGGTTTCTCAAACAAGCTGCTCTCCCCCCAACCAATAATCCACAAAACCAGGAAAAGCCGGCGTAATTAAGTATCGATCACTGAGGGCAGGTAAAGTTTTGTGAGTGGCCAGATATTCGTCACAGTGTAAGACTAATGAAACTGCATCGTTTCCCCCCCCGAGTTGGACTTAAAATACACAAATATCCAGGTCACGGTGAGGTCGTAGAGTCTGATGACTCATAAGCTTAAAGAATTTACCTGATAAATCTTTTGTGTCATTTTTTATTGATATAAATTCAATTCCATCCCTTAACTTACAAATGTCCTTGGCCTCTTTGTGAATTGCGCAATATTACATTTTGATGACAGTGAAGAAACTTATAAGTGTGTGTGTGTGTGTGTGTGTGTGTGTGTGTGTGTGTGTGTTATTGCCAAGCAGCACTATCTTGCCACAAGACTATATTTTCTGTGAGTGTGGCCTTTACAGCATGTTCACAGTTGAGAGTGTTTTACTGCTGATTGAATCACATTGTAAGTGTGTCTTTCATCCCTTTATATCTTTACACGCTGCTAATGCTAGTTTACGCAGGCATTGATAGAGCAGACGTCCTGAGTAAATCCTTGAATGAATTTGACCTCACGTCAGTTTTTTCCGTGGGACACGAGCTTTGTTGACGGCTCGGTAAAGGAAATTTAAAGACTTCTTTTTTTAAACATAAACGAGGTTCATGGCCTTAAAAAGGGCTTGTGCTGGTGTCTGGAGTTCTCTGTTCCTATTTCCACTTGTCGAGAATATACAGCATGCTAACTGTTTACAATTCGAAGTTCTACTGATCTAAATTTATCCTGTTTCTCCTTCCTGTTTGCTGGCTATGTAGGAGCGTATACAGTGCATGTATTTGTGTGAGCGCATGCAGATCGAGTCTTACAAGACAGACTGCTCCCCTGCAGAGACTCTGATTAGCTCCTCTCTCCAGGACTGAGACCTCACCCAGCATCTGTATTGCTGCTCCGTGACCTTATTGATGAGCCGCCACCAGCCATGGCAAGTATGCCATGTGAGGAGGACGCCTCCTGTAGGAGAAACAGGAGTAAGTCGGGACACCTGTGTGGAATTCCTGGGTCTTTGTTGCTCCAACACTGCTCAATGAATTTAAAATGAATGACCAGGATGTTCTCGCCTTCTTTTGTAATGGTTATGTACTAGCTTTGATTTCTGCTAACCCTCCTTTTCTCTGAAGAGTTCCATCTGCTTTGCTGTTTGACTGAAGTATCCATTTAACTTCAGTCAACCTGTTTTCTCAACCGATATCTAATTCAGGGTCCTCGGGGGAGGTAGAGTCTATCCCAGCTGACGGTACACCCTGGACAGGTGGCCAGTCACAGGGCTAACACACAGAGGCAGGCGTTCACACTCACATCCACGCCTGCAGCAGATTTAGAATCGCAAGTTAACACAACAAGCGCTCTTTGGACTGTGAGAGGAAGGCCACAGGCGAAGAGAAAAAGAGAGAACAAGCCCCCGCTGACCAGGAGATTCAAACCTAGAACCTCCTTGTTGTGAGGTACCCGTGCTGCACGGCAACAACGTGCCTCCCTCCGGTCAGTTCCTTCCATTATTTTTGCAGCGTGTCGTATTTCCACAGAAGGTGACAGTAACGTCTCAGTTCTGATGAAGACAGGTCGCCATTCTGCCATCCAATGAAAACTGTGCTGTGATTATCAGAGGTCATCAAGGGATGTGCAGCTTTCAAACAGATCAGTGCTCGTCCGTTACGCTGTTGCTAAACCACAGCATTTCTCCACACGTTTTAAATATGGTTAAATAAAGTCCAAACCCTCTTTGCATCGAGCAGTTGCATGAATACCTAACGAGTCCTTTGATTGCCGTTCACTCTTTTCTGTTACGTGCTCTGATAGGTTCACTATGGGCTTGTGCAGAGTAGTTTCTTAGTTCGTATATTTTTCAAGCCTGGTTTTTCTTTGAAGTTAATGGCATCCTAGCTTCTTATAGAATTGACTGCAATGACCTACTTTATTTTTTTTCTTTTGTAGTCGCCCTCATTTACATTTATCATTTACAGCGTACAGCCCTCTCCATCGGTCTGTTTTTGGGAGAAATGTTCTAGCTGATCATAGAAATGCTAGCAAAGCACTGCTGACTGTGAATGTTTCACAGTGTTCAGAGTCAAGGGTCCAAACACATGAGGGTCAAACCCCAACATACAACAACAAAAAAAATTGAATTGAATTTAGTGTCTAAACTTGATTTCTGTTATATCGTAGTCTATAGTAGGACAGAATTACCTCTGCATATTCAGATCAAATCTTATAAAATGCCTTCAGTGCCATTTTTAGGCTTATTTTTTTTTATTGTCAAATATGAAAGCAGAGGCCAAAACACTGTAAAATCTTCCACCCAAAATTACTGACGTTGCAGTTCCAAACAACTCAAAAAAGAGAAAACAGAAGGAACCGAAACGGCTCCTCTGTCCTAAAACGTTTCCTGATAAGTCTGTTAAAATCGAAACAACAGGACGACAAGCTCCCTGGCAACAACACAAAAAGGATTTTTTCACAAAGTCAGGACAGATAGCTCTCAGATTCTCTTTGTACACGCTCCTTGTTAGCTGGCAGTGGTCTGCACTTGGCTGCAGCTCCACAGGTTCACCAGCTGATAGCAGATAAGCCAAAACCTGTGGCCCACAAAGCCTGGAGAGCAAAACACAACACACGGTACTGTATTAGCACATTTTAATATTTACTAAGAAACAGAGTGGTGGGTGTAGCAGGATAGAGAAAGATGTTTTTTATGTGCAATTCAAATTCCAAAAATGTTGGGATGATGAGGAAAACTGAAATAAAAACAGAATGCAATGATTTGCAATCTCATATTTTATTCACAGTGTGATGTTTTTGCAGTGATCAGACTCACAAGGTTTATTTACAGAACTCAAGGAATTAACAAAAACAGGCAGGTAACTGGAGGGAAACTGGTTATTAGCCAGTGCTGGCTGATTATGGTCATTTGCAAATGGTTAAAAGCCTCAAGCAGACTTCTGGGTAACTTGAGGTGCTTACCTGTAAACCTGTAAACAACAGGTGAGTCTGTTTCTCACTCCATATTGGGACAAAGGTAAGGACTTCAAGGGACGGGCAACAAACCTCTGGTAGGTATCTTGGAAGCAAGCAAGGAGAGAGGATTCCAGAATGGAAAGCACAAGTACAAAGACTAGACTGGGTGAACCAGTTTATCACCATAGCAGACAAAACAATGTGGAGGAAGGTGGCAGCCACAGCTGGTCCTGGTGACAGGATGTGAAGGTACGAGGAAAGGACGGCTCTGCCCTTAAGTGGCGGCACAGGTAGGCCCCCCCTCTCCATGTGAGAGGATACATAAGATTTTAGCTTATTTTGAATTTGCATGTTGGTACAGGGGCACCCAAATGCTGAGAATTAAGGAAAGATTTTAGAATAATGTTTCTAAATGTAGAATTGAGAAGTCTTTGAATATCCAGTCATTCATAGTACATAATATCATCAAAAGAGTCAAAGAATCTGGAGACTTCTCTGTGCGCAAGGGACAAGGCCCATGATCTTCTAGACTTTACGCGGCACTGGATTTAAAACTGTGATGATTGAATCATGGAAATCACTGCATGGGCTAAGGAACACTTCTCTGGACCACCGCTGATTTAAAATGGATAGAGGTAAAGTGGAAAACTGTGGTCGGACAAATCGGAATTTGCAAAACGTCCTCTGGACTAAAGAGCAGAGGAACTGCCTGTGCTCAGTTCTAACGCCTGGACCTCTGATGGTATGGGATGTATTAGTTAGCAAATCTGGAAAGGCACCGTCAATGCTTTGAACTGTGTTCGAGTTTTAGAGCAAGAATTTTTCACCAGGCAAGAATAAAATTCGTCACTCAAATGTCCAACAGCTGGTCTCTTCAGATGTTTCGGGTTGACGTAAGAGTTTTGGGAAGATAATTATGAAGCTTAATGTTAGCCTGCTCTGTCCTTGGTTCGTGATAATTGTCCTGTTGGAGCACTCAGTTGTGTTCAAGTTTTAACCATCTAACTGTTGATTTGAGGTGAAGTTCGTCGTCCTCCATTATTCCATCAGGTTTGTGCAATGTACCCGTAACGCAGAGGTGTTTACCTCCAAACTCCTCTGACCATACCTCTGGCTAAAGAGCTCGATCTTTGTGTGTTCTGGCCATAAAAAGAAGACATTTGGCTTTTCCATGCGGGGAGCTGCAAGTTTCATTGGAGCTAAAGGTGTCGATGTTGGCGCAGAGGCTTTTTGACACAGTCCATGGCTCTTAGTTCTTTGTGGGCAGTGACATTGTTGTTTCCAGTTTATGGCCAGTTTGCAAAGCTGTGACATGTCTGAATAACTGGTGTTTGGTTACTGGTGATCTCTGAGAGACCTTCACAGCTTGTGTCAGTCTACAGTTCTCATCCTCAGAACAATGGAAAAGTCTAAAGAGCTCAGTAAACAGCCGAGCATTGGTCAATCCGGTCAGTGCCTTTGAGTTTGTGTGGTGTGTATTAGAGTAAATGCAAAACCAGTTCAAACACGTGCACCCAATTCTCCAGTTATTAAAGTGCAATAAGGATGTATGCTGTGCAAACAGATAAAAAACATTAATTACCATGACATGCGTCCCCACGATCCCCACGATCCCCACGATCCCCACGCCATCAAGTTCAAAATGCTTCATTTTTTCATCGTAAACATTCGATGTGTTTTCTGTGTTTCATTGTGGATAAAATATGGCTGCGTTCTCTTTCTACACGTTATAGTGTCCCAGTGTTTTTGGAGCTGGTAATTATAGTAGAGGTATAAAACGGGGGCATATAACACTGCTTTTTTATTTGGGTAGAAAAATTACAGATACAAAAAACAAAAATGTTGACAAAATGGAACGTGATCATATTTTGTTGCCCACTTAAGTATGTTTTCCAAGACATTTCTAAAGCTTACCACAGTGTTTATCGGGAGTGGTATTTGCATAATACGTCTAAATTGCTTCCATTGTGGGACTTGCAAAGGAGGACAGGCATTCAAGAAAATTGATCCATTGCAATTTGCACAAACAAAAATAATGTCTGTTTCTAACCAACAATACTTCGAACAAGGACAGCCTGGAGTGTGTATAAAGCAAACAGCAATGCTGCTCTTAGCTGAAGTGGTTGTGTGTTTAAATCTTTTATGCAGCATCTGCATTAAGGTCATTGTAAAGTTACTATCCGTTCCATTTCTCGCTGCAACCTTTTCTTTTCATGCTTTTCTCTTTATCTGTCTGTGCTGCATATCTTTCCCCGTGGCACAGCTCTCCTCTGTACACTTGTGAGCTTCTTATCTGGGCAGCACTGTCTTCACGGATGCACAGATGTTGATATCAGCCCATTGCATCACTCTTTTCTCCTGAAGACAGGTAGGAGAAAAGAAAGCTCTACAAAAGGAGCAGGAATAAATCATCTGGCCTTTGTTATTCTAATTCAAAATGGTGAAGACGGAGGCATGAGCTGCTAAAAATATAGAACAGATTAGAAAAACACAAGTATAAATTATATCTACTCCACACAGGTACAAGTTCTCACTTCAAAAGTTAGAAAACAAGTTTCACGAGGTCTGAAAATAGTCGTTCATAAATGTGGAATAGTTTTCCATACTTGTCAGTAAACTCTGCTTTGGATTTGCTAAAACAAATGCCGGTTGCACTGGCACGAAACATAATAATGCTTTTTTTCCCTTAATTTTGTACTAATAGAATGAAATACGACAAGAATAAATCGAACAGAAAGGAGGCACACCATCTGCTGCTGTAAAAAGCTCACACTCTAAAATTAATTTAAGCTCAAACAAAATGCTAATCAGCCAAACAAGCCAGGTGATAATCACCACCTTTATTTGGCAGAGCAGCATGTTAACATTTGAGCTGGGTAGCAGGGAATTATCATGCACGCACACACACACACACACACGTGTATATAATGTAAAATTATTAACCCATACTAGGAAAAGAAAAGGCCAACAACACTTCTGACTGTGTGCCAGCCGTCTTGAAACACATCTGGGCACTGACTGTTATTTTGAAGCACTGGCTTAGTTACACTAAAAATGGAAAGGCGGCCTCCTTGCGACTAGGAAAAGGTCGGTGATTGTTCAGTAACTCGATGCTTTGGTATCAGAGACAGACTGCGAGCAGCTGTGATGCTCTCAGAGGCTGAGGGCGTTGCAGGGGAGGGACCCAGTCCTGACTGCCATCACTCTCAGTTTGCAAATAAGTCGTGTTTAATTTAAAAGCACATCTGAGTCCGTCTGCGATGCATGTCTTTGCAGCAGGGGACTGAACTGGTTATATTGTAACCACCGTCCTGCAGCAACTACACCACTACGTATGGAGGAATTTCTGGATTTGTGTTTCAAAACTTTGAGGCTCTGGTTGAATTTAAGTCATTAATATGAATTTGTTTGTGTGTAGACTGGAGCAGATTTGTGATTTTTGCTGATCGATCAGATTTCATTGCTATGCTATCACAGACTGGATTAACTGCCAACTTGACCTCACAAATGTTCGTGCAGCTGTGAACACTAAAACAACCACACTGGTGTGAACGTGATCAGACCTCAATCCGAAGCAGCTTCCTGATGTCTGTTTGAGTTAAAGAGCTTTGCGTAGCCACGTATGCTTTTCATTCAGGAAGCAGTAAGGTCCTAGACGTGCAAAGCTCTGCACAGGCTAGCATCTAAAAGAATGTAACACCTTCCTCCTGCATTTGCTTCTGTTGCTCAGACACATCTGGCCATTTTCACCTGGTTTGGAGTGACGCATTATGCTTCGCTTGGGTTTTTCTCTGTGTGAAAACAAACGATGGGGAGATGCTAAGTTTACAAACTCATCGACTCATTCGGAACAGAATAAATGAAGCCGAGGTCTGAAAATGGCCCAAGAAAAGGTTAAAATGATGGAAATGTCACTGAGAAGCAAAGTGAAATTTTAATGTGAAGAACAGACGTTGATCAGCCTGATGAGAATGTAAGTATGTAAACACCTGGAAGTCAAAGAGATGACCAAAGTTTTAAACTTCCTTTTTAGGGGAACAATTACTGTCTGCACATTTTTGTGTTATTGCATTTCATAAATGTTGACATATTTAAAAATTAGGGATACAAAGATAAGTGGAATTCGTCATCAGGACACGTCAGGCACCATTTATCTCTGAAATACATTTTTTTAAAGATGAGAAAACATAAAATAAAAAATCTTTCATCCTTTTATTGCTCTGGAGACCAAATGTTTTGGGTTCAGTCCACAGTGGTCAATCACTGCCATCCCACAAAAAACAAATTGCAGTTTTTTAAGAAGCTTTTCTTCTATACAATTTGCTTGTTTACCTACAGCAGCATATCCTCTCGAGGACACTCGAGCAATTGTGAAAGCGGTCGTTAAGTGTGACCATTAAACGGTGAATAGGAGCAACTCCCACACTCCCGTTTCGGCAAGCCGGGCAGCAAATGTATGTTTAAGAGTATGTCAGAGGGTGAGTGCAAACACGCTATTACGAAGGGAGTGGAGCTGTGTTGCCAATGAGGCAGATGAAAGAGAATACCAACCCTCTCCTCAGCACAAATGAGATACACACCCCCTTATTTTTAGGAAAGTGTGAGGGGAAAGCAACTCATTTACCTTCCTCTCCTCCTCGTTGTTCAAGCTGAGAACAGCAACTACTTTCTTTCTGGAAGTGGTTTTCTGCGCACATTCATCAAACACCCCCAAAAAAGCTTGTAGAACAGTGTGGGCTTGTGCAGTAATTCGACGTGTTCAATTTAGGGCTATTGAATATCTTACAAAGCAGCACTGTTTGTCAAAATGACTCGCAAGTAACTTTTTATGCCGTGTACAAATTTCTCAATCGATTATGAGATGCAGACATTTCTTGGTTGAATGCTCCGCTCTACAGTACAGCTGGCAAACAGAATGGATGCCAGGAAGAAGACTAAATAAGCACCCCATTTAACACGCCTCTGACCGCGTTTGCCACATTCATCATTATCATCCGTTTTTACCTCGGAGCGAGTATTTTGCACAAGATGCAGAATGTTTGGACGCAAAAGCCCGAGCCACGAGCCCCAAAGTGCATCAGCAAAGCCGGCGTGTTGATGTTTGTTTTCCCAGCAGAGAATGCAGCAGACCGTAGTGACACTAAACCTGGTTGACTTTAAGAACAAATGGCGGGGAGGGGGGGCGCATACACGCAGCCAAGGTCCTTTCTGCCCCTGTGGCTGCTCGCTGATCGCGGATGATAAATGGCTGAACATGGCCGAACCCTCATTTGGCTCTCACTGCATCAGGTGATAAAAGCGGAGCCCTTGTCAGGGATGGAGTGTGCTCTGCTCTGCAAGGACGAGGCCTTACACCCACGGAGACACTGGAGGAGAATGGACTTAATATTCACTGCAGGCAGGCAGCCACATTTGGAGACCTGCAGTGGAAATGTAAGGGATGTGTCAGGACACAACTCCACAGCCGAGTTTAGAAGTAAGTATGCATAGCAGTCATGCATGAGGTTGTAACTGCAGCAGCTATTTATAGCGCAGCTCATGACGAACCTCTCAGAGCAATGTTAACCTGGGTGTCAAAGCTGCTTATCAGCGGCTCATAGAAGCTTGAAATGAAAATGACTAAAGGAGAAGAGCGAAAATACATCCTTTAGGGCGGCCTGACTCGTTATGGATTAAACATGGGCACAGCTAGATTTATAGCCGCTGCGGCCGCGTACAGGGGGGAAGCCGCTCGGCGATTTTTTGGACCATTAATTATCTTAGCAGGCCTTACCAGGCTAATCACTTATCAAACATCCCCGGATAATTTGAATCCATTCCCACAAAGAGAAAAGGAAAAATCTTTTTTAATTAAAGGAAGCTAGCAAACAAAGTAAAAGCCAAAGCTAATTATATTCAATCAGTATGCAATCATAATGTTGCGTGTCTCAATTACAGGATTTCAGTGTCCTCATCATTGTAATCACATGCAGCTTATTTAGATTTGAGCAGCCAGCCTACTCTGTTTAAAAATGCCCACCCAGCTTCCTATTATAGCTGCTGCCTTTGGGATAATTGATTTGGTTTAATATAATAGAAGACAGTGAACAGGAAAGTCTCAAAGGAAATAGGACTGTCATGTGCCTTCCATTCTAATATAACACATCGCAGCCTCACCTCATTCTCCTGATCTCCCAAACTAATGAAGTTGTATTTGCATACAGACTGACACCACGTAGCGACACACTTTCCTACACTGCCTTACATATTCCCAATGATTGTTTTTTCTTCAGGAACATATCTATTTTTGTGTATGTCATATTAAAAAAAATTCATTTGCTATGCTGGTGAGCAAATACAAAAGGAACAAAGAAGTCTTGGTTTCAGACGATGACAAATGCTGCTTTTTTTTTTTGCTTTTTCCAGCAGTAGAAATGTCAGCATTGCCACATGTAAAAATCCATAAACGTGACACAGATGCAGTGTTAGGTGATGTGCATCATTCACATTTGCTGTTTGTGCTCTTCGTACTCTGTCTCGTATTTAATTGATTTATTTTAGAAGCAAACGTTTAAAAGAAAAAAGACAAATCATCGCGAGTCTGAGTAAAAGCTCTGTTAGCGTTCATGCTGCAGCTGGATGTAGATTTATAAACTTGGAAATTTCATCCGTCCACATAGCAACATTTCCTTGATATGTGATTGCACGCTTGGTAAAATGTAAACAGTCCAGAGAGCAGTTTTAGGTGTGGTATAATTAAGCACAGTGTTGCCTTAAATGCTGACATAGTGGGTGTGGGAAATTAGCCTGTTGCATGCTAACTATTTGCTAACTAGAGCATAAACCAACAACTAGTGGTAAAAGAATTTGATGGGGGATGCAGATGAATTGGTCTTTCATTGGAGCAACCACCCACTGGTTGAGCACTCAACACACTCAACCAACCAAACAACCTCTAGATGACGACCTTTGATCGTAAGGATACTGCGTAGGTCACCAAGTGGGAGGCAACCAATAGCAGTCCAACCTGGACTGGCTGCAGTCACTCTCAGACAGATTGGGGAAGTTTTGCAAACATTTATTTTGCAAATAACTGTTCTCATGAAAGCAGAGAGACTGCTAACACAGTTACAGTCAGACACATGTCTGCAGTGGGAGACTCAGCAGGCTGCCACCTGCTTGTATGCAGGTTATATTCATATATTACAGCAAGGCTGCTGAGCATCTTGGTCGTTTTACAATTAGCTCCCCATCCTGTACTGTTTGTGGCAGATTTGCAACAGATGGCAACAAGTTTGCAGTTTTTCATGACTTATCACAAGTAATCGCTGCATTATCACAAACAGGTCGCTCTTCGCTGCCAGCTTGACTCCATAGAGGTAATGATCCAAATATCAATAGTATTGATACCATTGCTGATTTTGGCATTTGATTGACACTAGCTTGATGGGATCGATACTTCTACTATCTTTCCTCTGAGTTCAGTATACAACCTACTGAACTGTGTTAAATGAAGTATTGTTTTGGAAATGAAAGCATATATCTCAAACACCCACCTTTTTGTATTGACTGTCACGTCTATTATAGTTACAGCACATCAACCCAAAGTGCTGAAGAGACGGGCACGTTTAACTCTCTTGATTTTGCATGCATTGTTGAAATGGTTTGTAACTTTGGCTCATTCATTTTTCTATAAGGATGATTCATGAGGGAGGAAAATCCTCATCAGCAGCATCTTACTGTAAAAACCTGGATGTTGCTTGTAAATGTCCACAGTAGGTATACTTTTAAATTCATTACTGTTCCTTTACACGTCACTGAAAGTCTAAGCACCCAAAGCTCACGCTGCATTTAAGGTGCATATTAAGTTTGTGTCTTCTGCTTCTATAGGAAACCTAAAAACAGCTGTTATGTTTACCGTCATGAATATGATGAGACGTGATTAATCGAATCATTTCTTTAAGCCTTAGGTTTTCTGGTGATTATTCGTGTTAACAATAATGTTAATATGTCAATGCTCTAATTTAACTCCTGTCACTCCGCTGCTGCATGCCAAATATTAGCCATCTGGTGTGGCACTGTGTGGGGGTATAAATCGACCCTATCTGTACACTAAGGAGCTGATTATGAATGATGTCTAATAGGCCGTCTGCTGAAGCTTTCACGAGTTAGAATTTCCATAACTCATTATCCTGCTGGTTTAATAACTGTAATCATATTAATCCTTGGAGTTCGGCTGCGCATAAATCAAACGTATTCATATTTAAAGGATGTATGATTTCTGTTAACAGGTGTTTATTATTTTCTGATGGATGGGCTCATATTGGCCATTTGTCGTCTGTCAGGTCTGCTCGATGATGGAGAAGGAAAACTGAGTCCCAGATAAAATGCATGCAAGCGTCAGCTTAAATATATGACGAGGCTTTAAATACAAATCATGTTGTTCAGAAACCTGGATGTACATGTTTAATACAGTTTCACTGAATTGTTCACAATTGGCCAGTTCCAGACACCCACTGTTCCCAGTTCAGTTCCATGTAAAATATTAGTAATCTTAAAATGCTTTGTTTGACCAAATAACCATCGTCCAGTAAATAACTGAGAGAGTTTAATGTTTCTGAGTTTAAATACAATGAGTTAAACAGGTTACTTGTGTATATGAACAGGCAGTAGCTGGTGCTGGAAACACAATAACACAACAAACATGTGTTCAAATGTTACACAAACACAGCTTGGAAATTAGTTATTTATCATAATTAAGCAAAATTACTGGTGCAAACTTGAAGACAAGTCCAGAGGAAGTGTTGCCAGACTGTATTTGAGGAAGAACAGCTAACTACTGTAAAGCCTAAAGTCCCACGACGCCCTAGCAGAGCGAATCGTGAATTAATAATTATTAGCCCAAATCTGCTGACGGTTGTTGCCAAAAAACACTTTATTACTTTTTGTTATGATCACAGTAAAAATCTGTTACTGTGTAACAACTACTGCAAATTTACTGGTGCTATCAAAATGCTGCGTAGCTGTTCAGCTCACCTGGCTGAGCAGGTGGAGCAACAGAGGAGGAGGGTTGACCATTTAAGGTGTAGAAAATGTGTAATTTCAGCCTTAATATCAGTGACGTAGTAGCTCATTCAGTCCATCACAAGGTCAGTACAGTATCTAGACTCTAATGTGAAGCCATGCTGTTTTATTAGTTTATCATTATTTGCAGAAATATTCAAGGCCTCCCCTGACAGATGTCATCTCGATAGAAGCAAAACTGCTGATTGGCTGCAGGATGTGGCGTCCATGTTTCCCAGAACAAATTTCCAATTTTGATTAATTTGACCACAGATGTTTTCCACTTTGTCCATTTTAAAAGAGCTTTGGCCCAGAGAAGCATCTGAGTCATGTTCACATTTGGCAACGTCTTGACATGACAGAGCTGCATTTGAGGATGATGCAGTCAACTGTGCTTGTAGATGCTGATTATTTGAAGTGTTCCTGAGCCCAAGCAGTGATTTCCATGATAGAACCGTGTGTGTTTTTAATGCCGTGTCTCCTGAGAACATCCAATATCGATTTCTAGCCTAGAGATTTTCAGCATCTTTTGATGATATTATCCACTGTAGATGAGAAAGTCCAAGTATTCATTATTCTGAAGCTGTTCCACAGTTTGTTGCAGAGGGGTGAACCTATGCCCATCTTTACTCCTGAGAAACTCTGCTTGTCAGAGATGCTCTTTTCTGTCCCGGTCATGTCACTGACCTCCTGTCAGTTCACCTAATCAGCTGCAAAATTTTCCTCCAGCTGTTTCTTTTTAGGACCACGTACTTTTCCAGCCTTTGTTGTCTCCATCCCAGCTTTTCTTTTATTTAGATGTGTTGCATTAAAATTAAATACAAAATGAGATATTTTTCACAAACTAGTAAAATGACTCAGTTTAAACATCTGATGAGTTCTCTGTGTTTCATTGTGAATAAAATATGGGTTTGTGAGTCATTGCATCCGGCTTGTATTTACACTTTACTCAGTGTTCCGACTTTTTTGGAAAAACCTTCCATGCAGATGCAAATTATGATTTCTTTTCATATCTTCGTGTAATTACAAAGCCAAAGCACTGAATAGATAATAACTGCAGCTATTGGGCTTCTCAGGCCATGTACGAGGAGTGGGACGTTGAAAGAGGTGAGAGGAAGTACGATGATGAGAAGCAGCAGAGGAGCCTATTGTCCAGTCACAAGGTCAGAGTGGTGTTAATCCAGAAGGTCCGCAGAGCTTTGTCATCATCACATTTAATATGATAATCCTGTTTATTCTCTGGGGGACGTACTTGGATTTTTCTGTACATTCCCAAGATTCATTATGAATATGCAAGCATTTACTCGCATGCTTTCCAGATTATGATATTTACCAAATTAGTAACGAATGCACAAATTTCACTTTTAGCTCCATTAACATTTAGTTTTCATCATACAGAGCAATACAGGAGACAAATGAGGACACCAACCATTCACTTTGTCGTTTCCTTTCAGCTTTGAGTTAAAAGTAGGTTTCATTCCTCGTCTAAACAACTAATCTTTACAGCGTGTCATCTCTTAGGGCTCTTATGTGTCTTTACAACAGTAAACTCACACGGTGTAGCTACATTGTGGTTAATTAAAAACAGTCCTCTAGCTCCTGATTGCACCCTGCAGACATACTATGCCCTTAATTGATATATCTGCTATAGAAATAGGACACAGACACTGGGATTTCTCCAGCACCACGTAGTTGCAGCACAGTTGGTTGCAAATTAATTAGTGAGAGGCTAAATTTAACTTTAAATGTTGGTCAAAAGTTAATACGAGTTCTTTCAGTGAACTGATGAGACTCTGGCATTAGGTCAGAGCGTTGGGACCATTTTCTTTTTTTGTAACTAAAGCACTCGTTTACACTGATCAGCCACAATATTAAACCCGCACAGCTTAAGTGATTAACATTGATCATCTCGTTATAATGCAATGTTTTTCTGGGAAACCTCGAGTCCTGGTATTTATGTTGATGTTAGTTTGGATGGGCCAGTCAGCTAAGCACTGCGCAGCCCAAGCACAGCATCTTGGCAATAACACTCGGATACTGTGGCTTTTTCAGCACAACAGAAGGCACCAGTGGAACACCCAGAAAGTTGAGTTTATTCAGCTGAACGCTGTGTTTTCAAAGGGAGAAACTACACAAGACAACACATTAACTACACACTCCGAACACGCTAAACGTCACAAATCTCTCACATCTCAAAACTCGCTCTCTCTCTCTCGCCGTCACTCCTGAATCTTCCCCCTCTTCCTAAACAACCAAATGTCATGTTGCCATATCATTTTTTGATTGGTCGACATGGTGCATTTTTCCACCAACACGAACAGGCGTTTTTTTGTTTTTGTTTTTTTACTTTATGTCATAAGCAGAGAGGTCTCGCTGCGCTGTCCTTAGACAGCAAACGTGACGAAACTATTGAGGAAAAACAGGCGTATATCTTGTTCATCATGACTCTGGTTTTACGTGGCCTATCAACACAGTTTATAAACTGGTATATGTCACCTTGTTGCTGTCATGTGGTTGGCTTACCACGACTACTTTATTCTTCCTCAGTCAAACAGCAGCACTCATGCCATTGTTTCCCCCCTGAGCTCCAGGTGTTGTGTCAAAAAGTGATCGTCGGGCAGAAAGTGATCGCCGCCCGCGGGAGCGCGCAGCTGCTTAAAGCTGTAGCGCCCAGATTACTTACAGCTACTTCCTGCAACTGAAGGTGCGGTGAGCTGAACACAGCTTCAACCGTCTGTTTGTTGAAAAATAGTAACGCGACCGCACCTCGTTTTGTTGTTAGTAACTGTAACGGCGTTGTAACGATAGAAACAGTAATTAGTTACTCGTTACTGAAAAAAGTAACGCCGTTAATCCCATCACTGATGACAACGCATAAAACCAGTCGCTTGTCCATTCATAGTGTGGTTGTTTGAAATATGAGAGAAAGAGAGAACATTACGAAATTAATATAGCCACTACAGTGACCGTCATTCGTCATATTTTGCGACACCACAAAACAAACGATAGCGTATAATATGAAACGACAGACGTTTCATATCGTCATCCGATATATATCATTATATCGAGCAGCCCTGCACCAAAGAAGCTCTCGGCTCAGAGGCCCCAGGATCAGACGACAGGACTCTCAGGGCCTTCTGCCAACATCCCCCAGACACCACAGGACGCCTACAGAAGTGTGTAAATGCTGTGTTGGTGATGCGGGGGACCTGCTCGATATCAGGCAAACATTTTGGCTGATGATTTCATAGGAATTCTTAGAGTACAGAGTCATAGAGGTTGCTTTGGTAATTATATAGACATGATAATTGTTTTTTAAACTTCTCTTTTATTCTGAAAATCTAATAAAAGTGTTCTCTACCTGAGATAAAATCAATAATAATCCTTCAACTATTTAAATAATAAGATATTATAAATAAAATATCTGAACATTGCATTGCTGTGTGCCAGTACAGAAAAAAATGTGCCACCTCTAAAAGGTTGTCAGTGAAATATTGAATTTCGAGCGTACCCATCTAATGTGTTATATCATAATCTGCATGAGCTACTTGGACGGAGAGAGCAGTTATTGTCTGCTGCAATGAGAACGCGTCTCTTAGGATGCTTGAGCATAAATAATGCATTGTGTTGATGCTGTCAGTGTTCTCCATAGGGTCTCTGTGAGCGAGGTGATGTAGCGACGGCACTCAGGCAGATCAGCAGCAGGAAACAGACGTGACCGACCGCACTGCGTCTCTCTGGTCCTTAGCCATTTTGTAAAACATTGTAATGATGGCGGGGTGCTACTGAGGACAAAGGAATCTTCCCTCTCGTTTCAGCACGTTCTCACTCCTGCTGCTATCTACCCATGTCGCTGCCTCTGCTCTGACAAAGAGTGTGTTTCAAACCTGTCTGTCATGATGGATTGGCAGGTGAAAAGGTGTGTGTGTGTGTGTGTGAGAACACAGACACGTTACCTGTGTGAGCAGGGTGATTGGCAGGTTAGTGTCTCGAAGGAGTGACACAGAATTGTCACTCCAGTAGAAGTGCTGGCTTGTGTTGCTGTAGTGCTGTTCTGGATGTGAACTCCTCCACATTGTTTGAAGGCTCTGAGCATATGTGCCAAAATATATACTGGGTGCCATGAGGTAAGTCCCATCACTAGTAAATACATTTACTTAATTACTGCTTTGACTCGTTGAATATTTCCATGTTGTGCTTCGTTATTATGTAATTAGCCACACCTCTGAGGAAAATATGGTACTTTTCATGTATTTTATGGATGTAGCTAATATTTACTTTTCAGCAAAAGTATGTGTTTATAATGATGCACAATAATTACTTTGTGTTTTTATATTTCATTCTAAAAAGACAAGTAATGGCCACTAGTTATTTTTTTAGAACAGAATGCACAAATTTAAAATAAATAAGTAATAATAATAACTTTTTTAAGTGGTGAAACTATTTACACTCATGCAAATGAAAAAACAGACACTTTGATTATAAAAAGTAGGTCTTAAAGCTTCTTTTGTCAGATGCCTTTCCTTTACCGTCAAAGGGCTGTGTCTCTGGAATCGAACCAGTGATCTTTTACTTGTTAGGAAAGTATTTAAACCACTACACTTGCACAGGTGTATAAATACAATCAATCTTTATTTAAAGCAAAAGGAATTTGTTTTTGGCCTGAACTATTCTTTATTCATTTGTTAAGCAATGATGTATGAATGTATGAAACCTGCTTCCGGGTCCAAACAACTCTGTGTTTATTAAGGCATCCTTACAGCCTCCTGCCATATGATTGCATTTGTCCATCAGGAACCCTCACGTTAACTTTTATCGAGTGGAAAAAAGTTAGCGCTCATCCTCCAGTTTCACTGTTTATGTTATGCTAACATAGCTGTGTCGCTAGCGATCACGTAGCACATCAGTATCTACCAGCTAGTCCAACTTCAGTAACCTTACAAACGTCACTGCTGTTTAGTTTTCTGTCTTCATTTATGTTGGAAGTGATAGCAGAGCTGTACGTTTGAATGCTTCAGAAATCTCTCAGTCAGAACATGCTATATCATGCTTAGGTGGAAGCTAGCGAGCTAACTTCTTGCTAACAGATACGTTCATTTTATTAAAGGTGAAAGAATTTAGACAGTTTTTAACTCTGTGATGCCGCGGTGATCGTTTGACTTTGGGACCTGCAGTGGTTAATGACGTCAGACTTATGAAACAGCAGAGTTTGAGCTTCTTGAGCTGAATGTTGTTAAATTTGTGTTTGTTTAAAAAAAGAAATGGTTTCTCGATGAATCAGGATGAAGGTGGTTTACCTGCTGTGCTTTGATTTCACATCCAGAATTCCTGTTCCTTAGTCTGTCTGACTTATTTCGAATTAAGAAAATGAGAAAAAAAACTTTTGATTTTACTCGCTGCAAGAAAGAAAATTCTTCTGTGCTTTGAGTTTGCATCAGAAGAGGTCAAGGTAAGGAGCAAAGCCTGAAGTATGCAGTGAATGTGTTTACAGTCTATCTGACATATGAACAATTAAATCACGAATAACTGAAATTATTTTTTCCCAGACAGTTATTGACATATGTTATAAATCTATGACAGCAATTTTCAGCTAAGCAGGAAGAAAATCTACAAACAAAAGCTTCCTCCTCTTCATGTAAGAATAGATTAAAGTTCACAGACTGAAGTCCAGTTGGTGAAGTCTATGGAAACACCTCCTTTTAAATAATCTGCAAGTGGATTTCAAAGCGAAATATTTTTTAAAAAATAGTAGCGTTTATCCACCTCCTGTAGCTCCGAGTTAACACCGAAGCATTCCCACTCCAGCCAAGAGATGTAATGTCTTCCAGTTTCCAGTTAAACATGCTTAGAAAGCCTCATATAGGAGGTGTCCAGGGGGATCCTGGTCAGATGCCTGAACCACCTCAACTGGCTCCTTTCAATGTGGAGGATTAGCCGAGCTCCCAAATCAATATAAACTGGACTCGCTTTTTGAATCAAATCATACACATTTGACCATGGATGGGTCAGCTATAGAAGCCTGAAATTACTCAGAATTTGTTGTTTTATTTGAATCACTTGCAAACAGAGGTCTTTGCATAAAGTTGTAATTGTTAACAAATGTACAAACTTTACTTTTAGCTCCATTTACATTTAGTATTCATCACAAACTGCAACATACAGAAGTATCAATACTGGTAATATCAGCTCTATATTTACTTTGTGTCAGAGCAATACCAAAAATGTTGGTATTCTATGTTTCACTTATAATTTTACCCACTTATAGTCAGAAGCATGTGAATCAGCTGTGAAACTTGAATCAGTTCTACACAGCACCCTGCCTATTGTGAACGGTTACCTGTAGCTGTTTAACAGATAAGTACCTGCTTTATACAACAAACAATCCTCTTAGAATCTCGAGCTGCTTCAGATTAAATATAATAATTATATGAGGGCTTTAATTGAATAAAATTCTTATTTTATGTCCATGTTAGTTCTCTGAACTGAAGGCACTGAGTGTAGGCTGTGTTAGCCTGAAAGTGAGCGGCTAAAGTGATGCTGCAGTGGGTGCTGAGGCTTGTGTCAGTTAGTCACTCAGAACAGCAGGCAGATCCTTCACGATGGTAGAAATGTACAGGCTAAGTGTTTTAAAGTCCGCCTCCACATGCCTGCTTAATCTACTGAAATTACTGAGCTCGCCTGCAGATGATTTGAAGCAGAAACAAAGTGGGCTATGTATGTTTCGTGCACCAGAAGCTGTATGTATAAAAAGAACACGCGGTACAACTGATTCTATGTTTACGTTGCTATTTTCTTTCACCATATATAACGTGAGCCAGCGGCAGCGGGAAGTGTTCAGATTACTTAAAGGAACCTTTTATGTCTTGCCAATCAGAGGCGGAGCCAGACATTTGAAACACCCGGGGCTTAGCCCTAAAGGGTAGTATGCATGTAACAAAGTCGGGGCTGTATCAAGACACAGGGACTAAACCCCAATTCAACCAGACCCAGAACTGATCCGGAATTAAAACAGGACTACAACAGTTCAAAATCAGGACTACTTAGGACTTAACCAAGACAGAACCAGAATCAGAACTAGATGATAGTAGCACTAAAAATCATCATAGACCTGCACTACACTTATTTTTTAATTCTACCAAAGTCCACTATTTAGATTGAGAAAAGTTTATATAATTATTTAGCCTTGTTGTGCAAACAAGCTGCATAACTTAATAAACGTAGAATTTGAAAAATAGCAAACCTAAAAAGAAACACTAGGTACAAGATACATGAGGACCTATGATACGGTGATACTTTTGGTAAACAACCATTTGACTAACATGTGTGTCTCACCTGCTCTTGTTCATCTCTGTTCTGTCCTCATTCTCCATCTCCCTCTCTGCTCCTCTCTCTCCCTCTGTGCTCCTCTCTCTCCCTCTCTGTTCCTCTCTCTCTCTCTCTCTCTCTGTTCCTCTCTCTCTCCCTCTCTGCTCCTCTCTCTCTCTCCCTCCCCCCCCCTCTCTCCCTCTTTGTGCTGACAATCATCAAATATACAGTTGAAACCAGATATTTACACACTCTTCAGATAAAAACACTTTTTTAACTGTAACATCAAATCAGACTAAATGTTTATTTTTTTAGATTGATAAATATAAAAAACATATTTGTTAACTTTAAGAGTAAAGAGAGAAACTGTCTGTATTTCTTAATTGCAAATGGCACCAAATTGTATTCAGAATTGAGCCACACTCATGGAGCTCCACAGTTCTTTTCCTGGTGTTTTGGTTGACATCTCTTGATGTTCCCATGTCACAGAAACAGGCTCTGTGTTTTGCCTTATATGCATCCACAGCTGTGCCACCAATTTACTCACATGGACTCTACTAACCAATCAGAAGCTTCTTCAGCTCAGAATGGAATCCTCTGGAGTTTTCTTATTAATTAACAATAAACTTAGTGTACATGTACTCCTAAATTTGATCAAAGTGATAAAAAATAGAAGCTCTGTCTCTCTTTATTCTGACATTTAACTAATTCAAAAGATATTTCAATATTTATCTAAAACAAAAGTTTACTCTAAATTGATGTTGTACAGTAAAAATGTTTTATGTTTTCTCCCTAAAGTGTAAATATCTGGTTACAAATGTGAATATCCTGCTGTGTACTGAAATCCCTCTTGTTTTGCATAGAAATATACTGAACAACATACAAAGCATAATATATAAAATAACATTTACCTGAGTTTTTTCTTTGAAAGAAGCCTCTAATGTCCATTCTTATATTTCAGTACATAACTGAAACCTATTTAGTCGGGGAGGGTAAGAACTGAAAATATGAAATAAACACACGTAAGCTAAGACTCTCTAAAAAAATAGCATTTGTTCGGCTTTTCATTTCGCCATTTGTTGATTCACTCGAAGAGGAAGTAACGTAATATTGGTCAAGTGATCAGTTTGATATCAATTGTGGGAGCCAAGTTAAGATAGTTCATATGTTTTAGTATTTATATTTTGCTGTTGTTAAGCTTGTTTGTGTAATTAATAATTTAAGAAGTAAATGCATGTTTATGGTGGAACTAAAATTATTTTATTGCTGTGTTGGTTTGGTTACGTAGTACCATGAATACATGTGCCTTAAAGACTCGTGTTTATAGTAAAATCCGGGCATCACGGATGTATGCAAATTAGCGCATGCGGTGCGGGAGGGGGGAGAGAAAAAGAGTTGACACGGCATAAGCTATACGCGGCAGCAGGGTAGAACAGAGCTACACGGTTTTCCTACCGTAGTAGGTTATTTTGTGGAGGGTAAGTTAAACCTGACCACTCCTGTAAGATGCAAACTGTGGAATAAATTTTTTGTTACATCTTTTCACATCGGAGTCCCGTGGAGTTCTTTTTCCTCTTCAAACTGACGTACGCGAGTGAAGCACGGGAAAACTGGTCTCACGGCTTATACATCAATCTTTCGTGATGCACCGTCATATTTACATTATTTGTACGGTATGAATGATTTGCTTTGGTACCTGGTCAAACTTAAGCTCTCCTGGCTGGCTCCATTTCTCCACCAGCGCACTCACAGGCAGCAGCTGCCCCGCCCTCTCGCTCAGTCGCTTAGTGCCTGAGCTTGGATCATACCAATATCAGGGGGGATTCACGCACAGTCGTAAATTCCCACAGTGTGCACTATGTGCTTCGAATATTGTGTGTACTTTTTGTTTTATACAGTTGTCAGCCAGGCATCTAACTATGAAAAAATTACACTCCAAAAGACCCCGGGCTTCTGACAAAACAACCCGGGCTTAAGCCCAGTAAGCCACCCCCACGCTCCGCCCCTGTTGCCAATGGTTTCACTATGACACAAGGTTACAGTAAAGGAGGCTTTGATTGTTACATACAAGTCAGTGTTTCGCTTTTCTTGTTGCTCCACTGTCATCACTTTCCTGATACTTTAGTTTTACTCTTAAACGCTTCATAAGGTAGAAAAAACCCAACAGTGCTTATTTCAGAAGTCTAATTTTAATCACTGCTTACGAGGCGCCGTCATGAAGTTCCAGGTCTTCTACACTTAAATATGGTCGATCTAACCTTCCAAGGTCACCTTGTTGTGAACTATTTTTGCATTGAGCCGTGTATTCGTGGAACTTGCTCTACTACAAATAAACACAAACCAATGCAGTATTTTCAAAGTCTACGTTTTTTATATTGTGAAAAGAAAATGGCCATAACAGGAAGCAAAACGTTGAAGTCCTCCATCAACCGAGAGACGTTAAATACTCGTTCTGATCGTGCACAGTAGTAATCCAGTGCTGTGATTACAGGTGTAAGCAGGTAATCTTTAAATCATTACGGTTTCATTTTGAAAATAATCCCCTCATCCTAAACCATCGGTGTGACAATGCCGAGTACCTGCTCTCTGCTATCTGTCACTCTCTGCTGATTGGCAGGTGGCGTTCTGGAGGTGAGCCATGAAACTGTCACCTCAGCAGGCGCCCGGGGGCCTGGCTGTGCTGATATGATTTATGTAGGCGCTGATTGTGTCACTTGCTCTGCAAATTGATTGTGTCACTCTTTTCCTGTAAACCAGGGCCCTGCAGAGGCTCTCTGAGAAAAATAAAATAAAAATGAGGCAACACCATTTTAAGAGGAAGATGGGGTAAAAGGTCTCCTGCAAAACTCTAAATTTTTTAAAAAGTGTCAAAGACCCTGCTAGTACTTCTGGGTGTAAAATTTATCTCTGAGCATGTAGGTCAGCAAATCCTTGAGCATTGCAAAGTGACTGGTTGGCTTCAAAGGAAGTGAAAGAGGCAGTTCTGTAACACCACACACAGTTCATCACACGGTTCAGCCTCATTCATTTCTAAGACACTCGTACTCCACATCAGCCGCTGCAATTAAGTGGAGAGAATTTAGATGAGTGCTTCGCTGGCCCTCATTTCACCCAGAGGATATCAGCAACAAGAACAGGAGAACATCTGAAGGACCACAAAGGAACCGACGCGCTGAGATAAACGGCAGATCAAAAAGGATGAGGCGAGTCTGCGCAGTTACTTCACCTCGACTCTACAGACAGGATGAATGTTCAGGTGCGTGTGTGGATTTGGGGAATTTACCTGCTGTACAAGCTACACATGGCTAAAGGCAACAGTGTTCTCACAACCCTAACAAAACAAAGTGTTTACAACATTCTTGTTTTAGAGAGTAGCCATGTTGAAAATTGTCTTTTTGCCTTAAAGGAATTCTCAGTCTTAATCCTCATATCTCCTCCAAACCCAGTATATGGGATCACTGTGGACATCAGATTTTCTCACACAGGCATTTCCCAGAGTTCTTATATGTGGCTGAGTTAAGCTGCGGTACTTTGCGCCACAAATGTGGCTGATTTTATAGCAGGGATGTCGCTGCCGCAGCACAGGGACAGGACGCTGTGTTTTTTGGCTTAGTAAAAAAAAGAGTGTAAAACATCTTTAGTCAGTATCAGTGAGAGGAACTGGATCGAGAGTGAAAACCAAATTCAATAGCTAACAAACCCAAGTGTGGATCACACCGGAACACTTTAGTACAGCTCCCAGTTAAACAGTGTAAGCAACAAAATGTTCCCTTTTCCTAAGAGAGTTCATACAAAGAGCTTCAGTTTTAAAAGCTTTGCTATGATCACATTTTTTTGCTCATTGCTCTTGAGACAAACTTACCACATTCCACATTAAATCTCATTTTTCGTGCTCGTTACAAAGGAACGCATCACTGAAGGTGTTGATTTTGATGTGGCTGCTTCTTATATTTACTCATTTACTGAATGAGGAAAAACCGCTCGCTGTGATTGGCAGTCATGAGGGTTTGCTTCGGTAACTGGCATCCTGAAATGTAACACATTTGACACTGTTCATCATATATGATAGATGTAGACTGCAAACAGTGACCATCAAAGTTTGTCATATCTGTGACAGAAAAGTACATTTTCTTGCTTCTTGTATGTCCTGCTGTTGTCACCAGGTGTGCTTACTTTTGCAGCATCGTGGAGATGCTTACCATGGAAATGAGCCTGAGAAAGTCTGGCCTCTCTACAGTAACAGTTGCTGCTCCATCACAACACTGGGAACATCTACTCTCAGCTGACATTCTGAAAACCAGACCGGACATGGCCATTTGCATTTAGAGTCAATTTGTGGAGCAAACCTAAAAAAGAGAAATGAATGCATAATAAATGTTGGTTTTGTTATTCTTTTTTGACTCTGAGAATACACATTATCATATTACAGCAAATGAGGTGTGTGCATGTGATA
The DNA here is from genome assembly GCF_051167445.1 of Perissodus microlepis. Taxonomy (NCBI): domain Eukaryota; kingdom Metazoa; phylum Chordata; class Actinopteri; order Cichliformes; family Cichlidae; genus Perissodus; species Perissodus microlepis. The sequence goes on along the minus strand of NC_140475.1, from coordinate 1,420,938 downwards.
CTTTCACTGTGCAGGCAGCAGGTTATAGCTGCCATTATTTAAATATGAATTGAGGCTGATTTTTTTAAGAGCAATATTTTCCATTTCTAAGCAGCGAAAAAATTCAACAAATTGTTGATTTGACTCCAAGCTGAGTCAGGAAAGACGTTAATGAGAGAGCCCCATGTATACAGCCTCGGCACTCGAGGTGGAGGCCACCCAACGCAGGAATAATACAAGAGTCAAGCTTCAGGTATGATAGCCTTTAAAATTAAAGTTTCATTTTTCTGTTGAAATAAATTAGACATTAGCTACTGTGAAAATGCTCACTTGCGGTAGGAAAAACACACGAAATACCCAACTTTAAAACAGCTCTTTTAGCTCGTTGTCTTGGTTTATTTCTCTCAAACATAGTTTGCAGGAAGCTGCTGTGGTCTGAGCCAATTGCCCCGGTAACCTGTTCACTCACTAACTCCTGACAGCTAGCAAGGAGTAGTTGTTTTTCACGCTAACAGGCAATCATTGCAATCTGCAGCAGCATATACCCTCAGAATGAATAGAGGCTTTTATCACGTGACCAGTTGCACCATGTGGCAGCCAGCAACCACTCGTAAAATTGTCCGTTTTCCCCAGTAACCAGTGGCTGTGACAGTGGTCGATGACCAGTCTCTAGGCTGGCGTGAGTGGGAACACGTCAGCATGCTTGCTGGATGAGTAAGTAGATGGCAACAGCTTGTTCTGCTTAACAACTTCAACAGTAAGTTCATATAATAATATAATATATTAATGTGTTTAGAGGTTGTTGTGAGTTATCAACAGAACAGGTTGCTAAAGTGAACAAACTGTTAAAGTCTGATTGTCTGTGTGATCAGATAATTGTGCGACCCACATGTGGAGGGCTTTAATTACCCCACCCAGCTACTTAGAAGCGAACATGCACCACGCAGATTGCTTTGTAATATCAATATTAATGCCAGTTTTAGCAAATGACAATAACATAACAAAATAAGGCCTAAGATTTGCTGCATGTAGCGGTGAATACGCTCTGCTGTAAAAGCATAACTGTGGTTTATTTCAACTTGATGAGTTTCTCACTTCTGTGGCTCTGACGCTGGACAGGTCATGCTAACTTTGCACTTCCGTTACAGAGTTTCAGGGGAAACGAGGAGTCGCACTAAACAGCGTTTATTGGGACCAAACATGCACGATTTTTATATGACTCGTTATAAATGTTTGCTTTTGAGCATAACCGCAAAGCAGACAGGAAATAGAAGCTGGTGTGCACAGATGAATATGCCAACCTAATGCAGGGTGATTAGGTCAGCCCGCAAGTTCTCCCAGATGGAAATGCTAATGCGGTTAGAAAAACAGGCTAGTTTTTCTGTCTTAAAACAATAATAACATATTACATGAAAGCTGCAAGGAGCCTGAGTCTTTGTTCTCTGTGTTTGTGTGGCCGCTTATTTCCCAGAATTCAACCGGCAAGTGTTAAATAAAATCGAGGGGACTTTTTTATGGCTGTGCACAGCCTCCACCCAGCCTGTTAGTATAAACAGCATATATATGGTATAGCAGTACGCAAGCAGATGGCTGCAAAAAGTTGTCATAGGTGCCAGATGGGGCATTGTAGCAACAAATACACAGAGCTGAGCTGTGCTTTCCTTTGACCGCTTTGACATCTGTATTCTCAGCTGCGCCGTTTCTTATGTCAGTCTGCAATCAAGGTAATTTGAAAGAAAAATTAGAGGCTTGATGCTTTTCGCTGCAAGTAGCTTGATTGCGTTTCATCTTCCTGTGATGAATAAATCTCACGGGTTATGTCAGCATAAGCCCAGAACATTTCAGGCATTTCTTTATTATTATTACTGCTAAGTTAAGGCTGTGGATCATTTCCACAGGTGTGCACTAACCCCCACTCGAAAGCACACACATGCTGAAGCTTCCTGCAGAACAAATAATACCTCTGCTTGAGCCATCACACTTGTAGTCATCGTCGAGTCGAGAGCTGATTTTGTCACTCACATGCACATCCCACACTGCAGACGACATATCACGACCTGATCATCCTCCCACGCCGCGTCACAGACTGTAATTGTCTGGACCGAAGGACCACTGAGTGTGGCTCTGTTGATTTTGTGCTGTCATTTGAAAACATCTCTTTTAGGAATCTTGGTTATTACGTTTGAGCAACAAACAAACAGCTAGATCATTTTAAAAGCAAAAAGTTATAAATATAACAAATCCCCACAGGCTGATGTTTCAGATGTCCTCATGTTTTAGTATAGAGGTAATATTCTGCAAAAGAAGATTACTGCCTCCAGCTGGCATTGCATCGGCATCTAGCTGAATTATTTTAAACCCTGAAAACATTTCCTGCGTCACTCACCGTATACGTTTTGCTGCCTCTGTCCATCTGTCAGCATCTCGATGGTTCTCCTATGGATTTTCTCTTCTTATAATCCTTTCCGTCTTTACCAAGTTGGGAAAACTGTAAAGCTCTTAAAATGTAGCGATGATGAGACGGTGGGGCTTTTTTTCATGGGTTAAAGAAATGTTGGCAGAAATATCAGAGGGGGGTAAGTTTAGCTTAAAAAAAGGAACCACTGGGACTTGAATTTATTTGGCCGGCCGGCCTGTTTTTAACAACATCAAAGATGAGAGATGTCAAAGACAAACATTACACACATGGATTCATTTAAAGCTACAACATCCTCCTTTTAGATCCAGAAAATTTGACTAAACTGAACAAAGTTTCTGTTGCATCTGCGCTAATATGGAGTTTGGAGATAAAACGGTGCCAGCCTGTGCAGCCCGTTTGCACCGGCCCCAGAGGGTCCAGCTCCCCAGCAGGAAATCTGTGTGTCTCGAAACAGAAACATTAGTGACATTCTCCACACCTCTGAGCTCGTGAGGAACTCAAAGGCAGACCTGAGGTCTCTTCAGAAGCGCCGTTGCCTGGTTACATGCAGCAGGGTGCTCACAGAGCAGCCGTATTAAGCACGGATAGAAAGGTCAGCCGTGGGTCCTGCCAAGTATTTTATCAAATCACACAGCTGATGAGGATTGGAGGAAGAGCACCTGTGTGTGATTTGCAGCATGTGTGTGTTGAGTGTGAGCGCTTGACTTTGAGTCTCCGTGCATTTGATGTTGTCTTTAAAGATGATCCCTTCATGCTGTCAAAGAAAACGATACATATAGTTGGAATTTGTGAATTTAGCTGATGCTACAAAGTGACAGCGAAAATTGAGTAAAAGATGCAGTTATCAGAGCAGCAGCCCCTTTCTTTGTGATTGTGTTGGGACCATAAATCCTATTAGGTTCAAGCGAGTCTGCCAGCGATGTTGCCACGGCAATATGAAGACACCAACAAACACTGGCAGCTTCATCATATGTGACATCATCACTTCTTACTCGTGTATTGTTAGCTAAACACACCCATAGCGCATCGTGTCGTCCTGTGTACGTTTATGCGATGCAGACTTTCAGCTTTGAATCGTCACACAGACGATAAATGAACCAACACTGTAGCAGCAGGGGAGTCATGTGAACTTTAATGATTTTCAAATCAGCAACATTTACTACACAGAGAAATGTCACAAACAATACAAGAGCGACACTACGGAGGCATACAGTGTTTAAATTTGCCCTACTTTCTGCTTGCATGTTTTTATGCACACAGCGAGTTTAAGACGGTTTGTCTTGTGTGATTATTGATGCAAAACTCCTCTAACTTTCAACAATCTAAAAAATGTGTTTGCCATGCCTGGCGTTAAGGTGTTTTTTTTAGCAAAAGTGGGAGCAAATTAAACATGAAATGTTTAAGTTATATATTTTAACAAATGACTACATGTTACAAAAACACTCAAAGCACTCTTTCCGAACTCCACGGATGCTTTCAGCTCACTGTTCTGGTTTCAAATGGACAAGAAGCTTTTAAATGAGGCAGCAGAGGAAACAGAGCCGGCTGGTTTCAGCAGTAAAACACAACTTTTACTTTTTTAATCATCATATTTTTATTTACTTTTTCCTTTATACAAAATAGAACAAACAAACAAACAAAAACAAAAGACAAAAACAACTACCACAACAACAACAGAGGGAAAACAAACAAACAAACAAACACAATAAGCAGTCTGAGACATGTAAACGGAAAACGAATACAGTATATATAATTCGGTCTACCAGTCATTTACACATTTGTCCTGACAAACTCAACCCGCCATTGGGGTGGGGCTGTCTTTTCTTCAGATCATCAGGTAAGTAATCCAATAGCGGGCGCCATATATCCAAAATAATATCATCATTGCCACTTAATTTTGCGCTCAGTCTTTCCATTGGTAAAACTCCACTGAGTTATTGTTGGTGGTTTTTCATTAATCCAATTAAAAATAATACATTTTCTTGCCAAAAACAATAATTTACACAGTTGTATATATTTGTTTTTATCTGGAAATTTGTTCAGAATTGGCAGCCCCAATAAATACTGAGCTGGATCTTTTTGTATTCTGCTTTTAAATATAAACAACTTTTACTTTGAAAGTATTGTAAACAATTTCACAGTTTGTGTTTTTTCACGTTTCACTGCAGGTTAGAGAGTAAATTGCCAGTTTTGAGAACAAGTTGCCATCTTCCATGCAAACTACACACAATCTTCCAGCAGCCAAAGCAATCGAAACGAGGTTTTGGGCGTAGCAACGATTTTTGTCACTGGTTGAACGCGGTGACAGCAATCTGCAGCGACTTCCCGCCAGCTGGGAGGGAAATACACATTTTTCCCTAGTGTGCAGCTTTCTAAACTAAACTTAAATTAAATTTGAAAATCATTACCCAGTGTGGCAAATAAGCCTTTGTTCATATTCATATTTGAAGACGCTAGGCCTGCTGGCTCCAAGTATAAAAAATGCTCCTGTCAAAGATTTTGTTGCATAAAGTTACAGGTCAGTTCTTAATGTTGGAACTTCACAAAGAACAAACTTGATTCATATCTGATCTGTTTTAACCAAACTGTTTCCAAAAATCAAAGGAAGCTCATTTTCTGTAATAGAAATGATCAGATTTATGTGATGCTGCAATAGAGCACAGCCCTAATAATCACACATTTGCCTCTATCAGCGTGCAATAAAAAGAGTCAAGCATAAGTACTTTTGCAACCCTGGTTAAGCTCAATACTGGACCCTTTTGTAAGCCGATGTGTGTTTTCTTTTAAAATCAACTGTTCCTCTGTTGCCTGTTCAGACTAAAGTGCAGTAATCACTGAGGACGTGAATACAACACAGCTGTAGAGGCTCCTTAAAGCTTCGATGTGGCCGAAAACAGTCTCACATTGCAGATTTAACCCTCTGCTTTCTAACAATTTTTATTTATAGTCACATCCAGCGCTAAAAATGGCGCCTGCGACGCACAAAGATCACTTCCATATATAGAGACACACATTCAGAAGGCATGGACACCAGCTGAATCACCACTGTGCATGTCTGTGAGACAGCAAGTTGGCTTTAGAAGGCGAGAAATGAGCAAGAGCATGAAGTGTGACATTGAGAAGACATCAGAGAGATGATGTGACTTAGCAGGCAGTCTGCTGCTCGGTGGAATGCTCAGGTGCTGCATTACTCTACGCCCCCCCTCCCCAACACACACACACTTTGCTATTTTTGTATTACCCCCTGCTTTCATTCGCCCCTGCCGGGTACAGCTCACCTGTCTGCGCGGCAGTTTTCGCAATGAATACATTTAGAGAATCCCCTCTTTTGTGGAGCATGATAGATGAGGACTGACTACATTCATCGATAATGCTTTCTCCTTGACCCACCCTTACTGCGCAGTGTTTATCTATATTTTGCATTTTAATGGGGTTTGAAAGACCCTGTTTCAGCAGCTGACAAGTAAATGCTCATCCTAACAGAGGAGAGGATGCTCGTACATTTCCATAAACAGCATCCTTCTTCCCACGAGAGAACTCTGTCTCCTACGGAGCCGATAGATCGGCAAGCAATCAGCCGACTCTAAGAACTGCTTACTTAGCCAGTGACTGTAACTGAACCATGCTGCTGTTAATACAGCTGGAAAGGATTTGTGCAAATGCTTCTCGCCTCATTCTTTCCTCTCCCCCTGTGAAGTTTAGTCGGCCGAGGGAGACATTAGTGGAAGGAAATATATATTGCAAACTCCCATCAGTCTTGGGAGAGTCGTGAGTGTAATGTTGCTTCGGAAGAACACATTAATCCACCCGACCACGAGCTGTAAAAGTTTGTCGAGCCAGTGTTTAGTGATTCCTGTGATATTCTCTCTGCTTACAGCCCAAACAGATCTGCAGAAAATCCGCAACCCCAAAACGAACATCAGAGTCTTTCCACTGGAAAAGAGCGAGAACAGAGTGAGCTGAGATATTAAAAATGCACTGCAGACCCCTGAGTCATGTCTGCTGCATGTTCTTGTTTCTACTCTGCGTAACACTGATTTCACAGCAGATACAAACACGCCAAAGCTCACTGTTGTGTGCCTTTCCCTTTTCTTTTTTAAAAAAATCGACCTACGGAGGCAGGTGGCGATGCACCGCGCCCCATCGCCGTTACAGCCATCTGTGGAGGGCGCTTGAGCACAGGTCTCATTAAGCCCTCGTGCTGAAGAAAGTGAGAATTGTTCACTGAAGCTGGGTGAGTACAACTTGCTTGCTCCTCAAAAAAAAAAAAAATGGATGGCACGTTTGGTTTCATTAAATTTTTACTGCACGGACAGGAAGCAAGGCAACCTGGCCGCCGCGTGCATTCCTCAAAGCTGACTTTACTGGTCCGCTGGGGACGCAGTGGCGAGGAGGTTTTCACCAAAGGCTGACGCCATGACAAAGAGCGTGAGAATTCATTAGAGCGAGCAAGGAAAACAGAGCTCTTATGAAGAACTGCGCTGTCTGCTGCTACTGTCCTTGAGGCTGGGAGGAGGAAAAAACTGCAGTGGATCAATCAGTTATTAATACAGTCATTTAGTTCACGGACCCTCATTCTGTCTGGTCGAAGCCGAGGTCGAATTAAGCAGTGAACTAATGAACACATCAGTAACACTTGGCTTGAGGTGATAAAGGATTATAGCACATCATAAGGAGATGATAAGAACATAATGAGGGCATTAGCATCATTATTATTAAGGCATTATATAATGTTTGCAAAATATGCCAAATCCCAGCGGATTTAGTGCTTTCAAGGGCAAAAGCATGACTAATAACATTTTCATAAAAGAGTCATTTCAGATTAGAAATATCAGGGTTTTTTAATAATTGTCATATGCTTGTATTTTTATAAATATATATAGTTATAGAATATATGCTTGTAGTGCGAGTCTCCTTATTACTCGACACGACTTTATTCTCCTCAAAGCCAATCTGATGAACTCATTATTGCAGCCATCAAACGAGGCTCTTTCAAACCAAATTACAACATTCTCACTGCGGTTATTTGTAGCCACGGAGATGAGGCGCGCGTTAATCTGAAGTGTCACATAACTACTTTTGATGGCCTTGTCTAATTGAGCAAAACATCTACATTCATTCACCACCAGAATTCTTCTAATTAAGGGCAATCAAAACTTTACAGCTCGTTCCTGTAAGTCCTGTAAAAACGAGAAGGGAAATAATTACGCTTATAGAAAGCTTTTTTTTTTCCCTTCGTAAAATTGGTTCTGTCATCTCAGATAGTGTGGGAGTTAATTCAAAAGGCGTTCGCTGCATATAATTGGGTCACCTAAGCAGTGGAACAGTGTCTCGATGCGGGCCTTAGCGGGAGAGAAGTCCCAGGGACTTTGAAGTGCACAAACATTTTATTTGCCCATTAAGAGGGAGCATGTTCAGGCGAAACGCAAACAAAAACAAGCGTCTCCCTCCTGTCCTACGGTGGTTAGCACAGAGAGTGGAGGGCAGATTAGACAGAGCAGTGGGGAGTTTTAATTTGGACCGGCTCGTAAACACAATGTGCACTCGCCCATGTTTTCCTAATGTTGCAGCTGCTGCTACTGTTTCCTGCTTTGTGCTCAGCTCGAATGGGGGTGAGGAGGAAGAGGAGGAGGACACAAATTGTGCTGATGAACCAATGGGAATTTTATCGTCGCAATCACAGCAAGCCGCCATTTTTACCGTCGCCGCTGTCACGTATTGGAGCTCAGTGATTGTACAGAGAGAATGATGATAATACTAAGACCAGTGCCGTTAGAGGTTTCTTGATTTCTTCGGTTCAGCTGTCTGTGAGACACACAGGTGGAGGATGTTGGCAAAACAAAATTCAACCGAACAATTATTCCACATAATTTCAAAATAAGGTTTTATTATTTACAATTTTAAAATAAGGCCGCTCCTCCACTGAGACGATTTCTGATGAGACTTTGGCAAACAGTGGATTTTTTTAAGGGATACACTGCTGATACACTGCTCTCTTTGCTGAGATATGCTGCTAATAGCTCTTCGGGATTCACCTGGTTAGTGTAAAAATACCGTTTTTTATCTATCAAAACTTTGGTTTTCTCATAGATTCAACTAAAGGAAATGTCAACAAATTGTGTTTATGAGACAGACTGCGAGTGACAAAGTGTCTAAAGGTACTATTTAAACTGGTTCTTGGATAAGTTGTCTGCTATGTGTAGACACAACACTGGTTCAGCCCTTCAGTTAAGTGCCTTAATGCTATGCTGTCCCACATAAACTGGAACATCTGGTCACCTTAAATATAGAGGAGACGGGGCCCTCAGTTTCTGAAGGTTCCTCTGGTTAGTAAAAAAAGAAACCCGGGGCCGGCGACTTTTGTTGTGATTTGGCGCTATATAAATAAAATTGAATTGAACTGAATTGAATTAAAAGTGATTCTTAGGTAAAAGATGAAAAATCTGACCTAATGTAAATATTTTATTATAGTTTTATAGCATCGTGCAACTACAGGTATTGTATTTCAAGTAGTCTGAAACTGAAGAAGGAAAATGGCTATTTATGGTTTTAGCTGGGAAGATCTTATTAGGGCCTGCACATTGAACATGCAAAGGTCATATTGGAATTTCTCCGTTTATCATTAGTTACACAAATGAACCACATTCCCACTGCTTTAGACATGAAGCAGTGATCATTTACATATTTTGTAAGTCACTTTGGATTTAAGAAGCAGTTTTGGCACAGTCTCCATCCTGTAATAAACTCCTCCTGTAGATGTAATCAGATATATAAGTTAGTGGGTCTGTAACTGAAAATCTGGGAGTGCATAGCGCCACCCGTTTGACATCATCTTATAGTGCATGCCCACTGCTTCAGTATTGTGTGGTCAGAAGTATTTTGGCAGGTGGTTGCTAGGTGACACAATGACATCATAATATGTTATGCATAATGAAAGTTTTATGGAAATATGTTATCATTGTGAAATTAAAATGATACAGTATCCATTCATGGGTGACATCGCAACGGCATCATAACATTTCATGTATAATTCAAGTTTTGTGGATATAAACGAAACGTTACAGTCGTGAAATTAAAATTCTGCAACGCTTTTCAAATGGCTGAAGATGCGCAAATGGAACAAATGGGTCATTTTAGCCTGTTCGTGGTTGCTAGACCAATATCAGGAGTCTAAGATGTTCGCATTAATATTATCCACAATGTTTGTGTCTCAAGAAAAAAAAAGGCGTTGTTTGAACATAAAGCCTTCACAATTACACGTTAACACCTCTGGAACAGTTATTTCACTGAGGCTCAGAGTTATTTCACTGAGCTCGTCTGACGGTGCTTTTTCCCGGCTTCTCCTTCCTCATCTGTGTGCTAACTGCTCAGGAGTCTCTTATATCGATTGTCTGTGTTGTATCTGTTTAACTTGGCTCGTTTCTTGCTCCACTCTGAAGCTTTTTTCTTCTGTACACTGTTTATGCTTGCTTTATCCCGTAATAGCTGTTAATGGTGTTCTTTTATGTTTCATTGCTTTTAGAGGCTAATTTAACGCCAGTTAAGAATGAGTCATTTGGCAACAATGGCAAGTTTAAAGTAATGCTAACATGCATTGTCCCTGAATAAATGAATAAATAAATCCAATTATTGGGGACATTATTGTAATGTAATCCAGTCTTCAGTTGATTTCAGTTGATTTCCTACAGCTTGATTTCTGCTGCTTTACTGAGAAGTGTTGCTTCTTTTTTTTTTAAATATATATATTTTTTGACTTTATTTAACCTTCATCCAATACCCTGCAGACACTCAGCTCACCAGTTCACATTACAATCTGCGTGAACTGAGTTTCTTTTTCCTCTCAGTGGGTGCCACAACAAGCTAATCTGCTTCCAGCTAAGTTGTCCTAGCAGCCCATTACAGTCAGCTCACAGGGCGCCGTGCCACTGGGCCTGACGACAACAGCGCCCGATAAGCTATGAACATTCCTCTGATTTTGGCAGTGTGATTGGACCGTCTGGCCTATCAGACCCCTTCAGTGGATCAGTGCAGCTTGAGCACCCACAAGAAAATCTCTCTCCCTTTCTCGGCCGAGTTTCAAACTCACTTATATTTTTACTCACACGTGGGTCGTGTGCGAATAAAATGCGTCTGTCTTTAAAGTGGCCAATATACGGCTGCAGATTGAAAGCGAGATTGCCAGGCTTAGCATCTGCGACCTCCTTCCTCCCTCCCTCCTCTGCTGCTCTTCTTGTCTGTTTTGGAGCAATCCAATATTTCTGGCTCGGGGAATTTATCTGCGGCCCAAATATGCAGCTCGTGTCATGCAGCGCAGCAGGCATTTCAGCAACATCACAAAGATGGATTAAGTCATGCATTAAATTGCCTCTTTGAAGGAAATGAATAAATAAATTTGAGGGACTAATTCCTTGACTGTTCACCATTTCATGTGAGAGTGTGATTGCATAATGCTGGCTTAAATGTTCCCTCTGCTCTGCTCTGTTCTCTGATGTCTTCTCTTTAAGTATTAATTCTACAAAATTACATTTCTTGTCACAGAGAACTCTAAAGGGCTCCAACAACATTTGTGTACAAAATTTGTTGCCATACATACAAAGAGTCTGTTCTATTTACATTCATCTTTTGGACTCTCAACATCAGCGTTCACTTACAAGCTGATGCTAGCAGGCTTGTTAGCTTGCAGCATCCATAAACTGTGGTGGTTCAATGCTAATCAGAGCTCAGCAACTCACTAGCAAATACCAGGATTTCATCAAATAAAAAGCATAAACTCCTCCTCATTAATCCTGGATGGCCTGGCCAACAGTTCAGTTAGCTGCTAGCTACAGCCACCTGTTAGTTCAAACAACAAAGGCCTCAATTTAATATTTACCAAAGTCCAAATATCGGCGATGTAAACATGTTTATTTCATTGGACCACAATAATTAATTTAATACCTTTTCAATGATACTTAATAATTCTTTATAAAGTACTTTTGTTGATATTCTCCCTATATGTGGTACATATACCATTCACAGTGCATGGATGTACACTCACCACTTAGCTACACCTTGCAGTTACCAGACTGGAACCCCTTTTGCCTTCAGACCTGCCTTAATTCTTTTTGCCATAGATTCAACAAGGTCTTTGAATTAATTTTGGTTTGTGTGGATGTGATCGTATCTCACAGGTGCAGCAGATTTATCGACTGCTCACCCACGATGTGAATCTTCGAAGGTGACTGTTGAGGCCGTTTGAGTGCAGTGAACTAAGAGTCACGTTCAGGAAACCAGTTTGAGATGATCTGAGCTTTTGGCATGTTATGTTATCCTGCTGAAAGCAACACAGTGGAATCAAACCGCACACTGACCTGCTTAATGCTAATTTATTAAGTTACAATGTCTTGGAACAACTGACCTTCAACAGGTACTTAACTTAATAAATCAGCAGCAAGCAAGACGATGTTTGGGGATTATTTTCTCACACCTGTTATTCATTAAGACAGCGCAGAGACTGTGAACCTGGAAACAGTCATCAGAAGTTACGAAAGGATGGAAATACTCAGGAACCACACTCATCGAACCAGATGACATTTTTCAGTCTTTTGTGGTCCAGTTTAGATCAACCAATGGGAAGTGCAGCCTCAGTTTCCCACTCTCAGCTGATAGGTGTGCACCCACTGTGGTCTTCCGTTACTATAGCAACATCTGCTTGAAGGTTTGAAACGTGCATTCACAGATGCTCTTCTGGATACTTTGGTTGTAACATAGTTATTGACTCACTGTTGACTCAGTCGTATCTTGGATTAGTCCCGTCTGACCTGTGGCATCAACAAGACACTTTCCCCAAATAACTGACATTCTGTTTTTCATTTTCTCTTCCTCAGACCAGTCTCTAGAGATGGTTGTGAGGGGGGAAATCCCAGTACATCAGCAGTTTCTGAAACATTCAGACTATCTGGAACCAATAACCACGCCATGTTCACATTACCCTTCTTCTTTGATTTGTTTGGTAACAACCGTCTAGACAGGTGGTCTGTGAGTGAATAATCCTATGCACAGGCAATGGTTCTTATTCATCATTTTAGCAGCTCACAGTAACCAACTACATTTGCCTTGGGAGCTACAAAAGCAGCAAGTTTTAGAAATCCAGTCAGTGCCAGGGGAGACGAGAACTTTGATCTGGATCCCAAATTCAGTGCAGACTCCTTTCAAAATGCTGCCACTTGGTACCAGTGCAAATAACACTTAACATCTTTCTTCCATCTCGTATGTTGTTCTCTAAACATTATGACCAGTTCTCTTCAAAAACATGTCAAGGTTTTTTCTAACTGAAATTTTAATGCCATAAATAATTTTGTTTTTTTCAAATTCTGAACGAAAATGATGCTGACTCGCTCCAGTGGTGCGTGTTGCACTGATTCATCTGAATGTAAGGAAGACTTTGAAATAGTCCTAATCAGAGAGTAAAACACAAACTGGTGCTGAAACAGCCGAGAAAGAAACCTCATGGGATTTTATTCATGCCAAATTCTGATTGAAGAGTATTTGCACTGTCTCCATAGCAGCTCGCTACCAGCCAACAGCAATGTGATACAACCTCTGTGTTATACAGTTTGAGGGACAGTACACGCTACAGTCAGTTTAAATGTGCTGCACTATCACCTTGTATCATGTCACCAGTGTTCAAATTACAAACTAATATTTATAAAGAGTGTCAGTCAGAGCAAACTATCAGTGTACTCGTACTTTACAGTTTGTCAGATGAGTAAAAAATGAAGGAAAATTAGCTGCGTTCAAAATTCCTACCACACACAAGTAGCTAACATTGTTAGCATGGGTTGTTGCTGAAGGGATTTTTTTAAACCAGCAGTGATGGGGAAGATCACCACCAAGCAAAAATAGAATCTAGTGAGAGACCAAGGTGCTCTAAAAAATGGGCTCATGACAGGAAACAAAGAGAAAGGAGTCAGATGAGACCGCGAGACAAGAATATCAAGGGAATCAGGCCCTGACGTTCAACTCGAGGGTATATGCCAAGGTTGTGAAAAATTTGCCCCAGTTACGGACAGAAGTGTAAGTCAAATTAGAATTCTTCCTGTTTCCAGTTTAGTCACTTCAAATAAATCATTTTTGGTTTGCTCGTGCCTGCAGCTCCAGTTCTGGTAGTTGATTTTATGGATTTGTTACAGGTCATACAGTGCAAGAAAAAAAGAAACTGCATCAATAGATTTTCAGTCCTCCTGGCAGCACAGTGAAAAGATATAATCTCAATACTTAACATATTATAACACTGTAAATATGATGGTAATTATTTATGAATACCAAATATTATATTCTTATCATCAGCTCAACTTTGCAGTGAGTTTATCAGAGCGTTATTTTTCCCGAGAGCTGCCTGCTGTAGCAAAGTGTTTTGAGAGCGAGGGGACAGCTGATGTATTCAAACAGAATGCTGAAAGATGTTAAAGAATGAAAGAGCTGCGAGGAGCGCTGAGACAGCTCAACTGCCAACAGCTTAAACTTTGTTTACGTTAAAGGTGTAGCCATCAATATATTGACTATGTGCACGAGAAAATGCTAACTTCCTGGTTTGAGACCAGATGTGGGGTTGAACATTTCCGGTAGCTTTACTTTGCGGTCAATCACTACTGCGAAGATATCCTCCACAATCATGTCCAAAACTTGAAAACGGAAAGATGGCGTTAAGTTACAAAGAGCAGAAGGTGGGAACACTCACCACTGCTGTGTCATAAAAAATCTAATGATCAATTTTGATGTTTAAAGAGTTTAGATCGATCAGCTGTTTACATCACTCAACACAAGCAGAACTGCATCACTGCAGCAGAAGACACATCGTCCACATTCAGAAGCACATCTCTGTATAGTGACAGATATTATGATTTAAACAGGCAAATCTTCAGCATTCAAACTACAGGTGAACAATAGTCAAACCAGATGCTTCCCCGTTATGTCGATATCAGCTAGTCAAGTACACACCTACACAGCATGTTAACAAACCGTGAAAAAAGCCACACAAAAAATGAATGATTGCTGGTAACGGTTTCTATACATTAGTATTTACGAAGGGTATGTTGTGACTTACCTTCAAAATTACAGCGGTCCCTCGCTATAACGCGGTTCACCTTTCACCTCGCTGTTTCACAGATTTTTAGTGCAAGTTTGCATGCTTTTTTTTTACGTCACATTGTGTCCTGCGTCCTGATCGCTGCAGACGATCTCCTCCGTGACGTCTCTCCTGTGCAGTACAGAATCGCTGCATCGATCGTTAGCATTGTGACTCTGAAGTGCAGTGTTGTATGTCCACGATGTCCACGAAACGTTTTGCACCGTCAAAAAATAAAATTGGCTACTTGATTTCACCTATCGCTGGTTATTTTTAGAACAACACCCGCGATAAACGAGGGACAGCTGTTTACAGATACTGAGAAATATAACATTTGAATCCCTTTTCTCTTTTGCTCTGAGGCGGGGTAATATCGACAAGTCGATGAACATCATTTACAGATATATTGGGTAAATGCCCAAGACATCTATAGAAATGTAAATCGCTGCTTGATTCATTCATTTGCTTAACTTGTTTTGGACCGTAAACAGGGCGCGAATAGGACACCGGAAACAAAGGTCCCCACAGGAGTTTCCGCACCGGAAGTAGCATATGCTAACGTGCACATAGTCTATTGGCTGGCTGCTCTCACCTGTTAACGCGCCACAGGTAAAGTTTCATTCAGCATCTGAAGTGAAAAACTCTCAAATAATCCAGCGGCTTTTCTGTCGCGTGGAACTTTTATCGCGACGTCAACAACAACTCTCGGCCGGAGGGCACATAGTAACGGTTGCTAAGCAGTCGCTAGGGGCGGGGACGATGGAACAGCCGTTTCCTGTGACGTAACCGGCTTGCCGTTGAACCTTTGAACTTCTGTTTGACGTCATCAGCCAAAAAACCTATAAATAGGAGCAGGAACCGTCTCTGAAACAGCAAACTTGGAACTTGCATTTTACACGCTTTCAACGTGGAAGGTCCATTTCAGACGCGATCAACTCTAAACCTAACAGATAGTCATTTAACCCATTCTAACACACAAGTATTAGAAATGGAAAACCTAAAAACAGCGAACATTAAGGAACTGCCAGTAGCACGTGTTCTTCCTGTCATCAAATCGTTTTTTGAAAATATGACAGCTGAGCAGTGGCGTTCCATGAACTCAGGAGAGCCTGACATAGCCACTAAGACTCTTCTGGCAGAGGCCATTATAGAGATCATTGAAATTGCTTCAAAGCACTTTCTAATGATGGCTCAGAATGCCAACATTGAAGTATCAGAGGAGGCTTTTTTGGACAACATAGGTACGATACTTCCAGAGCCTTTGGCAGGAGCTTTGACAATGGATGGTCAGGGCCACAAGGTTAGCATCAAAGAGCAGCTGTTCGCTAAAGAGGTTGTGCGCAGTGTTCAATCTGCTCAGTCTGCTGACACAAAAACAAATTTATCTTCAGAGAGTGAACGCATTGTTCCACCAAAACGCCTGAACAACATGATCAGCCGTTTTGGTGAGAGAATGATGAAAGCTTTCTTTTTAATGTGGCAGCATCTCGGCGTGAGCACTGACACTATTAGCGACACTGAGTCAGAGGCGGAGACTGAAAGTTTAGATAGCCAAGATGTCCCAAAGGAACAACTAGATAGAGAACATGAAAAACTCACGGTGGGCTCCCAGGACAGCTTCAATACTTCAGCTCTGAAAACTGCCATCGAAAAGGCTGTTGCTCAGTTTTCCCCAGTTGTGGATCAAACTAAAGAGTATAACAAGCTGCAATCAGTAATAAGTGAAGAGAGTCAGCTATTTGCAAAAGAGCTGACTGGTTCTCTTCAGGCAGAGATTGAAGATTCCCCAGAGAGTGATGAAGTTATCACTCCCACAACATTTAAAGAGAAATTGAAGCAGTCGCTAAAAAACCATTCACATAATATCAAATCGTTCCTTGCGACGCAATTTGCAAAAGCAGCAATTCTTCGCGCGGCCAAAAACGTCAGGGCAGCATTTCAGAGAACAGGGAAAGACGAAAGCAGTGAATCGGTGGAGCAGCTTGTTCGTGATGTTGATTTTCTGCTTCAGACCGTAAAAGATCTGAGCGAAAATGAAACCTGTGAGCTTGAACTATTTAAAAATTGTATTGGTAAACGTATGGAGTTCACCAAGCAGCTCACGGAGATGCTCGACCACCATGCTTCACAGGGCGTGGCACCTGAAATTCTACCTGATCGTTTCAGGAGAGCGTACGTCAACAGAAAGGTCAGAGTTTTCTTAGGACTCATGAGATGGTGGTTTTTCACCCAGGCTGAGAGCCAGAGTCAGAGCGTAATGCTCGCAATACTTGGTGCAGAGTCAGTGACAGAACCGGAGTCAGTGACAGAACCACAGTCAGTGACAGAACCGGAGTCAGTGGCAGAACCGGAGTCAGTGACAGAACCGCAGTCAAGCGTCCCAACGTCCCATCCAAAACCTGACTATATTGTACCAGATGCTTCTGCACGTAAAGCTTACATTAAAATAATTCTTCACAAATTATTTAGCCGTATAGCTAAAAAATTAAAGATCATGTGCACCTGTGGCTGCTCAGAGAACATCCACAGTTGGCTTCTGGAAGAAGTATGGGACCAGCTGCAGGATAAAGAACTTATTATAACTCCCCAAAACCTTAAAAATCTTGAAAAGCGCATTCTTAAAGACCTGCGCGATGTCTTTGGGAGTGTAGAAGATGTTCAAGTAGCTCTGGAGTTACAGAAATCCATAGCTGTAAGACTCATTGCAACTAGCTTGACTGAACATCTGTCACAACCAAAGAAGACGCCGTCTGCCATTGTCAGGTTTTTCACTGCACTGGCCAAAGCCATCACCAAGCCGTTTAAACGCACAACTTAAAATGGTGGCTTTGAACACCAACTCAGTATTGGTCTTTTTTCTTTCAGACCAATACCTAAATACATAACATCAAAAATGTCGTAGCAAGAGAGAAATTTGATAAGAAGTGGATTCAAGTCCCCCAACCGGTCTCGGCAGATGGCCGCCCCTCCCTGAGCCTGGTTCTGCCGCAGGTTTCCTCCCGTTGAAAGGGGGTTTTTCCTGCCCGCTGTCGCCAAGTGCTTGCTCATAGGGGATCATCAGATTGTTGGGGTTTTCTCTCTTGCATTGTAGGGTCTTTATAATATAAAGCACTTTCAATCAGCTTTTGTTATTGGGCCCTATTTAAAAACAGTTAATTAGCAATTTGTTAAAAAATATCCAGATCAATAAAACAAATTCAAAATTTTAACTTGTATTTCTGTCTCTTTTTATTTTCTGTCTTTTTATTTCGCAGGCTAAATAATGCAATTCACTGAACTTCATCTTCTGTTTTCTTTTGAGATGCATAAAAAAGTCAAGTTAGACGAGCAATCTTATAAATATGAGGCTGTACTCAAGCTCTCAAGGTTACTTTGTGTATCAGCTGTTGATCAAGTCATTTCTTTGTGTGTGACAGAACAAATGTACTTTTAAATAACTCATGACCGAAACTAGGAACGTTTGGCATACACCATGAATTCATTTACTAGACGATGTAACTGATGGAAAAACTGTGACTATGTGAGGGAGGGAAGATCGATTAGCCAGGAGTAGCCTCAGTGTAGCTGTCTGTAAGTACACTGAAATGTCATTAAAGAAGTGTAGCAGGTTGAAAAACCTACATGTTTATTTTTGTAAGAAAACTAATTACCCCCTTATTTTTTGTTTATTATTGTGACTTATTTTGACATTGTTATGTGTTGCCAGACTATGGTTATATTTCATTATGCCAGTAGATGGTGCTCTTGCACTGCTGTGGAACTACCAGAGAGACTCTAGCTATAGGCTCTGCGCATGCGCAGCTCAGAAATAAATGAGCTCCGGCCTGTAGTGATGGGATTTCCGGCTCTTTTTAGAGAACCGGCTCTTTCGGCTCCGAACCGGCTCTTCAGGTTGTTTTGTTGCTTTAATTAATTTATTATTAACAATAATATAAAATTATGCACAAAAAGAATTACTAACGTAAAAAAAAGTGGTTTTATTTATATATGTTTTTATATAAATATATGCGGTGGCCCCTAGAGACAAAACACGTACAAACTCCAAAACACATTTCTAGCATTAACTGAACTTCCAAAGCAGAGCTACTAGATCACTTAAATTACACAATTGAAAGCATATGTGTATTGTTTGTGTATTTATACACAGGCACTCATATATATTCAAATAATTTTAAAAAAGTTCATGTACCTGTTACTACCACAGACCAAATCCGGTCGTTGGTACTTGCTGGCTTATGTAGCCACTAGGTAACAAAAGCTCAACTCTGCGCCCAGCATCCTGGAGCACTTCTGTTGTCTTTTGTACGTGTTTTGAGTTTTTATGTGCTTCTGAGTTTTTACGTGCTTTGGAGTTTGTACGTGTTTTGAGTTTTTATGTGCTTCTGAGTTTTTACGTGCTTCGGAGTTTGTACGTGTTTTGGAGTTTTTACGTGTTTTGGAGTTTTTACGTGTTTTGGAGTTTGTACGTGTTTTGGAGTTTGTACGTGCTTCAGAGTTCGTACGTGATTTGAAGTTTGTATGTGTTTTGTCTGTAGGGGCCACCGTAAATATACTTTTATTTATTCACTCCACATAAAATGTAATAAATAAATCATATAATACAAAAATCAACTATTCGCATTTCAACTTTTAACTATTTAAATTTTCAGCTTTTCCCTTTTAAACAAATTTAAAATGAAGCAACACAAAATGCTGCAAACCACAACACAATTAAATATGAATTAAAATATGAAAACAAACAGAAGATGCACATTCTCTGTCATATGGACCTGCATGAATAAACTTTCTGAATCCTTTATCATCAGCAACTGAAAATAGTTGTGGATGATTACTATACCTTTCTAATGTGACGTTGTTGTCCCTGGCTCTCTTTCTCTCTCTCTCCCTCCTGCTCTGTTCCTGTGCTACTGAGTGTAACTACCGCCCTAAAGCACAAGGCTCGCGTGCAGAGTGAAGCGGGAAAAACGTGCAAGAGAGAGAGGGTGAGAGAAAGAAAAAAAAAAAAAACCCACGTGCCGGCTCGCGATAAGGAGCCGGCTCGCGATAAGGAGCCGGCTCGCGTCGTTCACTTCAAAGAGCCGGCTCTAAGAGCCATTTCGTTCGCGAACGACCCATCACTACACCAAAGTGCTTGTTCATAGGGGGTCATATGACTGTTGGGTTTTTCTCTGTATGTATTATTGTAGGGTCGACCTTACAATATAAAGCGCCTTGAGGCGACTGTTGTTGTGATTTGGCGCTATATAAATAAAACTGAATTAAATTGAATTGAGAAAGTGTTGGGTGTAACACGTTAACATTACATTTTTCTGTAACGCTGTAATGTACAAACACCATGCTAAAAAAAAAAAAGCTCACCAATAACAGAGTGTGAGGTGTGAGTTTGCCAAACCTCTTCATGTTCCTACAGTAGAATCACCGTGGAGATCGCTTTTAAGTGTCTTACAGATGATTTCATCTTTGCTTTGTGTTCAGAGGTGAACTCTTAAAGAAAGACTATGTGTGTCCTCTTTAGAACAGGGATGTGTGTCGGTGTGTGAGCCTAAGGTTTATATCGTGTACTGGTAAATGACTTTCTCCAGCAAGTAATTTAGCACTTTAAAGGAAACAAGTGAGCAATGTTTAATACTTTTTGAATAACAGTCCCAGCCATGTACTGCATTCATGTGCTGATCAATGTTTCTTCCTGTAAATTTAATTAACCAACAAAATTATTCTCAGATTATCAAGTCTTCTAACAGGATGGTGTGTTGTCTTTAACGTGGTATGGAGTGACTACAGCGGGACACTGAGGGTACAAACGAGCACAATTTACTGAAGCACTCTGAAAGCAGGTATATTAAGATGATGGGAAGGCAAAAAACATCTGGATGGGAATGAAATACCTACCTTCAACAGAAACAACAGAGGGCGAGAGATATCAACAGCTTGGCCTATTATCTGGTCTAATGGAGGCCCTTCTGTTAGAGACAAAAGCCCTCCGTTGTTTTGCATCAGCTCTTCTGATGATTGGCGAACATTCGTCCCACGTCGATGGAGTCAATTAAAAGCTCCATCCGTCAAGCGACTCCAGCTTCCTGCCGCTGAGCCTCAGTGGAGAACGCACACACTGTCGCTCACTCTCCAATTTACCGTCATGTGTGTCCTTTTCTCTTTATTTATTTTATCTCTCACTCTCTCTCTCTGCTCCCATACCAAGCATCTAAAAGCAATTTCATCCTTCCTGTACTGTCACGCTCTGCGTACACACTTTCCTATTGTTTGGTTTCAATCATAATTTCTAAAATTTTAAATAGAGACTGAGTATATTGGAAAGATACTATGTATATTCAATATGTGAACCTCATAAAAAATGACTTGACAACTAAATATTAAATTGAAGGAGCCCCAGTGTTTTAACTGACATTTAATAAAAGAAGACGGTGTGACAATGAACTTGTAAAAATTCACAGCTACATATTTGTATTTCTCTCTAACAGAATTATGAGGATTGTTTCTGCCAGTCCAGATTCTGTTATTTGCACAGTGTACCTTATAAAATACTATATCCTAATATCATGAACCCCGGGGCTTTCTGCCTCAGTTTGAGGTTTTTGCATTTTCTATTTCTTGTATTTGGGAAGTTTTGAGGGTTTTTCTTCACATCTTCAGTTCCTGTTTATTCTGCCTCCCTTCTGTTTCTATGTCTTGTTTTTTAGTCTCTTTGCTGGTACTTCCCATTTTATTTTGGTAGTCTGTAGTTCCGTGTGCCTTACTTCCTTTATTTTGTTTCTTTTGATTAGTTGCACCTGTCTGTTTGCCCACCTGTTCCCCATTCCCCTAATCAGCCTTTGTATATTTATAGCCACAGACGTCCCTTTGTCTGTGTCGGTTAAAGCTGTTGTTTGTCCTGTGTGCTCGCTGTCAGTCCAAGGCTTTAATTTGCTGTTTGCTTTTCATGGATTCTGAGGTTCTGGACTCTGTTGTCAAGCCAGATAAAGGTTTGTGTTTTGTTTACGTCTGTTTTCCTGTGGAGTCTGCATCTCGGTCCTTTCAGCCTGCATATGATGACAAAACAACGCAACCAGGCAATGGACCCATCGCCGTTCCTGTTGATGAATGGCGTGCTGAAGGAGTTTATAACATTCTCAACGTTTTTTGGATCTGTGTCTGTGGGACATGTCACTTTCTTCTATGACGGGAATTCTTAACAAATATCCTCAAATGCTTAAGTCTTCCACAATTTTGGACATTTTTTTCCAAATCGCCTCAGTGTGCTTTATATTGTAAGGTAAAGAACCTACAATAAAAGAGAGAACCCCAACCATCAGACAACCCCCCCGGAACAAGCAGTTGGCGACAGTGGGACAGAAACTCTCTTTTAACAGGAAGAAACATCAGAGACGCAGGCTCGGGAGGGGCAGCTATCTGCCAAAACCGGTCACTAAAAACTCACATGGTGACACATTTTAAAAAGACTGAGTCTGAGCGCTCCTTCAGCTCCAAACACGCCTCCACATCCCCAACGTCTGCAGCCAGTCGGCTCCCTGCCAGTATAGTCACTGGTGACAGTTTAACTGAGTGCACGCTGGAAGCGATTCACTAGTTGTGAATCACTTTGATGCTGGTTGCTCCAAGACGTTTCAGGCTCTGGTTGCCTAGGTGACCCCAGCAGATCATATGTCATTGGTCGTCTCTTCAGTCGTTCCCCTGAAAGTTTAGTGCCGGTCCTGCCCACCTCTCGTCACCAGCAGTTATTTTTTCCTGTCGTTGCTCGAATTTGCCAAATATCACTGACTTTCTGTGGTCCCTGGTCGCCACATCACCACAAATCACTTCCACTGTGCGCGCAGCTTAAGGCCTCCACTGTTACAGTCATGCTTCACTATGTTACAAATCAGCAGAAGAAGAGCAGTCCACTCTTATTCACCAAGCCACAAATCCCCGAATATATGTTACAGTCCAGAAGACCATTGTTAGTTTCCTCTTTAACAACATCTGCACAAACATATTTAGATGTGTGTTACTGTGAAATCATTGCTTTGAGTTTTAATGTTGACCAGCTGCTGTTGTTGAAGTGGCTTTTCCATTTGCAGCTTTTTACACTGATATGCTTCAAAACTGAAAACTTCCAGATCAGTAATCCGAATGTGGGAAGGAAAAAAAAAAAAAGAGCGAATAATAGTTAATAACAGTCGATTTCCCACAGCCTTTATTTTTCATTTGTGCTCAAAGTGCTCACAGCTGTTTGTGAGCACTTCCCAAAGTAAACTGAAGCTGCTAGAAACAATATTATTTTATGATGAAAAGGTCTGTTTGTAGTGATGAACCAACTGAAATCATTCAGTGTTATAGTTCCTCTCAGCCCTGTGTTATACTGTCGTTTAGTTTATATTTGATTTTTTTAGCTCAGTTTCCCTGTTTTGGTTGTGTTGGACTTCCTTTGTATCGTTACAGTTTGTATACATTGCTTAACTAAAAGTTGCAAGTTAGATGGTTTTGGTTGGCCAGCAGTGCTGCATGTTATTCTTATTTGGAGGTCCTTGTGTAACACTTCTCTGCTCATCGGTTTGTATTTACATGATTTTTTCCTGGTTCCTTTCTTCTTAGTTTCTTTCTTTGTATTAATTGTACCTGAGCCCCTCCCTGGCTCTTAGCCTTATATCAGTGGTACTTGGATAACCATGAATATTAGGTGAAATTGAGGTGCATAAGCTATAGATTTTCAATATAAACAATACCTTGTGGAGAAAGCAGGAATATATATGTATAATGAATGCTACTTGTTAATCTCAAAGAGCTTGAGCTAACCTACCAGTCTGTCCCAATAGCTCTGCTGTGAGCCTTTAACCTTAGTTTATAAGTAATGAGATACTTCACCCCTGATAACTTTGCAGGAAGATCATTGACTGTTAAGCAAGAAGGCTGGGCTCTAATGCTTCACGGAGCAATGGATCAGAGGCTCGTGATCCAGCACAGACACCTAGGTGTTTCTTTCCTTCTCATTTATTACCAGAAACAAAATATATATATATATATATGCAAAGCCGTTATAAAGCATGATTCACACTCATCCTCTTCTAATAATTATTTTTTAAAGTGAGAATTAAATATCTAATAAAGGAAAGCCTGATCTTAAAACACCTAATGAACTAGCTGGATTTGAGGAGACGGTGCTCTGAAATAAATCTCAACCTGCTTAACACTGACGACTCGCTGATGGGGTCTAAATTGAGTGTGTCAGGCCTATTCATCTTGACCGCCCCCCTATCATTTCCTGAAAGCTACGAGCCACATTGATTAAATTTAACAAAAGCGCTGTTAATACACAGACTGAGAAATGAGGAGGCGCTGTCGTCGAGCCAAAGTAATTGCATACATTCATAGTAAAGATGCCTTTGAGCAAGAAATTTTGCTTCTGAATTAATAAAACTTCACACACAGTTCACTTTAATGATAATGAAATCACTTAGCTTTTACCATTCACTGATTCACGAAGCATGCTAGAAATGTCACTGGGTTTGTGGATTATTTAATGTGAAATATTTGTGTTTTAGTGTCCATCAGTTTGTCCAGCGAGTGTGACAAACCATAAAAAATGTTTATTGTTACCACAAAAGAAATCCATCTATTTTCTTAACTATGGTGGGGGTGGGAGTGGGGGGGTCTTAATGAGTTTTTCGTAATGCTAAGTCTTTTGTTCTTCGTGCTCTTATCAGTCAGTCTCTGTAAATCTGCACTGGAATAAGTTATGAGTTATGATCATCCTCTATATGTTCGTGCCTTTCAGAGAGTCGGTCACATCCATTATATGATAGGCAGTAATCACGAGCCATTTAGGAGGACTGTTAACCAATCCCATTGACCTGTCACTGTTACAGAGCACTGCCTGGCATTAGCCTTTCTGCATCTATAAACATTAACCTGTGCTAGTATTATTACAGATGCTAATCCGGTTAGCTGGCTGCCATCAGCATCTGCCCTCCCACTTTGCTTCCCAATTCACTTATTCTGACTCGCTCCCTCCACACTTCAGCATGCAGGCCGTCGGCTTGCAGCTCAGAAAGTCATCATTTGATAGCCTGCGGGCTGTGCTTATCTGCTTCAGGGTCATCACACAATATTTCTCTGTTATCTTCACCCCTTCCATCAATCCATCTATCTCGGCGATTCACTCACAAACTCATCACTTCAGCTCTGGGTGATACATTGGCAGTAGGTGATTTTAGAGAGAAATGTCCTTGTAAGTAGAAAAACATTGTTATATTATGATTTAATGTGCCTTTTTTAATGTTGTTGTTTGAGGCTAACGTTAGGTCTATGAATGTTTATGTTTATCTGTTTTTTTGTTTTCTTTGTTTTTTTGTCTTTAGCTTCAGTTCTTTTGTGGGATTGTCACAATACAGGGAGTGCAGAATTATTAGGCAAGTTGTATTTTTGAGGAATAATTTTATTATTGAACAACAACCATGTTCTCAATGAACCCAAAAAACTCATTAATATCACAGCTGAATGTTTTTGGAAGTAGTTTGTTTTTAGTTTTAGCTATTTTAGGGGGATATCTGTGTGTGCAGGTGACTATTACTGTGCATAATTATTAGGCAACTTAACAAAAAACAAATATATACCCATTTCAATTATTTATTTTTACCAGTGAAACCAATATAACATCTCCACATTCACAAATATACATTTCTGACATTCAAAAACAAAACAAAAACAAATCAGCGACCAATATAGCCACCTTTCTTTGCAAGGACACTCAAAAGCCTGCCATCCATGGATTCTGTCAGTGTTTTGATCTGTTCACCATCAACATTGCGTGCAGCAGCAACCACAGCCTCCCAGACACTGTTCAGAGAGGTGTACTGTTTTCCCTCCTTGTAAATCTCACATTTGATGATGGACCACAGGTTCTCAATGGGGTTCAGATCAGGTGAACAAGGAGGCCATGTCATTAGTTTTTCTTCTTTTATACCCTTTCTTGCCAGCCACGCTGTGCAGTACTTGGACGCGTGTGATGGAGCATTGTCCTGCATGAAAATCATGTTTTTCTTGAAGGATGCAGACTTCTTCCTGTACCACTGCTTGAAGAAGGTGTCTTCCAGAAACTGGCAGTAGGACTGGGAGTTGAGCTTGACTCCATCCT
This sequence comes from Perissodus microlepis, assembly GCF_051167445.1. Lineage (NCBI taxonomy): Eukaryota > Metazoa > Chordata > Actinopteri > Cichliformes > Cichlidae > Perissodus > Perissodus microlepis. Next base: position 1,395,306 of record NC_140475.1, on the reverse strand, counting down.
CAACCCAAAATGACCCAATGTCTGAGTCGGACTGGAGCTCTCTGCCCTTTACCAATCCAGCCACGGGCCCATCCATCTGGCCCATCAAGACTCACTCTCATTTCATCAGTCCATAAAACCTTAGAAAAATCAGTCTTGAGATATTTCTTGGCCCAGTCTTGACGTGTCAGCTTGTGTGTCTTGTTCAGTGGTGGTCGTCTTTCAGCCTTTCTTACCTTGGCCATGTCTCTGAGTATTGCACACCTTGTGCTTTTGGGCACTCCAGTGATGTTGCAGCTCTGAAATATGGCCAAACTGGTGGCAAGTGGCATCTTGGCAGCTGCACGCTTGACTTTTCTCAGTTCATGGGCAGTTATTTTGCGCCTTGGTTTTTCCACACGCTTCTTGCGACCCTGTTGACTATTTTGAATGAAACGCTTGATTGTTCGATGATCACGCTTCAGAAGCTTTGCAATTTTGAGACTGCTGCATCCCTCTGCAAGATATCTCACTATTTTTGACTTTTCTGAGCCTGTCAAGTCCATCTTTTGACCCATTTTGCCAAAGGAAAGGACGTTGCCTAATAATTATGCACACCTGATATAGGGTGTTGATGTCATTAGACCACACCCCTTCTCATTACAGAGATGCACATCACCTAATATGCTTAATTGGTAGTAGGCTTTCAAGCCTATACAGCTTGGAGTAAGACAACATGCATGGAGAGGATGATGTGGACAAAATACTCATTTGCCTAATAATTCTGCACTCCCTGTATTGCTAAAAGATATTTGGCATTTTGAAAACTGAGGTTTGTTGTTCTTTGTCATTATTTTTATAATATTGTTCTTCTGAATACAAGTCAAGTAAAAATGTTTGTAATGTCTTAAAAAAAGTTTTTAACCTCTTCTGTAATCCCAGTATGTATTTGTGTGAAATTGTGGGCGTGTTTTTCCTTCGTGCATTTAGTGTAGTACACTTAAATATTAAATGGCAGCAGTCATATATGTGCACATTAGTTTCCTAATCTAAATCAAGGTAAGCAATGCAGGCAGTGCTTGCCCAGTGAATTCAGTGAAAACCTGTCAAAGTGAAAGCAACTTTTTCCATATATCACAAGATTCCCAGAATCCCAGCTTCTCGTATCGCCTGTTTGCATCCTTTAAATTAAGTTCCCTCTGATTTTGCAGTTGGCTATCATCTCTGGAAGCAGGCTTGAGTCTGCATCAACAATGAGTTGAGTTGTCCAGCTGCAAGGCCAGCAGCTTTTTCTGGTTGTTTTATGCATTTTGGATAAACCGGTGGTGGATGGATGGGAGATGAGCATGTTAGACAAGCAGCTTGGGCTCTGCTTTCACTGTTCTGTGATGAGTAACAATTATACAGAGCCAGCGTTTGCAATTAAGAGCTCACCATGATTTAACATCTGTTCTTTCTCATACTAGCCACCTTAGCACCATCTCTGTTTGCCTTTTGCTTCACATCAGTGGTGTGTATTTACTGTGTTTTAGCACAAGATGATTTCCAGTCATCTGCTTGGATATTACTGTGCAAATCATATATATAATGTGACCTATAATGAAGTTCCAGTGTAATAAACAGGATGTAAAAAAAATAAATAAATAAATAAATAAATACATTTAAAAAAAAAAAAAAAAAAAAAAAAAAAAAAATCTTATTAAACAGTCTTTTATTTTACTTTCTTTAAACTAGTGTCTATTTGGGGCTCTAATGTGTTTCTAAAACTTTTTGGCTGCAAAAGTTTGAATAATATTTTCTATTCAGTTTAAAGTTCTTCCACAGTTCTTCAAAGGACACGATAACATCAGAGTTTGGAGTTTGAATCTTTGAAAGTCTAAATGTAGCTTCTGCTCCTTCTGGGGTGAAAAGCTGAATCCTAGGAAACTCCATATTAAACTATAGCGTAACACCTCATACCAAAGTTTAAGCACAAGTTTAAAAAATAGTTACTTGTCTCATTTTGCAGTTATTAGTCACCATGTTAGCAGATAAATATGTGAGAAGAGGTAAGTTGGGACCACAAAAAGTTCCAAGGATTCTCATTTGTGATGGATAAAAACCTAATGGAGCCCATGCACACAGCCAGATAATACGCTTAGAAGCCCTGTAACGCTCCACCTTCAAAAGGCATGTAAGCAACAACTGAAATCAATGGCAAAACACAGAGATTTGTGTGTAACAGCCTGCATCCAGTACCTGAACTGCCACTGTAAAGTTCAGAAAAGCATGTTCCTATTAAAATGTTCAGTAGCAGTATGTAACAGAAATTGCAGCACATAAGTGCAAAGCGCATCTTACTAGGCCGTCACCATAACCAGAAGTCTGGACAATCAATCCAGATGTCACCCACAAACACACAAAAATGTTTGCAGAAAGAACTGCTCATTATTCATTAGACAGGGATCTTCAAATGAGAGTCTGAAGAGCAGTGTTATGGTCGCAAAAGTGCTTCACATGAATCAGGAAAAGAAAGTGCCTTACTCACTCACTTAATCAAGCCTGACCCTATTTACCATCCACCGTCCTGTTGCTGCTGAAGTTGAACCAACCCTCCCTCTGCTGAGTGGATTCAGTCCTCTCGCTCACTCTGAGATAAAAAATCAATGGTCCCCCACAGAGCAGTAATCAATAGCTTAGCTTCCACCACAGAGCCAGAGAGGCCTACAGGAAGCTCTCTCATTATCTGTGTCTGCCACAGATCTTATTCTGGGATAGTTGGACATCTCGATTGACCAAAAATATTACCATAATTTCTAGCTCAACCAGGGTGAAAAAAAAAAGAAGATAAGGATGTTTGCTTTGAAGAGCTGCTTCACAGAAAGAAACAGTTTGGTAAACGTGGACGAGGGAAGTTATTACTCAGAAAGCCTTACATACTGCTTGTTGCTCATTTTTAAGGTAATCATATTTGATAAGGTGACACGTTAGCAGATGCTTGCAGTACTTTCAAACAGTTACATTCGACATGGTAAAATCAGCAGGAGAGAAAGTCTTAAGGAACATGTTTGATGAATGAAGTTATAGATTTAATCATTCATTCATTTTTCTATATGCATGTTCTTTGCCGTCAAGCTCGTGTTGTCACGTGTGCCTCCCGTTATGTTTCCTGTTTCATTTTGAAGAGGTCTGGTTTCACTTCCCCTGTGGCGTCGTTATGTTTGTGTCAGCTGTGTTTCCACTTCCCTCATTACCAGTGTTGGTCAAGTTACTTGAAAAAAGTAATCAGTAACTAATTACTGATTACTTCCCCAAAAAAGTAATCCAGTTACTTTACTGATTACTTATTTTCAAAAGTAATTAATTACTTAGTTACTTAGTTACTTTTTAAAAACACGATTTACAACCTGAAGAGGTGATAAAGAGATAGATCTTTCAGCCCAATTCTACTTTTTCTGCATAATCCATCATACAAAATGTAATCAAATGGAAAAGTCGCTTTTTTAAAACTTGTTTTATCAGTTTTAATCTTTTAACTTTATGCATCAAGCAAAAATTAAATTATCTGCACCATTCTCTGACTGGAAGAAATTAGTTTAACATTTAAACCTATTTTCTGCACATTCCAGCACATAAAATAAAATATTTTTGTGTTTACACTCAGTCTTTCAAATAGATGCAAGTAAAACACAGCAGAAAATAAATAAAGTCAAAGACTAGCGGTCCTGTTGCTCTATTTTCACCTGTAAAGCAGGAGTGGAGCAGGCGGAGGTTTACCCTGGTGCAGGTGTGCCGCAGCGGTCAGTGGAAGAATCCGCGAGTTTCTCTGTGAGTTTCCCATTACGTCGTAGCTACTCGGTGCTTGCTCGGAAGTTTAGGGGTTTTTTTTCGGTGTAAAAAGAAGTTTTCTTCCCACGCACAACGGACACTAATGTTTTTGTCACTTTTTATGGAATCAAACTCAAAGTAAGGTCAGTACTTCCACGCTTTAAACGCTGCACGCTCATACTCTCTCTGCACTCGATATATGATCCATTGTTGATCTGCACACAGCTGTTGTCACGACCGTCGTACTCGCTTACGTCACTGTCATGAGACATTCTCGCAAAAAATCACGGTTTTAGTAACGCAGTAACGCAGCGTTCCTACGGGAAAGTAACGGTAATCTAATTACCGTTTTTGCAATAGTAATCCCTTACTTTACTCGTTACTTGAAAAAAGTAATGGGATTACAGTAACGCGTTACTGCCCATCTCTGCTCATTACCCTTCGGTGTATTACAGTCCTGCTTCCTTTGTGTCAGGTCGTCTGTTGAGGTCTCGTCATGTTTCCATGTTTTTATCATGATCAAGGTTTTGTTCTCTGTCTCTTGTAAATGCAATCCATCATCATTATTATTATTATTATTATTATTATTATTATTATTATTATCTTGTGTTTAGCATTTAGTTTTTCTCAGTTTACTTTCAGTTAGTGTGCATCTGCCTTTTGTTTTGTACCTTTTACGAGCCACAAATAAACATCTCGCCTTTTGTTAAATTATTGTTTCGTTCTAAATGTGCATTTGGGTCGTCCACCTCCCTCCACACAAACCGTGACACACAGATTGATTTACAGCCTCAAAAATAATAAAAACGTTATTTGTGAAGTCGTTTTTAAAACACACAGTTGCATATAAAACAAACAGTAGAGAAGTGTATGCACAGTTTATACAAACAGACTAACATTATCTATTCACTTGGCAAAAACATTAAGGAAATTCTAGCTTATAAAATATGACTCATGTCAATGAACTGCAGCTTATACACAATATAATGGACAAATCCACATTTTCTTTTGGGGAAAAATGTGGATTCGGGGGTAAACAACAAATCTCAAGTTTCATTTTGTAATAATTTTTTGTTTAATTTGAAACATGTTGGTTTCTGAATTTCCAGCTGTAAAACAAAGTAGCACCACTGTGAGTACAACGCTGCCGTTGTAGACACTTTGGTTACAATCTGTATGAGTTTGTATCAGTCTCTCATCACTGTGGAGGGATTTTGGCACAGTCTTATTTACAGTGTTTCTTCAGTTCATTGAGGTTTGCAGGCTGTTCCTCTGCACTGGACTTCGACAGGGTCACACTGATTCTTTTCTTTTTCAGCCATTCTGTATTAAATCTGGTGGTGAGACTGGGATCGTTGTCCTGTTGTTTGACCTAATTTGACCTCACATTTGACTCTAAATGACTCTGATATACAGAGGAGTTCATGATCCACTCAATGACTGCAGGGTTCCCAGATCCCGTGACTGCAAAGCAAGGCCAAACAGCTGGTACGAGGTCGGTGTGCTGATGTGCTGTGTTTGGTCTTCACCCAATTTAGCCTTGTGCAGCCAGACATCCGCTTTGGTCTCGTCTGTCCAAAGGACATTGGTCTAGGAGTCTTTGCAAACCTGAGCTTTGTTGCCGGTTCAGTCCTACTGGTTCAGTCTTTTTCCAGCTCTGATGCTATGAACTTATTTATTTTGGTTTATTTTTTCTATGCTGACTGAGCCCAGTAAAGTCTGAGATGTAATTCATGGATTTTTTTGCAATTGCATAGTCTGACCTTGGGGTGAAAGGTAAGATTTTGTCATTGGGGTAACACCTAATTTTCTAGAGTTTTCCAGACCAGCAAAGTGCTGAAACTTAAGCTTTTACAGGGATGCTCAGAGTTAATAATCAGTCAATCAAGTGCACTGTGTTATGAGCACCTGGTTGATACTCTCTTAATGTCTGTGGAAGCAGTAATGGTGTGCTTCATTTCTCACAGGGACAGACACCTTTCTGTCTCACAAGACTGTAGACAAACTCAGCATGCTGACATCATCGTTTTTCTCTCGTGTTAATATGAAGCCTAATTGTTATGAAAAAAAGAAATGAGCCATAATTATTAAGGTGCTTGTACAATTCAGTGTGATACGTGTGTGTTAAAAACAGGCTTCAAAATCAAATGTATTTATCACAGATATGGACTGCGTGTCTCCTTAGGCTGTCAGTCAAACAGCCAAACAGTGCTAACATGGTCCTGATGAATGTTTATGATTCTGACCGTTTACATTTTAGTTTGTTGACATGCAAACACTTAACACCAGTGTCCACAAAGTAAAACTGGTGTAAATGTGAGTCGCTGTGCAGGTATTAATAAAACGTCCCATTCAGACCAAAATCTGACCTGAGAACAGTTAATAAAGTCTTTGCATATCCACGTGAAATCGTTTTGTGGCCTCATCTGTAAGGAGGTAATGTGCTGCCTGACTGTGTGTTTAGTGAGTGCACGTACAGAACCGCCACAGTTTATTTGCTTTCATTGCGATTGGTGTCCTTGTACAGCTGAATAACAATAGTCCAGCAGTCCTGCATGAGTAGCAGAAACATAATGGAAATCCAAAGTGTTTCCATCGTTCCTCTAACAGCTGATGTCACACAGCAGTTTGCCTTTTCCTGTGAGCTCCACACTTATTCACAGCACGACCGTGAGTTTAATGCTTCTATTCAAACTATAGAAAAGGCAAACAGGACACTTTCAAACACTTTAACAAGAGTCAGATCCATTTCTGTTTTTCTTTTTCTTCTCATAAATTTGCTATTAAATGTGTAAATAAAAGCTATTCCGGACCAAACGAGCTCTTTCTGTTAAAAAAAATTATATTCTTTCAAATTGTTGCTGCCAAAACCTTTGGCCATGACTTCACCGGCGAGGAGGCTCTTTGTCTGGTGCAGAGAAGCTTCTATGTGGTGAAAATTTAATGTTAAATATTATTTTCTAAACCTTACCAAGTAGCTTTGGTGCCTAAAACAAATCAAGATTTAAAAAACAAAACTAAACAGTTTTTTGTTTGTTTTTTACATTGTATGATAACAGCTACAACTACAGTTGTGCTATAAAACGACAAACACAGCCCACCTAACAAGGAGAGTTATTGCAACCAGTGTTTGGGTGTACTGCTGCATGTGTGCTGTCGGGAGGCTGCAAAGGTTTATTTGTTTGTTGCTTCATTGATTTTTAGAGGCTCGCTTCCTTTTCACCGTGCACTTTCACAAATTTCATCTTTAAGAGCTCTGAGAATCGTTTTAGCTGATATCCTAACACGCTGTTTGCACCAGAACAGAAGGACTGGTTGGGCCACCAGCATTAAACAAACTTGAACTAAATTTAAAACAGTGCTAAAAGAAGCAAACACACTAATAAACCAGTGAAAACCACTATAATATTTTATAATAGTGGGGTAACAAAGTGGAAACAGGAAGCTAATAAATGCAAACTCTTAACTCTTAATTAGCAAAGTAACATCAAACATCCAAAACTATTAGTAACAGTGTAACAACATGACAAACAGTAAAATGGTGATATCTGTGATAGCTTCGAATTTGTATATACTGACTCATGACAGTAGGCTCATGATAATTAGGTATTACTGGCAGAATCTCTGAGATATTAGGATAATATTATAATACTGAAATTATTCCTACTTTATGCTTCCAGAAGTCTTCTTCGCCTGGATGTAACAATATATAAGTTTAGTGTTGCGGTTTATCGCCTGAAAACGCGCCTTAGTTTATGTGTAATAACCTGGAATCAACAAGTAGCTCCAGGCAACAATGACGTAAAGCAGTAAATATTATGAATATGACTCCTTTAAGCATCTGAATTCAGAGCCAACAAAATCCAGTAAGTTTTACGTGCTGCCTCGTTGTTCCTCAAAATATTGATCAGTTATTGGTGACCATCATTATCAAAGTGAGCTGAAACAGAGTTGAACGCTGTTGCGTCTCAGCTGTTGCATTTGCTTATGTAACTCGTTATGTGCAGTTATCTAATCAAACACAGCATGCGTCTCTTTCTGTCACTTCCTTGTCTGCTGAAAAATGGAGGCAGAATAATCAGCCGCTCGCTCAAAGCTCCTCTTTAAAATAAGTGAGCGACATAAAACCAAATCTGTGCGTCTGAAATGACAGCTGAAAAAGAATGAATCATTTTATTCCGTTCACATTTATATTTCAGTGTTTCAGCAAAATTAATAAAATTAAACTCCAATTACCAATTTGGAAACATTAAAGGCTCCCTAAAAACCCATCAGGTGCCTACAGTAGGTGCAGTTTCACAACCAAATGCAGAAATGATGTCTGACCAAGTCTTTTATTTTAATTATCCTCGTTTTGCTGTGAAAAAAAGAAAAGTTGTAGCAGTCTGTTAAAAACCTGAGAATGTTATCTAAGGAAAACACGCTCTGCGAGTGTCAAAGGACTGACTTTCCCACCTGGTCCTTAGATATTTCAAACATATTCTTTTTTCCCTACAATCGTAGATGTTTCGAGGGACGGAGCACGTGTGGGTGCCTTTAATGAAAGATGAGGAGGAAGAAAAAGAGGAGAAGGGCCACAAAGAAGAAAGAGAAAGGAGCCGCTGTCAAACTCGTAACTTTGCCTTTACACAGAGGGAGTTAATTAAGTACTGTAGCTGTAGCACATGGCTTTGAATTAATCTGTCCTCATTACTGTGGAAAAGCTTGTCAGTTTATTTCCATCTTTTCTCTTTCAATCCGTTTCACTTCATTTTTTCCCATCAGCGTGTAACTCACTCACTCACCATTTTTGTTATTTTTCCCACTCTGTCTGTGGAATCATTGCTCATCCAACCAATTTAAACGGATTTCTCTCCCATCATCTTGTCACCTCCAGTTTTAGCTGATAGCTTTTTGCAAGTTAGCCTATGAGTTGGTGTCACAGTAGATTTACTGTAAGTTATAGTTTCCTGGCTTATGGGCGTGTAAAATAGAAAGTCAGAATTCAGCAAAAGGAAAAATAAGCCGGTGCAGAAAATACTCAGCGTACGACGGTGGTTCTCAAACTTCCCCAGAGTCCGGCCCGACTCTCAGGGAAATTTGGTTTGTTTCAAGAATTTATTCAGCTTAGTTTCGCTCTGTATTTTCCACTGCTTGTCCAGTCCCCACCCAGCCTCCAGGGTCTGAGGACCACTCCCATATAACCCCATAACTCACGTATGACACATAATTTGTTTACACTGTCACTTGGCCAAGATTTTTAGTTTCAAACATTCAAAAACTTACCTGTAATTATCAACAAAAATGCAACATCTGGAAATATGAAAGACATCCATACACCCGAGGAGGTGAAACTGGGACACTGTATTGTTAGATTGGCCTCAGTACTGAAAGAGAAAATAGTGCTGCCCACGGAGAGTATTTCTCTTTTATTCAGCCCTTTTCAGACATTAATCTAACAATCTGACGGCTTCTCAAAGTGTAGGCATTATGTATGAATGTGCACCATTTATACTTTTCCATTAAAGTCCCAATGGCAATTTACTTATCACTTTCAACACAGTTTCAGTACATGCAGTCACAGTGAAGATGATTATAATCATTCCAGTGTCTCCAACTTTAAAGGTTTGCTATGAAACACAGTCTGTGTCTGACCTCCCAGAGGCCTCAAAGCTGCCAGCTACTCACCAATAACAGTAGTTTTTAAGACAATTAATAAGTAGTTTTTAAGGCAACCTTGCTGTTGCCTTAAAAACTACTTTATTCTATGATGTAAAATATATTTTATTCAACAAGTTGCTGGAAATATTCCTCAGGGATTGTGGTCCACATTGACAGCATCACACAGTCGCATCCTAAAGGTGCTCTATTGGATTGTGACAGGTCCAGGGAGGCAGCTGTGTTATCCTGCTTCCAGCAGCTAGCAAAAGATCCTCAGGTCTTTAAACACCACTCACTTGATAATAAGGGGCCCAAAACGTGAAGAAAGTATCCCCATTACACCATTACACAACCAATCTCAGCGTGAACAACTGATACAAAGCTCTGACCTCTGACATCAACGAGGCATTTTCGCCCAGAGAAATGCTGCTGAGTGGATGTTTTCTCTTTTTCAGACTGCTCTCTGCACACTTTAGAGATGGCTGTGTGGAGAAATCCCAGCAAATCAGCCGTTTCGCAGTAGATCAGACCTGGCACCAACCACTATACTGTATTCAAAGTCACAATCTGATGTTTTCTGATCCACCCTGAACACAACATCCAGAAAAGTCTAATAAGACTCATTTTTCGTTTTTCAGTTTCAGAAACAAAGAAACAGAAATTTGTTAATCGAATAAACTGTTGTGTAGATATTTCTCACAAAAACTGCAGATGTGAGCCTTCCTGTGCTAGAACAGCCTCGGGTTGGAATTGGTCTGGGAAGTATGGATGCTTGTATAAAATGACCTGTTAATATATCAAGTTGATGGTTCAATATGTCACTAGCTCAGCCAAAGGTTTGGTTGAATAATGGGCCTAGTGAAAAAGCAATTCAATTCTATTCAGACCAGTTCAGTTTTATTATGGTAGTATATAGAGTACATAGTACCAACTCACAACAACAGCCTGCAACATTCAAGGGACTTTAATTGAAGGTAAAACCCAAAACTCCAACAATCAGCGGGCGACAGTGGGAAGGAAAAACTCCCTTTAACATGAATTTGCTCTCCTTCGGTCGACCCAGGCTTAGGGCGGGGCAGCACAGAGATGGGCAGTAATGCGTTACTGTCATCTAAATACAATAGATTACTATTGCAAAAAAGTAATTAGATTATTGTTACTTTCCCATAAGCACGCTGCATTACTGCATTACTAAACCGTGATTTTGTTTGTGAGAGTGTAGCATGACAGCCACGCACGAGAGTGTGACGTCCGTCGTTAAAAACAAGTAATCAGTAATATAACAGGATTACTTTTTTGGAGAAGTAATCAGTAATAAAAGACTAATTACTTTTTTCTTGAGCAACACTGGTGTTGAGGATTCTTGCTGTCATGATATCACATCAATCTTTGTTGGTTTGTTAAAAAAAACAGCAAAAACAAACATAAAATCTGAAAACCTCGAGGTTCCACTGGGAAACAAAAACCAGTCAGTCCTTTAGTGGAAAGTCCAGAAACCGTATCTGTGTTGTGATGTGGACCACAGCGGCGGCAGAGGGAATTCTAATTGTGCTGAATGTATTTACATAATTGGTCTGACGTGTCTTTTCCTCTGCTTTCACCTCAACCTCTACTTTGACTCTCATCTCCAGCAGCAAAAGGTCTTCCTGCACAAAGAGTGTTCACTCTGCAGTTATGCAGGCTGATATGGCTGCAAAACGATTTTTATTGGTCCAATAAAGCTGTGGCTTAATAAGTGTAATCTGTCCACCAGCCCAAAGGTTAAAGCCCAGCAATATATCAGTGTCCCATCACTATATTGCTGATGTGTAATTGCCTTGCTGGTGGCTTAATTGTTGAGGTGTACATGGAGATCATTTGGAAATGATCCATCACTTAGCACTGTAATAATGAGTTTCCAATGGTTGCCTGGGCTGAGGCAGCCTCCCTCGCTCCCCACAGAGGGAGTTGTTGAACCAGAGTGCGGCACTGTGTGGTGAGGTGCAGCAGAGTGGAAATATAAGAGTGAGACTATGTGTGTGTGAAGGGGGATTGTAGGTTAGGGTGTGTGTATATATATGTGTGTGTGAGGGAGAGAGTACTGCTCAGTGCACTATTCCTTATTCAGACTCGATCCCCTTGCGCCTCCTGATTTGTAAGCACCAGCCTGCATTGCACAGAAAGCAGGACACATCTTGTTCCTCATCCATGAAGCAGCATCTCTTCATTTCATTAAGAGAAGAGGCTGAACTCCCTCTGTTCTCCATTTTCTGTCTCTTTGCCGTGAAGCATCAAATAAAGCTAAAGTGCCCGTGTCTTGCAAAAAAAGGAAAAAAAGGGCAGAGCCACTTTAAGCAAGCTGCCTCTGGGATGCAGGCTGAGATCATTTTGCAGCAGATGCTGGCCTCGTTCGCCACCACCAAACACCACTTTCACCACTTACCCAGTGGACACACATCACACTCTGATTTGCAATTTCCACGTTTTTAAATGTCAACCTGCGGTTGATTATGCAGCCTGCTTCGCCATTAAAGGAGCATCTCAAAAGAATTTAAAGCACTCGGAGGGCAAAGGTTCCAAGGTGCTGTTTTTGAAAGGCATCCATTACCATAATAAAGAGCACACAATTTCTCTAATCAAACAAGCCTGCTGTCGCCGTGCGACGACGACACAGCAGGTAATTTGGGCCGTTTGAGCTGAGATTGAAATGACTGTAATGTTGACTGAGAAGGAAGGAAGAAAGAGGGGGAATAAAAACCCATCCTCTGCTGGAACTTCATAATGTGACAGTTAATGATGGATGGGACGTCAGGGGAAAAATGCCATGAAAAGCTTAGGGGCGAGCGATAGTAGTTGCTGCTGTCAGAGTGAAATATTGTGTTGAGCTGTGTCCCCAAAAAACTATGAAGTGAAAGCGTTGTCTGGTGTCTGCTCTGATTGGAGCAATTTACATTTGTTCGATGCTCTCTACAGCAGCACTGTAATGAGATATGCTGCTTTATTTTGTTTACGGTGATATATGATAATCAGCCCGCGTTTCCTTACTGTATGTGCAGTCAGAAGTGGTGTTCCTGTAATATTTTCCTACATTGTTCCAGCTGCAAAAGTACACAATGATTCACTTGTTTTATTCAGCCGAGTGATGCACAGAAGCTGCTGCCTTCGCTGTGTAAAATATATTCCAACTCTGCAGTGCGAAAACTTAAAATGAGGTGGGAGTATTACCAGGAAACACGTGCCGGAGTCTGCTGCTCCTGAATGTCATCGCTGTCATCTATTTGAAACTTTTTGTCCTAATGTACTCGTGCGTCTCAGAAATAAATAAAAAAGCTAAATGTTTATATATTCTGTATTTGTTACATGTAATAAATATTTCAAGCATTTGTTTTTATTTAATTTTCATGACTGTGGCTCGTAGAAATCCAGAATCTCATTTTGGAATATTCTGAAATAGAGTCGGTTGTTATTCTAACAGTATAAACACCGTGTGTCTCCACAATCACGGGAGACTGTTGTCCAGATCACAATCGTCGACAGAAGCTGTTTGCTGAGCGCTCTATCAAAGCATATCGATGGAAAGTGAACTGGAAGGAAAAGCGTGGCAGAGAAACGTGCACACGCTGCAGCGGCGACCGCAGCCTTGACAGGACTGTCAAAAAAAGTGGATTTAAGAACTGAGAGTTTCATAAAGAATGAACTGATGTCAGTCTGTCAAGAGCCACCATTGACAGATGTCTCGAGGAAAGGAGATACTAACTGTCACATTCCTGATATCAACCCACTCCTGAACCACGAGGGTCGTTCCTGGGCTGAGGCGGAGGAGAACTGGGCTGCAGCAGTGCTTAAAAGTCCTTTTCCAAATGAAAGTAACTTTAGCATCTTTTAGCATTTGGAATTTGAGGTCCTGGAGGGAAAAGTGTAGAATCCCAGGTGTGAGACGTTTCCACAGTCTGTGATCATTTGGAGTGACATGGCATCAGATGATACAGATGGTGATTGGTTCATTCAAAGTCAACACATGTCTGTGAAGGTTTTCAGTCATCCAGGTCATTCTAGTCTAAGGAGCTTGGAAAGAAAAGCGTCTGGACTTCTTTACGTTACTTGAAGACGTTTCACCTCTCATCAGAGAAGCTTCTTCAGTTCTCGGACTCTTCTTCCTCAGACTGGGCGGTCCATCTGCATATAAAGGACAAAGGTCAATGTTCGCATTTTGGACAGAGAAGACAGATGGTTTGAAAGAGGAGTGAAAGAAGCATCTATGTCCACTGTGAGCGACCATCTGACCTCAGGAAATCACATGATAGGGTGGGGCTAGGTTTGAGCTCGCCCGACTGACTGTGACCTACACCCGTTTTCACACATGGGTTTGTGTGACCAAACACTTTGCTGACCATGCAGTCAAATGACCAGCCAGCTTGCCTGACCTGAACCACGTGGATAATCTGTGCGGTCGTCATTGTCAAGAGGAAGAAACAGATAAAACGACAGCCTGATCGAAGTCACCTGATCGTGGCAGATTGTATCGCTGTAATATATTGTTGCTGGCATTTCTGCTTGTTTTGGTGCATTACATGATAATCACCGTGCAGCCATGATAGAAACAAATAAAATGCTTTCTCAGACTTTTTCCCTCCTGGGTGAAACAGATTTAACCCTTAGGTTGCCTCACATCCATTCTGATAGCTCCAGTAATCTCCCTCAAGGAATTTGTGACATTTGAGAGTCTTTATATTTATGTCACGATTATTATTCATCATGCCGAGAAAATGATTGTTATTCTCACTGACATGCACGGGAGGAATCGGCGGTATTAACCAATCACAGTGGTTGCAGGTGCTTGGACCAACGTGTAGTTACATTTCTAGGCAGGTGCACGTCTTTATTAAGTGTTATTCAACTGTTTTATGCACAGTCAGTATATTTCGGTCTCTTTAGAGCCAATTGTTGGAAATAAAAATCATGTTAAACCTCCTTTACTCTCCTTCACCAGGCCCAGTCCCTCACCCACATAAAAGCTGCATTAAACCTGTATTTCAGCCTTTACAATACATCTTTATTTGGCCACTGTATGCTCTCTGAACCACGGCTACGTTCTGGTCAAGCCACTCATCTCTCTGTACAATTTAACTGTCTCATTTCTCCACCAAAAAACTGTGGCCATCGCACGAGTGATTTATATCTTCCATGTGTGTGTGTGTGTGCGTTTCTTTCTCTCTCTCCTTCCTCTGACTTTTCTGGCAGGCTGAAATTGCTTTATTATTCCCCCAGAGTCTGTCAAATCCCCCAGCAGCTACAAACTCATCACCCATCACTGGCTCTTTGTCTGAAAGGAAATAAAGTGTCGGGATTTCCTGGGTGACAGATTTGTGTAATCGTCCTTTGTCCAAGCTGGGGGAACAACTCAGTGGACACAGGAGGAGAGAAAAGGAGAAAAGGAGGGAGAGAGAAGGGCGATGTGACAGGGTGGCAGATCAGTCTGCCTTTTTAAGTGAAAATTGAGTTTCTTTGAGAGGAAGCTCCTCAGGTAGTGGAGGTCTAAGACCTATTCTTTTGAATCCAGAAAAGTAGAAAGTCACCCTTCCAGTCCCTGGTTTAATGCAACACTTTATTATAGACTGACTGGAAAAAGAAAAAGAAAGGAAAGAAGAAAGAAAAGCGGGGAAAGCAACATTCGCTGGGACTTTTCTCTCTGCAATTCTGGGTGATATCCAGCAATGCAGATCAGTCATGTGTTACTGCAGTTTTATTTATTTTTTTTTGTTGTTGTTGTTTATTTTCTTCATCCTGTAGCTCAGACGAGGAGACAGGTAAGTCAGAGTTTGTATTTATTGTTTAATAAACTAGGAAATATATTTGGAGGTAGCAGAGCTGAAGATTTTCATCAGGACCGATGATGATGGACAAGATTAGAAAAGAGTGCATCAGAGAGACAGCTCATGGTGATCAGCTTGGAGACAAAGTGCAGAGGAGGGACAGCTGCTGAAGATGGAGCTGCCAGGCGCGAGGAGAAAAGAAGACCACAGTGAGGGAGGACAGGCTTGGGTCGGTGTTACAGAGGAGGATGTTAGGGACAAGGTGAGACGGAGGCGGGTGATCCCTAAAGGAAGCTGCTGAAAGAAGAAGAAGGAAATATCCGGACATTCATTTCGTGAAATAAATATTTCAAGTAGAAGCTGCTCCTCTTGTCTTCAGTTTCTCATTTTTAAGAAATAGCTTAGCATTTCATAATCATTGATGGCAGGCTCATATCTGTCCATTAAACATGAGTTGGAGCGATTAGCTTAGCTCGCCATGTGGAGAGGTTGTGGAGGCTTTGGCCTGGAGCTCTGCTTTGTAGCTGTGGTGGTTAAAGGAAAGTTTACATTTTTGGGCAATAGCTTCATGGAGCTACAGCTCATGAGAACTATTAATTACACTAATTATATGCTATATTATATTATATTATAAGAACTGATTATGTACAAAATAGAGAGTTATAGCAACGGGTACATGTATCCTTCTTTTTCTAGGGCGGCCATGCTGCTCTATTTCCAACAAGACAATCCTGGCTGCTTTCTTACTTGTTCAGTAAGTAGTACAATAGCTGTCCAATGGTGTGCCACGTCCAGGGTGACTTTCTGTCAATGAGAGAGAGCTTTGGTTAGAATTTTACATTTCCCTTTAAATCAATTTAAATGCAGCTCCAAACTGTTGATGCAGCTATGGGAGTACTGCGAGTTTGACACATCAAAGGTCCTGGCTAACAGCAGAGCAGATAACGAAATCTGTGAGGTGGAAACCTGATCGCTTTCTTGTGTGGGAAAAAATCCCAACCACAAGTGCAGATGACCCACATCCTGATGCTGAACTCTATGTGGAAATGGAGGCTGGAGTCCAGGATGCCCTCTCAAGTCAGATATCCAACTCAGAAAGCCAGAGAAGCCCCCCCGACCCCAAAGCTCACATCCACGATGGTGGCCGTGCATGCAAACAGTAGTAAAGCTGTAGAACTTGTAGTCTGTGCTGCAACTGTTATGTATTTGTGACTCAATATAAAAAAGCACAGGGTGTGAACGTGCTGCAGCAGCGTGTTTCTGAGAGTAGCGCCGACGTCCAACCTCGGAGGTAAATGTTACACAGCACGCTGTACAGCAAAATAGCTGTTCTTTGATTTCAGTGGGACAATGCTGATGGCAGCCGACTCGAGTCGGAGAATTTGTTGAATCCTGACTCGGTGCCTGTCTGGATTTCTTTATGCGCCTTCGGTGGAGGTTTTGAAGTATCTTCATTTCCTGTTTCTGTATTTAACATAAACGCGGTTTCTGGTTCACACAGTTTTCTGAAGCTGGTGCGAATGAAGAAAATACGTGTTTCTGTGATTCTCATGATTGCATGTAAGCACTTCCGCCTTTAATAAATGCAACCCCATCTTTCTGGTACCATTTGTATTGTGACTATTTTTGTTTGCCGAGCAAACCTGAATTACAATAGGCAGCACTAAGTGACTAAGAAATATAAAAAACTGCAGCTGAGCTCACCATTGACCCCTTGATGGGTGCAGTTGTTCTCTATTATTTTCTTAAAAGTTCGAGGTTAAACCCCGCGGCCTTTCATTAAGAGTTGTGGAAAACTGGGGCGCTTTGAATGGGAGTAATCAACCTGTCATTTATTATGCACCCGCCAGGCACAACTATTGTCTGTGAAAATCACTCACAGGGGAAACAAAGAGGTACAGAAATTCAACTGACTGTTGATAGATGAATACCATGAAGATTTCAGCCAGGCCAACTTTTTCTCAGCTTGTTGACTCTTCACATGTCAGCCAATTCTCTCTGGGCCCCGAGGCTATAGGAAATAAGAAATCTGGTCCAAGAAGACATTGGAGACAAACTAAAGGACCAGTGTAGTATGGTTTCTCACAACAGGGAATAGCGCCTGCTGCAGCCAACTAAAAATCTACATGTTAGAAATTCCTTTTAAGAATCACATCCCGAGGCAAGTAAGTGTACGAGGCATCCAGTGGAAACAAATCCTTGTGTGCAAATCGGGGATTGGCGCTGATTCCCTCCCAAAGCTCAGAGATATTATCCGCGCTTAAAAACATCAGCATTTCTCGTCTTCTCACTCATCGGTCTGATTCTGCAGTCCAACTCCCGGGATGTAAGGTTTCACACACTGCAGCCCTGCAGAAACAAAGAAAAACAACATGTTCCTTTGAATACTCCTATAATCAAGTAAAACTTGAGATTTCGTAAAGTAAACTCTTGTCCTTCCCCGAGGAATACACAAAGTAAATCAAGACTTTCATAATTTATGCTTTGTGATGATTGTTATTCTCATTTATTCAAAGACTGAATTATTGGCTTTGTCTTCTTTATCCACAATCAGTCATCTGATGTGTTTCGGTCGGAGATTCATATTTATTTTCTTGTTTGCTTTTGATTTCATTGTCAATCTTTCAGCTTTCTCAAACACCATGTGCTTCTCATTTTAAAGGCCGACAATAGTTGCAATCATTTTTATTGTTCTCGCTCTCACACATCGAACATTTGTGTAGGCTGATACTGTACTTTTAAGGAAGTCCATATAAATAAATAGTCACTTTTTAAAGGAACTGTTTGTTTTCAGTCTTGACAGAAAATGTCAAGCCAGACAAATGAGGTCAGATTAACCTTAGAAACTGTGCAAAGAACACACAGTATGCCGTAAGAGTCTATTAAGTCTTTGAAACACGCAAACCTCAAACAGGGGAAAAGTTGACATAGTTGTCCATGTCCCACTATTGTAAATGCTGTGTGTGAGTGTGTGTGTGGTTTGTATGGTGATGGGCCAGGTCCCCAAACTGATATAGCCATCTAATTTATAAATAAAGATGGACTGCTAACACGTTGATACCAAGTCAGCCCTTCCCAGTGACCACAACTCATCTCCAATGTGTCACTTTTCCAACGTCACTGGTGTGAATGGTCCTTTGGCCTAGCTTAGCATCCAACAGCAGCTAACTCAGCTAGCTAGCAGCCGACTGAGTGAAGTTACAGAGCGAGTGGAAACGTTTCTGTTTGTCTTTGAAACATTCTCATCATTCTCCTATATTCTGCACTATCTGTGCAAATAAATGCTGCAGTAAACATCATGTAAACGATTTCTGAGACAAATAGGTGAAACTACACGGTTTAGCTTTTGTTAGCAAAGAGCTGAAGAGAAACACCGGGGATGATACACAGACGATCGGACGAGGAATAAAGGAAAGCACACACTATCGAGGAAACGGCAGGGAACACAGCTGAGACTAATCAGACAAGACGAGACCGGGAGGAAGCAAAACAGACTGCACTGGCACAGGACACAGATTGCCAAAGTAAATCAGGAAATACATGAACGTAGCGCCTAGGACACTCGACGTAACACAAGGAGCACACGGTTGGCACGATGACAAAACCTCGCTACAGTACCAAAGAGTAACTGAGGAAACTAGAACTATGAAAGACAAGAACATAAAAACACCATGAAGTCATATAAGAAAACAAAAAGACTCCAGTATGACAGTATGAGAGTGCACAGGCCCAACATAAACACCCAAATCGCTCTGATTTCAGTTTGTCGCTGATTAGCTTTGGTCGATTTGATGGAGCTACAGGGTTCATATTTTCTTCAGCCAGACTCACAGATCTGATTTTTGCATCTGTTGTGGTCACGGAAACGTTGTTGAGACTCGGACAATAAAGGGCATTAAGCTTTATTAGTAGAAACATCCACCTAATGAGTCATTGACGTTAGATTTTTGGTGAGGTTTTGCGTAACCGAAATCATAAAGCTTATGCAAATCTGAATCAATCCATTTTTTATTTAGACATGAAAAGAAACAGGAAATGTGATGTTTTCGAACTCCCCTCACGCTGATATTTCTTTCTGTCTCTTTTCTTGGCTTTTCAGACCATTGGAGAAATCTAACTTCGGTTCCACGAAGAAAAGACTACGAGATCAAACAAGGAATAAAAATTGTATTCCCATCTTCCTATCACAGCCAGCAACACAGCAGGCACCCCAGGATAAAAAGGAGAAGCTTCTGGATGAAGCTGTGCAAGCTGTCAAGATCCAGTCATTCCAAATGAAGCAATGCCCGGTAAGAGGATTTTAGTTTATGGGAATATCATCGTGGTTGGGATATTTGTTTAAAAACTGCCGCTTCTTCCAAATGATGTCCCTGGGGACGTATTTACTCATTGATAAAACTTATTTTTAAGTTTTTAAATAATCAATAGAGATGGGCAGGTGACTGGCTGAGCCATTCGAGCAGCTTTATTTTCTTTCTCTAAAACCAGCTGAGTTTCCTGGGCTGTGTATTCAGGATCATTATTGTCTTGTTGAAACGTCCACCCTCGTTTCATCTTCATCCACCTGGTAGATGGCAGCAGATTTGTATCAAGCATGTCTCGGTACATTTTTTCATTCATTCTTCATTCAAATATATGAAGCGTGTCCATGCCGTATGCTGAAAAACAGCTCTACATCATGATGTTCCCACCCGCAGCTTCACCGTTGGTGTTTTGGGCTCATATGCAGAGCCTTTGACCTCCAAACCTGGTGATTAATATGGCATCCATAGAGTTGCATTTGGGTCTATATTCTCCCAGTATTTCACAGGCTTCACTAAATATTGTTTAGCAAACTTTAAACGCCCTTCAATGTGCTTTTTCTGCTACTGTTGAGTGGGGAGTGTGCATACAGGCCATGGTGGCTGAGAGCATTACTTATTGTTTTCTTTGAAACAATTGTACCTGGTGATTCCAGGTCCTTCTGTAGCTCTCCACAAGTGCTCCTCAGCTCTTAGACAACTCCTCTGATAATTCATTTCTGTCTGAAATCTAGTGTGGAGCCTGTTTGTGGTGAAATGAACCTCAGTGCTCACTGGATCCTTCAGCAGTTCTTCGGTAACCGATGCCATCAGTATGTTTCACATCAGAAAGGTTGTGAAGGTCTTGAGAGCTCAGTGGTTTTACTCATCAGGAGATGTTTCTTGTGTGACACCTTCGTAATGAGACACCTTTTTATAAGCGATCAGTTGGGACTGAACCAGCTGATATTAATTTGCTCTAAGTGTGAAGATTGTTTTCTAATTACTGACAGATTTCAGCTGGTGTCATGACTTTCCCGTTTTTGTGTGATGGTGACTGTACGTAGGGGGGCTGTACATTTGACCTTGAGCTTCACTGTTAGTGACCAATGTTATAGCTGACATTGAAAAAAGTTAAAGAAACTGTATAGAGTAGTGTGTCTTATGAAAGGCGATAAAGAGGGACAGAGAGCTGTACAACTTTTTATTTTTTCAACAAGATGTCCTACGATGTCACACTGATGCCATAACAAGCTGACGTCAGCATGTTGTCATTAAAAACATCGTAAAACATCAACGTTTTAGTACGGCCCGTGCTCTTCAGGGGGCGTCTCTGAGGACTTTAATTCAAATATATAAAAGCGACGTTCCTGACCGCCTGTCTCTGCCGTCCTGCAGCAGCTGGGATGCTATTTGTCACCAACCTGATCCCGACCTTCAAAGCAACCATGGGTGGGGGTGCACACAACCAGAGGGTTAAAGGCAACAAGATTAAGAAGTCTATTGTACAGTTGCAGTAATTTTGGTTAAGCCATTGTCTCCATTCACAGTTTTCTGTAGTGTGACTGTAACACAAACTAAAGTAGCTCACTAGGGTGGATCATTACGTGCTTTACAAAATCAGGCCTGAATCTCTCAGGCCCCCATTTGACCCTGGACTGGATACACATTTAAGAAAACCGATATATTGGGATACTAAGTCATGGTAAAGATGATATTATTTGCCATCTTGACCTTGACATGTACCTCAGCCAATCATAAGAGTTTGCTATGACAGCGCAGGTACTGATGTCATCAGGGAAATCTCTTGTTTAGAAACTCTTAAATGTTAGACAGAAACACACACACACACTTGGGGTGGGAGGTAAAAACCACCTCTATCAAAATGTTTCACTGTGTGAATTCTTTTAAAGATGATATATCAATAGGAAAATCCAGCCTGACAGCTGTGTATTGTGAAATAACTCTTTGGAGCAAAGTCAGTGCCATGTAGTACTGAGACTGAATTAACTGGAGGCTGACAAGCAAGTTATAAATACTCCCATGTTGTAGATGCATGCATGGTTTTATTATTACTGCCTCCCTCTGTGTGGCTCACTCACTTTGCATTTATGCCTCTGTGTTTGTTTGGGCTTCCTTACTGTACCATTCGGGGATTCCTTTGGTTTTGCAGTTCCAATGTCCACAAGCTATTAAAAATGATAAGAAACAAACCACTTTACTCTTTTTCTTTATCTCATTGTGAAATAACTCCACCTCTCTTGGACCCACAGTAAGTCGTGGCTGCATCTCTGCTCAGGGGTATCGGCAGATGACAGAAAATGGTAAAATATGATGAATCGAATGAGGTTTTGCAAACTGTTTTTCCTTGGACGCGGTTTCTAATCCTCTATTTTCACCCAACAGTGTGATTAGTCATGACTGTTTATTTGTTGAACAGGTGAAAAACAGAATATAGGGTGAGTCTGCCTGTAATTTAAACAAAATATATATATAACATGTATGTTTTGAGTGTTGGTTTCATACTGACCCTGAAAACTTTTATTAAAATTTGAAAACGAGCACGCCCCAAAAACTGTAAAATGAAACTCCCAAGTGCTGCCCTCTAAAAATACATGTGCAGCTCTTGTCGTTTCCTGAACGGTTCAGAAGGGCTGCCTGTTCCACCAACTTGGTTTAATTACGCTGATGTGAGAAGCCAGCGAGAGCTTGTTAAGCCTCTCTGATTGTTCTCCTCTGGAGTCCTTCCCCCATCTCTCCCCCGACGATGACACTGCCCAGCATCACACCGGCTCAATTATCCGTGAAATATTCCCCCACATGTGTCCTCTGATGATGCATTATAGTGAGAATGACTCTCTGGTTGTGCTTTTTAGCTGTGTGACGATCCCACAGTGTGCAAATATAAAACAGAAAAAGGAAGACCTGCGTGTGAGATTTGAGCGTCTTTTTCTTACCTTTAATTATCCAGCTGATGTTACTTATGGCTGCTTGTTTCTGGTCTTTCTCTCTCTCCTTCTGTGGAGCAGATTGGCGAGTTGCTGGTCACGGTTGCTATGACAACAGCAGGAGCACCGGCGACTGGTGTTAAGTTTGCTTTTCATGGTATAGATTGGGCCCATTGTTCTATTTATCCACGAAAAGGGGTCGGTGTGTTGGACAATATAAACGTGGCATGAAAATAAGCTGTGCTGTTGTAAAATGCAGTGGGATGCGATGTGAATGACATCTGAAGAAATTTGAAGAGATCCAGCTTTTTGTTATTCAGTGCCAGAACCACAATGTGATAGAAAAACTCCAGCCTCATCTTTAATTCATGTTTTACCACTTCACAAAAAAAATACACCCAGCTTTTCCAAAACAATCCAGCTCTACAAAAGCCCTGCATGTGTGTTCAAACTAAACCTGCTTCCTTGCTTGAATCAGGCCAGGGAAGAAAGAAAACAAGTAACAAGAAAGGAGGAGAGCTGCAAAGCGTTGTCAGGTGACCGAGGTTTTTCATCAAAGGGAGCACTGTAACTGCCAGTGGCAATCATGTATGGAGCCTCTCCGGAGCCTGTAGGTGGTTGTCAGCGCCGGGACGAGAACTTCGCGGCTCATTCGTCTCCCGGTTGCTCGGATCGTCCCTGCAAACTGGGCCGCATTGCTGGGCACCGACGCAGACATGCAGGATCACTTCAGCTTGGGGACAAAGAATCATTTGCAGTACAGAGACACACTGCTAAGGTTGAACATACGGCAGAAAATATAAACTTGCACATGCTCACACTGTACACTCATTATCGCAAGTTTATGTGTAACTGAGTCCAAAGCAGTTGTTTGGTTAGAGGAGGGGGACGAATCCAGCATCCAATGATTGATTACAGTATTTGGTCAGACACGTGGAAAAAGAACTGGCATATGTATAATAGCACTATTCTAGTCTCACTGGCAGCTTGAAGCTTCAGTGACCTCACATCTGGACCTAAGGCAAACTTTGAAACACCAGTTAACCTACCGTGCACGTCTTTGGGCTTTGGAGGAAAGCAGAGCGCTAAAGCCCCAGGTGGTGCTAACCTCTGCACCGCTGTGCTGCTGATGCACAAGATGGAGATTGAATACATTAGATGCTTTTTCACTGAGCCTAAATAAACACTGGCACCTTAAAATCTAAAAGTAAATTTAATATTTTCTGTCATTTACAGATATTGTCATTTAAAATCTAGGAGAAACGGTGCAGTTGTGCAGCTTTCCAGTCCTCAAAAAGGCCCAATAATAAGCCCCCAGAGGTACAAAGGTACAGAGCTGTGGAGACCGGGCTTTGTACGATTAATGTTAAGTGCAGCTGAACAAAGCATCCGTGTTACGGTCTGCATTGCTTTCCATGTTTTTGCTACTATAACACAGTGTTATCCAAACTGAACTGTTTCTTTTCTAATTATTGTTTCCATGTTCCACAAATTTATGGGCGAACAGGCTATTGCACAATCCGTTCCAGGAAACGCTGCTGCATAATGTTTGTTTTTAACCGCCGTCACCACAACGTAATGACTGTTACCGCACTTATATGCTCATTTAGAGCTGCAAGGTGTCCTTTATTGCAATGATTTAGTCAGTCTTGTCCAAATGCAGAATAGATTTTGTTTCGTATTCATCTTCACAGTAGTGTTGATGTCATTCATATTAGGACAGTGTTCTGCCACCTAAAACTCAAACATGTGGTAAAACACACTGTGGCCGTTCTTCACTTCTGCTTTCACTCAAAATATTACAGCGGTGAAGTGTGAGTCTCTATGTGCTACCTTCTCATCTCCATGTAAACTTGATATGCAGTCGGAGCACTCAGCATGTGTGGGAATGCATATGAAGGGATGCAGTCGCTGTGGGAGATTTTTGGCTCTCGACTCCAGACTGAAAGAAGAAAATCACTCTAAAATAACTTTGAGGGGAAGACTGCACAGGTTCATCCAAGTGGCAACCAGTACAGCTGAATGTTAAAGCCAACTGTGGATGAAACTTAATACTGCACCAAACAATATTTCTTATATTATCAGTCAATCGATAATTGTGTTTGATGTGAAGGAGAGCTCTCTGGCCGAGGGTTCCCATGCAGCTGTTTAGTTCCTCTCAGCTCTCTCTCGTAGTCTCTTAGGTCAGGCTAGCTGCTCAGCACAGGGGAGCATGCTATGGAGCCACACATTTCCTGTGAGAGTTGGTAAAAATGGCACTTATCCATATAAGTCCATATGTCCATATGTTAAACTACTACAAGACTCACTCACATACGGGTGCTTTTGTTCTATGCCAAAGAGTTTTTAGACTCGAGGTTCATTTTCTCACCCAGTGATACTTTGACTTGTCGGTTGAGGGAGGTTATGATTAACTCCCCTGCTCTACTTCCTGAGCCACGACCATCACAGCTCTATTCTGGTGGAGACCAAAACAGAGCTAAAGGGAGACCGAACGGTAACTGTGAACCATTTATAGTCTGATATGTACAGTATTTTAGAGGATTGATTCATCTCAGCAGTGTTTTTAGGGAATTTGTCTAAATAAAACATGCTCTTATTTTGAAAAGGAATCTATGGAATATACTGTTCAAAAACATTTTTATCAGTTTTTTTAACAAATGCTAAGCAGCCTGGTGGCTAAAAGCGAGCGCTTCGATTGCTCTAAGAAAGCTTTTTACTTAATAATGTGATTTATGATCAATACAGCTCAACAATTCACTCCACAGTTGTTTTGTATGAAGTGTTTTCATCATGTTGTGGAGTACATCTGCACCCAAATGACCAAAAATCCATTAATGCCATGTTAAACTGCAATTTCTTTAATGTCCTCAGCTTAAATGTAATAGCTTACTTTCTTCTATTCCTGAAAGGGTTTGTTTGATCAAGGGCACATTTACACTTCCATTAGCTGATGTCTTTAGCCACTCTGGTGCAGTTTCAAACAATCTGAAACTGTTGCCTAATTACACATCCAGCAGCATAAGGAGCAACATTAAAATTTATTCTGAATCATGTTTATGGCCAAAACTATTTTCTCTTTCCTTTCGGCTCCATATTCCTTTGGGTCTTTAAGTATTAAGCTGCTAAATGCTGCACTATGTTGGGTGATTATTGATTGTCTGCTGTTTGCTATCAGGCTAGTTTTTGTTGTTTCTTTATTCATGGAGCATCTGCTGCTAAAAACCTGACGAGTAAAGCAGCGAGAGTGAAGACAAACAACAAAGCTGTGAGCGTCAAAACCAAAATAATTAGCTGAAAGATGCTAAAAAGCATTTGACAGCTGAGAGGAACTTTACAGTCAGGTGGAAAGCTCTGCATTTCCCATTACACGCAGTCACTTTTCTATTCTGTCACTGATATAAAAGTTTCAAAAGTGCAACTTTAATAAGAATATTTTTTCTGGCTATGTGCTTTGATTAGCTCGTGTTCCTTCTGTGGTATTTCCTGCTTTGTCATCTCATTTCACCTCCGCGCAGCCCTGCCTCTGCTCTATAGTCCAAATTTTAATTTTGGATGAGCGTTACGAGCACAAATGTGTGGCTGAGGAGGAGAGATGGAGATCAAGCCGAGCTGAGGGAACCGAGGCCGAAATCTGGAAAGCAATTCCTGCCGGTCAGGCCAGAGTTGGAGGAAGTAAAAAGCAGGCAACCCAGAAGGTCACAGCTTTTGTTGAAACTGTTGAAACGACATCTATTACCAGGGATCTGGAACATATTACCTTTTGTGCTCCGGGTAATAAACTCGGTTTAGCCGTAGATACGTTTCCGCTGTGTTTTCCTGCCCATCATGTCGGTCACATTCAAACTTTCAGTAACCTTGGCTTTGCCATGGGAACTCATCATTAAAACCACGTTCACGTGGAGCGGCGTGAGACTGTCGGATTCATCCGGTGTTACGTTAGGATAAGACGTGCGTGTGATGACATTTGGCTTAATCGAGGAGCTCCGGCTCACTTCTACATCTGAGAGGGAGAGGAGGGCGAATGTGAGGTGCTTTGTTTGCTTTGATGAATCCTCTTTCTCCTAGATTAAATACGTATCTGTCTCCAAAAGTGTAATTGACAGCGAGCAAGAGCATTTGAACTGTACCACCGGCCTCACTCTGCCACACTAATAAGCTACATTTCAGCTTTGATGTGCAAGTGTGTCACCTCCTGAGGAGAGAAGCAGAGGGAGGGGACGCACCTTCCCTCTCTCCCTTTTTCCAACTCCTCCACTCACAGATATTATCAGAGTATCTGTGAGACGCCATCTGAAGTGGGATACACACACACACACACACACAGTTCTGTACATCAAATTATTAATCACCATAACAAGGAATCGTCAGCAGCGCCCACAAGCTGGCACAACAGAAAGTGGCAGTTCTGACTGTGGCTAAAGGAGCGATATCCATAATTAACTGATTGCAGAGATGCCACATGGGACAGGCAGCCTTCCTGACAAATTGCAGAGCATAAAGTGAAGATCAATAGGATGGAAGGAATAAAAGTCACCCCGGAAAATTCATTTTTTTAGTCCGTCACAATGTTCCCGTCTGTGTGTGTCCATCAGTCTTTTCACGTCCCGCCTCTTTGACATCCTCCCTCATTAACATGCCTTTTAACGGCGACATATAAATGACATTTAAACATAAATCACAAACATTAACATTTATAAACATGAGGGTTTATGATGGCTCGGTAATGAGGTTGTTATAAATCCCTAGGCCACAGTTCACAGTGCCAGCAGACGCATAAACTGCAAAGTGCACTTTAACAAGGGCGCAATGTGGTGTCTCGCCACCTCGCTGTCCCAAAAGTCATTGACGTCACTGGATGACTGATTTATGGGCTCGTGCTGCAGGTGACACACATATGCATATATTCATATAATGTACATAATGAACCCAGATGTGCAGATTCAGGCTCAGATCCTTCTGAGAAGCCTTAGGTGGGTTCTGGGGGAAAACGTCCTGTTTGGCTCGGGCCTTTCTGTGTGGAATTTGCATGTCTGTCTGTGTCTGTGTGGGTTTCCTCTCAAGATCAGACATGCTGATTCAGCTAATGGGACGTAGGTGTGGATGTGAGACCGGTGGCCTGTCCGGTGTGTACCCCATCTCTCACCCTATGACAGCAGGGGAGGTTTTCTTAAGCAGTTAGGAAAATGACTGGATGGGTTTTCCAGCAGAAGGCATCGGTGTTAACCACAAAGCATGTCTCGCAGCCATTTCAATGCCAGAGCATTTGAAGGTCATAGATCTGTTCCCCCACACTTGTGTTTTATGAATGTGGCATTTCCACTGTGCGCACTGAAAAAGTCAGGACCGCAAAGAGCCTCGAAAAACCCGAGGATGTCCCCGAACAACATAACTTAATCGAAAATCAGTGACCAAGTTGGGAGTTTCACATCCAACTAATCTGCTTTATCTGGATACATTTGACAAGCACGCTTAGAAGCCCTGTCTTTATATTTTTGAATACCTGAGATTAAATGGACCCTTTTTGTCAAAAACGATTTCTCAACTCACGATTAGATCAATACTGAGAATCCCGAACAACAAAGACGGAAAAATCCACAAAGAGTCCGAATGAAAAAAAGTCAGAGACACTGACGTGCACGTTGCAATTAGCCACCGATAAATAAGTAAATACATAAATGATGACGTTCAAATGATGTGGTGACACTACAAAATAACAAAATATTATTTGTAAGGACTGAGATGACTTCAGATTACTCGAAATTCTCCTTTATTTGAAGGGAGGTTTGTCTGTTACACACTTTACTTTGAGTGATGTTTGTTCATCTACATTTTTATTTTTTGTTGCCATTATTCCCTCCCCATGTGATCAGAGTGTGATAGATCCCTGGGCTTTAAATTAAAAAACAGACGACCCCCACACCTGATTGTCATTCCACTGACTGAAGAAAGTGGAAAATCAGAAATTAATCAGAAAATCAGGTTCTTTCAATCCTGCCAAATGCTGCTAATTCTCCAGGCTTACGCACACCCACAGATGTGCAACGGTTGATCCTCTTCCTCAATAAATAAATTAATGACCCAGATGTTATATTTTATTTCACCTTTAATTCAATTCTCTTTCTCTGCTTTTGGGAGAAAATCTGATGATGTTTCATAATGATGCATAATGTTAGCAAATCTCAAAGATAGATAGATAGATAGATAGATAGATAGATAGATAGATAGATAGATAGATAGATAGATAGATAGATAGATAGATAGATAGATAGATAGATAGATAGATAGATAGATAGATAGATAGATAGATAGCAAGCACTTTGGTACATTTAAGGATAAGTGCTGTAAGAAAGAATCGACGACTACAAAAACAACAGCAATAAAGTGCAGCTTGAATGATGCTTGTACAAGGAAAGCCATTACGGAGTGGGTCAATAGTGTAGGACAAGCAGTCTGCGTATTAAACTGATCATGACATCAAGCTAAAGACAGAAAAGGCCTCTGAAGACTTCCTTTTGGCAGCACTTTATTCATCTGCAGCAGAGCCTTTTCATTAGGCACTGGACATAATAGATGATCCATTGATTCTCTCTTTCGCTCTGTGTCACTCCATCTATACCAGCGCCGTCAAAGACTCTGCAACATTTCTGAGTTTTCGACTGTGGCGAGCGATCAAAAACAAACATTAATCTTGATTATAGTCCACTCTGAGACATGAGAACAAGATCGTTTTTGTCTATTCATCATGCCGCCTCCTCTCTTAGAACCAGAGAACCGGGCCTCGGCTCCTTCTAAGCATTCAGTTCAGATTCTGTTTTCATGTGAAGGGTTAAAGGTAACCGGAGGGGAGAAAGGAAAAAGGAGAAGATGCAATTAAATTTTGCCACCACCTATTTTCTGCTTTCCCCAAAGTCGTGGCTGCACAGCAAGTCCAAAGCTGTGCATTCAGAGTTTTGAGGATCAAATCAGCGGCTGTAATTTTTTACAGCTATGTGCTTCTGTGTGAACTCCCCGAGGAGGCAATAGTGGGCTTGTAATGTACCAGTTTACAGCAAGTACTGAGTGATGCAAGTCTTTATGGTTATATTACCTGTAGATTGTTATATAACTGCAACCACAGCGTCTAAGTGTTGGAGGAAAAGCAGATAGGTCTGGCCCGAGTTCGCCTTACAAACGATGCACGTTGAAGACTCAATTAGAGCTCAGCGCGGGGGCAGAAGAAAGAGGCAGCATTCACCATTGCTAGGTGCTAAATGTTAGCAATCAAGCAAACAAAGGACAAAATATATGATGAACAAATGAGCAATTAAATTCATACAAGTATATATAAATATACATTTAAAAAGTGTGTGACATATAGCTAAAGCTACAGTAAAAACATTACTAGGGAGGTCGTCATGCTTAACTCCAAAGCCAAACTTCATGCTGCACAGCCCACACCAGCTGCCTGAAGGGCCGATGTCAGGTGGGTGTGAAATGCACTGCTGGTGGCATGAAAAGCACAAAAGCAGATGGATGACACGTCAATACTTCTGTGAAAGTAGCTCCAACTGGCTCAGTGTACCTGCCAGTGGCTCACCCCCCACAACCAGCTGAGTCCAATGTTTCACTGAGCACTTACAGTGTCATGAAGAAGAAAAAGAAAAAGAAGAAGAAGAAGAAGACGTGTTTGTGATTCAACAACTGCAGAAGAATAAAGCACTGATGAAAGAAGACAGGGGCGTGTCCAGATGGACGGCATGGGGTGGCACTGCCCCTCCCCACTTATTTAAGTGCAGCAGTAAAGTGATATGCACAGTAATGAGTCTATCATTACAATCAGTGCATTAAGTCTAGTTTGTTGCTAAAATGTATGACTTTAACTTTTAAGGGATCTTAACACTTGTTTGCCACTTTGTCAAACAGCCAATAAAGAGAAAATCATTTCAGAATTCAATTTTTTTATCACTATTTTACACACTTATTTATTTCCCTTCAAATACTTTGGCTCAGGGGGTTGGGAAGCATATCTGTAACCGGAAGGTCGCTGGTTCGATCCCCGGGCTCTCTGTCCTGGTCGTTGTGTCCTTGGGCAAGACACTTCACCTACCGCCTACTGGTGTTGGCCAGAGGGGCCGATGGCGCGATATGGCAGCCTCGCTTCTGTCAGTCTGCCCCAGGGCAGCTGTGGCTACAACCGTAGCTGCCTCCACCAGTGAGTGAATGCGAGAGAGAATGAATAGTGGCATTGTAAAGCGCTTTGGGTGCCTTGAAAAGCGCTATATAAATCCAATCCATTATCATTATTATTATTATTTCCTGTGGGCGCTCCCTGCCTTGTTCATGGTCCACCGTGCTGATTGGTGGTGTGGTGTACTTTTTGTCCAAAATGTGCACCGTAACTCATTATGCAGGTACAAAGACTTCTCTTTGCATCAGAGTGGTTCGGTGATAGCTGCCGGTGCGTACAGCAAAAGGATAATGTGGATAGAAAATCATTCAATCTTATTAAGTTTCCACTCGCTCTCTAATGGCCACTTGAAGTTGGTTCTAAAAGCTCCCATGTTATATAGTCCAACTTAACAGCATTAAAAGGGATGTTTGCAGCCTGGTACATAAAGCAGTTTCAGTCTCTGTAGCTAGTTAACCCCTTTATAACCACTTTAACACAACTCACCTGTTTAAAGTGCATTAAGACTTAAGTCACGCATTATTTGAGATGTGGCCACTTTAAGTGAAAGGGACTTACAGTGGCCTTGTTTGTGCTGTCGGTGCCTTTTGGAGCATTTTTTGTGCTCACTATAATAACTTGGTTTACTCCAGGTACTCTCAGCCTGTGTACGAAATTAAAATTGCTGTGTTATTCTTATATCTTTTCATATTTTGCATCTTATTGGCTGGTGTTCCTGAGTGAGTGATGCACCCATACGGTTTCGGTTTATGAATAAACTTGAAACCAAGCTGCCTATTACCAGCTGATAAATTAGCACTTCACACTCCAGTCATGTCACGGACATTTCTGGCTCCAAGCATACATAACATAGCATAACAGTCATATTGTGTGACTACAATTTTATTTATATAGCTATACCCATATGGAAAAGATACATATAAATCTTATAAAGTTTGTATCTGTCTTGTGTGAAACTTGTATGAAAAGCATACAAGAGTGAAAACAGATATAAGATCCCTTGAAAAATTATATAAATGAAACTTGCATGTTTTGGATACTAAAACAATATATGAAAGTAATGAGAAAGTGGCCACGTTCATGAGTGAATCATATAAGCCATATATCCCAACACATTTCACCTCAGGGTGCTTTATATTGTAAGTAGGTACCCAACAATAATACAGAGAAAGCCCCAGTAATAATAACACAACCCCCTATGAGCAGCACTTTGGCGACAGTGGGAAGGAAAAACTCCCTTTTAACAGGAAGAAACCTCCAGCAGAACCAGGCTCAGGGAGGGGCGGGGCCATCTTTTATATAATGTGTATGATTACTAACTTCAGACCCAGCCCAGCTGTTTCCCTGCTTTACTTAGTCATACTCAGCTAACTGGCTTTAGACTGAGAAAGGTGTGTTGTTTAAAAATGAGGCACAAAAAACGTTCGTGTTTAAACAACAGGCTGTTACACCATCAACATGTTCAAAATGTCATAAAGGTTCAGTTCTTAAATTGTGAAACTGTCAGATTTGTTTTCGTCCTTGTAGCAAAAATGTACATCAAATCACAAAATACAAAACAAACAAAAACAAATCACCAACCAGCTTTTGTTTAATCAGCTGTAGAGAACAGGTCAATCCAAACTGAGTGAAAACATATTTCATGGTGATGTATAAGTAATGATTTCTAAGTCACTGAGTGTAAGCGATGCTAAATTATGATAGGACTGTGTGTTTAATGACAGTGCAGTAACTCTCATTAACATCTGACATCTGTCTGCATATTAACAACTCATTTAGTCTAAGGAGTTAAAGACACCTAACCAGCAATGAGACATAAAATAATACACACTGAGTAGTTGAGATTTCTAGATTGTTACAAGAAATTCTTGATTACTTTGTGATATATGGCTTACTATTAATTACCCGTCAAGTAAAGTAGAGCGATGGATTAGCAGACCTTTCTTTCTTTCTTTTTTTTTGGTCATAATTCAAGACAAACAGAAAGGAGACAAATGATTTGATTTACCAGAGTTCAGTTAATATTCACGTCCATAAACCTTCTGAGGTATCGTCCATAATGTTAAAATGAACAGCTATCGGCATAATTACAGCCATATTGACATTATTAATTAAAATGTGTTGGGGTTTTTTAATTGTCTGAACCCACCATAAATCAGTAACAGATGTGATAACAGAGCATGTAGCAGTTCACCAGTTAGCCGGCCCGCACTGAGCGGCGCTGCGTTAGCCGCTCGTTTGGCATACAGGTGTGAATATTAATGTAAACATGCTCTGCATGGACAATGTTGTGTTTGTGTTGCTTTTTTGTTTGTGTTACTCGTGTATTAATTACGCAACGGGGGCGAAATTAATTATTCAGCATTTATCTTATCTGGAAACCTATAAGCAGTGTATAAAATCACATACGGACTTGATTGTGTAGCTTTTGATTTTGTTCTTTTGTTTAATTTGATTGCTTCTCCTGATTCGTTTCCAGCTGGGTCTGCATCTCCTAAACACTCTGATCTTTGTCCCGCTGGTTTGTGTTCTTTTCACTGCTTTTTAATTGGATGGCGGCCATTTTATTTTCCATTGCGTTCCACGATGCTTTTAATGTTCTGCTGTTTCTGCTTGAAGACATTCAGTGCATGTTTTTGCTCTGCAAGTTTAAAGTCGCAGCACAGCACATGAAGACTATTGTCTGTTGGAGATGTTCACGTTTGCAGAGCATCTTTTACAATCCTGTAAATCTTCACTGATTGCTGCTATCGTTCAGGTAGGTGGTTGAGTCATGTGTATGTATATTGTGTTTATATATGTGTGTGTGTGTGCATGAATGTGTCTAATAGCCCCGCAGCAATTTCACCCCACGTTAGATGTGATGGATCAGCCACACGCTGCCACACACCTTAGAGCTGCAGGTGTAAAAAACAGTCAACACATGTATCAAGGAGCCACAGAGAGCAGCGTGATACTGCAGGGCTGATGCAAGATGACAAGGGAATAATAATGAAACACAGCTGCTGTTTTGCCACTGACCTGGATTGATACAGTACAAAGAGAGACACAGACGAGCTCAATCCTCCAACACAGCTGGTTCTCCGCTGAAACAAGCTGCCTCTAATCCCATTTGTCAACTGCAAAGATGCGCTTCGATTTTAGGGTCGTGGCGCCCAACAGCAAATTCAAACGCGTCTAAATGGCAGCCATCACCACTCGGGATGGCTTTCCAGATGCGCGTGTTTTCGCGTGTAAGCCCAGACGTATAGGTCAGCACAGTCAGCGAGCGATGTGCTGTGGACTGTCAGCGTAGCTTACTGTAATAAGACATCACAAGCATGTGCGCTGCGCATACAAACACGAGTTTATCCCCTTTCTGCCACAGAGGCCTCAACATTAAAAGGGGCTCGATTGCTCACTGTACATCTCTGCCTTTGTGCGTGAAGGCAGCATAAATAATACACATGATCAGTTTCCTTATTGTTTGTCTTTGATGCAGCAGCAGCCTCCTTCTGTCAACCTGGCTTCTCTGCCTCGTCTTTGTTGGTTTTGATGCACATTTAACGAGGTTGTACTCAGTCGTTCGGCATGTTAAGTGGATGCCACTGTGCGCTGTATACTCAGTGGATTGTGCGAGTGAGTCTTGTGTACTGGGGGACCGCTGGGTTTTGTTGTTGATGTGTCTCTGTCCTGGCAGTGGCAAACAATACCAAAGATCTGTGTGAAGAAGGAGTCCAGGGTGCCTCTTTTGTGAGATCTACACCCTGAAACAGAATTTTTTAAACTGTCCATGCTGTGATCTTGGACTTTATATTTCTCTAAATAAACAAGCTAGTTTTAGTGTTGTTGCAAACTGAAATTAGGCGCTAATCTGTGATAGACGCGCTGCCTTTTTTCCTCTGCAGAGACAGATTAAAGCTTTGGCTCTTGTTTGCTTGCTGGGCCTGTTTACACTGTCCAAGTGTTTTTTTAAAGCCTCTCTCGTTTTGTGCAGATCCCCCCTTTAATGTGTTTTCCCTGGCTGAGACTGTGGCACAGAAAGCACACAGATGATAACTGATGATAGGAGCGTGAGTCATTCCATGACCTTCCAAGCATTCAACTCATTTGACTTTGATGTGTAAAGTAGACCAATGAATGGAGCAGCGGCTGTGCTTTAATTTTGGTCTAAATTACAAACTCAAATGAGTAAAGCGTTAAGTGAACAATAGCAAGGTGCAAGGGGCCCACACTCATTTTCCCGTGACACAACAGTGCCACCTACTGGTGTCTACGTGTGATTATGTGTAAATGTGAGTCCTAGGAAGCGTTTGATTTTCTTCCTTTCACGTTTTTTCTCTGATGTTTGTTCACGAGTGTCTAAATGCTTCTGTCTGTGCACTAAAAATCCACTTTATAAAGTTTTGTAAGCATGTAACGCTCTGTGTTGTGAGCACTCACTGCTTTCTTTGTGTTTTTCACCCTGAAAAAATCAATAAACGGAAGTGCTTAAAGAAAATCCCCCTGATTGAAATCGAGAATCTGTGAATATGTGCACATGCAGTATCTGCACAGCGTGAGTTCAAAGGTCAAGTGAACTCTAATAGATTGATTAGAAATAGGATGCACAGATGGGGATGGGAGCACGCTGATTCATTGACCTTTAATTGTGCAAACAGACGGCACTGCCTTTTCATGAGACCTTCGATTTCATCATATTCTGAGGCACACGTGGGTATGTGTCGAAGCATTAGTGTGTTTGCACATTTAAAAGCTTAATTAATCAGTGCCCTGCTGTTCCCTCTATCCTGTCTAACTTTGCTATC
The DNA here is from genome assembly GCF_051167445.1 of Perissodus microlepis. Taxonomy (NCBI): domain Eukaryota; kingdom Metazoa; phylum Chordata; class Actinopteri; order Cichliformes; family Cichlidae; genus Perissodus; species Perissodus microlepis. The sequence goes on along the minus strand of NC_140475.1, from coordinate 1,359,924 downwards.
TGTAAGCCGAGCTAATATAACTGGACTTTGGTGGACGATGACTTTTTTTCCTTCTTTTTTGTTGTAGTTTTGCCTCGATTACACAATCAACATGTGATCGAAGGGCAGACTTCCAGCTCTAATTCCAGGGGTTTAACAGAAGCATTGCTTTCAATAAAACACTTTCATCCCTATAGACAGATTTAAATCCACAATCTCTTCTTTTCACCAAGATTTCCAAGAGCTGGACACCATGGAAAGGAGGCAGCGACTTTTAAGGAAAAGTCACGTGACATAAATAAGGCAACTCTGAAGTTGAGCTTCATAGGTGTTCACGTTTAACCTGAAATATAATGGAGTAATACTATTATTAACTGTAACCTCTGAACATCAGTGAATTTCTGATTGCAAGTTCAAAAATAAACCCATAACTGAAAGTCCAAAGAAGGCAGGAAATCACGAGGAGTACTGGGAGATTTGTTCGTAGTCGAGCAGCCAGTGACAGTGACAGCCAAATGCCTTCCTGTAACTTTCACTTGCAGTGCTGTTGCTAGGCTGCCTAAATTGGCCTGTTGTTTCCTTGTTACTGTAACAAGAGCAACGCATGCAAATCATTGCCTGGAGCAAGCAGAATACAGTTTTCCTCTTATCTCTCTTCACTGGTCCCCAGATTCCTGGTAAATGAGATTAAATCATCACGAATCAACAGTCTTCACAGCCTGAATCTTATTATGTAATGATTGAAAACCTATGAAATCCCTTGATGCTGTCTCCATCAGGGAAATGTCTTATCAGGCACCAAGCTTTACTCCCTGTGCTTCAGATGTGTGCTACTTTTGTCAGCCAAACACAGTCACTGAAATGTCATTTATTCCACATGCTGATCTTTTCCCTCTCAAAATCAATACTGCACACTGTGCTTAATTCAAAGAGGCAATACAAATGTTTTTGTCTTAACTCATAAATCGCTTTCCTCACCAACAGACCACATGAGGCTTCAGCACTGTGTGTGAGGAGGTGGTATCAGATGACGGTGCGCTCTTCCTTCCTCTTTACCTTCAGTTATATCACCACTAACTGCCACCTCCAGAGCTTCTCAGAGGATACAGGCTTCGTTGGATGTGGACCTGAGGCGAACCGATCTTGAGCATAGGAAGGTTATCACACACTCACTCTCATCTGGTGTAACTCGACAACCTGCACATCAGCACCAGCGTATCAAAACAAGATGTTGGTTGATTTCTGGAGAAAGCCAAGCTCATCGGTGAGCTCGGTCTCGGCTTTCTCCACAGAATTTCTCCACAGGTTGGACTGGTGCAAATTGCCAGGTGATAACAGATAACACTCGTGCTCTGCTCAAGAAAGGCCAAAGTTGGCTCCCTCTGCTGGACAGGCTGAGCTCTTTTGAGGTGTGCAGGACATTACTGAAGACCTTTCATGACGTAGGTCCTCCTCAGACTGTATAATACCCACACAGGATAAAGGTGTTTAAAAAATGCATGTGTGTTATCATCACTCTCACTGCGCTATATGTACATATTGTTTTACTTTATTTTACTTTATATAGAAACCATCTGTACATAGTTTAGTATTGTGGCTTATTGTGCACTATTTGTATTTTATATCTCTCATTCACTGCTTCTTTCTCCTCGTGCTCCTGTAACAAGGGAATTTCCCCAGTGTGAGATTAAATAAAGGCTATTTGATGTGATAGACATAAACATTAATCACACAGTGTTTCAGGTATAGAGTAATTACACCATCAGCTGTTGGTTGATTTCCTGCTAGCCTTGCTCTGACTCTACAATAATAAACAGGTTCTTATGTCGCACTTTTCTATGCTGGTTGAGCTTCAAACCCTTTGGTGCAACATGCCTCATTCACACTTAGATTAATGTAACACAGACCAACTCTGGGTTCTTTATTTTGCCCAACGATACTTTGGCATGCAGACTAGAGCAGCCAGGAAGTGAACCACCAACCTTCCAGTCAGAGGATGGCCAGCTCTGCCTCCTACTGAATTTCTCGGAGGATAAAGTTTCATCTAATCTATCTAATCTGAACCACAGGCAATGACCAGCAGATCACAGGCATCCAGTATCTTTTGATGATGTCGTATGAATATGAATATGATGTGATATCCAAAGTCTTTGCGATTTACCTCTGAGAAACGCTCCTTCTCTCTTTTTATACCCAATCGTATTACTGACCTGCTGCCAATTAACCTTTTAAAGCTACGATAATTAATTAGATTTGCAAATCATTGCATTCTGATATTATTACTATTTAGACACAGACATTTAATCCCATATTATATTAGATATTAGAGAATAATCCCACACTGGGAAAATCCACGTTACAGTAGTTCACGGGTCAGGAAGAAAACGTGAATAGTTGTTGTCCGCGTGTCTTGGGCGGCTCTGCTTTAGTGTTTCTTTAAAATAGTTGAAAATAGCTGCCTGCCTAATATAGAGAACAACATTGGTATTCTTGATACAGTGCACTGGGCTGCTGGGACACGCTGGGTCCTGATATTGCATGTACTGCAGATAAGAATAGTTAGACACGTACCACTCACCTAAATGTTATTGCAAACCAAGCTCTGTCTCCATGGCAAAAGCACTCCTGATGGCAGTGGCCTTTCCCTTTTTCATCAACAGCATGCACTTAAATATATATACAACAAAAACTCAAGGCAGCTCCAGGGATCTCAGTGTGATCGAGCATCATTGGCAGAGGACGTCTGACGTACAGAGACGCCGCTCGGCAGCCCACAGGTCCAAACTGGATGTGCAACTGTCCTCGTGCAAAGCGGCTCGCGGGTTACACATCCACGTCTTTCGTCTGTGTTTGGGAGGACATGTGAGCAAACAGAATTTTTTCCCTTTTTTAGATCACAGCAGTGTCTTTCCTGAGCGACATACATGTGCTGAGCATTGGTGTGTTATTAAGCATGATGACTAAAGCCCGAGAACACCCAGTTATCTCATCAGTTCATGTTTCCGATGCCCCTGTCTGTCAGTGTCACTGCAAAGAGACATGCTTTCCTTCTTCCTGTTGCATTACAAGAAATGAGCTGCTGCGTGAGAGCGGCACACTGAGATAACTGCCATTAGGACCCACACACTCTAACCCCGATGGCGAATGCATTATAGATGGCCACTTCACAATGTGTCAAATCATATCTTGATTTGCATGTGTATCACACATTTGATCTTCTTCAAGCAGGAATAACAACCAAAGCAGAGAGATCTGAGAGACTTTCAGCGCTAGAAGAGGGAGAAGCATGGAGCTCAACACTAATGAAGACGTCTTTCTGCTGAGGTTCAGAAATGATGTTGGGCTTGTGATGTTTTCCACAGCGAATGTGTTTGTGCTACAGAGCAGACTTTGCCTGTTCAAATGAATAGCAAAGGATGCTTTGCAGTGAGCGTGTGCTACTTCCCTGACTTTGTTTTTCAAACCTAAACTGAAATATCTGCAAAAACCAGTGTTTAACAGCGATGACACCTACACCTTTGTAAATGCACAAAAGCCATCTGTTAAGTCCGTAGCAATACTGGCAGTCTTGTAGCCAGAGCACATCGAAGCACAAGCTGTGGGAGTGGTAGTAAGCCTCTTAGCGTTTGCCAACACTATTGTGTTGTACATTGTACAATTAGTGCAGATAATTTCATTCATGGTTTAGTCTTCTGTCTACAGGAGCTTTCTTGGAGCCTGCCAGGAGGATTTACTCTAATCTATGGGTCTGTCTGGGATTCTACCTGGGTGTATTGTGACAAACTATTAATGCACACCCGAATGCAGTTCTTAGAGACATCAAAATAAAATAGAGTAAAACATACAGTGAAAAACCAGAACACAAATCACATACACACTAAGAGCAATTCGCCTGTTTAACCATTTATGTCAGAGAGCAGAGCGTGGCGTCGTCATCTTCAATCACAATTATCTTGAGTTTGTCTAGTCCGGCTTCCTCACGTCACCCTCCAATAATCCTTCGACATTTCTCACACCTGAGTTTTTTCCCAGTTCTGTTAGAGAAAAACATGAAAGTGTTCAGAAAGTCTAGTTTTGGACTTTTGTTCCATATCTGTTAAAGTGTATATAGGTTAACACCATTATAATAAGGTGTCACAGATTTGCATACACAGCTCTCAGATTCAGTGGGCTTTAAAAAAAACCTTGGTTTTCCTCATCCAGAAAATCTGTCGTACTTTAGCGTTACCGTTGTAATTCTCATTTATCTGGACTGTAAACAGGCTTTTATGCTTCTTCGATCTCACCGAGCACGTAACCAAAATGAAACAAACCTTTAAACTGAGGACAACCGTCTCTACCCAACCAACCCAGTTACCCGAGCATTTGTATTCCACCGGTTTCTTTACAGTTCAACATACTAATTAATCCTGTTTGCTGGTTTGACAAGCAGACGGGATTATTGCGTTTCCAGTCACACTCTGATCAACTTATCCAAAGAGGCTTCACACACTCAAACGTGTCCGGCTAAGTGTGCAGTGTTTGCCTGTCCCAGTGGGATGGAGCTTCTATGAATTTCCACTCCTGGAAATTAGTCGTAGTTTTACTATCTGTGTGCACACTCACATAGGCCACAGAGATTTCAAGAATTTATGTGAAGTCCTGATCAAATTTAAACTGGTGGACTGCTCGTACTGGGACTTTCTGCCCAGTCAGCTTTTTGATTGGGAAACGTCCTGCCAACTTTCTTTACAGAAGCGATTGTATGTCAGCGCCAACAAGAGAGACAAAGTGTATGTGTACTCAATGTGTAAACACTCTGCTGCAACTTTTCCACTGACGGGTCAAAGAGCAAAGGGCTGTTTGAGGCCGATGGCCGTGGGGGCCACGTACTGTCCCATCCGAATCTGTTACAACCCTTTGAAATCTCTGGGATTTAGTCACCAGTTAATTCCCAAAAGTTTTAATCCATCTAATCTGCTAACCTGACATTTCTTTATTTGTTAGTTGATTTATTTAAAAAATGCTGGAATGATGCTTCCATGAGTTTAATCCATAAACAACATGTTTTATTTCATGTTCTTCAGCTTTATTATGTAACTAGTTTTTTACATTTTTATCGTTTTTACATTTTTTTGGTGTTTTTAACTTGTATTGATATGCATCAGTTTTATTTATTTATCTCTTTATTTTCAAATAGCTGTACAGCACTTTGTTCGAAAGCGCTTTATAAATAAAGTTATTATTATTACTAACTAAAACAAAGTGTTCTTAACAGTAATTTAGTCAAATATTAAAATGCTTCTGTGAAGACTGATAGCCGTTACAAATATTTCTATAATGTAAATAGTGTTTTCAATCGTGATCCTCAAAATGACATCATTACAGTAGCATCATCTCACAAGCAGGTGCCGTTATATAACTGTCAGGTTGGTGATATTGCCCATGAACAGTAGCTCCCAGCAGAGTTTTCAAAAATGAAAGCCAAGGAGGGCCCGTCATTTCTGACTGATGGTGGAAGGCTGAGCCAAGCTTTGGAGATGGGCAGTCCGGGGCTATTTTCTAACTCCACTGTTAGCCTCTTTTAGTGTCTTAGAGTCCAGCAAAAGTAAAGGAGTGGGAATGTTCTTGCATTATTCCCTAATAAGAATTAAAAAAGAAAGTCGGCATGAGAAGCAGAGACTGGTGCATGCTCTTTTTATGGGGTTTCTGGGGCAGCTGTAGATCAGAAGTTAGAGCAGGTCATCATTGGATACTAATCAGACGTTTGGTGATTGATCCCCGGCTGCTCCAGTCAGCAAATATCCTTGGGGAAGATACTAACCCAAAGTTGCTCTCTGATGCATCCAGAATCGTGAATGTTAGATAGAAAGCTCGTAAGCATAGAAGGTTGGGCGTGTATGGATGGGTTAATAATAGATGCTGTATATACAGTGATGGTCAAGTTAAAAAAAACCTTTCAATAAACCTGCCAGTCCAATTTTTTGCAAAATCCTTCATATAAAATATAATCAAATGAAAAACTCTCTTTTAAAAATGCTCGTTTGTCATTGTGTCATGAGACACTCTCACAAAATCATAACCGTATGTTTGGATAATATGGGGATTCTTGTTTGTCATCTATGTTGTCAACACTTGCACGATGTGGACATACAACAGTTAATCTCTCTATTTTTAAACTACTTTTACCATTTCTCTCACATTTCAAAATAATATCAGGGAAAGATGGAAGGTCAAAATGACACCCAAATGAGTCTTTAACTTGTTTTAACAGGTTTCATTAAAAACTGCCAAACTGTTAAAAACCTAAAAGGATTTGAGTTCATTTGATTGTCGATTTGGGGTTAATGTCCACCTGAGCAGTTTCCCTTCCTTTTTTAACCTTGAACAGCCTGAAACATGAAATAACTACAAGAACATTCACATTTTTTTAAAACTTAAATGTTTATTGAACCATCTGACAGTTTTTTTAAAAAGAGAGTGCAATTAAATATCAGTTTTCACATATGGATCTTGATTTTTCATATTTTTGCTACATTTGTTCCTTAAAAATGTGCAACTTATTCAGATTCAGGACGAAAGAATCACACTGATGATATGCAGGTGTGTTTAGAGAGTATCTACCTGAGATAAGAGTTAAGCCCCCAAACTGAGCAAGTGGCTTCTGTAAACCCCAGAGTGTCTTTGTAAGTCTGGGATTTAGTAGCTAGTTTTCTTGCCCTATGAGCCACATCTTAGTAGAATATCTCAGAAACAAACCACAGAAAATTCCTCATTTATTTAGTATCAATATTTTTAGTTAAAACTATGGTAGTCTTAAGATTTCTTCTTTTTTACCTGAGCAAAATGTCCTCAATATTACTTTTGTAGACCACATAAATTAGTGTGTGCAGACTGACAAATATGTGTTTAGTGTGAGCGCTCAGTCTTTTATATCATGAAAGGAACCTTATGATGACAACTGTGATCAAACGTATCACCTTACAACTATGTGCCGTTATGAAGCTGTTGGTTTGTTGATCCTGCCCATGAAGAGGATGCTTCCAGTCGAGTTTTCCAAAATGAAAACTAAGAAGGGCCTGTCAATTCTCACGGGTGTTGGTGTAGTCAGTAGGATCCATTCAGATATGGTGATGGCTGCTGCCTCTGTTCCCATCTCGGTGACACTGATCGTGGCCTTATGGGATGCCTGTGGGAAAAAATAAGAAAGCGGGCAGATCAAAGCTAATTTCTCAGAATTCAGTTTAACCAAAAGAGTAGGCATGCTCTAGTCCTGTTCCCTAAAAACAAGTAAAAAGGAAACTTCGCCCACCTTTGATACTTTAAGTGGAAACTTGTTTGACACAGCAGAGAAATCAGCGATGTTTTCAAAAGCACTTGTGATGCCCATTTCTTGCAATATATTCCTCAAGGAGGCATTAGTGGCAATGGAAAATTTTGGCATATAAAGTTCCACATACCTGAGAAACAGAGAAACCATAATTATACAGTTAAACTGCTGGTGGTTCCATCTTTTTCTAACTGGCTCAGCTCAATCTTCACTGCAACAGTCTGGAACAACACCCGCATTCCTGCTGATGCCAATCCGCCAGTGCAGCTTACACACCACCTTCACATCACTCATGAGTAAGCTTGCAAGATACTTTAGCTCTCTTGCTTGAAGCTGGAATTGTTTCTGGGTCATTGACTTAGTGTTTTGATCTTTTCTTTACTGCTTTTGTGAGAAATGGTTTTTGTTTCTAGGTTTTGTTTTCAGTACTTGGTAATTGTGTTTATTATAATCCTTATATCAGCTTTTGCTGCCTTCCCTGTGTTTCCTGTGTGCAGCTGTTAGGTCTCCCTCACTGTAGGTTGGTTTCTTCTCTTTTTATTTTGCCAGTCTCTGGTCCCACCTGCTTTATGTACGCATCCTTACTACTTGGTAGTGTGTTTTCCTTGCTCCGGATTCTCTTGGCGATAGCGGGGTGTTTATCAGCCAAAGACCTGTCTCATTTTGGTTCAGCTCTCAGTTGAGAGGTGTCCCATCACCCTTACCATTAGCCACACTGAGGGTCTTCACCACTTACATCGGCCTGCAGCCAAGCCGCCTAAATTCTCTACATGATCATCGGCCTGTAACAGCCACCAGAAGGTCTTCTACACCTTCGTTGATCTCTGGCTGTGCTACCAGAGGGTCTTTGCAGAGACCCTCAGCCTCCAAAGGACAAAGCCTTCAGTGGTCTCCTGTCAGACCCTCCATCCCTATCATCCAGATTCATCTCAGCCACCAGGGTTGATTTGTCTCTGCCGGTGGTTTCACAGCCAGCCCCTGACCTGGCTTCCCACTTCTGCTGGTTCCGTGGCCAGCACCCAGAGCTGCTCCACTCAACACCACTCAAAGAGTTCTTTAAGTCTCCCCTTTGCATTTCCATTCCTTCTCATGAGTCCTGCATTTGGATGCCCATCCTGTCAACTACACTGGCAAATTGTGACAGACGCAGCCTCATTCTCCCAAACCAGAGCGTGCATTTCATTCGGGTGCAAACCACTCCAGTGCATGATGAAGGTGACACATCGTCCACAAAAAATACAAATACGTCTCTTGAGTCACTTCTCCAAGTCTACGAAACACACGCATGCTGGAGGGTCAGCCTGCCATGATACCCCCAGAAGTCCTGCAAAGGGTAACAATCTGGTTGAAGGTTCAATGATTGCCAAGAGCCTCCTTTCCAGCAGTATAATAAAGCTATAACTTGTTTTTTAAAATGCACAGGCGATATAGGGAATGCTCGGGTCACCAGACTCAAAGTTCCTCAAAGTGCTCTTTCCATAACCCAAAAATATCCCCAGTCCAGGTCAGCATTTCTTCTGCCCAAACATGACCCGAGCCCAGCCCTGCTTTCACATTTATTCATGTAATATTGACATATTTCAGTGTTACCTCATCATACCAAAACAAAGAACACACTTTTCCTCAGTTTGGCTTCTGTTAGTACACGTAATATCCAGTGTTGAACTTACACAGTGTGCAGATTTATACTAATCAAACACAGAAAGTTGTTCTACTATTGCAAAATGATCATTTTGACTCCACAATCCTGCAAGTAGCCACATCTGCAAATGTTTCTAGCTTGTTGTGCATCTGATCATATACAACATTAGATTATTCTACATACAATGGGAATTACTTTTTAACCTACATAAACAATGACACAACACGTAACATCAAAACCTGATACACAGCTGCCCATTGTGCCTGTTTGGTTCTTTAGCCGTCACAATTGTTGTCTGAAGACCAACAAAGATACCCAACGGATTTTTCTTTACCAAATGGATCATCACAGCCTTGCCGTGTTGGTCCATTTGATCGACCTTTGTGGTTACTATTTTTATTATTTTATTTTATTTCCAGTTGTTACAGACGGGACAGACATGACTGGGGGATAAAAAGGGAGAAAGAAAGACGAAGGAAAAGAAAAGCAGAGGGGAAGAGGGAGAGTGAGGAAGGACACTTAAAAAGAAAAGAAACTCCCGGATCACCTGTTGAGAGAAAAAAAGAGAGAAAACAAGAAAAACAAGAGAGCAACATAATAAACACAGCACCATCGCATTAATCTAGCTAAGTGTAAATAACAGTAAATACTAAATATTGAATTTTGTTGTGCCGCGCGGCGCACAATGTGCTATGAGGTAGTAGCCAAGAAAGGTGTAGTTTGTGTCTGTGAACACCCGTGTGCACACCTGTGTGGATCAGCACGCTTCAAAAAGCTAAGGAGCTCCTTAGACTACGATGACCTGGAGGACTGAGAACCTTCACAGGCATATTGTATTCAAAAGGTTTCTCCACGTAACGATCTGCTAGAGCAGGGGTGTCGAACTCCAGGCCTCGAGGGCCGGTGTCCTGCAGGTTTGAGATCTCTCCCTGGGTCAACACACCTGAATCACATGATTAGTTCATTACCAGGCCTCTGGAGAACTTCAAGACATGTTGAGGAGGTCATTTAGCCGTTTAAATCAGCTGTGCTGGATCAAGGACACGTCTAAAACATGCAGGACACCGGCACCTCGAGGCCTGGAGTTCGACACCTGTTTGCTAGAGGCTGTGGGGAGCCATAGCCCTGTCCCCCAGGGCGTGAAGCAGGCATGGAGGAGATCCAGGCCCCAGACATCCAGATGCCCCCAGAGTGCGAGAGCCCAAGGAGGACCACCGGAGGGGCATCCGTGCCGCCCTCCTGGGAAGAGCTGAGGAGAGCCACAGATGAGGGGGCACCCAGCAGCCACGGAGCAGAAGCCAGAGGAGGCTGCAGTGGCACGCCCCCGGGCTCTGCCGGCAGCCAGCTGTGCCAGAGTTACTGAGCCCCAGGCCCAGAGGCTGGAGGTCTGAAGGCCCCCCCCACCCCCCGGAAGGGGCCCGACTGAGCCATGGGCGGCAGGCCCTGCCATGCAGCCACCGGGAGTGAGCCGGTACACACCCGAGCACCCCAAGAAACAAGATCCACCAACGCACCTACGCCTGAGGGCATCAGCCACCGGCAGGGAGCGTGGTGAGGGGAGATAGGCCTCCATTCTTTGGAGGGCCTGAGATGTTCCCAGAGGGGTGGAGTCTGAGACCCGACCTGACGTATAGACAGACAAACAGGCGCACACAGACACAAACTTGCATTCCCCCCTCATGCACACATATACAAACACTCGGCACTCAACCAATGTGGAGACAGACACAAATGGACACTGTACACACAATCACACTCCCCAAACATAGTCTATACCCCAGGTCCAGGTACCCTCGCCCCCAGAGGAGGAAACTGCACCTTGACCCAGAAGATGTTGACCCAGGACATGTCCTTCAACGCACATATTAAACAAATATGTAAGACTGCTTTCTTCCATTTGCGCAACATCTCTAAAATTAGAAATATCCTGTCTCAGAGTGACGCTGAAAAACTAGTTCATGCATTTATTACTTCCAGGCTGGACTACTGTAATTCATTATTATTAGGATGTCCAAAAAACTCACTGAAAAGCCTTCAGCTAATCCAAAATGCTGCAGCAAGAGTCCTGACAGGGACTAGAAGGAGAGAGCATATTTCTCCTGTTTTGGCTTCCCTTCATTGGCTTCCTGTTAAATCCAGAATTGAATTCAAAATCCTGCTCCTCACATACAAGGTCTTAAATAATCAGGCCCCATCTTATCTTAATGACCTTGTAGTACCATATCACCCTATTAGAGCACTTCGCTCTCGCTCTGCAGGCCTACTTGTTGTTCCTAGAGTATTTAAAAGTAGAATGGGAGGCAGAGCCTTCAGTTTTCAGGCCCCTCTTCTGTGGAACCAGCTTCCAGTTTGGATTCGGGAGACAGAAACTATCTCTACTTTCAAGATTAGGCTTAAAACTTTCCTTTTTGCTAAAGCATATAGTTAGGGCTGGACCAGGTGACCCTGAATCCTCCCTTAGTTATGCTGCAATAGACGTAGGCTGCCGGGGGATTCCCAAGATGCATTGAGTTTTTCCTTTCCAGTCACCTTTCTCACTCACTATGTATTAATAGACCTCTCTGCATTGAATCATATCTGTTATTAACCTCTGTCTCTCTTCCACAGCATGTCTTTTATCCTGTCTTCCTTCTCTCACCCCAACCGGTCGCAGCAGATGGCCGCCCCTCCCTGAGCCTGGTTCTGCCGGAGGTTTCTTCCTGTTAAAAGGGAGTTTTTCCTTCCCACTGTCGCCAAAGTGCTTGCTCATAGGGGGTCATATGATTGTTGGGTTTTTCTCTGTATCTATGAAGCGCCTTGAGGCGACTTTTGTTGTGATTTGGCGCTATATAAATAAAATTGAATTGAATTGAATTGAATTGAATGTTACCCTTCCCCCGGGGTGGAGACAAGCAGACCGCGCCCTGCCCTGCAGCAGCAAGGCAGCCCAGCATCCCAGACCCCAACTGGACGGCCAACACCTCCGTCCAGCCCCTCCGCCCCAATGGCTATCAGAGAATGGGGGGTGTGTGAAGACCCCATACCTCCCTCCTTCCGCTCAGTGTAGTGTTGCTGCGTGTTGTTCTAAAGTGCATTTAAAACATGGGAGGGCATGGTGCTGCTGCCAGAGAGCAGCAGGTGTCAGGTGTCATAGCTGCCCCTTTTAACTAGCTTTTAACACTGGAAATGCTGCCAAGACTGATTATGGAAATTTAGAAAATTATAGCCAAGATGACGACCGTTAAGGGAGAGAAGTGTACAACCTTCCAATGGTCACAAATAAGCTCTGTACCTTTAGTGCATTGCACGTCCATCTGATTCTCAGTGTAAATAAACTTTGGGTCTCGTAATAGCAAAGCTAAAAGCAGTTTTATGAGACAGAAATGGGTAACACACTTCATCTACTACCAAGAAAGAATAATCAGACATAATGCAATAAGTCTTACATCATAGATGCTGAGTTTTGCCAGTTTCTTATATGGTCCTTGTTAATGTTTTCCTCCACACTCCTCATCCAGCTTTCATCAGGAAGGACAATCATCATGGAGGTGTGACTCTTGTATGGCAGCAAGATGATGCTGGTGTGGTTCGCTGCGTCCTCAAAGATGTGGTAGTATCCCGTCCTTACCATCATGTCAACCTGAACTTTGGTCCTGCTGTCAACATGGAAGTCCGCCTTATGTGTCATTTCACTATTAAATGGTTTCTTCCAGTATCCTGCACGACACAGTGGAGAGTGGTGACGACAATATTGGGATGTGTCAGCATAAATCATGCTACTTGTTGAAAGTATATTTCAATCATCAGCTGACATCTAAGCTGACCTTTTTTATTTAAATATATGTGATATTCATGTTTGTCTGTTGTAGCCTAACAATAGACTTGATCAGGCGTCTTACCTTTAAAATAGACATAGTTAATGAGCATCATCATCGTTTCAGGGTCAACATCGTTCACCATGTCTTTGATCTTGTCCTGTGTTTTATTGGCAATGTGTCTGTTGATTTTATCTGCAGCCTCAGCAGGGTTAGTAAAGTTGATTTGCAAGACTTCACCAGAGTAATGCTGCTTGACATCATTCAGAAACTTCTCCAGGGGACTGAAACCTGAGTGCACTGCAATGGTACTGCCAACATCCAGCTTTTGGTTCTCCTGGCTTTGTCCAAGCACGTGGAAAAGATGTTGGTAGGCTTCATTGACCTGAGTCTGGTTTAAGGTGCTGTAGCCCAGGCTGGAGAACAGCTGGCTGTGGGTTTCACTATGGGCCCCAGTAGACAGTACAGACAGGGCAGTGGAGAGGCCCAGTGGTGAGAAGAAAATGTTGTTTCCAGCAGCAGTCCTCGCATTCAGACGTTTGTAGAAGGCAAAGGCAAAGCCAGCATTAGGAGCAGAGAGCCTGTGGCAGCTCATATGGTCTTCAGAACCACGGTTGTGGTGGAGATGGTGGTCTGCCGAGGCTACAGCGAGCAACAGTGCAATGAGTGCACAGCTACAGAAATGCATCTTTAGAGTCTGTGGATTGGAAATCAAAGAAGTAACACAAAATGAGTTCCAGTTAAAGTTTTTCATTACAGGCAGTTATCTATCTGTAAATCATAATTCCTCAACCTTTGGTAAAAAGAAGTAATCTAATTAAAGCTTTCATCTACCACCTTTACAGGGGCAGCAGTCTGAGTAGAGAAGTACACACTTCCCTTACCCCAGCCACCTCTTCCAGCTTATCCGAGATAGACTGACTTGTTCCCAAACAAGGCAAAAATTATAATCTCTCCAGCAACTCCTAGGCCTGCCCTGTAGCCTCCTCCCAGTATGAGATTCAAACAGCTCACCTAGGTTTCCAGTAGTCATCCTAGTCAGATGCCTGTACCACCTCTGCTGGCTGTTTCCCATTTGGAGGAGCAACGGTGCTGCTTTGAATGTCAAAGCTCCCCACCCTATCCTTAAGTAAGAGCTCAGACATCCTTTAAAGGAAACTCAGTGCTGTTGTTTGTATCCGCAACATCGTTCATTCGGTCGCTTCATGGGACCTTGTGACAATAGGACCATAGATTGACTGGTAAATTGACAGCTTTGCTTTTATGCTCCTCTCACTCATAAACAACACCTTGAGACCCAGGCCTGAGTAAGCTACCCCACCCTTTTCCTTCTGAGAACCATGGTGCTGATTCTCATTTCTGTTTCTTCACACTTGACCGCAAACTGCCCCCGATCAAGCCAACAAAACTCCATCATTGTTGTGTACATCCTCCACCACCGTGCAACATCGAAATATTCTGTCCATAAGAATTATGACCAGAATTGTGACAAGCTGTAGCAGAGATGGAAGCAAGTCAGGTTCACTGCTGAAGATACAAACTAGGCACTCGCCATGGCCTGCAACAACAAGCCAGACACCTCATAATCTCGAAGCACCGCCCTTCTCTAAGTCCACAAAACAGATGGTTGGGCAAACTCCCATCCCTTGAATATCCTCAAGAGAATAAAGAGCTACTCCAGTGTAGGGATGAGTACCAGTATCCGGTGCCATGATGGCACCGGTTCTGACATAAACTGTAGTAACCAGACCGAAAAGCAGCGCACATTTCGGTGCTTTATTTCGGTGCTTTTGTTTCCTGAGATGTCATACACTTTGGATTCTAGCCAATCATTTTACCTTTCCAAGGATAGTAGGCGGGTCCAGGTACGTACGTTCTTTTAGAGCAGAGCTACAGATTAAAAATACCCAAGGCGAAGCGGTCAAATTCTGGCTGTACTTCACAGCAAAAGATGCAAACTCAGCAGCCTGCAACAAGTGCTTTAAGCTGATACTGTGATACTGTCAAAGGAGGTAACACCTCAAATCTGATGAAACACCTGGCGACGCATAGTGTTTTTTTAAAAGCCGAGAAATGCACCGTATTTGATAGCTTGCTGCGAGACCTCACACTGTGCACATCTACTGTGGGTGTGGTGCCTGTTATCGGACCCGGAGTTAGCAACATCCCCCAAAAACCCGAAGAGGAGAGTCCTGGCCCCTAGCCCTGCCAGTGTAGCAGAAATGATGAGGATGATGATGCAGCAGCAGCCGTTCTTCTCTGCGTGAGTAGCTTAATGTTGTTCGTGTGTAATTTACGTTGAGTAGGCTAACCACGTTATTACATTAATGCATGTAAGGTGAACTAGCAAACATCATCATAGCTACATGCGGCTGTCTTCTTGTTTGATGGCAGATGCTCCCTTCACCCTGGCCAAAAAGGCTAAAATGACCAAAGAAAAAGTGGAAAACAGCTGAACATGAGAGGTTTTTGGACAAAGTTGGTGTTTTTTTTCCCCCATTGTTTAAGCACTGCTTCCAGCCAAGAGTGATACCATAAATCGCCTATAGCTGCAGAAAAGGCTAACATTGTTATCTTTTTACAAAAAAACAGCTAAACATGAGAGGCTTTTGGAGGGGATACAAGTAACCTACTCCTGCCCACTGCCTCTCAGCTGGGGCACCTCCAGAGTGGAACAATTATATTTTCTAATGAAATAATGCAGTTACAGTATCTGAAATCTAAAGGGCGTTATTATTGTTTACCTTTATCTTTCATACTTTAGCAGACTCATTTTCCCAAATATTTCCTGGTAATGTTGTCAAAGGAGCTTGTAAAGAAAAGCGTCTGGACTTCTTTAAGTTGCTTGAAGACGTTTCACCTCTCATCCGAGAAGCTTCTTCAGTTCTAAGGACTTAGAACTGAAGAAGCTTCTCGGATGACCTGGATGACTGAGAACCTTCACAGACATTTCCTGTTAATCTACTGTCAGCTTACATTACTGTGGCTCAATGAATCACTCAAACATTATTTGCCAGTACAGTAGCTTACAGTTGTACTATGATGGCCACACTCCCCTCGAAATACGCAAAATATCTGCACCTACAGTCAAAGAGGCAGAAAAATATAGCGGTACAACTTTAGAAAACTTGGTTGCGCTCTATTACAGCAGTAATGTTGCAATAGTGGGTGGAAACAAGGTAAACATATGGAAATAGCGAGTTACTATCACTTTATTAACAATGTAATATTCAAGTAATAAGCAAGTAACATCCTGCACCAGCAATGGTGTCAGCCGCAAGTAGATAGCAGGCGGCCACAGCACAAAACCACAAAATAATAGCAGAGTAATGTTTTGGTAAGACTTTTAAAACCTGCTGCCAGTAGAACAGAAACATCAGGGAAACTTTTCTATACTTACTTCAAAGTCGTAGCAGTTTTAGCATTTTGCAGTCCTGGTTGTTTTTGATTACACAGAAATTAATTCACTTTTTTCTAAGTAATCATCAGACTTTATGGATTTTTCTTGAATGCGTTATTAACATAGAATTAAAGCTGTATTTGTCAGGCTGGATTCTCTGCACAGAAAATACAAAACTTGCTTCCACATAACAGGAAACCAAAAATGAACAAAGACAAATGCTGGAGATAAAAGCATAAAATCAGTTCCGATATTATAATGTTGTAATCCGATCCTGAAATGTTGGAACATCTACAATGATTAATTATTTATTTTGAGGTTTAAATCATTTTAATGTTAGGAAACTCTAATGCACAGAACTTGATATTTCCATATCTTCCCCTTCTCTTTTCTGCCGTATTGCCGCACTGTCACCTGTTACTGAAACCTTTATCAAAATGTTCAGTGTGTCAGTGTCTCTGCC
This sequence comes from Perissodus microlepis, assembly GCF_051167445.1. NCBI lineage: Eukaryota > Metazoa > Chordata > Actinopteri > Cichliformes > Cichlidae > Perissodus > Perissodus microlepis. Next base: position 1,343,337 of record NC_140475.1, on the reverse strand, counting down.
ACAGTAGATGTTTGACTTGTACATACGGATAAAAACAAAGAGCAGAATGAACTGAAATTTTCAGAACAACTCATAACACCGTATAAAATACAACGAATGAAAAGAATGAAAGAAGCAGTCAATTAATGGAGGCTTATGCTTACCATTAACATCTTATTTAGTGCAGTTTCCAGAAACTCTGTTTTTTGTTTTTCAGCAAGATTAAAGAAAGTTCGCTGACATTTCTGTTAAAGATTAACACAGATCAGCACTCTCTTTACAGAACTTTTGGATTGATTCATTTGACTTTGTTCATACAACAAGACTTGCTCAACAGCACAGGTAAATAACTCTGAGTGAAGAAATGAAAACAACTGTTCGAAAAAACCGAAGACAGAAATCTGGAGCCTTTTCATGAAATACATGGTACCTTCTTTTCAACAATTATGTTTAACTGAACTTGCAAATCATACAGGCAACAGACAGCAAAACTTATCTTTATATTGATATTTATTTAACCTCCTAGGACCTGCCGTCCACATATGTGGACGTCACATTTTGGGTTATTTAGACCAAAATACTCAATTTTGCTCTACATGGGCCTGATATTCACTTACGAGGACATTATACTGCTACTGTTCTATCAAAATTTTAAATGAATATCCTCATTTGTGGCTCTCATTTTTCTTAAAAACAAAAATAAGGAAAAAAAAAAATCTGGTAATTCTTTGTTTTTACATTCATCGGGCCCCAATATGCCCAAATATCAAAGAGAAATTAAAAATGCATGTCGTGGAAGAGTTTGGGTCTTAGGAGGTTAAAGATGAAGGTGTTAAACAACATTTAGAATATCGACACAACACATGCAGTATTATTAACCATGTTGTGTTTGGGGTGAAAATGATGGACCAACTAAACGAAAACCAGACTGGATGGCATGTTGCTGCAGGATGCTGTGGTGGCCATGCAGGTTCAGGTTCTGGGAACCATTCATGTAGAGACCATCCGCTGACCTTTTCTGCATCGCACAAAGACATTTCAATTCAATTTTATTTACACAGCGCCAAATCAAAGCAGCAGTCACCTCAAGGTGCTTTATATTGTACAGTAGATCGTACAATAACACATACAGAGAAAAACCCAACAATCATATGACCCTCTATGAGCAAGAACTTTGGCAACAGTGGGAAGGAAAAACTCCCTTTTAACAGGAAGAAACCTCCGGCAGAACCAGGCTCAGGGAGGGGCGGGGCCATCTGCTGTGATTGGTTGGTGTGAGAGAAGGAAGACAGGATAAAGACATGCTGTGGAAGAGAGACAGAGGTTAATAGCAGATATGATTCAATGCAGAGAGGTCTGTTAACACATAGTGAGTGAGAAAGGTGACTGGAAAGGAAAAACTCAGTGCATCATGGGAATCCCCCGGCAGCCTACGTCTATTGCAGCATAACTAAGGGAGGATTCGGGGTCACCTGGTCCAGCCCTAACTATATGCTTTAGCAAAAAGGAAAGTTTGAAGCCTAATCTTAAAAGTAGAGATAGTGTCTGTCTCCTGAATCCAAACTGGAAGCTGGTTCCACAGAAGAGGGGCCTGAAAACTGAAGGCTCTGCCTCCCATTCTACTTTTAAATACTCTAGGAACAACAAGTAGGCCTGCAGAGCGAGAGCGAAGTGCTCTAATAGGGTGATATGGTACTACAAGGTCATTAAGATAAGATGGGGCCTGATTATTTAAGACCTTGTATGTGAGGAGCAGGATTTTGAATTCTGGATTTAACAGGAAGCCAATGAAGGGAAGCCAAAACAGGAGAAATATGCTCTCTCCTTCTAGTCCCTGTCAGGACTCTTGCTGCAGCATTTTGGATTAGCTGAAGGCTTTTCAGGGAGTTTTTAGGACTTCCTGATAATAATGAATTACAGTAGTCCAGCCTGGAAGTAATAAATGCATGAACTAGTTTTTCAGCGTCACTCTGAGACAGGATATTTCTAACTTTAGAGATGTTGCACAAATGGAAGAAAGCAGTCTTACATATTTGTTTAATATGTGCGTTGAAGGACATGTCCTGGTCAAAAATGACTCCAAGGTTCCTCACAGTGTTACTGGAGGCCAAGGTAATGCCATCCAGAGTAAGAATCTGCTTAGATACCATATTTCTAAGATTTTCAGGGCCGAGTACAATAACCTCAGTTTGATCTGAATTAAGAAGCAGAAAGTTAGCGGCCATCCAGGTCTTTATGTCTTTAAGACATTCCTGCAGTTTAACTCATTGGTGTGTGTTATCTGGCTTCATGGACAGATAGAGCTGGGTGTCATCTGCATAGCAGTGTAAATGTATGCTATGTCTTCTAATGATGCTGCCTAAGGGAAGCATGTATAATGTAAACAGAATTGGTCCTAGCACTGAACCCTGTGGAACTCCATAATTAACCTCAGTGTGTGAAGAGGACTCTCCATTTACATGCACAAACTGGAGTCTATTAGATAGATATGATACAAACCACTGCAGCACAGTACCTGTAATACCTACAGCATGTTCTAATCGCTCTAATAGGATATTATGGTCGACAGTATCGAACGCTGCACTGAGGTCTAGCAGGACAAGCACAGAGATGAGTCCACTGTCAGAGGACATAAGAAGATCATTTGTAACCAGTGTAGGGACTGACGCGTTATTAAGTAACGTGTTACAGTAATTACGTTATTATTGTGGTAATGAGCACGGTAACTAGTTATTATGCCAAAATCAGGAACGCGTTAATTGTTACTGGGATTTAGATAGTTATTCGTTACTTTGTGTGAAATCAAAACACGGACCTGGGAATAATGTCACACTCGAGTAAACGGCGTTCTGGTTAGCCTCGTCTGAGAAGTCGGGATTCCAATAAGGCGATGCCCTCGAAAACGGTTGTTTTGCTAGCCCTCTACAAAAAGAAATTACTGCTAAACATATATGCAGCCATAGCTGGACTCGGTGGGCCGATGGTGATATTTTGTTTTGATGTGTTGATGTTTTTGGGGGGGGGGGGTTGTAACGGTATAAACAATGAACGGTGGTGGATTGGCCAGATGCTGACAGATGTGTAAAAATAACTCAGTTGTTTGGTGGTGGCTATCAAATTCAAATTCAAATTTTTATTTGTCACACACACAACCATACACAGTATGACATGAGGTGAAATGCTTGTAGCTGTGCAATGCAATGCCCGACCATTAGATGACAGTGGTTTTATAGTATTTACAATTTACAGGTTATTACAAAATTTACAGATTTAACTTAGAAATTTACAGTAAAAATGGGCAAATAGCAGAAAGAGATTATAAATTATAGGAAGTGTGCATGAAGAAAAACCCAGAGTGCGTGTGGTGATGTGATGTGTGTGGGAGAGTCCAGTCCTACACCTGGTTCAGGGCCCGAATAGCCGAAGCTCCTCCTCATTCTCTCTGTTTTGGCCTTAAGGGAGCGGAAGCGCTTCCCAGACCTCAACAGTGAGAAGAGTCCATTGTTGGGATGGGAGAGGTCCATCATAATCTTCCTAGCTTTGGTCTTGCTATCACAGAGCTTCCACAGATTCAGTGACATTAGCAAGTGGGGGAGGCCAGCAGGTAGATGAGGGAAAGTGGAGGCAGGAGGAGCAGAGACCCGTGGCGCCGGCAGGACCAAGTGTCAGGTGAACTGAACTCCAGGTAAGAAGTTATGAGTCTATCTGGGTCAGATATAAACCAAGTTTAGGTGGAGTTTATTTTCGTTGTGCTAACTTTTTACAGTCAGTTACAATAACTCGTACTGCGTACTAGCTAGCATGGAGGAGTTTATATACAGCTGGACGGTGCTATGATGTTACTGATGTTGAACTTTATTTTATTCATGAGGTCAGTTAGTAGAGTTGCCAACCGTCCCGTAAAAAGACGGAATCGTCTTGTATTCAGAGAAAATATTATGTAACATCTTCATATATATATATAATTTTTTTTTTTTTTTTTTTTTAAAGACCATTATTGGTTTTAATGTAGTTTAAACCAAACCACTCCACTGGATTTTTTGATGCACAACATCGCCTGCCAGCAAAGATATTTCTGACATCCTGGAGTCAATCGACAAGCGACTGTCCAGCTTCCATGCCAGGTTATCCCTGGTGGATGTTTTACACCGGGAATTTAAATGGGAGAATCCCCGGAGTTCAGCCAGCAGCAGGTGGACATGCTCGCGGCTGAAAACACTGTACTACGGGAGTCGGTCAAGCCTCTTACCAAGAATGTGACCAAGCTTAACAGAAAATAAGAAAATAAAAGAGAATTATTGATCTGCAAGCCCGTAGCATGAGAGTTTTTGTGTTTTCTGGTATCACAGAATCTGCCGGTGAAGACGCGGAAGCAACGGCGAGAGGCTTCATTACAACCCACCTGAAGCTGCCAGAGGACACCGTGAAGAGCATCACTTTCGATCAAGTCCATCATATTGGGGCTAAGAGGACCGGGGCCGGTAGACCACATCCTGTTGTGGCCAAATTGGGCCACTTTACACAGAAGGAGCAGGTAAAGAGTAGCAGCAGGGAGCTGAAAGGAACAGACTTCAGCGTGAACGACCAGTTCCCCAAAGAGATCCCGTGGCTGTACTGACTTCATGCCAGATAAAAATCCGCTTTACTTTCCTTTTTCTTTCTCTCTCTCTCTCTTTCACACCCTCCAGCATTAACATTTAACATTTTGAACAATACATTATATCAATTTGCTAATTCAATGTGATGTCATAACAGATAAAACACCGTCACTCTCCGTCAATACGTTAATTATAATCTTTCCGGTTTATTTTTCACACCATGTTGGTGATCACACCAACATGGTGTGACCAGCTCAGATCCTCGCTGATGTTGATGCCCAGGAATCTGAAGCAGCTGACTCCACCTTTGCTCCTTCGATGTGGATGGGGGTGTGGCCTCCTCTCTGCAGTCTCCTGTAATCCACGATGAGCTCCTTGGTTTTGCTGACGTTGAGCAGCAGGTTGTTGTCGCGGCACCGTGATGTCGGGGCTCTCACCTCTCCCCTGTATGCCGTCTCATCTCCATCAGAAATGCAGCCGATGATGGTGGTGTCATCTGCCAATTTGATGATGGTGTTGGAGCTGTGTGTTGCTGTACAGTCGTGGGTGAACAGGGAGGAGCTGATGTTCAGGTCACAAAGTTTGATGACTAGTCTGGATAGTATGACGGCAGGGAGTGAAGATGTGATGTGAGCTTTGACTATACGCTCAAAGCACTTCATGACAATGGAGGTGAGTGCTACTGCGCAACAGTCATTTAGGCAGCTGGCATCAGGGACAGGGATGACAAGGATGACAGTGCTTGCCCATGTGTCCATGCAGTTACTGGATGACATTGATGTGACAGGTGGGAAATGGCCAACAATGAGCCCTGATTTCATGCTCACAGAAAAACTGTGGAGTCATTTGAGTGACAGAGTGAATCCTCTTCCTCAGACAAGCAGCAACTTCGGACAGCACTGACTGAAGTGTGGGTTGCCACCCCACAGGATGACATCCCGAAATTATGCTTGTCCATATGGAGGTATATTAATGCCAAAATCAAGGGGGACACTAATTACTGATTGATTCTTTTATTGTTACCTGCAGTTATTTCACTTCCAAAATGTATTGTGCTTACGTTTCTTGGTATTTACTGACTCAGTCCTTAAAAGGTAATGAAAAGCAACACACGAGTTTTCATTTGCATATAACAAAAAATACATCAGTGAATTTACAAAGAAATGCAGTGGCATGTTATTAAGTCCCTTGAGTCTATTTTCCCCCTTTTTGATTTCTTAGTATTTTTGCATATTTGTCACACCTGCACGTCTCAGATCATCAGATTAATTTTACTACTAAAATCTCAACGTAAACACAAAATGCTGGTTTTTAATCATTAATTTTATTAAGGGAAAAATATAGCCAAACCTACCTGGTCCTATGGGAAAAAATAAAAGTAACTCAAAACCAGTTGAGATGCTTTGGCATGAACTTAAATGGGTTCAAATCCTCCAGTGTGGTTGAATTAAAACAATGTCACAAAGAAATGAGTGAAAATTCCTACAATGGATCAAAAGAGTCATTGTTAGTTATTGCAGATACTTGATTGCAGTAGTGCTCTCAAGGATGGCACAACAAGTGTTGGGGAGTAAAGGAATACATGTACCGGTTAAAATATGAGCGACTCTATTCCATTACAGTTACTGTTTAAAAAGGTGGTATTCAGAATACAGTTACTTTGTTGAAATAAAAGGTTTTCATATGTTAGGCTGTCCCCTCTCTATTTTTGGTAATTCCACGCCGGTGGAAACCCAAACAAAACACGCACTGAGAGGCTCTAATGTCCGTGTCTCAACCTCACGGCCAATGTCACACCTACTTGCAGCCCGCATAATGACGTGAAGAAAGACTTTTATTTATTTTATTCAAAAAAAAGATTTAATATGAAGGCAATAGCAGAGTGTTACAGGCATCGCCCTAAAGCATGCAGCCTGATGGGCAGTGTAGTCCGTGCTGCAGGGAGAATGGACTGTCATACCCGTGATGTGTCTGTGAGCGAGGAGGGAGAGAAAGGAAAAGAAGGAGCTGTCACGGAGCAGAAACGGGAGCTGGAAGCATGTAAATATAATAATAACCACTGCAGCCAAACAGAGAGCCTGACGAGCCCAGCTGTAAGTACGCTGTTAAGACTCGACTGTACACTGTGTTCGTGTTTTCCTCTGAAACAATAAGTTCTGTTGCAGCAGCCTTTCAACGCCTCTCTCTGTCTCTCGCTAGCAAAGTTGACCCAGACAACAAAGTAAAGCTCGTTTTCAGCTACGAGCCCGACACGAACCCGACGTATTAGCCAGAGGTCCCTTTACTACGGTTCAGAGCCGCCGACCTGTTTTATATACGCGCGGAATAGTTTTCTACACGAGCAACCTTCAAATATAAATCAAATATTTGACATAATGTTTCCAAACTTGCTATTTACCTGAAAAAAAATGTCACTAATGTCGTTTTGTTGACCAGAAAATCAACGTGTGCAGACAGATAACCTCGTAAATAAAGGTCAGTGTTTGGATTGTTGATTGTTGATCTTCCCCATGAAGAGGATGCTTTTAGTGCAGTTTTCCAAAATGAAAACCAAGAACGGCCTGTCAGTTTTGATTGTTGGTGGCGCTTCGAACATTTCAAAGATGCTGACGGCTGCTGCCTCTGTTCCCATCTCAGTGACACTAAGCGTGGCCTTGTGAGATGCCTGTGGGTGAAAAAGAAAGGAGACAGTCAGATGCTAATTTCTTACTCTGTAATGAGTCTTTAAGTGTCTCAGAATCAGAACCAAAAAGAGAAATGTTTGCCCACCTTCGAGACTTTGAGCTGACTGTTATTGGACAGACCAGAGAAATCGGCATGGTTCTCAAAGGCACTGGTTATGCCCATTTCCTGCAATATGTTCTTCAACGAGGCATCAGCGGTTATAGAAGATTTTGGAATCGTAAGATCTATATACCTGAGAAATAGAAAAACGGACTGTTAAATTACAGGTTGTTCCTCTTTTATTAACTGGATCAGGATCATAAGTCTTCACCACTGCAATGTCCACATTACTGCTGACACCACACAAATCTGCCACTTCAACTTCGCATCACTCGTTTCCTGCAAAGAGAGGTTCTGTTTTATGTAGTTCTCACTAAGGTACCAACCACTCCTTTTTATTTGGAAAGACGTGCTCTGATGAAGCCAACAGCACCACATTATCTGCAACAGTTAGGAATATTACTCTGAGCTTCCCAAAGTAGACGCCCTCTTCACCCTGAGATCCTGTCCATGAAAATCAAAATCATGATCAGTCACAAGAGGCAACTCTGGTAGACTCCAACACCAACAGAAGATAACTTGACTTTATTTCAAGACCATGGACACTTTGTGGAAACAAGAACCTGATGGGCGGCAGCAGTTGACCCAGAACCCTATACTCCCACAGTATACCCCACAAGTGCCCCTGGGCAATCCCGCCTTATGTCTACAAAACACAAAAGAGGTGAGTAAAGATGCACTCGAAGCCCTAAGCATCCTGCTTCTACTGCAGGGTAAATGGAAGTGTTTAATCTAGCCCTAACAAGAGTAATCAGAGAGTTCAAATCCTTCTAAAGATTTTTACATTTGATGTGACCTTGACCCAATTTTCTCCAAAATTCAATGTAAATGAAATGTGTTTGAGCTGCTATTATCTACCATCACACAAAATCTGAAAACTGTGAATGCTACCTGCCAACAAACAGACAGACAGGCAAACAAATGGAACTGATTACATACTTCTTACCTTCTTATTATTGTTAGCTTTATCAAAAAGGTAAGTTTTTAGCCTAATCTCAAATCCAAATCCAAACTGGAAGCTGGTTCCACAGAAGAGGAACCTGAAAGCTGAAGGTTCTACTCTTAAATACCCCTGGAACCACATGTGAGGAGAAATTTGCTCCTTCTTCCTAGTCTCTGTCAGTACTCTCGTGGCAGCATTTTGGACGAAATCCCAGTATCCTGCACGACACAGTGGAGAGTGGTGTTGACAATATTGGGATGTTTCAGCCTTAGTGCTGTCAGCATTAATCTCACTGATGTTAACGTCATAACCGCATTAACGCAGCAAATCCTTGTTAGCAAGTTAACGCAAGCTAACCCTAACTCGCTAGCGGGGATTTGCCGTGTTAATATGGTTATGGCATTAACGCCATGTTTGTCTATTGTAGCCTAACAATAGACTTGATCAGGCGTCTTACCTTTAAAATAGACATAGTTAATGAGCATCATCATCGTTTCAGGGTCAACGTCGTTCACCATGTCTTTGATCTTGTCCTGTATTTTATTGGCAATGTGTCTGTTGATTTTATCTGCAGCCTCAGCAGGGTTAGTAAAGTTGATTTGCAAGACCTCACCAGAGTAATGCTGCTTGACATGCTTGGTAGGCTTCATTGACCTGAGTCTGGTTTAAGGTGCTGTAGCCCAGGCTGGAGAACAGCTGGCTGTGGGTTTCACTATGGGCCCCAGTAGACAGTACGGACAGGGCAGTGGAGATGCCCAGTGGTGAGAAGAAAATGTTGTTTCCAGCAGCAGTCCTCGCATTCAGACGTTTGTAGAAGGCAATGGCAAAGCCAGCATTAGGAGCAGAGAGCTTGTGGCAGCTCATATGGTCTTCAGAACCACGGTTGTGGTGGAGACGGTGGTCTGCCGAGGCTACACCGAGCAACAGTGCAATGAGTGCACAGCTACAGAAATGCATCTTTAGAGTCTGTGGATCAAAAAGGAAAGTTAAAATGATACAAAATGAGCTCCAAGTAAGGTTTTTCCATCATCTGTCCTTGAGTCATAATTTCATGACTTTATGAGTTAAAACCATTGGAATTAGATTGAATCAGGTAGGATATGGCATTAAAAATAAGAAGAATGCTGATATTACTTATTACATTATTTATTTACTTATTTTTATGATGTCACAATCAAGTCATCATTTGTGATCCACAAATATTACTATGTTATTCCTAACATGTTATTATATTGTTATCAGTATATTGGTACATATAAGAGTTTTGACTCATATATATGGCGTATATTTGTTTCCACATTTCTGGCCCCTTACTATCCCATTACATACATTTCAATGTAATATCACTAAAATAAAACCACTGCTGATACAATATATTATTTGGTAGTTTCCTGGATTTTACATTGTAATTTCGTAGTAATGACTTAATATTTCCATATCATTGCTTTCTTGTTTCCACCTTACCGCACTATTGCCACATTATTACTGAGCTGTACTGAAAACCACTACTGACAAGTTCATCAGATGAAAAAAGTAGAATTTTCATGAGCATCTGTTATAACAGCATATTTCTGCAAAGCTGCTTGTAACAGATCCCAAAGCTACCAGCTGAGAAGTCACTCTATGCAAACAACAAAGGCTGGATTTTAAACCCAAGAAGTTACCTGGACTGTCAGGCAGACAACTGTAAGTAGTTGAGTTACTGCCCATTAGATGACTGTTCAAAAACACCCAGTGAGTGTAGGTCACCACGGATGTATTTCAGCTTCCTCAACACAGCAGGTATTGTAATAGAGATTTAGCTCTAAAAGATATTTGAGGGATTTGAAAGTGTCTCTCCCACAGCAGATGTACAACTGTGAGTTGAATCATGAGCATCACTAAAATAATAAAGTTAAATGTCTGTTATTGACAGAATAGAAATAGATATTTAAAGGTAAAGGCACTTCACCCTTGTAGCGATTTTTTTATACACTGGTAAAGTAGTAACCAGTAGTTCAGCTGTGTTGTAACATTGTATACAATATAACTGATGATACCAACGAAGGAAGCAGACAATGAATGCTAAGTAATGTCATGTCTGTTAAAACCACATGATTACATCCTAAAAATCATCTTTAAATCTCTTAACTGTCATTTCCTTCTTACATTTAAGTACTTAAAACGTAGAACTAATAGAGACTGATGCTTACCACTAACATCTTCTGCAGTGACATTTCCAGAAACTCTTGTTATATTTAAGCAAGCTTAAAGGCAGTCAGCTGACAGTTTACAGATTAACAAAGATCAGCCTTCTCTCTTCTGGATCGATTCTACTGACTTTGTTTATACAACCTAACTTGCTCAACAGGACATGGAAATGACTCTGGGTGGGTCAGGGTGTTTTTGGTAAAAACAAAAAAACCAAAAATCAGAATCACGCAAACATACAAGCCTGGAGAAGTCCTGGCAAAATACTCAAGATGGCAGAAATCTGGAGCCATTTAAAAATGTTGGAAATCATTGAAATCTGTCAATTCAAATTACTTCCAGTTTAAATCATTTCTGGAAAATAGACAAGCTGGCTTCTTTTCAACGATCATGATTAACTGGGAAGAGAAATCATACTGAGACCAGACAGCAAGACTGACCTTGGTATTAATATTCATTTAAAGCTACAGGAGTTAAACAGCGCACACACTATCAGCTGTTTTGTCAGGTGGATAATAATGTATTAGGCAAGTATTAATGCAAGAGTTCAGATGACTGCTCATAGTCAACCTATCATGCTTATTTAAAACTAACCTTTATGTCATTTGTTATTTGACTGGTTGGTTGTGTCATTGAGCAAACTTAATCACCTCCCCGACCGACTAAAGATCTAAAGGCCTGACAGAAGTAAACATATGCAAAGGTGAAAAGAAGACAAGCGATGCTGCTGTAGTTGTTCAAAAAAGATTGCAACTTACCAATGAACTGATGTTGTCCTAGGCAAAATTACTTATACATACTTTATATATACTTAAGTACATAATTTTTTGACTTGGGCGCCTGCCCCCCAGAATATCTGTGCATGACTCTGTACCTATACTAATGATCCCTTGTTGTGGGTCTCCTGCAGTGCTCAGGTCCTGCTGTACTACATACATGTTTCTGTAGATGTGTCCATGTTGACGTCATAATATATGATAATTAATTAAAGGAATTTAAGGAATACGTGTGTGTGTGTGTGTGTGTGTGTGTGTGTGTGTGTGTGTGTTACTGTTGCAATCCTAAAATGATACAGATGTCATAAACTTTGCAAACGTTACAAATGGGTATTTTTAGCCTGTTGCTAGGTGGTTGCCAGGCAACATGACAAGTTTGTTTCCTCAACACCATATTTCATGGAATAGTAGTCTGTTTTTTATTTTGAAGAGTTAGATTTAGATTTAACTGTAAATAATATAAATCTGTTTTGATAAAATCATGTAATAATAATAATAAAGTAATATCTTCTTTTTCTTTCATATATAAATATTTAGACAACGCAGTCTGTCGGCATGTGGGTGTGTGCGAACAGGCTGGTGTCAGGTGTGAACGAGTTCCCGGGCCTTACTGAACATGTTCAGGTGAGGATGAGGACTGACTCTGTGGCTGGGATTTGATCGCAAACTGATCTTTGATGATGACTCACCAGGCAAAAAAATCCCCCAATTAATCTCAACCTTAAGTCCAAAATTAAAACGGCAGCTTCTATGGATACTCGGGTGACTGATGAAATGTAATAAGTCTCTTGAGCTCCATCAGCAGGTCAGAGTGAGATCATATTTTTAATTCTGCCTAAGATTAACTGTAAATAACAGATAAGAGCCTTACAGCAATGACACTGACTTCATTATAGAATAATAAAGATCACTGGACTGAAACAAATGAAATAATATAACATGGCCTGTGTTCATGGAAAGTTTTTATTTCACTTGATGTTGAACCAAATTCAAAACGCAACCGGCCACACAAAAGCTGATGTGCTGTGTTAGTAGAGGCTTCTTTGACTTGTGTTTCTTTTTTTCATGAACTGCGTCTACATGTTCAGACATCTTTGCCTCTGGCCAAGTTCGGTTTTTAGTAATAAATGTTTGATGCTGACAGACAGATTCATTTCTGTTATGTGATGACAGATGTGATGTCATATTCATCACACTATTGGCTAAACATCATTTCCCCAGTGTTCTTATTATTACAGCGGCACCTCCGCAACATTTTAAGATCCCGAGGTAAAGATAACCCCCGGAGCTACTGCTGCAGTGTGAAAATGGAACAAATGTGGCGCACTAAGGGCATCCTTAGGCTGTGGGGTTGTTGATCTTGCCCATAAAGAGGATGCTCTTTGTTGATTGCTCAAGGATGAAGAGCAGGAAGGGTCTGTTGAGTGTTATGGCTTGGGGCAGACTCATTGGCATGATCTCGACAGTGGTGGCAGCAGCAGCCTCCGTTCCTGTTTCATCCACGCTTAGCACCGCCTGGTGAGACACCTGTTGGAGGAACCAGGACACAAGAGCCAATGTCACATTTGAGTCCATGAAGTGGACAAAACAATGAAGTCATATTCAGTGATCCTACCTTTGAGACTTTGAGCGGGACCTCATTAGACATGCCAGAAAAATCAGCTTTGTCTCCAAAAGCGTCCGTTATTCCACTTTCTTTCAGTGTGTCATCCAGGGAGGCTTCGGCAGAGATGGAAAACTTTGGCATGCCAAGATTCACGTTACTGAGAAACAAATACAAGAGAAAAACACCCGTGTAAGAGTCCCAGAAAAATACGCAACCACAAACAGCCACTTACGAGGTGCTCTCTTACGTCCTGAAGAAGGAATCGTGCCAGCGCCTGAGTTGATCTTTGCTGATGACAGCCTCCACCTGATTCATTTTGTCTGCATCGGGGAAAACAATCATCATGGAGGTGTTGCCCTTGTACGGCAGCAGCAAAACGGTGGCGTGGTTCCCGTCGTCTCTGTAGAAGTTGTAGCGTCCCGTCCTCCTCATCATGTCCACCTCAACTGTGGTGCTTCCATCCACATAGAATTCCTCTTTGCGTGTTAAGTTACCGTCGAAAGGTTTCTCCCACTGTCCTGTAACGGGTCACATCAAGTCGATATTGATAGTGGGTACTTATTTGAAATCGTTGCATCCTTCAGACTTGTTCGTTTCGTGTATTTGTGCTAATCTCTATCTGTGAAAACCTTGAACCAGAGAACAAACACCTGGCTGACACTGTCTGTTCTGTCTGCATGTGTCTTACCTCTGAAGTAGACGTAGTTGATAAGGACCATTGCCATTTCAGGGTCCAAGTCCTTCACCATGTCTTTGATCTTGTCGTTGGTTTTGCTGGCAATGTGTTTGTTGATTTCAGCTGCAGCCTCTTCAGGTTTGGTAAAGTCAACTTGAAAGATTTCACCAGAGTAGTACTGCTTGATGTCATTTAAGAACTGCTCCAGAGGACTGAAGCCGGAGCGCACCGCAGCAGCATTGCCAACATCCAGCTTTTGGTTCTCCTGGCTTTCTCCAAGCATGTGAAAAAGATGCTTGTAGGCTTCGTTGACCTGAGTCTGGTTTAAGGTGCTGTAGCCCAGGCTGGAGAACAGCTGGCTGTGGGTTTCACCGCGGGCCCCAGTAGATAGCAGGGACAGGGCAGTGGAGATGCCCAGTGGCGAAAAGAAGATGTTGTTTCCAGCAGCAGTCTTGGCATTCAGACTTTTGTAGAGGACAACAGCAAAGTCAGCATTAGGAGCAGAGAGCCTGTGGCAGCTATCGTGCTCCTCGTTGCTCTGTGCAGAGCTGTGGTGGTGGTCGGCCAAGGCTACGGCCAGGAGCAGTGCAACGAGCGCACAACTAGCAAAGAGACCACGCATCTTTAGAGCACTGTCAAGAGAAAAACAAGCATTTAAAATGTAAAAAAAGGATAACACTTCCAGGGATAACAGTGGGAAATGAATTAGGACACAATCAGAGCAGGATCTGGACTGTCTGCACTTCATTTCCAAACATAATGTTTAAGTTTCCTGAAATCCATTCAGTGGTTGGCTAATAAAGCAATGTTCTTACCTTTAAAGTCCTCTCTGCTGCAGGCAGCTGCACAGAAACGTCCTCTTTATATACAAGAGCGAGAGTCAGTTTACAGTCCAGTTAAAAATTAACCAAGAGTGATCTCTCTGCTCTGTCCCATGCTGAGAGGCTGAGCCAGCTTCAGTGATGCAACACAGCTGATAAAAATGAGTGTAAATGCATCTAATCTATTTTTTATTTTTCATTTTGTGCCTGCAATAATCATCAGAGAAGATCTGACAAATCAGATGTGAAAGTTCAGTTAATTCTATCTTAGTGCATAATTTTCACGTGAAAATGCATTTTGGAAGCAATACATTTTTTAAAAAAGGGGGGTTCTATTAATTGCATTTACACGTATTCTTAGCGTGCAGCCGTTTTATCTTGTTCGTGTTGGTGGCACCCTGGCACAGTTGTCCTCAAACTTTAGCTACTTCTCTGTAAATACTGATGATAAACTGAGCAAAGTTGATTCAAAAATCTAGAACGAGCTGGTTAGACAGCAGTCGACCAGCTGTTGTCAGTTTGTCATTTAAATTCTATGATCTCACATCTTCCATAAAAATGTGATGCAGGCTAAATGACTGTTTTTAATTTAAAAAAATGCACAGCTCTGCATGATTGCAGTAACGTGTTGAAATGTGTCTTCATGTAACACAGTTTGAGGTTGTTGGTTTTGTGGCCATGCAGCCGGTGCTCGTTTTATCAGTTTGAACTCTTGTCTCTTCTATCGATAAATTAAGTTAATAAATAATGAAGGACAGTAAGGAAAAAACCACTGAAGCTTTTTCACAGACAAAGGTGGCGTGAAAAGCATTTAGCTAAAGAAGCGTGTGTTGCAATAATCATTTAAACATGAAGACGATGTTCAAATCTTCAGCTGCTTTTAAAAAATGACAGATTTAACTGGAGGACAATAAGGTCGCCTGGAAAAGTAGCTCGAACCCTGCTGACCATCTCACAGAGCGCGTCCTTTGGTGGAGACAAACACAGTAGTTATGGAGCTTTGGTTTTATCTTTGTTCAGTTCCAGTTTAACGAGTTCAAACTTACCTTTTCAGGGTTTTGTGCTACCAGTGTTTTACATGAGCTGACAGCTTCCTGTTTCTTGCTGCGCTTTGCATGTTTGTTTGTTTGTTTGTATCAGGGACTAACACTTTTTCTGTTACTATCATTAACTCGGCGGTTTCTACCTCTCCTTCTGTGAAAGGTTTGGGCGTCATTCTCGACAGCACGTTATCCTTTAACTCTCACATCACTAATGTCACTCGATCAGCTTATTTTCACCTCCGTAACATCCATCGCCTCCGCCCTTCCTCACTCCACATACCACTGCTATCCTCGTCCATAGTCTCGTTACCTCTCTGATCAACTACTGTAACTCACTCTTATCTGGCCTGCCAACAAAAATCCATCAACGTGTCCAACGTGTCCCGTATTATTACTAGGACTCCCTCCACTCACCACATCACCCATCCTGAAGCAGCTTCACTGGCTCCCGGTTCAACTCCACATTAATTTTAAAATACTCCTCTACACATTTAAGGCGATTCAGTCTCTCTCCCCACCATATCTCTCTGATTGGTACAGATCTCCATCCCATCCCGGTGCCTCAGATCCTCCTCTTCTCTTCTTCTTTTTGTTCCTTCCTCTCGTCTTGTTTCTGTGGGGGGCGGGGCTTTTAGCCTTACCCCCTGACCTCAGAAACATCAGTTCTTTCCCCCGTTTTAAGTCCACCCTCAAAACCCACCTGTTCAAGAACCAGAGCCTACTCTGTATAACTACTGCATGCTCTTAAACCTTTTATTATTATTCTGTTTATTTCCTGTTTTTATGCTTGTCTTATTTGTTCTGTGAAGTGTCCTTGAGTGTTTTGAATTATTATATTATATATTATGATTATGATGATGATGATCATTATTATTATTATTATTAACCTCCTAGGACCTGCCGTCCACATATGTGGACATCACATTTTGGGTTATTTAGACCAAAATACTCAATTGTGCTCTACATGGGCCTGATATCCACTTACGAGGACATTATGCTGCTACTGTTCTATCAAAATTTTAAACGAATATCCTCATATGTGGCTCTTTTTTTTCTTAAAAACGAAAATAATTTTTTTTTGCCCTGGTAAAAAAAAAAATCTGGTAATTCTTTGTTTTTACATTCATCGGGCCCCAATATGCCCAAATATAAAAGTGAAATGAAAAATGCATGTCGTGGAAGAGTTCGGGTCTTAGGAGGTTAATACTGTAGTTTATCGAGCTATGTGAAGCTTAAAGTCAGAGTTTTCTGAGTAACTCTCTGGCTGAAGCACAAATGAAGACCAGCAGCACAAACAGCGTGTCGCATTGGTGCTATAATTTACACTGAATCATTTAGTGATGCAGAAAATGTGAAAATGTTTTTATACTTGGTCCTAATCAGATGCTAATTTTATTTTACATTGACGGAAATGCCGCTGCCAAAACACATGATAATGTGCTGGGCTCAAAGAAAGCCTGGCTATGTTAACACACACCACAAAAACCTGTTCAGTCACTAAAAGTCTTTTCACTTTGACCTGCTGACGAGCGAAACCGTGTGCTGCTGTGTCAGAGCTCTAATGTGCAGCCACCACATTAGAAATAAGTAGCAGGACTTAGAGCGCACTCCACATTTAAAGTGCACTGAATCAAACACTAACTGTTTTTCTGCAACATTCATTTCCACTCTTATTGACATTAGGAATCATTAACAGCTCAAATTTAATTAACGTGTAAAAGTAGGGTCACCGGGGGCTCGTTACGGCCGAGAGGCGGGGAATGACCCTGGACGGGTCACGGGTCTGTCGCAGGGCTAACGCTGAATTGTTGGCACTACATGCCATATTACCTCCACTCCAGCTGCACATGTTATTTATGATTTTTATTATATTTTCTCATTTTCTCACCATTGAAATGTAAGCATCTGAGATCCTCAAACAAACGAATGTTGAAGAGAACTGATAGAAATCCTGCTCAGTGGCAACACTAACAAGGTTTTGAGAGTTTTTGTGTATTTATGGTTTTTTTATTAGTTGTCAAATATATAAACAGTCTGGCCCAGAGTGTCATCCTACATACAGAGATAGTAATAGTAGTAGAGTTGCTATGACGGCATTGCCCCCATTAACATTAAAATTAAACAGCCTTGTATATCACTGTTCATTTGTTATCACTTGAATCACCGTTTCATTGTCATCGTGACTACACTGGTGTTTTTGGTTCAGACGGCCCACCATCGCTCAAAAAACGGCAGATGGTGCCGTTAAATATGTGCACATATTTGTGCAAAGCAACGACAGAGCCGAGTAGCACATGCAAAAAGCAGAAATAGAACAAACATATCAATGCAGCCACTTTAGGTGAAACTCTTCCTTCCTGGACCAGGACAAAGGTGAGCTGGATTATAGGATCCATGGAAGGAAAACCCGGATTATTTTTATCCAGATTAAACCTCTGGAACACTTTGATCTGGGGTTTCCATCAGTCACTGCTCTTGATTAATAGGCTGACATTTGTGTTGCGTGTGATAAATCTGTTGTCCTGTTAATCAAACTATTATCCATTCATCATCTTCTCAGTGAGCTTAAGATCATCACAATATCTACACAAGACCGAGTGAGGTGAAAAGTACGAGCTGCTGTCACAGAGCTGCTAAACCTTAGCGTGCTAATGTGACACAACATCGTGAGCATTTCTCTTCTGGTGTTGGAGAATGATGCTATACGCTCTTGCAAAACAATTTCCAGTAATTGCCAAAGATGATGAAGAGATGTTACAGGAGGAAATAGCTTTCAGAGTGAAGAAGTGACAAAAAGAGAAAATGCTTTTGTAATGAGAGAAAAGCATTTTTATGTTTTACTTTTGCAAGAATAGCAGAGATTCAGTCACGGGGATAAATTGCTGCCATTTAAATCTCTTTTCATCATTTCATGAAAATGGAAAAATAAACCATAAATCACCCTGTGATGTTTGAAAAACCAAACTCCCTCTGCAACTTCAGTGAAACTGCTGTAAACGCCTGTTTTCCTGCCAGGAAATGATACGACTGTCATCTTCTCTATGTGAAAACAGTGAACACAAGAAAAAGAGAAGAGCGTGATGTTCACTCATGACATCGGTGGGATCCACGAGTCTTCCAATAAGCAGGATGAGCTCCGCGTCACCGATTATGAGCATGAACGAGCTGCCAAAGGTTACTCATGGGGGGACAGAGAAGTCGAGCATGGTGTCAGGTCTCCCCCCTTCCTTTGCCTTAGTTTCTTCCACCTTCAGCGTGACCTCATGAGGTGTCTAAATGTAAGGACATGGAAAAAAGGAGCAGTTAGAGGACAGAGTAAAGAGAAGTGGATTTCTAAATGAGGTAAAGGAGACAAGGGAAAAGTAAAAATCCGTTGCACATAGTTGTGTTTCAGTGTGTTTGGCAGCTTCATGGTATTCCATTATTTGGTTCTTTCTTAACCTCGAGGAGTGACGCCATCTTTCCCTCCAATAATCCAGAGAAGTTGGCTGAGTGGGAGAACCCAACGCTCCTCAGGAGACTTTGTAAACTGAAGGATTTCCTGAGTTGAAACTTAGGGAAACGGATTTCTGCCCGCCTGTGGAAACAACAACTTGTTAATGCGTTTGCTCTGAGAAGCCTTGTTACAACCTGACATTTCACTCACTGACAGTAATTATATCTGACTAGTAAACTACTCCACGTCGTTCATCGTGATACCTGACAACAGGAAGCAGTTGGACTGACACAGCTCCACAGACTGTGGATTCAGGAGCGAAAACACTTATCAGTGAACATATATCACAACGGGGTCACACCTGGACTCACCTCTGCATAAATATGCATGTAACGTGGTTGTGGTGTTCACAGTGTTTCACCTCACTGTTTCAGAGGTGTTCTAAGGATTATCCACAACGACACAACGCACAATCCCAGTTTGTGTACCACTTTAAGAAAAGTGATTGTTTTTAATTTGATGGCACCAACAAATCTGATAAAAGTTGGGAGAGATTAACAAAAGGCTGGAAAATAAGACGACTGGCTATTAAAAGAGCATCTTTGAGGCAGAGGTTCACCAATCTGCAAAAAAAAGAAACGCATGTGTGTGTACACAGTTCCCCACTGCGTCCACGGTGGCAGGTTAAGGCTCTGTCATGCAAAGAAGAAGCCACATGTGAACATTATGAAGAAGCAATGATGTCTTATCTGTGCCAAAGTTTATTTAAAACAGACTGAGACAAAATGGAAAACTGTTCTGTGGTCGGGCGAATCAAAATCTGAAATTCTTTTCCAGCAAACATGGACACCACACTGTAATCCAGACACTCACCACCTGAAAATAACAACAGCTGCTCTCCGCAGTTCCCAGATGTTTACAGACTGTTGTTAGAAGGAGGAGGGATGTTGCACAGCAGTAAAAATGTCCCGATCTCAACTTTTATGAGATGAGTTATTGCCATCAGGTTAACAATGAGATATTATTCTTTCTCAAAATTGTACATTTTCTCCATCTTAACATTTTATGTTTTCTAAATTCTATTGTGTATAAAATATAAGTTAATGAGATTCATAAATCATTCCATTCTGCTTGATTTATATTTTACACAGCATTCAAACTTGGGTTATCAGGTAGGATTCTGTGTACAGGTACTGTTTCCTGTGTTTGGATGAACAAGTCCACATTTTTACATTTTTAGATTTAAAGCCTTTATTTTGCAAACTGTGTTGGAGGAAGTACTCTGATCCTTTAATTGAAAGTATATTAATATCAGAGTATGAAAATACTCTAATAATCTAATTACTTTTATTTTAATTCAGAAAAAATAAATAAATTATGAAACATAACTTACATTATTGCATAAATATTCCTGAATCATTCTTTGGCTTTTTGCTCCAGTAGCTTGATAATATTTTGCTGGTTGGAACTGTTGTACATAGTTTTTCATTTATGACATTACTGATTATGAATTTTGTAAAAATATATATATATATATATTTTTTTTAATTTCATATACATATATATATATATATATGTATATATATATGTGTGTGTGTGTGTGTGTGTGTGTGTGTGTGTGTGTGTGTGTGTGTGTGTGTATGAAATAAAATAAAATAAGAAAATCCCCAATATCCAATAGATGGCTTTATGTTTATGTTTTATACACAAAACTAAACTGGAAACATAAACTTACATAAAACAAAATAAGCATGTTTTCATATTCAGAAAGATGGAGCCATGAAGTAAAAGTATCTTTGGGTAACAAACAGTCCTCCTACGCTGTGTTAACTTGGAATACTTTGAATCTCTGTATGAAGAAAGGATGCAAAATGACACAGATGCAGTCAAACATCTTGATTCTGTGCTGCAGTAGGATATCATAAATCTGTACCTAAAATACTACTTGGATATTTTAGATTCTGTATTCACTTCATCACTTAAATACACCATGCTGCATCCCCTTTAAGTAAAATATTTCAGCACTGTTGGGAGATGTTCCAACAGGGATGCAAAATGACTCAATCACAGCCCGATGTATAGCTGGTAGATTGACATGCTGTGGTTTGAATTTTATTCTTGTTTAACCAGCTGCATCTTGAGCCAGAAGCTCTTACAGCTGTCAGAGAGGCGGTCCTCCAAGGGCCGCAGGTCTGCTTTGGGAAACCAGGAGCAGTGAGGTGGTTGCAGCATTCAGCCTGAAGGTCTGTGTGGGGCTTTTCAAATGGTTGAATCCCTGATGTGTTTGTTATTGACATGATCAACACATAATAACAAAGTTTCATTCCTATAAAAAAACACTTGGTTTATACTCTAACCACATATTCATGTATAAAAACATGCAAATATAATCTTTGAAACGTATATACTTATAAGCTACCTTTGAAATACACATGATTGTTAATAGTTTGTCAGAGGCCTGCAGGTCTTTCCTCCAAGTCTCAGAGCTGACGGTGCAGACAGAGGACTCAGATTCATGAGACCTGGAAAATAAATTTTTATAGTGTAGTGTAGCTCGTCCATCAACATGTAGGCTGCTACGCAATCTTAACTGACCCCCAGTTCTTTTTTTTTGCGCCATCATCTGCCTGAGGTGCAATTTGCCACTCCTGCTGTGGCACCACCAATCCCAGCATCTGTCCTGGCTCCAGCTCCAGACGTCGCCTTCTGAAGCCCACCTCCACTCCCTCCCTCCTGGAGATGAGGCTGCATTGCAAATCTGTGAGAGCAGATATGGTGGCCTGCAGGCTGTGTTCTGTCTAGTTGGCCACCATCCCTGGGGCCTCCAGGGTTCTGGCTCTGGTTATCAGACCCAGAAGCTGGGCAAGCTGAGCCAGAGCTGACCCAGGCCCGAGGGTGAGAAAAAGATGCTGCGCTGATGCTGCTGCTGGACGTCAGGCTCAGTAGCAGTTCTGCTGGCCGGGTCACGATACGGTTCAAAGGTCGAGGCCGTGTTTAGGGCTGATGTACCGAGCTGCTGCAGCTGATCGGCCTCTCTCTCCCTTCGCTCAAGAGTTTCAGGCCTCGGTACAGCTGATCTATATGCCGGGGGACACGTTAGCAACACTAGCACTCTTATACATATAAAACTACACACAGCAGGCATCATTGCTGCTTCTCTCGCTATCCTGGCTTGACCGTACATAAGCCCAACAAACCCCTTGCTTTGGGGGAGTGTTGTTCTCGTGGCTCGGTGTGGGGGTGGCGGTGTTGAAAGTATATCGATCTCCAGGGCTGAGCTTTCGACTCAGGGGTAATGCTCTAAGCAAACAATGGCAGTGTGTTTTTAAATTCTTAGAACTTGACCAGCAGTGAATGTTTGAGTATTTGGGGGCAGAGAGGACAGAGATTACTCACTCGACCCCCAACTTAATACACTTTCTCTTCAACGTGGATTTTGAAGACTGTTTCGTGCTGCTGTCACTGTGATATTCCAAAAGGCATTACCTAATAGTCCAAACTGCTTAAAATGACAACATCTATTCTATGTTTATGAGTGGATCACATGCACACACATCAAGCAGCTGGTTTATTGTTTGTATCAGATGGTCACAACAAATATCCCGGAGAAAGCCTGTGGTAAAAATAAGCTTGAACTCGGGCAGCATCCGAGATGAAGACAATAAAGCGGTCCACAGTCTAAGCCATAAGTGACACAGCGAGAGTCTGTGAAATGCCAAAGTGCTCATTAAGTATTATCAGCTTAATCTTCACTTGTCAATACAGCTTCTAATTAAACAGCAGGTCACATGGGATCTTCAGCAGGCAACAGTATAGACAGTTTGTCAAATAAGAAGGTCGCTGCGATGCTGCAGTGCCACCGTGTGGTCGATTTTGTCAAGTGAATTTCAAAAAGGAGTCATTTTTCTAGGAAAATCAATTTTTGGACATGTGTTCAGCAAAAAAAAAAAAAAAAAGCCCCCAAACCATTTCTGATAATAAGTGCGGTGCAAGACCGAGCAGCTGAAAGTCTGTGTAACAATGGGGATTACAGGATTTAGCTTTATCTGAAACTATGGCCCTGAGTCTTATCAGATTAGTCTGTGTATCTGCTTAAATGGCGTCTTTAGGAAACTGTGTCACAGATGAAGAGTCAGTCCAGCCTTATGTGTCCCTGTTTGCCTCATTAGTGGCAACTGGGCTCATGAGCATGTCGGAATAAGAAGCTTGTGCTGCAGTGACTCAGAGGTTCATCTGACTGAGGATGAGGCAGCAGTACAGCAGGATCCACCAGACCAAGAGCATTTCCAGCTCTAGCAGGGTCACACCACAAGAGGCTGCTGAAGGCTGGAGAAGGGATCCTTCGTCACCGCTGGAGACAAACAAAGGAGTGTGAGGTGAAGGTACTGCACACACTGAAGCAACCACATCGAAATCGGGAGTAGCAAAAACTACAGATACATTTTATAGTGTTTATCCAAACAGAAGCTTTAACAATATCATATCCATGTTAACTCTTTACCTTGTTTTCTATGGCTAAATTACAATAAATAGCATTCTGGGACTGGCTCATCAGACTTTAAGTTAACTTTAAGCAGCCATGTGACTTAATAGAAATCCTAAAACACGCTCGAAAGTGAAGCATATAAAAACACTAATAACTCAAACTTCTCAGTGTGACGATACTCGACTGTTTAGCCAGGTAAGTGCTTTAGACATGAAGAGGGAGGCCAGTATGTGTAAGGGGCGAGAAGTTTGTTAGTTCCCAAAACCATGAGCAGCCTGATGTCTCTCCCCCCAGCCTCTATAGAAATATTCCTCTGGGCCATGATCACACTGTGACTGAGCGCTTTCCTTTCCAAACCAGGCTGCTGTTTGCACAAAGACCCTTTGACAGTAATGCGACAGTATTTACTCGCTTTATGCTGCAGTACAAGAGACACAGCAAGTGCACAGCAGCTGTAAAAGGAAACGATGCTCATCATCTGTGTGGAAGCCGCGTTGTTTCAGACATTTAACGAACTTCTGTCTCTGTTACCAGTGTTATTACTGAGTCACAGTAAACTGGAAGTCTTGGCAAATGTGGCAGCAAAGTGGTGAATTATGTTTTTACTGATAAATCGTTACCTGGGTGACCGAGGGGTTGACCTGCAGGCAGGAGGCCAGATACCTCCGAGTGTGCGCGTTCTGGGACTCTCCTCCCCATCGTGCTCTGTCGTTGTTGTCGTCATCTCCTCTCCAGCTGCTGACTTAACAAACCCAGACTCTGCTGAATCGATCGCTTCATCGGTGTCTCTCATTTTTTCTTCTTTACACTTCCTGCCACTTTCTTCTTCTGTGTCACTTCTGACTTCACAGGCAGCCTCATCAGTTATTATTTTTCCATTTACTTCACCCTTAAAACTTTCTGAATTTGTACTTTTCTGGCTCTTCCCATCTTCTTTCATCACAGCAGCATCTTGGCTTTCATTCCCTAAATCCTGCCCTCCCACCTGTCCACGTTTTTTGGAAAGCTCTGCATCTCTTCCGTCCTCGGTGTCTTCCTGCCAACGGGCCACTTCAACAGTTGCTTCCGCTGCATTGTCCTCTGTTTTTTTGACCCCATTCTTGAACATTTTTGCATTTTCCATCTTTGTCCCCCTTTCTTCCTCACAATAATCGCCATCATCATTGCTCTGTCCTCTGTTAGCCCTCTGCTCTTCATGCTCCTCTGTGCTTCTACTTTCACCCTCTGGCTTAAAGTCAAGCGCTGCTCCACCGTGTGTCATTTTTCTGAGATTTCTTTCATTTTTGTCAAAATCAAACTTCCTGTGCACCGCTGACTGGGCTGATTCAAGCTCAAAATCAGCCTTCTGTAAAAAGGAGCCTTCCTGATATTTGGATTCTTCTTTCATTTCCTCTGCTGTTTCCTCTTTGACCTTTGGTACTTGTCTTTTCAGCTGATTATATGGTTGAAACACATCTTTATTCAGCTCTAGGATGTAGCTATATGCATCCTCCTCATCTGAATCGAGCGATGGTAAGCTGTAGATTCCTTCCTCGGAGCTTAAAGAATAGCAGCTTTGTGCTCGTCGCTTGTCGTAGCCTTGATCCAGTCCACTGTCCAACCACAGCTGGACCTCCTGGCTGACTATGCCAGCATCCAGAGGACTGGGTGGCTGTAAAGTGCTTCGTGCACTGCCTTTCCTTTTTTTGTAATGTGAGTCTGAAGCAGTCCCAGCAGGCTGGTCGGAGGTAGCTGTTCCATTTGTGTGAAAGGACGGAGAACGGGGACTTCCTGAAGATCTCCAAGACCAACGCTTCCACAGAAGCTGCTCGCTGCTCTTCTCCAAGCCTTTCAGCAACACCTGGACTTCTGGAACATCAGCGTCAGTCTCTTCAAAACTGACTGACTCAAGTGATCCAAAACTGGGAATCTCGGGAATGTCAATATCTGGTGTGGGAGCCTGTAATATAAGCATGTCAGTGATATTCACAGAACCAAAGAAATACTGCTAGCATATAATAATGTCACACTATGAAGGTATTAGTAAGTGCTTAATTTGTCATTTATATCTCATTAATCCTGCTTAGTACGTCATTTATGAACAGATATGTTTATCCATCTGTTACTGTTACAACAGAAGTTACACAGAAGTCTGTAATTGTTCTGAAAATCTGTGTTTTTATGTAAAAATCCCCTCAAAAACTATTTTACTCATTTGTACACTGATGTCACTTATTTTTAAAAAAAAAACATTTTCTAAACAAAGACACCTTTTGATTCAGACTTTCAGGTACACAGTAGGACTTTGGTACGTTAGGAAACAGCGACGCTCTCTGCTTCACCTGTTCTGAGTCTCTGAGCTAAGATGACGGGCGGCCGGTGGCAGTTTCAAGAATAACTAAGTGATATAAATTTATTTATTTATTTCTGTTTTTATATCTACCTCGCTGTGAGACTGTAGTGAAGGTGAACTTGTGCAGCACTAACCTCATCTATGCCTGAGTGACACTTTGGGAACATAGAGACGTAGGTGATGATGGACTGCTCGTCTGGTGAAGTGCACGTCACATCTGCAGGGAACGATTAAAAAAAATCATAAAACACTTAAAAACACAACTCTGTGTGTGTGTGTGTGTGTGTGTGTGTGTGTGTGTGTGTGTGTGTGTGTGTGTGTGTGTGTGTGTAAAACAAAGCTAGTCCAGCCAGTGTAGATTTGCCTTAAACCTGACAGGGTGAACATATAAATGGGCTGATTAGTGCGTTTCTACTCTCCTGTAGCCACATTCACCCAATCACACAAGCACTGCCTTCTATGCTTTTAAGTGCTCACTAACATTCACACTGCGATGGATGCATCAGAGAGCAGCCAGGGGTGAGTATGTTGCCCAAGGATACTTGGCATGCAGACTGTGGCAGCCAGGGACTGAACCACATATACCCTTTACTGCTTGGAAACATGCTGTATATGTACCACGTGGGCCCTCAAAATAATAACTTGCATATCGTGTGGCCCTGTGGAGGTGAAGGTTCCTGGTTTAGGGGATGGTTGGTTGAGTCAGGTCTGGGTTTATTTGAAATTTCAACACTGACTAATTTATGTTAACTAAATATTGCAAGAGATATAAAATGTGATATTTGTTGTTTTCTCTAGAGACATTGTGAATCCACATGACTCTCGTTTTATACATTTTTCATGTTCCTGAGTCAGGACGTTTTTCTGAACTCTTCAAATAAATAAATAAGTCCATGGTTGGTTCTGTAAGTAAATTGGTTCAATAACAGTCCTGACTCAGGGCCATGCTGTTGTATAAGCAGGGCCCTTCATTCATAAGCGTAACACTGTGTACGTCATCTTCTTGCTGCAAGAATGGGGGCGTGACAGTGGGAGCTGTGGGGCCGTCCCGTGGTGTCTGACAGCTTCCTGTATGCTGTTGATGTTTTGTGCACCAGCTTGTGCCTTTTCTCCATCCACTATACGCTCACCTCAGAGAAACATTCATTCATTTCCATTTGTCTTGTCAGCCCCCTGGGCTTGAATTTCATATATGCATTTATAGAAGACTTGCTCTCATGTTTACAGTTTGCTGTAAACTGAAAGGAAATCTCTCATAACTCTGGGCGCATAATCAACGTGGGTTTTTTTCACCTAATATGAGAAATCTTTTACCTTCAGGCTCCAGCAGTGGAGGTACATCCAAGCTGTGATGGGCTATCATGAAAGCCTGCCGGATGTTTTCCACTGGATCTCGATGAAAGCTTTCCCTCAGATCAACCATGACTGGGTTTATGGACTTAACCAAAGCAAGAAATGCCAAGCCGCTCCTCCAGCTCTTCCCAAAGTCCTTCACGTCCACCCCGTACCTGCAAAAAGTTTAAAATGCCATTTAATTAAATGACAAGTGTGAGCCATCGTTCCAGCTCAATCTAAAACTATTCTGATTTCTAACAAGAAAGCTAATTTTGGGCTGATGTAGGGTTAGGATAAGTTTACCACCCATTAGAGCTCAGAGGATAAAATAACCTGCTGACATTTTGTTTCATTCATTGTTTGAGTGGGACTATGTTTGGGCTCAGTGTTAATTAAATGACTTTGTAAGTGTTTTGATCTTTTTATGCTCACTTTGATGTGCATCTTTGCACCCATTGCAGAAGCACCTTGATTGCTTTCCCATGATACTTTGCTTCCCTGCCAGCCTTCCTGCCTTTACTTGGCAGAGTGCTGCAAGAGTATGTGCCAGTGTCACTTGGCTGGGGTGAGAGGTCATTAGAGGATGGATAACTGCTCATTGACAAGGCGGAAAGGCTGGAAGACAAATGCTTCTGGAGGCCTCCCATCACCTCCTTTACCTGTGTAGGAGTAACACAGAGGTGTGAGTCTGGGCAAGAAGTAAGATAATACATTAAGACATTTGACTCATAGATGATAAATCCAACCTGAAAATGCAAGATGATGCTCCAAACAAGGTGAAGAACAACAGATGGTTTACCATCAGCAATTCCAGAAGCATCAATGCCAAGCAGCTTTACCTGGGAGATAACAAGGAAACATCGATCACAATCTTGTTATTCCTGATTTGAAATCATGTCATTCATACACGTCAGAGCAATGTCACTGAATCTACAAGGAAACACACTCACATGTCTGTCATCCAGAAAGACCAAGGCCTTGGAAATGTTGTTCAGTCTGAAGATGCGATGAGAGGAAGACCTAAACCTATAAAGCTAACAAAGTTAGACGAGAAAAAACATTATCACTGTTTGGGGAAATGAGCTGGTTGATTTTATTGCTGTTAAGAAGACTGGTCCCATTTATATAGCAACCCTGAACAATGACGTTACAACCAACAGCTTAGCATGAAGACAGTAAACTGGGAGACACTGCTGGCTTGGCTTTGACTAAGCGTTAAGCTTGAGACTAATTAAACAAAAAAAAGGAAATGACATCAGCAGTAATTAAAACATTTCCTGTCTCTGGCCATGACAGCAAACTCTTTTTCACAGGAACTGTGCTCCCAGAGTCTCCTGGTGAATCTCTGCTTCCAGGACTCCTGCTACGCTTGCAGTGGCCAAATTTAAACAGGCTTTGGCTAAATCTTTCTTGGCATCACATTTGTCCACTGAACAGCATGATTCTTACTAGTCTGCACCCAGACAGCTCCTCCAACAGGCCCATGAGTATTTTGCCATCCTGAATGTCTGTGAACAGGTCGTGCACTTCAATAGGAGGGTCCCGCTGGGGGGAAAAAGCATGACCCTCATTGATAACCACATTTTTTTCAGAGTGATCTGATGAACTGATTTGTGCCTTACTCTCTGCAGAAACACATTCATCCACCTGGTGAAGGTTCTCTTCTGCACTGCTTTTCGTTCATCTGAGGAAGAGAAAACAGGGCCTTGGCCTCGGTACACCAATATTTAAATAAAACATGAAAATGGCATCAGCAGTGATCAGCATAACGTTAATGGAACGCAGTGTAATGGGAAATTGTTGGTGCTTTATTCGTATGGTTGTTATTGTGACAAATATTAGTAAATCGATTAGCTTTTAGCACTCACTAGCCACCCTAAACATTGCTGTGGACTAAATAACCTGTGCACACTCACAGCACTCTGACAGGAGCGAGACACTGTGCCCCACCAGGCCACAGAAGAAAGAATAAAAGCCCCAGGCACTGACCTAGCCTCCCAAACATGATCCCAATCAGTATCCACAGGAGGCACCAGAATTATTCTGACCCACGAGGCCCCACCCTGCAACCACAAGGACGCAAAAGATCCACGTCCAATGCCCTGGTGCTTTTAACTGCAGAACAACAAGTGACCTGTGTCTATGTCACGGCACGTCAGAGCGGGATAGAGATTGATAGGATATGAGGCAGCTGGTTTTTAATAATATAGAATATTGAGGTATTTAGTAATTAAATGTCCATACTCTATTTTATAGATAGACAGTTTACATGAAACCCAACTGAACAGTGCTGGAGAAGGAACATTTTTATAATAATTAAAAATTTGATACTAAAACACTAAATGATTGGGCAATCGAATGACACGAAGCCAAGAATACCTACCTGGAAAATTCCCTAAGAATGCAGTCAAGGAAGCAGGAGAGCAATGATGGTCCTTTTTTGTATTCTTTTCAAAGGTGGCCTGTATACACAGTTATTTAAGTAAAACCCACCAGGATAAGACTGTACCTTGAGATGTGTATTTATCATTGAGCTCGCTCGCTGAGTTTGTCTGTGAATCCCAGCTGTCCTGCATTCTCGTTTAGACTCTTGGCACATGATCCATTATGGAGATAAAAAGTGAGAATAAGTCAAAATGTCAGCAATCAGAGGCACTCCGCGGTTTCCTTAAACACTAATGTTGAAGTAAAGGCAAAAGAGAGGCGGTGTATCTTGCCCCAACACGCTGAAACCTCCCTCTGACGCGTTCTCGCACCACTCCCCCAAGCACAGTGTGAACCCGACTGCCAGTCTGTGGTTTATGAAATCCTGTATGTGGTGGTGGTCACTCCATATCCAGGGGTCTGTTTGCACGTAAGAACTCGCTGTGGTTTCTGTTTTCACGTATAGACTTTGAGGATGTCGTCCAGAAGATCTCATGAGTGAATGATTCATTAAAGTAAACACACATATTTCTTCATAGCTTACCTGGCTCAGGTTAAAGGTACGAGCAGAGGGAGCCAAGGTTCCTGTGATGTGTTAATCAGTTAAAGAAAGAAAAACAGAAAATTACAAATCTTTGTAGAGAGATTTGAGAAAGTGTTGGTCAAGTTTGATAGCACTGGAATTTACCTCTAACATTTCCTGCAGCAATGTATTTTATCTTCCTTTTATCTTGCAAAATTACTACATTCCAGAAACAGGTCGAGTCTCACATGAAACATTCATTTCCAAAAATCCAAAACTAAGACAGAAACAATTAAAAATTAAGCTAAAAAATATTTATCACAGAAATACAAAACTGTAATAACTTTGTTCAACAAGCAGTTAATTCTTTATAATCAAAAAATTGATCCCTGTTTTCTGGGACACCCTGGTGTTGTCTTTCACAGTGAAGATGATGTAAATATTGTGAATATTGTTATTTGCATTTCATCTAAATATTGTAGCTGTTTCCTCGTGGGTATAACACGACGTGTTCTTTGTGCCCTCCGCTGATACCACTTTTTTAATCATAGAAATAGTTTAGTTTTAGTTTTGGTTTGTTTAAGGTTTGTAGAATAGAATAGAATAGAATAGAATAGAATTCAACTTTATTGTCATTGCACATGCACAGGTACAGGGCAACGAAATGCAGTTTGCATCCATCCAGAAGTGCTTTAGTGATATAGATATATTACAATATATATTAGCAATAATATAGATATGTAAGTATATTACAGAAATGGGTCTATTATGGTATGTTATAATGTACACGGTATGAGGTATGTTGTGAATATTCTATAACTATAGGTATGTATAGGCTGTAGTGAGTACAAGCTATGTACAGGCTATGAACAGGATATAAATATGAAAAACTATACAGAATATGAAATAAATAACTTTACAGAAATCTGAGATATACAGTTATACAGAAATGGGAACTATGCAGGTTGTAAACAGTTGTAGGGTTAAAAATTATCGTATGTACAGGATGATTATTTACAGAGCTATACAGTAGTGCAGTTAAGATAAATTAGATATGTGGATAATTTCTACAGTATCTATATAAAGTGCTAGTGGTTGTGAGTGG
The DNA here is from genome assembly GCF_051167445.1 of Perissodus microlepis. NCBI lineage: Eukaryota > Metazoa > Chordata > Actinopteri > Cichliformes > Cichlidae > Perissodus > Perissodus microlepis. The sequence continues at coordinate 1,312,280 of NC_140475.1, read as the reverse complement.
TGGTTCAGTCCATGTTATTATTGTGTGTTTGAGGGTACAGTTGTCCATTGTGGGTGTGTGTATGTTCAGTCCATGTGTTAACGTGGGTCAGATGTCAGGAGGCAGAGTTCAGGAGTCTGACAGCTGTGGTTCTTACGGTCGTGGTTAAACAAGTCCCACCCAGTAAAGTAACTGTGTTGATCCGTCCACAGCCCTGACATAACACAGCATGTTGAAAGAGTAGGTTTGTCTGTGCGGTCCTCCCTTCTCAGGTTTATTCAGGCCCAGCGATGTGGACCCCAGCCCATAATCCTCCTGCAGACACACCTGTAGAGGAGAGTATAAAGACCCGCGACTCAACTGTGTCAGACACGAAGCTCCGAGGAGTCTCTCCACAGCAGCTCTGCAAAGAAGCTCCACAGCTACCAGACCCACTCTGAAGATGAGTCCCTCTGTCAGCCTGCTGCTGCTGCTCCTGCTCGGCCTCTCTCAGGCTCATCCTCTCATGGAGGAAAGAGGAGGAGGAGAGGGCCAGGTGGAGGAAGACCACACCGTCGATATCACCACCAGGATTCTGACCGCAAACAATGGCAGCAATGAGATCCTGCTGGAAGGAGACATCCTGCTTCCAAAAAGCAGAAATGCCATTAAATGCCAGAGTTACCAGAGCTGCCTGTGGCAGAAAGACAACAACGGCCTGGTGACGATTCCCTTCACCATCAGCAGTGAGTACAGCAGCGGGGAAAGGCAGCTGATCAGAAATGCCTTGCAGTCCTTCCACAGCCAGACTTGTGTCCGCTTTGTCGACCGTAAGAACCACAACGACTACATCAGCATCGAGAGCCAGAACGGATGCTTCTCTCTTGTGGGCAGACAGGGAGGGAAGCAGGTCCTGTCTCTCAACAGGCAGGGCTGCGTCTACTTTGGCGTCGTCCAGCACGAGGTCAACCACGCTCTGGGCTTCCAGCACGAGCAGACCAGGAGCGACCGCGACTACTACGTCAGGATCAACTGGGAGAACATCAACCCACAGATGGCCTACAACTTCAACAAGCAGGACACCAACAACCTCAACACTCCCTACGACTACTCCTCCATAATGCACTATGACAGAACAGCCTTCTCCATCAATGGCAGGGAAACCATCACCCCCATCCCCAACGTCCAGATTGGCCAGAGGCAGGGCATGTCCTACTGGGACATCAGGAGGATCAACCTGCTGTACGGCTGCTGAAAACACACGTTAGCTTGTCTGATTTGAAGCTTTCATTTGTTCGCAAAAGTTCTTCCACTTATGTGTTCACAAGTGTTTTATAGGGAGATAATGAGCTGTAAGGTCAAACACATAAATAAAGTGCATTAAAATGGTACGCTTGATATTAGTGATTCATTTCCTCGCCAATACTTATGTTCCATTCTTTATGATTTGACTTTTCTTGCCTCATCCTTTCTACTTTTTCTTCCACCAATCCGTATCTACAGTCAGGCTTGTGGAAATGTCCTCCTCAATGCATCGCTATTCAAAAAACTATATAATGCAAATACAGTGTGATAATATGCACAGAGAACTCTCGTGTTAATTATACATGAAAATAATACATTTTAATACTCCTTCAATACTCCTTTAGTTTTGTGAAGGTCAAATCAAAGGTTGAGTCTTCTTCTTTAGCTGTGCCACTCAGCAAACATATACACATGTAGGAGGGCTGAAAGCTAATAAATACATTTTCTCAAGTTGAATCTTTTGTTAAATAATAAGCAGCTAGTTTGAAAACTCACCTGAATGAACAACAGCTGTGAAAAAAAACAAATGTCAAAAAATTGTAACTGATCTTCATCAGGTATTAAAATAAATCATAAATAAAAATATCCAGTAATATATTAAAGATACACTCCTAAGACCTAAATGTGTTTCACTACAGCTAACAGAAAGCCAAGTGTACATCAAACATCCTTTTTCTGTTCTTTCTGACAGGATGAATTTTTGAAGAGATACTTAAAATCATAAAGCACGTGCATATTAACAGCTCTTTCAATGAAACACTTTTTATATTTTGTGAATCTATGTAAACATTTTTTAATGACTTTCAGACCATAAAAAGACCAAAAACACATTTTATTTAAGTCCCATTGGCCCATTTTGTTAAATAAAAGAAAAGGTTTAAAACAAAGAAGGAAGAGAGCAAATTTTGTTTTAAAACATGTTCAGGTATCACATTTAAAGGAAATCATTTGAATTTAATATGATTAGAAGAAATTTGCATTTTTTTTTAATTCAACAGGGAACATGTGATACTGAGCACAAGTAAAAGTATAACATACATTTCTAACATTAATCTGCAGCATCGGTCAAGGATTCAGGTTGAAGGAATGACAACATTTTCTAACTAAATAAATCTAAATGAAGAAACCCAAAACCTGATTGAAAGGAGTGACTCGCTTCCAGCTCTATTCTTATTTGTATTAAAGGAGCAAACTAACAAGTAGGCACAGGCAAACTATTACACTGAAGCAAACAAACGTTCTGAGTGTTTTTAATAGTTGAAACTAAACAGCAGCGGCAATTATTCACTCTCAAAGGCTTCAGTGTGACAGCTGAACAGTGTCTGACAGGAAGAGCTTCCCCTGTTTCAGACAATATCTGGCTGCCAGGTTTTACTCTACCTGCCTCAAGAAAGGTGACGGCTACCGAGGGAGGTCGTCACCACCGTGGAAGGCAGGGGTCTGTGCAAAGAACATCGCACGTGACACTCCTGAGCCTCCAGGAGCCACGCCTTTTCATTCTTTGAGTTGCTTTCTGCAGCCTTGTTGTACCCACAGGCAACAGGCTGGGCCAGGGGCAGCTTCACAAGGCTGCACAGGAGGAGAACATCGAAGGATCAATCACATGTCTAAGTATCATCTTGGCTGTAGGGTTTCATTGTGAGCAACTTGCACAACACCCGGGTGTTTTTATTATTCAGTTTTATTTCAAAACATTTAGCACATTGAAATATAGATTATTTCCAAATACTGTTAAAATTCCTAACTTAAAAGCAAAGCTGGATTTCCCTGCAGATAAGCCTGAATCATACTGCAATATAACAACGACAAAGGCTTCCACGTGTGATCCTGGAACACGTAATGAATAACTACACTGAACAAGTTCTCTTTCAAACATCGTTCCCTCGGCGGATTCTCCTGCCCGCTAAACGAGGCAGTCCAAGTGTCTCTGCTAATGAGCGACAAATGTTTTCAATCCTTGCAGCAGGTCAGGCCCACCTTCCTGTTTGCAGGGCTCACCACAGGGTCCAAATCATCTCTTCTATTTTCAAAGGCTTTAAGTATCGCTGGTGTGTCCAACTGCGAGGAGTTTCCACGTTTCACGGGTTCATTTCTTCCCCATGATGAAGCTGGGCGCTTCTGCGTCATCCTCAGCTTCTCTTTCGCCTTCCTCATCTTCATCCTTGCTTTCGTCCTCCTCCTCGCTCTCGGAGCTCTTGTCGTCTCCCTCCTTCTTGCTTTTAGTTTCAAGTTTAGCTTTCTTCGCCAGGAGCTTCTTCTGCTTCATCTTCTCTCGCTTCTTCCGCCGCTTCGCTGTCCTCTCTTCGGCGGCCTCTTTGTTCCGCTCCAGTTTTTCCAGGTACTCCTCGTCCTTAGTTTGCTTCTCTGATATCTTGTCCAGAAAGTCCTGTCTCTGGTACTCTCTGCGGCGAAGGTGGCGATAAACGTGGAACTCTCCGCTGCCTGCACCCGCGCTGGAGCCCATCACGTCCCGGACGAACTCCGGCGGAGCTCGCGGGTTCCATTCTTTGGGTCGGTCCGGGATCGGAGCGAGCTTATCTGGGTTTCGCATCAACTTCTCCAGTTTCAGACGCTGTTCCTCCGCCGGTGTTTTGGCGATAATGAGAGGCTGAGCCTCTTTCCCTCCAGATTTCCCCGGTTTGTTATTCTTCTGTGTGGGCGCCGCCATCTTTCAAACAGTTACCCTCTTCTTCCTGTGAATGTAAAATGCTCCGGAAGTCCTTATCTGCTTCTGTGACCTGAAAAAATTTTTTTTTATTATAATGTTTTATTTTATCAAAGAAAACATGCCATATGCATATACATGCCATGTGAATGCCATGTTATTCTTATTTTTGTTGTAACATTGTTACTATTATATTTTCTAAGTTGCATAATAACTTTAAACGTCTTACGTTCGCCGGCGTTGAATGACGTGTGACGCCACCATTAGCAAATCAGACTGGGCGAAGACTGGGCGAAGCTGTCCAATCACCGTTCACGTAAACGCCCCTCATCGTAACAGTGAGGCGACAGTATTTTGACTGGCTGTTTTTACTCCGACTCTGGCCCGTCTGTAGGACTTTTCTTCTCCTCTTCTAACGAGATAATTGAACACAAACCATGAACAATTTATTCCGATCCGCTGCTCGGTGTCTCCGCTCGGGTCCGGCTGTCTACGTGCCCAGACAACCCGACGGCCGCTCGCAGTGGGCCTCAGTCCGGCTCCTGTGTTCGGCGGCGGATCTCCAGAAAGACCTCGGTGAGATGGTGAAGAAGGACAAAGTGGTGGTGTTTATGAAAGGCACGCCGGCGCAGCCCATGTGCGGCTTCAGTAACGCTGTGGTTCAGATCCTCCGGATGCACGGCGTGGACAACTACGCTGCGTACAACGTGTTGGAGGACCAGGACCTCAGACAAGGTCAGTAACCCGGAGTCGGCCTGACAGCAACAGGTTGTCACCTCTCAGGTGAACGTGTACCGTTTTGGTTACTTCGTCACCGGCAGAAAAAGCGTCACATGCTGGGTGCAGCTCATTTAAACATCCTTGAAGTGTCGGGTCCCCTCAGAGTCGTGTGTGAACTACTTAACCTGATTGTTACCTCATTCAAAGCAGCATTCGGTTAGGATCGCTGTCAACGGCACTCTATGGCCAGTTTTTATCAGTGTTGTGCAGCAGCACCAAAGGGTGGAGTGAGCCGGACGTTAGGCTCTGTCAGGACTGACTCGATCCCCATTGTTCCGATAATGACACGAGACATGTCGGAAAGCAGGGAAGCGTCCTCACAGATGACATCAGCAATATGTGCTCCTGTTGTCCTGTCTAAGTGTGTCTTTAACCACACGTTTAGAGTAAAATACCTGATAATGGCCAATTGGATCAATTTACATATTGTTATATAGTCCTGAATGTTGTATTTTACAGCCACATCTGGACACTAACAAACATATAAAACTGATATTAAAGGGCTTAAAAGAGCAGGGGGGGGGTTAAGAGAAGAGGCTCTTCCAGTGTGTTTTCTCCTGGCTTCCTCCCCTCACCCCCCCAACCACTCACAGATGGCCCCTCACTGAACCTGGTTCTGCCTTCCTGTTAAAAGGGAGTTCATCTTTCCCTCTTCCATCTATGGTTTGCTCATAATTGTCGTCTGATTGTTGGGATTTTTCTCTCCATTATTGTAGGGTCTTTACTTTACAGTATAAAGTGCCTCGAGGCCACTGTTGTTGCACTAAATGAATAAATCTGAATTGGGTTGGAGACACTTTGCTGTGAGTGTGTGTGTGGAGATTTGTGCTTTTGCTACAGTTTCAGTGGGTAGAAAAAAAGCCCCACCCCTCAGATTTTCCCCCTCAGATTTTCCTTAAAAAAGGCTAATGCCTCATTAGCCTTTTTTAAGGAAAATCTGAGAGGTGGGGCTTTTTTTCTAACCAAACTGCTACGCCTAATTTTAAAACCCACGAGGTGTTCAGAGAAACAGGACTGGTAGTATTAACGCCGTCTGCCTTCCACAGGAGTCAAAGACTTCTCCAACTGGCCCACCATCCCTCAGGTGTACTTCAATGGCGAGTTTGTGGGAGGCTGCGACATCTTTCTGCAGATGCACCAGAACGGAGACCTGGTGGAGGAGCTGAAGAAGCTGGGCATCCGCTCTGCAGTGTTGGACGCAGAGAAAGAATCCAAGTAATGGACGGGTATAAGCGTGAAGCGGCTGACTCATCCAAAGGCGCATTTATCAGGTTGAACCCCTCCCCACTGCCGCCGCCACCACCTTCCACCACACAAACACACACACTCAGTCCCCGAACTAAAAGAAGTGAAAAACACAGGCCACAGAGTGCACAGCGTGATAAATAGACTTGGGTATTGTACATTCGGTATTACAGCTTTGTTTTTTCCAGCACAGCTGAGGGCAAAATGGCACCATGGGAGTGATGAGAGCGAACCCCAAAAAGCAAAAGCTGTGGGGAAAGCTCCACAGAGCTGAACGATAACATCGTTACAATAACTCTTTCCATCCTGTTGTAATAAAAAGCTTTAATACTTCTGCACCTCCAAGAAGAACTGACATCACCCCCTCACTCCCACCTCAAACTGCCAGCTGACTGCCACAGAGCCGGGTGTGATCGCCGTGTTTAAGCTGCCACCTGAGCGCTCGCTGCGCTCTCACCTGGTTACATCAGTCCTCTGCGATCTTCCCCTCGCCGCTGTCCTCCACGCTCAGTTTAAGACCAGATGAGCTTTAGACTTGCCTAACTGTGCCACGCCTAAGTTAAGGTCATTATTCATGCTGCCTGGGCCTCATCGGCTAATGATGTCATCACGCTCTTAAATGCACTGCCTGTAGTTTCAGGAAACAAGAACAAAGAGGGGACAACGTGGCTTCGTGCTGGTATGAATATCTTCTCTTTAATGAAGCCACTGATAATTTAGCAGTTTTTTAGTGGCCGTAGCTGCAGAATCGATCACTGGACAGTCCCCCGTTTGTTCTTCCTGCCTGGAACCACGTGGAAACTGTCAATGTCAGGATCCGCTGAAACGGACCTTATGTCCTTTTATTCTTTTTCTTTTTTAAAACCACCCTGAAGGTGACAGATTACTGCACACGTGTACCAGCCGAAGCAGTTAATGTTGCATCTGTCTGTATTTCACTCTAAAGGTGAAGAGTGTTGTTTTAGTTGTTGTTTTTCTTTTTCCAGAGCACCTCACATTTATCAGTCCTAGATGATCCTCCTGCTGCACACAGTTGTATTATCAAAGCAACACGTAGTACACTGTAAGATATTGTAGAGCTTATTATGAGATGTACTTCTGATGCATTTGTAATCAATTCTGCACTGATTAAATATTTTGTGACACAAATGAGTTGTCGGGGTCGTGCCTCATGCATGTCGGTCTTTTGTAAGCGGGGTTACTCGCAGTAGTTTTTACTGTGAGCTGGGCCAGACTTGCAGTAATGTGCAGACGTCATGAGCCACATCATTTCCTTGGGTTTTACGAAGAATTTGAGAAATGGGTGCTTTTAGTTTTTTGATTATTTTTTTAAAAACATTTTTAAATGCACTAGAATACAGTTTATAAGACAAAAACGGACTTTGTACAAGTTTGAACCAGCTGGAATATTTGTTGTGACCGTCTTTACTTTTCAGCTTTCTTCTCATTTCTCTAAGTATCCTCCAAAAATAGTTCTCCAGGCTTCTTGAAGAACATTCAAAGATCTTTTTGGATCTTGGCTTTCTCTGTCAGGATCATCCCACATTGCTTCAATGATGTTGAGGTCGGGGCTCTGGGGAGGCCAGTCCGTGACTGCTGGTGTGTGTTTTTCTGTGCAGGTGTGTTTCCCAGCTCCTGTGTCAGCTTCATACAGTTAGTTTTTCTAATTCTTGCGAACATGACTCAGATACCGTTCATCTGCTATAAATGCGTTTTATAGGTCAGAAACTTCTTTTGTCTAACTTCGTCACATTTTTTAAGAATTCATTGCACAACATGCTGACGTAAATCAAATATAACATTTTGGCTCGACGTGTGAAGGAAAAGTGAATTAAAAAGGTGCTACACATGAACCTTTTCAGTATCTGAATCTGGCTTCAGGAATTTCTGACAGGACTCTTCATCACTGTGAGATTGGGAAAAGTTACACGCAAATGTTAAAAGGCAAAACTTTGACACGGTGTCTCAATAAATGCACATCAAGCTGAAAAACTGTGTCTGAGTCCAGGGAGTCCAGGTCAAATTCAAATGCCAAACACACTCACTATAAAACATCTGGAGTCTATGTAGTTGGAAGAATATCACAGAATCTGGTTCTGAGATACGAAGCTGCTGTCAAAGTGCCTTAAACTGGTATTCTTCATAGTGGTCAGCAGGGGGCGACTCCTCCCGCTGGAAAATGTGCAACTGTGTTTAAGAACTGGAGGAAATGGTTGTTTGTTTCCTCACCAGAGAAACGGAGCATTTCTAGAAGTGAGAGCGTGTGTGTGTGTGTGTGTGTGTGTGTGTGTGTGGAAACACCGTCAGCAAACCACTGTGAACACTGACAGAGGCCCTGGTGTGTTCAGGGAGCCCAGCTTAAATATTCCGCCATCATTCCTGTTGATCATGTTTACTGTGCATTTCCTCTTGTGTCATGTCAGCGTGTGCCGGGAAAACACACCTGCTGTTACTCAGTGTCAGGAAGGAACACTTCTGTGGAATGTAAGTAAAGCGTTTTTCCTCATTTTATCCTGTGCAAATGTAACCAGTTCATAAATGACATATTGTTATAATTACACAAAATGTGTTCTAGACCCCAAACCGTTCCTGTTATACCTGATTTTTAGGACCTTCAAGCCTGTAGTTATGTTCATTATCAGTTGGAGCCCCTCCTCACTGTTCTTCTGTGGTGCAACCCTATAAACAGTGCACCCCTTTGGCCTCTCCCCTTCTCTACAATTCCCCTGTGGGGGAGGTCGGTGTCTTTCCCAACACTGCAACACACAATGTATATTTAGCCACCCTGATATTTCTGATTGTGTGTCTTTAGTTCAGTCATTGTGTCTGTCTTTGCTAGAAGCTGTAAATGTGTAGTACGTGTGTGTCACATGTGTTATAGGCACAGTTAATGCTAGCATGAACAGATCATTCTTGCTAGCTTGGGAGTTGTGGTGGGTGGAGCTGAGCCTCTTCCCTACTGTTTGCATTTGGTTGTAGGAGATGGAGCGAGCATTTAATGACTTGGAGGTCTTTGTTTCTTTTACCCTTCATTGTCAGACACGACGCAGGAACACACCGGCTACACAAAGCCCGCGCTCGTGAGCAAAGTCTCAGCTTTCACTATTAAAGCTTTCCTAAGACTAAGTGATGAACGACAGTCACTGTACGATTCTGGAATCTTTTAAATACAAAATAATACATCTGTGAGTTTTATAAAATAAACCCAAACAATGCTGTACAGTGAAACGACTGTAAATATGGCCGTTGAGCATCCACACCTTCCCTTCCGCTTCTATCCGTAATCCAGTGACGCAGAAACACGGTTAAAAACTAACAGCCAGGATTCAGCTCAGAGCTTCTGCAGGAAGCGCAGCACCAGGTCCCTGAGCGTGGTCCTCAGTGGCTCACTGTCGCAGACGATATGCGTCCCGTCCTCCTCCAGCTGAATGAGCGTGTCCTCCGCCTGCAGGTGCAGGATGTGCCCGTCTGCAGTTTCCTCCACTTTAACTTCTGTGATCCCGTGCTGCAAATGAGCACATAACAAGTTAACATTAAGTTAGTGCTACTATCACAGCACACTGATAGCCCTCTCGCTCACATTTCCCACCTTCTGCAAAGTGGCCAGAAAAGCCTCCAGGGCCACAGCTCCACTCAGCATGGGTTTAGGGGCCAACGCTACGGGGGGCTCCTCAATCACACGCTTCCTCTTCTTGCTGGGGGGCATGGGAGGGGGTTTGGGCACCGACTGGGAACAAATGAAAGAAAAATGCAGCTGAGCTCTGATCAGCTGATTCTCTAAGGGAAGTGCAAGCATTCTGGGCTCACCTGTAACGTGTGCTTGTTGTCCTTTGAGTGCAGCAACGCAGACACGGTCGCCACAGAGACGCCGGGTTTGATCTCACCAGGGACCAGGGAGTTGGCCAGCTAGGAAGAGAAAAATACGACTCTTAGCAATTAAAACCGTCCGCCTGCTTTCTGACAGCGAGAGGATTTCTCAATAAAAACAGCTGATCAAACGCCACGTTGCCATAGTGATCAGAGAATTCACCATCTGTTTCTGAAACAACAGATACTCTGTGGCCGGAAACTCTGAGGAGTTCTTTTGACTTCCTTCTCTTCGGGGCCTCACCTCAGGCAGGATGTAGATGCGTTCGTAGCGGCGTCTGAAGGGCAGGTTGAGAACAGAGCAGCGTCTGTAGGGCATAGGAGGAGGCTGCAGCTCCAACATCAGGTCGGAGCGGTGGGACTGGGTCAGAGGAGGCTGGGTGTACTGCTCGGGACACACCACGTGGAGAGGCTGCAGGAAGAAGACACGGCTGTAGCTTTTACACACAGAGTACAAATGTGAGCGGCTGAAGCTGGCTTTGTTAACATTTAAATTAAGGCTACAGCTAAATGAGAACTAGTGCTGCGAATGGGCCATCCTGGAACTACAGGGATGCTTCAATGAAATCCCTCAAATCTTAAGCAAGACCCACTGCTTCCCTGAGCTCTGCCCTGAACGCTCACATTGTTCTGCCATTTTATTTGTATATTGCCTGTTAACCTGGAAATCTGCTTTCCATTCTCCCGTTTCACCCACAGCGCTCTCACAGACTCAGTCATTATGGCACAGCACAGTTCTAGCATCCCATGACGCAGCCTTTCTGGAGCAATCTGGAATATTTTGCGGTCGCTTTCCCTCCTCATCGTAGAATCATTGTTCCTTAGTCTCTGCTCTATTTCTGTGTATTTCTCTCATAATCAGATCAGGTGCTAACAGCATACCTGGACTTCCTTGAGCAGCTTTGATACTTGGTGGAAGTTGAGCCGTGTGTCAATGGGACAGTAAACGCACTTCATGGCTAACGGCTGGTACGGAGCCAGGGCGTCCAGGTAGGAGAAGTCCGGCTCTGCGAGTGAGAAAGATCAGGCACTCAGGACATTACCAGCTCAGGCTTTCCTTGTTTTAGTCACGTCTGAGAGATGTAACGATAGCTGTAATTACCAGTAAAGATGATAGTGTTAAGGCTGGATTTGCCCCAGAGCTCCATGAAGTGAACGACGTCCCCGAAGCGCAGAGAGGGGTGACCGGTGAAAACCACGCAGGGCTGACGGAACTCGCTGCTGAAGTCTCCGTGAATGCTGGGGTAGTGCTTCAGCTTGTTGGTTTGGATGAGCTGAAACATCAGCAGCACATTTAAGCACCAGTTTATCAACGTGACCTCGTCACCAGCTCCACAGGTGTGCTTGTGTTTTCATCCTGGTATCTTTGTATCAGTTGCCTCTGCTTTTTAAAACGTGTGTTAGAGGTATGATGCGCTCCAGGCAAAAGCACATCTCACTCACATTTGATGCAACTCATGGCTACATGTCATCTGTTATTAATGACTTGTGACAGCACTGCAAATACCACGGCGGTGGTTAAAAAGGCCCAGCAGCGTCTCCACTTTCTGAGAGTGCTCAGGAGGAACAACCTGGAGGAGAGGCTGCTGGTGACATTTTACAGAGCCACCATAGAGAGCATCCTAACGTACGGCATAACATCATGGTATGCAGGGTGCTCAGCTGCGGACAGGAAAGTACTGCAGAGGGTCATCAACACAGCCCAGAAGATCACTGGCTGCTCTCTGCCCAGCCTGGAGGTCACTGCAAACTCTCGGTACCTCAGCAGAGCTGGCAATATCATCAAGGACTACTCTCACCCCAGCAATCAACTGTTTGAACTATTACCGTCAGGCCGACGGTACAGGTCACATAAAACCAGGACAAACAGATTCAGGGATAGCTTCTTTCCCAGAGCTATCACCGTAGTAAATAAGCACAAAAACAATTGAACCTATTCCATACCGTCACTGTCATTATATTATGCTGCTACTCATACTGTCATTATATTAATGCTGCTATCCTATATATATTGTACATACTACTGTTTGAGTAATACGATTGTTTTTTTTTTTGTACTTTTTATATTTTACATTTGTATTTATTATTGAAACTTGCACCAAGGGAGTGGCACTCCAATTTCGTTGTACTCTGTACAATGACAAAGGCTATTCTATTCTATTCTATTCACTGGCCTGTTCGAACACATACTATTTGCCTAATGCTTTCCAATTCAAAGAACCGTTTTCTCCAACCAAACATGAATTTGCATAAAATATAAATACTTTCTCGGAGATGAAATGCTGGTTTGGTAGCGAGGCTCCAAATGCTCAACCAGACCGCCAACAGGTCTCGCACGCCACAGCCGCTCCATCACGTGACGCACACGGCTCCGACGTGCTGAGGTTATGAGCTGAGTTACGCCGTGTCGCAAGTTTTGTGAAGTGCTTTTGTGATATTTAATTTAATTTAATTTAAATAACAAATGTAATTTAGGTCAGTATCAGACCGATACCGATATGTAACATCGGATCGGTCCATCCCTAACTTTAACTTTCTCCCCCATAATGACGACATTTGATGACCTCCACTGGGACCTCAAGTTAAAAACCTAAAAAGAGTAGGTTCCCTATAATATAATGATTATTTTCAGTATAAAAGGAGAAGTGCGCTGCCAGTAGGGCAGGGCAATATGGCCAAAAATATTTATCACGATATATATTTGAAAATGTGTGCTAACAATATAACTGATGATAGAATTAACGCGAGACAAAATACTTTATTAGTGCAAAAAAAACATCAATGTATTTTCACTTAAACAAGCAGCTGTTTTTTATGTGCATTAAAGTTATATAAAAATGTAACAGTGCAAATGCAAAGTCCTCGCTGAGTTTAACCAAAAGGCGTTTCCAGTGGAAACTGGCCGACACATCCTCAGCATAACCACGTATAACATCCACACAACTTAAAAAGAGGTTAAACGTTATATGTTGAAGCACAGTACGTATCACTCCGCGAGGCTCCGCCTACGACAGCTGTAACGCTCCGACAATCCATCAAGCGGTGCGGCTTCGTAGCTCAGCAAAGTCGTACTGAAACATTTTTGACGAGCGCCGTGTACATAAAATCGGTTCAGTAATAACGACGGCCCGCTAGCATGCTCTACGAAAAACAGTGCTTTGTTGTGTATCTGACGGAGGAAAGCTAAACCAGTTCCACCACTGAAGCTGCAGCATTTTTACAAACCAGTTCAGGTTCATCTGTTTCATTCAACGATCTGCTGTCGCCCTCCTCATTCTCCGTCGCCGCCATGCTTTTCCGCCATGTGCGTATGTAAACAAAGGCACTGCGCATGCGCGTTTTACCCATATTCTATCGCCATATTTATTTTCTTATCGTTGCCTAACATTATACTGGTGTTACCGTGAGCGGTATGATATGGCCCAGGCCTAACTGCCAGTGTTCTTGACTCACCTCTGCGTGTGGGAAAGGCGGCTCTGGGAGATAAACCTTTGTTTGCTTGTTGTGACAAAGCCTGAAATATTTGAGAAAAAGAAAAATCACGTGGAATATTCCACAGTCACACACGTTATCGTCTCTCTGCTGTTTGTTGCACTTCTATCAAGTAACAAAACATCGATACTGTGTTCCTAATTATCAGAGTGACTGCATCATGACTTTTTGTGGAAGACGTGGAAAAATGAGGACGAGCTAACCGAGCACATGCTGAAGAAAAACAGTAAAACCTAAAATCACAAACTTTCACGACAGAATCGAGAAGCTTTCGATAAACGGCCGCTCACCACTCGGCGAAGATCTGAGAGAACTCCAGCGAGCTGTTGGCTATGGGTGAGATGAAGTAGAAGGGCGTGGTCCCCAGGTTGGCGCTCTCTATGAACTGGTACAAACATTCGAGCAGGTCGTAGATCACTCCCGAGGAGTAGCACGGCACCAGCACATTTCCTCCTGCCCGGATGGTCATGGCTGCAGAACGCAGAAGAACAAGCACAGACAACATCATTCAAGTTCCACTTAAAAGATACAAGAATGACTTCAACGTTTGGTTCTTTTCACACGCCACAGAAATCTAAGCGCTACATTAAAACCCACCCAAGTTACTGCAGAATTCTCCCAGCATGCCGTCTGGGTTGGCAGTAGGCATCTGAGTGAGGCCTGTCAGAATGAGGACGTCACTATTCTTTAGGGAACTCTGGTCCATGGGCTGGGAGCAGAGAAGAAGAGAAACTGCAGAGTAGTTGTGATAGGACAGAACAGACTGGATTCAAACAATTACAGCGTGCACTGACGAACACTCGCCTAAACATTTAGCTTCCAAAAGAAACTCTGAGCACAGGAAAAAGGAAATCTGTGACTAAACAAATAACAGACTGCACTCTTTACACTCTAGATCGTGACGGTTTTGTCCTCAATCCCTTCAAACTTTAACTTTCTCCCCCATAAAGACGGCATTTGATGACCTCCGCTGGACCCTCAATGACAAGTTTTGACACCTTAGTAAAAATCAATAACGACGTGGTTTAGCTGCACGAGCAGAGACCACCCTCCCTGACTGCTGCACACGCATTTTGTCAGTTTGTTCTGTAAACAGCCCCGAAATATGACAGAAATCACTCAGCTCGGGAAAAAAGCTTCAAGGGTTGCGCCCAGTAGACTTTGAAATGGTGAAGCATTAAGCCTGCTGGCCTACCTGAGGATGTGTGGTGAGTAGAGATGAGCCAGACACATAGGACACCTTCTCATGGTGAGACTGGATGATCCAGTTGGAGCTCCCCAGCGAGTAGCCGGAGCTTAAAGGGGAGACTTGTACAGCTCCAAACAACTCCTGCAAGAAAAACAAACGAGAAAAAGGACGAGGAGAAGTCACCACTGCACGAATGTGAAATCTTAAATATCTCCTGGACAGAATCAATTCTCACCACTTTCTGTGAATAACCCACAAGCTGCACTTTGCTGAGTGCAGAGTTAACCTCCTGCATGCTGTAGCATCGCTTCCACATCCACACATCAACTGCATCCTTCAGCGGCCCCGGGAGCATCCTAATGCAATAACATAAGTATTCATGTGAACGGTGGAGTTACACCACCCTGTTAGTGGAGGTGTAACAAAACACCAGAAAAATTAGGTGAAGGTAAAATGAAACTTCAAAAATGACTAAAACAAAGCCAGTAACTGTATTTCATGTGTCAACTCAGACAAAACGCACACACACAGAATATTTTTACAAAACTAGACTACCTTTGTATCTCCTTGTTCTTCCAGGACGTGGCAGACTGGGCTTTAGGAACTCTCTCCATGAAGTTCACGAGCTCCTCCATCAGCAGCCTAAGGAAGGAAAGAGGAAGAACAAGCGTAAACGCAACCGAAGACGTGTGACCTGTATCTCATTTTACCAAATAAAATAATAATGATATCACAAAAATAATATAGAAATAGTAAGATGTGGTATTCATCCCCTGCATATGTCACCTGCCAATCTGCAGCGTGGGCTCCGTGGCGTACACTGTCCCGGTGAAGCCGGTGTGCTCTGTGATGTAAGGCAGGGCCATCATGCAGTGGTAGTTTGAGATTAGGATGACATCGATGGTGGACAGGTCCAACAGTTCTCTCTGTGGGTTATTCAGATTAAATAAATATCATTGTGGTACTTCAGGTATTTATTAAGATTTATGTTTTAGGGTCTACTGTGAAAGTAAAAGACGTGGTAATCACACTGTGCTGATCATAGTAACTGATTTCTCTGAGAGGATTCCCCTATTCTTATCAATTGTGGCAGGCCTATCAGGTTTCTTTTTCTTTCTTATTATTTGTTTAAAATAGGTCGATTTGCTGCAACTCTGATGCTTCACAGTGGCCCCTGTTTTGCAGAAAGACATTCTAGCACAAGCTATAACACTGATGCAGAGAGGAAGTATCAGGGATGTCTACCTCAGGGAGACAGAACTCTGGCTGTGCGTCAACAAACACCCTCCCTGCGCACTCCTTCAGCTCCTGCAAGCATAAGGCGAAACAGTTTTTTCCCCCACAGATAAATCGGCACATCTTCATAAAAAAATTGCAGTAAGTTGAAATACACGCCAAGTAACCTAAGAACATTACAAACAGCTTCTCGTGCCTTTTCCAAATTTATTGTTCCATCCTTAGAGACCCAACCAGGTAGCTTTGAAAGTCTTGGACTGAAAAAAAAGGATCATCATCATCATCATCAAGCAAAACATATCTGTTATCCACGAATGAATGAATTACTGTCAGTGACTCACCTGTGCACCAAAGGCAGGGGCAGGAAGTTGAGGACAGAGGTGGTGTCCAGTCCACAGTCCAACATGATAGTGGTGGACTTGAACTTGAGGACATTGCAGGGCAATGTAGGATGACCCGACAGACAGTACTGCAAGGAGGAAATGCACCGTTAAACCCACAGGTGTGTGTAGGTGTGTGTAGGAGTACAAAGATACAGATACAGTAAAACAGGATAAACACGGCACCAGGGGATTGTGTTTCCGTTTTTTCGTATGCATAGTTAAACACTTCACGCTGTACTGACTTGCTGTTCGCTGCTCACCTTTTCCACTTTATTCAACTGTACCAAAAAACGCTATTAGCTTCCAGCTAACAGTCACTTTTGGGTACGTATAAGTTAATCACGATTTCTACATTCGTTGTTCTCTTCACTGATCTGCTTTTTACTCACCAATTTCATCTTTAACACAAGGAGTTGCTGATAAAGGAGTTGAAAACAGTTAGCTTTGCTAACGCAGCATCGTTCTCCACTGCTTTTCTGCTCCCTCCTCGCTTTGTTTCCCGCTCGGCTGCCCTCTACTGCCCCCAACAGACGTGGAGTCACATCAAAAGTACAGACACTTTAAAAGTGCCATTTTCACTGAGAAGCCAGCGCTTATATGCAGCTGCTTTGGCAACAACACCTTGGCTCAAACGATATTAATGAAAATATTAATTAAAGGGTCGATGATTGTTGTAAACAAGTGATCCCAGAGCTGTCAGCGAGAGTCGCTGCGATAAACCAGAGCCGTATACAGAGCAGTTAACTCAATTTCATACGCCTGGTTGAGTTTATATTTAGAGCCACCAATGTCGTAATTACAGTAATGATAGAAGCATGATTGCCAACTGTTAAATAATATGATATGTAGGTCATTAAGGTTTCAGTTGGGGGACGCCATTAGGCCGGCAAAGGCAGGACTGCCACAGTGACTCAACACCGTTCATCCACTACTCTGGTTTAGCCCCCTCCTATGCTAGCAGCGGCTAGCTGACAAAAACATTAACCACTCCCAAAGTAGTACATTTATCCTGTGACTGCTCTGTCAGTCCACGGTGATATTGCGAAACTGATGCAGAAACAGCGGGCAGCGCTCGCACTTCTGTATCTCCGGTAGGCTTTTTGTTTTATTTAACGAGTGTTACCGGCAGCTAAAGTGGAGATCGAGAACGTTTGGATAGGTCGCTGTCGAAAGTGCTCTAGTCGATGTTTTCTTATGGAGGGTTTGTTCAGTTAGGAGTCAAGAGATTTAACGCGTGGGCGAGGACAGGTAGGAGTTAACACGCCACGTTTTGGGTTTTGTTTTAACTGACAGCACAAACACTTTGACCCGTTTAGTTAAATGTGCGATTGTGTGGGGCTCTGCGGTTAGATCAAGGGTAAACTTCGCGACTCGGTCTCATATACGGCTGGTTACAGTTACCACAGTGAAGAAGTTTTTGCCTTTCATTTGATACTAATAAACTATATAATGATACAGTCTGCATATACACAGTTGTTCATTGCAGTCAGTAGCTTCCGTGCAGAAATAATCCGATTTTTAGTCCTGTTATCTTTCCCTTTTATAGAGCAGCAGTATTGATGTACACGTGTGTGTGTTTCTATTTGCCAGACCACAGGAGGTCCGCGCTCAGTTTCTTCACCATGGGGAGCAGCTGCAGTAACCACCTCGGGATCCCTCCAGGCAACGGCCCAAACGCTGTGGGCTGCACGGACTTCATGATGGACCACACTGCAGAGGTACAAGCAAAAGAAAACCTTTGTTCATGTTGACATGTAACAGCTGAGGTCACATATTTGTATTTGACATTCTTGAGTGTGCTGCAGATGCTGGGCTGGGTACCCATGGCTATTATGGAAAGCAGGTATTTGGGCCAAACAGGCTGCTGACCTCACGGGAGCAAATGGCCTTCTGCTGAGTTGCTTGAACTGTCTGTCTCTCCAACAGGGCACCTTCTTCCGGCTGTACTATCCCTGTCAGGAGATGGAACGTGCAGGGAAGCCTGACTGGGTCCCATACAAGGAGTACTTTAATGGTTTGGCTGACTTCATGAAAATGAACAGGGCCCTCAGTGAAAGGATCTTCAACTACCTCTTTGGTGAATAAATTAGGAAAATCCAGTATTTCTAATGATTTCATGACAGAAAATTGACTGTTTTTTCTCAAGTCTTGTGTGCTTGTGCTTCCACCTCCATCCTGACAGTCCATTTCTCTGTGGTGTAAAAGTCAAATTTATTTGGTCAGGACAGCAATATTATATGACTTTAGTCACTAAAAAAATAGAAAGCTGGTTTCTTTCATTTTCTAATGTGGTTTAAAAAAATAGGCAAAGTGAATGTTCCTCATTTTTATCTATTTCAGGGTCCTTCAAGATCCCAGCCTATTTGGATGCTCCATTTAAATCGAATGAAAAATGTCCCGTGATCATCTTCTCCCACGGCTTGGGAGCCTTTAGGTACACACACAATGCATTTGTTTTTTTTATTTCATCAGTCCTGCAGCAATAACCCGTTACAAGTTCTGCTCACACTGTGGCTCCTGTGATTGTTTCTCAGGACCTTGTATTCAGCGATATGTGCAGAAATGGCCTCTCAGGGCTTCATCGTGGCATCAGTGGAACACAGGTAATTTTCCAATTTAGTTCATACGTCATTTTCATTCCATTAAGCGCCAACTGTTCTATAGCAGGGTTGTCAAACATAGGGCTCAGGGGCCAGAATCGGCCAGGCAGAGACTCCAATCGGGCCCACTGGAAAGCGTGTGATGTTGTGTATGTGCGGTCGGCAAGGTCTGTCATCTCGGTTGTGGGCAACTGCAACTGACAAATAAAGGCTCTCTTCTCTCATCTCTATGGATTTGGAACTTTTAACTGTATTTAAATTTTTACAGACCATTGTGTCCATGCTACACCAGATAGTTACTAATAGATACAAAAAATTAAATGACAGAAAAGTTCCCATTTTTCGAGCATCTACTATAGATGTTTTTACTATAAAAAGAAATTCATTATTCTAAATGCATGACAGTGTGCACAATGAGCTAGCAACAGTGTTTCTCTTATTTTACACATGTAACATAAAACTAAGACAAACTGTTGCAATTGCACTTCTTTTCCTCATATGAAGATATCTCCGGGATTAATTGTGTGTTTCAACATCTTTACACTGACAGAAATTGGAGTTTCTGACCTTAAGTGGTCCCCACACTTAAGGTCAGAGTGGGTCGTATGTGGCCCACGATGTAAAATGAGTTTGAAATCTGTGTTCTTTGTCATCTTCATTTGGAGGAAATCGTAGCTGAACGTTTGTCCTCTGCTATTGTTTGCTTGGCTGTCTGTTTATGTGTGGAGTAGGAGTGGAAAGGGTGTGCAGACAATGGTATGAACCAGCTCATCACAATTCTTTTCAGTATGCAGACAAGGGGGACCATATGGAGATGAACATAATGGCCACAGCTGGCCTGTCACTTACGGTGATGGAAGTGTTATTTTGCTGAATTTTAGCAGCCGGCGACATGCTGACAAAGCCGCAGACAGAGCACACGGCTGCAGTGTGAGAGCAACAACATGAGAGTGACTTTGCTTCTTACAGAGAGAGGGCCATACGCTGCCTCAAACAGGATGTGTTCTCTGCATGTGTCTAAACCATAATTGTTCCAAGTAACATGAAGGAAGTAATATCTGTTCCCAGGGCTGGAACTACAGGTTATGGTTTTATTTTTTATTTTTCTCCCACAGAGACCAGTCGGCGTCAGCTACGTATTATTTTTGTGAGAAGCCAGAGTCAGAAAGGTCAAATGCAAGTTTGACAAAATCATCCGGTGCCACCCAACAGAACTTGGTAAAGGAGTGGATGTACTACAGGGCTCTGCAGCACGGAGAGAGCGAATTCCCCCTCAGAAACAAACAAGTATGTTGTCGCAGAGATTACCCACAGACTCCCTCTGTGGGTTTAAAATTCACAGTCTCTTGATTGCATACGATGTGAACTTCATACCCGCTTGCTCGCAGGCAGCTTGGCACTGATGTTAAAATCAAACCACATCCTCGTTTGTTCTAGCTGACATTCTTCTGTTTTCATCTGGGCACGTTACGTTAAACGGCAAGCATGTGGTCACATCCCATTTATCTTAAAGCTGAAAGGAATGAGGGACTGCAGATAGCAGTTGGCTTTTTAAATCTACGATTAAGGCGAGGGATATTTCTTTTCTTCTGTTCATCAGAGTAGCTTCGCAAAACTCACAGTTCAACACAATCCTGGTTTATCTTGTACTGGGTCCAAGTGCAGCAGCTCAGCTCCACTATAGCTTCCTGTCCCCTCCCTTTAAGAGCAGCTCCCTCTGATTGGCTGCCCACCATAAACAAAAGTTTAGGGAGACCGGGAGTATATAAATCCCATAGTAGGGGGAAAAAAGATGGTTTTGTTTGTCGTATCTGTACAGATGTCGTGAATGTAAAGGTAAATATTAATGGCACCTTAAAGAAACAGAATGAATTCATTTGTTTCATCTTTCAGGTGAAACAAAGAGCAGATGAATGCATTCTGGCTCTGGATAAACTCACTGAAATCAACTCAGGAATCTCAGTGCAGAATGTTCTGGAGACGCACTTTGACTGGTCAACGCTGAAGGTAAGCTTTTGGTTACCTCTGGCTGTGACATGCATGCAGGACAGCTGTCATGCATGCATGTCATGCAGTGTGTGGTAGCAAACACAATAATGGAAATGTGTCACAAGACGCAGAAAGTAGTTGTAACACGAGCATGGGGCAAGTTGGCAAGTGTCACAAGGCTCCAGGAAACGCAGTTTGTGTGCGTGTGTTAGAAGTCTCCTTGAAGTTTGATCAAAGCTAAAAGGCAACAGTTGTAGCCTTTTAGATTTACAGTGTTTAAAGCTAAAGCTGAACTCTTCTCACCTTCGAGGTGAACAGCTGATGCTGTTACCTGGGAGAGCAAAGTGTGCTGGTTACTGACACATGACAGAGTGGTACATACATTAAAGGGTTAACCTAGCAACCAGCCGTCGCCAACAAAGCGGTGCTCTGCGCGATCCTGTGTGGACCCCCGTCGTAGGAAGCAGACATTCCAGCCTCTGGTTACCTAGGCAACTTCCAATCTATTTATACTCCTGTCGTGTGTCAGTCAGGGGTATTCTTCACTGCTTCGATTGCTCAACTTGAAACTGAGAAAAGTTTAAAGAGTAGATCAGGAAGCAACGGCAAGGTTTTGACCAGAGACCACAGAGTGGTGCAACTTCAAGCTGGGCGAAGAAACCACTGACAAAGCGATGTAGGCTAACCCCAGCACTCAACTCTTCTAAGCTTTGAGGTGAAGTATTGCAAAGATGATGCTGATTGACATACGGGGCAGGTGCCAAGTATGTACAGCACGGAGTGTCTGCAACAAACATCAGCTCCAAAGCGATGAATGGTTGATGAGTGAACTGCTTCCTGTGTGCACATCCTTAACGTAGGGCATGCCCACTTCACAATTCCAGCACTTGTTCAATTTTTTAATAATTTCTTAGTTCACAAAAAGTCAACTTGTACATTTGGAACATCTGTTTCAGGGTTTGCTGCATCCTGCTGTGTGATGCTTAGAAGACCACCGAGTGTTTCTAGCAGTGTTGTATCTTTGTGGTTATTGCAACTTTCCCTAAAGTCTCGAGCTTCCAAAGTTCATTTACCAGCACATTTTTTTATATATAAGCTTGGCACCAAAAGTCTTATTTAGTTGACTGTTGACTTGATTGTAACAATGCTTCTTGGCAATAAGTCTTAGACCAGGCTTATTTATTTCCCCTTTAATGGTGCCACATTTTGCCACAAGTTTGAAAAAGTTGCCAAATCTTCTATTTGGTGTCATTTATTGAACTCTGAAGACATAAGAGTCATAACAACAGCATGTGGAAGAACCATACACGGCCACAACAGCATGGCACCTGCTCCTCGTGCTGGTCACGCAGTGCTGTGGTATAGCTTCCCATTCTTCAACCACTACTTTTGGTTTTGTTGGCTGACTTGTGAAAAACACTGTTAAACTGCCAATATGTCTTGTTTCTTCATACTTTGCTCATCCCATCCAACGCCACACAAGAGTCGACACAGAATAAGCTGTTTGGCATTGGCCCGCATACTCAACTCTGCTGCTCAACGCACAAATGCGTTTTCCTTACAAACGTGGCACCAAATATACTTTGCAGCTGTAGAAGATTATTGGCAAGAAGCATTGGTACAACAAAGAAGTATCAAACACAAAGTTCTTACTTTTTGTGCTGCCGTGTGTGTATAAACAATAAAATGACATCAACTAGTTTCAGATGACTTTTGAGAGTGCACTGAGGAAAACCCTGTGTTAGCCTCAGCTTATCTATCAGCTGCAGAGTCCAAAGTTCATGAAATGCTGTTTTGCATAAAGAACATCAGCAGACTTTAATCTGTGATGAGGAAAAATGTGAAACGCAGTGGAGTACAATTTCATTTGTGCTTAATTCTCTCTCATGTTCTTGGTAACAGAACTCCATGGACCTGTGCAGGATAGCAGTGATGGGCCATTCTTTTGGAGGAGCAACAGTCATAGAGGCTCTGTGTAAAGAGGTTAAATTCAAGTATGTTTTTATGGGATTTTTTGGTTTCCAGTCTTTTATCACTTCTTGTAACTGCACTCTTATTGTCCATAATGTCTGCAGGGCTAGAGCTGTGTGCATGAGGGCATTTCACTTTGCTTAGTATAAATTAGAAACGTGTGTTACAGGCAGCAGTAACAGACCCAGATTATTGAAAGTAAAAACCTGGCCTGCTATCGTACAAACAGGTGTGGAGTAGCGCTAGACTCCTGGATGACTCCTTTAGACGATGAGATCTTTCCTCGGGTGAAGCAGCCAATCTTTTTCATCAACTCAGAGAAGTTCCAGTGGGCGGGAAACATCAGCCGCATGAAGAAGCTCGACTCGGCCGTCATACAGAGGAAAATGATCACCATCAGGTACCACTACTGGTCTGCTGCACTTTCATTCAGAGACTTTGGGGGTAATTTGGGCTGATTTTGTGATGACGTCTCTTCTTCACCTGCATTCTTTCAGAGGTACAGTCCACCAGAGTTTCCCAGACTTCACCTTTCTCACAGGCAACTGGATTGGGAAGCTGATGAAACTCAAAGGAGAGATCGACCCAGAGCTCGCCATAGACCTGTGCAATAAAGCAACACTAGCGTTTCTGCAACGCCATCTCGGTAAGAGCTCCTGCTAGTCGTTCGTCAGATTTAATCATGTAATGCAGGAACACACTTCAGCTGTGGGCACATTAAAGCAGTTTTTATAGGATTAATAGTAAGATGTGTACAGCGGTATCAGCTGAGCTGTGAGGAGTTGGCTGTTGGTCTGCAGCAGAGATCGACTGAACTCTCTGCTGAAGTAATGCTCTGCTTATTCCCCTTTCCTCTGTGCAAAACTCTTGCAGGCCTGGAGAAGAACTTTAACCAGTGGGACCCTCTGATCAACGGAGAAGATGAAAACCTCATCCCAGGAACTAATGTCAACTTGCTCCAGTCCGCCATCTGAACCGGCTCTGTGCCTCTTATACTGTGGCCTCTCGCATTCGCCTTGTGCGCAGGAGTCAGTGCAATGGGTTTAAAATGTCAAGTCAGGCCTACTTGGCATTTTTTTAAGCACATTTTACAAACTGGAAATAATTTTTAAAGCAGTAATCAGATGGAAATCTAATCTCTACCTCATCAAAGGATGGATTTATTTTTTCTGGATGGATCAAGCACTCGGCGTAGTGTTTGTTTCAGGAGGCCTGAATGTTGCATACGAGCAGCTTGAAACTTTCTTCTCACTGTTGGTGACATCTTTACTATTAGCTGCAATTTCTTGAACAAATCTTTGTAATCAGTTTTTATCTTTTAGTGTAAATAAATCCAAATGTTTCTGTACCTCTTTGGACCTTTGAGCAAAGACAAGGTACTCTACGATTGCTGTGTGATTATGTAATGCGGCCTATGATGACAATCTTAAGTTATAGAATAGAAAAAGATGATTATAGAATTATGTGATAAAGATTATTAGACAAGCGAGCATGTAAAAGGCATCCAGTAACTTCAAGAACATCTTTCAATGAATATTGTAAACACTAAAAAGCTGCTTTATCCCATTGGCCATAAGCCACCGTACAGTTCTTTCCTTGGTCAGTGCTATGTAACTTTTATACACTTCATTTATACACAACAGAAATCCAATAAATCTGGTTTCTTTACAAATGTTTAGCACTCATTTTTTTAAAAACACTTCATTGATCAGTTTGTGGCAGTAAGGCTGTAAAATTCAGTCTTTAAAGGGAGTCCAAATTAAAATACTAAGGCAACAAGACGACAGAAACAAACCATAAGTAACAGGCAGTGAATTAAACCTGTCTCGGTTATGAAGCTTGCTCCGGGCGTTCTGTGAATGGGAGAAAGGAGAAAACTGACAAGCAACAGGGTGTCAAACATAAGGCCCGAGGGCCAAAACTGCCCTAGCAGAGACTCCAATTCAACCCACTGGAGAGCTTTAGAAATACGAAGGACTGCATAGAGTTTGAACTTCTGTCTTTTCATGTGTCTTACAGCTTTTCCTGTTGATCACTGCCATCCGTACCACACCGAAGCATAAAGACATTTTCTGTGAATTCATGGAAACTTTACATTCTAAATGTATAATTACAGGACAGTGTGAGCAATGAAACCTTTTCTGTAACTTTACAGGTGTATCATGTCGTTTCACCCGTCCCACCCGCTGTATTTGGCTACCATGTAAAATTAGTTTGATATCCCTGCACAGCTGGGTGTCCACTAATGTGTGACAACAGAGCTGTGTTATGTTTGTTTATATGAAGCCACAGTCATCTCGTTGCACATCGCCTTACTGATATTAATCAGTGTCCAATTCTATATCTAGACCTCTCTATAAAAAGTAAAGATATCCATCTGCAGCTTGTAAAAGTGGTTTTTAAACACTGGGTATGTTCATAATGTTAAAGCAACTGTTTCCAACACCACGAGGACGATGATCTAAATGTTTTACAGGGACATGAAACATTTCCAAGACGTGTTCCTTTTTAATAAAATGTTACAGAAACACCAAAATGGAACTAATTAAACGGGGAAGCAAAACCATGACTCGTGCACTGAATGTTAATATTTATTGTGCCAACACAAACTTGCTTCAACTCGTGGATTAACACCAAATACAAATTTTTTTTCCATGCATTTCACAACAGCCACTGAAACCAGAGCAAATAAACTCAAGACTCAAACATCTAAAGAATTGTTTGGCAGTTTATCAAAACAAACTCCTCATGTTTTATCAACTATTACCATATAAAGACTTTTAGCTTCATGGCTGTTTGTTTTTAGAGGAACAATGAAATAAGCAGATCAAAGGGTATGAGCGATAGGACGATAACACACAAAGAAGCCAAAACAATGACAACACTTGCATTGGGCACTTAAAATGAACACAGAGAAAATGAACTGAACCTATCTGAAACAACACAAAACAATAAGCAGTTACAGTAATCTTCTATTTAACGTCCAAAAAGAAAAGAAGAGGCAGTCACTCTGCCGGCTGCTGCTCAGCAGAACAGCTTTGACAGCTGGATTCCTAAAAGGAAGTTAACAGCAACAAAGCAACAGTCAGCAAATACGGCTTTTTGTCTCCTCCTACTTTCAATGGTAACGTCATACATCAACATCATAACTCATTCAGAACAAACAGACAGGTATCTGTATCTGCTCATGTTCCAGAAAGCAGGTTTAGTGGAAACTCAGATGAAGAAACTGTGACAAAACGCCAACTTCAGCTCTGAGTCAGTTACAAGAGCAGCAGCGTGTGGTGCTAACCTGCACCGTGACAGGTTTTCTTCAAGACGCCCCGAGTTTCTGTGCCTGAAGCAGCTGACAGTTTTAATTCTTCATTCATACAGTTGATAAAGATTTGATACCTTTTAAAAGACTCAAGGTTTCTTTTAACATGGCTGCTTTCATAATCAATCTGTCGTCAATGCAGGGACTGAGAGCAATCGCTCAACACTGCAGACTCACTATCACAGAAACAAAATCTAGAATCTACCGCTGTGTGAAAAACAAAGTCGTCACAGGACTCTTACAAACCTGAGAAACCCTAAATCCACCGTCACATCTCTATAAGAGCAAAGGTTTGAGCTACATCTCAGCCTCAGTAAAGTTGGAGTTCATGACAGTAAAACTACAGAAACACTGAATAAGTAGGAATTATTTGGAACGGCTGCCGGGGGAAAGCCTCTGGCAGCACAACTTAGGTTTGCAAAGTTACATCTGACTTAGGGCTGTTACATCACAAACACCCCATACAAACTGTCACAGTGGTGGAAGGCTGAAGACCTGGGTTTGTTTTGCAGCCACGTGACCTGGACACTTTGTACTCACTGAGTCAACCAAACTTAAGCTCGACTAGAATTCAAGCACAGCAGCAAACCTCCAACAGAACGGCAGAAAAAGAAAAGAATCACAGTGTTGCAATGGCCAGACCTCAACACAGCTGCAAACCTCAATGAACTGAAGCTTTGTTGTGAAGAAGACTGATCCAGCATTTCTGCCACAGTGTGTCACAGACAAAATGATTGCTTCAAGTAACTGCTGCTGACCACTGGTTCAACAAGCTGCTCTGGCTGAGTTCTGCTGCAGTTTTAAATGCTGCCTTACTTGAAGGTTTGAATCTCAACAACTTTGCCGCTGCAGATCACCGAGATTAATGTCTGATATCACAGAACAATCATTCTTTAAAGGAAAAGAAAAAACACCCTCCAGTTTGGGCCACATAAGGTTGCTGTCATGTACACTCCCGTCGGGTTACTGCTGAACACCTCATCTACCAACACACACAAAAGCCAAGTGTAAAAGTTGACTGACGAGGCTGAATAAAATCTCTTTTCTATTCATCGATCATATATTGATATTTTAGCGCTCCTGGTTTTTTGTCTGTTGGAAATTCTGGTATCGAGCTGCACTGAGTTGACTGCACCATCAGAGTTCAGTTAGACTCAGAGTTTGTTACACCTGCTTTCTGAAACATCACTCAACTCCACACTCGTGGTTATTTATTATATTTTAATATGAGCATCAAAGAAGTTGAGGCACAAGAAAGTGATTAGACATGTTTGCAGAATAAGAAGCACCCAATGACAGGCTCTTCATTTCTATTACTACTTCCTACTCCAATGGTTACATTGTATGAATGCTGTTCTTTCACCTGACCGGATTATTCTGGAGAACAAAACTTACCAAAACTGTCCTAAGGAGAAGGCAGTTCATCTGTCAGCACACCATCATCAAAACTCTGGAAATGTTAAAAGGTTAAATGAAAAAACAGTAATGTGTGTTTGGTATTCTTTAGGCTGACATGAGTGCCTTCTAGATACGTCGGTGGTACAATGAAGAGCACGTGCATAAGCAGTGTGCACTGAACATACTGTCAAATACCCAACAGAAAATGTAAGCACTT
Source organism: Perissodus microlepis (assembly GCF_051167445.1). Taxonomy (NCBI): domain Eukaryota; kingdom Metazoa; phylum Chordata; class Actinopteri; order Cichliformes; family Cichlidae; genus Perissodus; species Perissodus microlepis. The sequence goes on along the minus strand of NC_140475.1, from coordinate 1,284,669 downwards.
GCAGTCATGTGGAAAAAAAAAACATTCACAGCACTCGTGCAGAAAAATGAAGCACACCTCATGGTTGGCCATCTTGTAGAACAACAGTTATCATGAGCAGCAAATAATTTTCTGTATGTGTCAGTCTCAGTATCGGAGAAGGATCCACTCGTCTTTGCTTCAGTTCACTGAGGTTTTTTCCTCAGCACAGCATTGTAACTGGGCTGAGTCTGGACTCTGGCTGTTCTATTTCTTTTGCAGATCTGCTGCTGTGCGTAGGGATCATTGTCCTGTTGCATGATCTGATTAAACCAAGCTTCAGCTGGTGGATGGACGGCCTCACATTTGGCTTTAGAATATTTTTAAATACAGAGAAGTGCCAAAACTCCTGCTTTTACAGAGGTGCTCACACCTGAAGATAATCAGTTAATGAAATGCATTTGAACATTAGCACCTGGCTGCTACTTAATTAATAAGGAAGCAGTAATAGTGTTCTTAGAAATGTGTAGAGTCCTGTGAAAACTCTTCCACATGACTGCAGGAGTGTAGAAATACACGACAAGTTAGATGCTTGAATGTTGCTCCCCCTGTTAGCTGGCCATATTAGTACTTTTCAGTGCCAAAAAATACATTTTGTGTTTAAGATATTACACTGCTATGTTAAAAATATCATAAACTGCAAAAGAACAACTTTCCAGGAACATCCATAGCCTAAAAATGGTAAATGGCCTGTATTTGTATAGCGCTTTACTAGTCCCCTGTAGTGCTTTACATTCACACACTGGTGATGGCAGCTACATTGTAGCCACAGCCACCCTGGGGCGCACTGACAGAGGCGAGGCTGCCGGACACTGGCGCCACCGGGCCCTCTGACCACCACCAGTAGGCAACGGGTGAAGTGTCTTGCCCAAGGACACAACGACCGAGACTGTCCGTGCCGGGGCTCGAACCGGCAACCTTCCGATTACAAGGTGAACTCCCAACTCTTGAGCCACAATCGCCCCGCATAGCCTAAGGTCAGTGAATCATCAACCATGTGATATTTATGACAGATGTCTTTTAGGGACAGTCCTAAAACATAAAAGATCAAGTCTCCATATTTAGATTTAGACTTTAAACTGAATTCACTCATTTTTACCTTTCTTACCTCATTTTGTTGGGAAGGTGGACGCTCCTGCAGCTCACACTCCTCCGTCAACATTTCAGCTTCCTCTTTTAGATCTGAAAAACAAGAATACATGAGTATATAATGAAGCGTGTTTCTTGATGCACGTTTATGTTTATGCATACACACTGGAAATGAAGGCTTACAACAAGCATGGTCCTAGTTTAAATGAATGAGGTCAGTGTATGTACAGCTAAAGCTTCAGACTCCTCTCAATGCTCTGTGTCAGACTGTACTTTCTCTTCTTGGCTCCACACAATGTTATTGAGAGGGGGTATCCATGCTGTGGTCACCTCAGACACACAGCCCTTGCTGTGGGTACAGAGGGTCCACCCACCTGCTGATGAAACCTTCTGCTTGAAATGAGCAGCTGTAGTAGCTACAGTGGCTTGGCTCAGTGCAGGTTACACAACCTTTAGCTGAACTGTGAATCACACCAAGCTACTGTAGTAGCCCAGAATTAAAATACAAAGCTGTAAATGAGCTCTTTAATTTAAACAGTACCTCTACAGACGTCTGTCAAACAGATCTCTCCAACAAGACAGGTCACCTCTTCAACAAGGCTATTCTGCACAGGAATACAAACAGTGTGTATAGTCTCTGCAGAGATACAATGTTACATTTAAACCTCAAATTGGAAAAATATGCATTACCAAATCTGAAGATTTAATAGCTGTGGAGGTCTGTGGCTCAGCATCAGATTGTAAAGCTGCAACAGAAAATATACAGGAAATGTAGCCCTATGCGTGTTATGTAATCAGATCTGATATTTAAAAAGCCAAGATGACACACCAGAAAGTGTATCCTCACGAAGACACAACGTCTCATCTTCGGTTATCGAGTCGTCCTGAAACAAAAAGATCACACTCATCACTTTAAAGCCCGCTACAACAAACATAATCAGCTCGTGTTCAGTTTAACATCTGCTACATTTTCACTGATTCTTTTAGTTTCGTTTCAAGTGATAAGAAGTTTCTTTCCTGGCCAAGTACATTTTATATGTGCAAGTCGTTAAGCCTTAAGGACCTGGTCTCATTTAATGAATTTAGGGCAATTTTAAATGATCTGGATGCAGTTGTTTCAAGCTGCACGTTTTGCCTGAATATTATTACCTTATTCCTGATAGCAGACAAGCACTTTTACTGTTTGTTTTTTTTTTTTTTTTTTTTAATTGACACCAAAGTTTAAAATTGTATTGGTTTCTGTTTCATTTTCATTTATATTGCCTCTACTAAACTGGTCTACGATTTTGATGTGTGTGCAACTAAATTTATGCAAATTGTGATAGTTCTGCTCTTTGTTCACCAGGATAATCTCATTAAGGGGTCCCCCCCTAAATGAAGTTTAAAAAATAAATCTGCTAACAAACTTAATACTTCCATGTGTCCCTTCTTAGGCCGAGACGGTAATTTTTATAGTGTAAATAAATCCAGTTTAACGTTTCGGAGCTGTCGTCACCTTCCATATAAACATCAGCACTGAGCTCGCACTTGGACATAAAATAATGAACTGGAATTAAAATGTTTGTTACCGCTCTGTGCACCAAATCACCAGATTCATGGTTTTCTGCAACATTTAATCTTTTCACTTATTTGAAACAGTGTTGAACTTAAACACCTTGATCACCATTTCCTCATCATCATCTGAGAACGTCTCTTACTGGAGGAGGCAGCACTCTGGCTCTGCCTGGCTTAACAAAGAAAGCTGATAACCACACCCGTTATCACCAACCTGGGTTTTTGGTTTTGTCGAACCAGCTAATGCGACCAAAGCCTGGCTGTGTTAAACTTGGTTTGTACTATACCCCTCTGACGTTCATACCCCGCTAGGAGTAGTAGTCCACGGTCCTCGATTCTCTAGGGCAACATCACCACCTTCCACTGTGTTCCCTGAAGGAGTGTCTGTTAAAGTAATAACACTTCATATCAACGCCACATCTTCACCTCATGTTTAATTTCATTCTATAATAAACAGTTTTGGCAACAAAGAGAACAAAGTGTGGGCATTCTCTCATCAAGCCACTAATCAATAACTTGTGCAGACATAACCTGCTGCACAGCAGATTACATTTAAATGAGAGCTCAACAAGGACAAAAACACCTCCTACCACAGCCGATGTGTTCCAGTCTTTGTCTTTAACTCATCATTTTATTGTATTTTTCTTCATGCTGGCTAAAAGAAATTTTGGCTGTCTGCTCCAAGAATAAATAATTATATTGGTACAACGCCTTAAAAATGGTTAAAATTTATCCTCATATTTGTTTATATTAATAATGTAATAAGAAGTTTGCAGTGTCATGTGTTGTGTAACTCAGTATTAAAAATGACTCACCAAGTGATCCATTCTGGACCTATAAAAGAAGAAGCTACTTTACTGTCAGGAAATACAGAGACAAGAGAAATAAAGTGTTCTACAGGGTCAGTATGTGTCACATAAATTTACCGGTGAAAAGCCTAATCACGTATGAGCTATACAGCTGCAAGACATTGTTGTTTAGTTACTCTGAAAACCAACAGAAACAAATTACCGTTTCCTCTGCTGTCACACAGCTCAGACAGTCTTCACCATCACCACTCGCCTTTTTTTGCTCTGCAGTAAAAAAAGCAAAAAAAAAAACAAAACTGCGTGCATAGCTAAAAAGAGGACTTCACAGAGAAACTGAATATTACTCAGAAGCAGTGAACTGTACACTCCCTGATCTGAAGTCTGATACCTGTGCAGACATCTGTTACGCAAGCCGCTTCAGCACAACAGGTCACTTCTTCAATCTCATCACCCTAAAAAAAAATAAATAAATAACAAAAAATAATCTTGGTGATTAAAATATTTTTAGTCTAATTTTACAATTCTGTAGCTTCAAATCCATTTCTGCATGCGAGTATATTTTGTAACCTCTGCTTGTTTTCCGTAGCAAATCCCAATCAAAATCTGTGCTTTTTAACATATTTTTAAAATAGAAATTCAGAACAATGTTGAAATTATGTTTTACACTTCAAATTAGAGACTACACAATCAATATAAAAACTGCACATGGCCAAAAAAATAAATACATTTTAAAAAGCCGATCTGAAGACATCACTTCAATGTGTTTTTCAATATTTACTGAGCAATATATCCTCAGCCATGCATCCCATGAACTGATTGCAGATTTTGTTTGTTTTTTTGCCTTGTTGGTCAATGTATTCTGTGCACTGTCACCACAATATAATTTTTTATTTTATTTTTTAAATACATGAGCATGTCCCTGGTGGGACAATGCATCACCACTTAAAAGGCAGTTGTTGGCAGTCAGAAGACAGCGCACATACAGACACACTCCACTATCTAGTTACCTTCTGCAGCGAGGACACCGTGTACGTGAGGGGCTCACTGGCAGCTTCCTCAGTGTCTGCGAGATCCAAACACAGACAAGCCAGAAAGAGTTTTAAATGGGGAATGATAGCTTACTTGCTTAAAAAAAATAAAAACATCATTGGCATATCTATACTATATTGCCAAAAAGTATTCACTCATCTGCCTTCACCAACATATGAATTTAAGTTGCATTCCAATCTTAATCCAAAGGATTTAATATAATGTCCGGCTACCCTTTGCTTGCAGCTAAAACAGCTCTTCCATCTCTTCCACCACAAGGTTTAGAAGTGTGTTTATGTTCTAGAGTCTAGTGGCAGCATGCTTTACACCACTGCATCCAAGGACCTCTGCACCTCAGCATCTGCTGGCCCTGCTATGTGATTTTACGTGACCTTCCACTGAGCTGCAGTAGCTGAGCTGCTGTCATTTCCAATCACTTCTACTTCGTATTAATACTTAGTAGCGAGGACATTTCACAACTGAACTTGTTCCACAGGTGGCATGCTAACACAGTAACACACTGGAATTCACTGAGCTCCTGAGAGCGACCCATTCCTTTACAAATATTTGCAGTAGCAGTCTGCCTGCCTAGATACTTAATTCTATTTGCATGTGACCATGGAAGTGATTGGAACACTGAAATTCACTGATTTGGATGGGTGAGTGAATACTTTTGGCAACATGGTGTACTGTTATTTTCATGCGAGGTTCATGCTTGCAGCCTTGCATTTGAACTTAACATGTAAATATCAAATCTGGCAAAATCTTATCAAACCTGAATTTGGAATGTTGAGATGAACCAAGGACTCCTCATCGCTCACAGAGTCACTCTGAAATAGAGCAGATTAATCTTTACTCACCTGAGAGTTCCAGATGGGACTATATCAGTGTAGTAAGAGCATTTTACCCTTAGTCACAACAGTAAATAATCAATCTGATATTTACTAATCATGACAAAAGCAGAACTGCTTAACATCTATACCAATATTACGGTATATCCTCGTCCCCAGCATACCTCAGCTTGTGTGGTAGCACATGGAACCTCTTGCTGACTCATCCCATCTCCGGCCTCACTTTCCGGTTCTTTGGGAGCACCTTTGTGGACAATTGCACCCATTTATACCCCATATCATCAGCCTGAGACATTTCTCAATACGAGTACTTGTGAGTACTTGTGTTCTTTGAAACATCATCAGTTGTGTTTTCTCTCATCAGTAAAACCATGACAAACTTTCACACCTTATACTAAACTGAATCAATTTCAGATTTAGTCTTCTATAGTCTTATGAAATGTAGTCAACTAAAACTAGACTAAAACTAAAAGCATTTAGATCCTTAAATTATGTCTAAAACTTAATGTTTCAAAAGACTATGACTTAAACTAAATCAACGCTGTAACTGTGGCCGTCAGCTGGCCAAACTACAGAAAGTACAGAAAGTAACCCCGTTCTTTTTTCATTCCCTTTCAGTTTAAGCCTTTCAAAATGAAAAACCACCGTATCAAGAGTTGGATGACAAAATAAGAAGCACTCACTGCACAACTGCTCCTCAGGAGGCACAAGGGAGGGCAGCACTAATTCAGTCGGAATCTGAAAAAAAGAACAAAGTAAACAAAATGATGTCCTTGTCAATGTTCTAATAGTTGAATCCAATCAAATGTCTTGTGCTGTCATTTCTTGTACCTGTTTTGAGACTTCAGTTCCTAGATCAGTACTTTCCATGAGACTAACAGCGTTCCGCGGAACCTTGAGAAAATGGAAGATACCAATATGTACGTATGTGATCAACAATTTTAAATTACAGAATGACGCTTTAAAGTAGGGCTGTGCGATATGACCAAAATCTCATATCCTGATATGACATTTCTCATCCCGATAATGACATATATCACAATATAGTGCATTTTCTGTAAATTCCGTGAATCTTGGGCAACTCGACTTGTGTGAAGTTTTTTTTTTTTATGCATGAAACTATATTTTTAGTTACAAGTTGTAACGGACGCCATTTTCTTTGTGAGTATTTATTACATGGCGTGGTGCGGGGAAAAGCCTGTTCTAACGTTTGAGGTGTATTTTGAGCACCTGGCGGTTCTTTTTGGTTCTCGTCCATAAACTCTCTCCGTACTCTTTCACGTGATTCGTGCTTAGGTGGTAGAAGAGGTTTGTCATGTTTGAGTCTGAAGTGGGGACCGGTTTGCAGCATAATTTGCATCGTACAGTTTTCTGGTCCGCGTCAGACTTTTCCTAACCAAACCATGTCCATGCTACAGAGGTAGCCCCTCGTTTAGAAATAAGGTCCCTCGATTTGTTTTGACTGGTCCTTCTGTTTGGAGCTAACTGGTTCTGCCTCATCATCAACGGCCATGCTGGTATTCTCTGTGCCTGCATGGTGGCCATCCAAACGATGAAAAAATATTGCCGTAAACGGTTTATTTTGCGACACCATGAAACAAACGATAGTGTATAATATGAAATTATAGATGTTTTCATTTTATCATCCAATATATTTCATCATATTGCACAGTCCTACTTTTAAGGCTTTTAAAAAGATCATCAGTTTATTTTGACATAATGAAGTTTAAATCTACCAATTTCACAGTTGTCCTACGGTTCAGGGAAGTACCACTTCCTACAGAAGCTGTTATTCCATCTTGGTTTTTGGCTAGATCTGGAAATAGAAAAAGGAAAATGCAACACATATGAAATCATTAACTTGCATAATAACTGACAACATGTGAGACTCAACTCTGAGTCCATCAGACTCCAGCAAGCAAATGTAATATTATTACACAGGTATTTTTCCAGAATGACATGGCATTCATTATGATTTGAGCAGATTTGAACTCAACCATATTGTGTGCTAACAAGGAGAAAAACATTTTTAAAAAGAGAAATTAAGCTCTTTCTTACCAGAAACATTCATGATGTCAAAGCTGTAGGAAACTGCGTTCATCTCTTCAAGTAGAGATTCCTTGTCAGTTTTTGCAGTTCTCTCTAGGTCATCTGTTGTCTCTAAAAGGTTCTCATCCACTGGAGAACTTGAGACGTTGGGCCCAAGAGGGTCCATTACCAAGGCTTGCTCCTCTTCAGGTTCTTTGTTAGTGTCCTCCATGTTAAAGTTCATAGTCAAAACATTTTGGTCTTTGTCATCTTGGTTATCAAGTGGCGACAATATACTTTCATCTATACCACTATCACCAGGAAATCTGTCCTTGATCAATATTGCAGAGGCTTGGACTTCGATCTTCTCTGTGGAAACACTTTCTTCTTGGATCCCAAAAAACTCAAGATGAACTGAATCTTTAGAGGACTTTGGAGTACTTAATTTTTGTACCTCATCTTCTGTGCAAGGCTCAAACTGATCAGTGCTGAGCTCGTCACTGTTGTCTTTCTCAAAGTGGATATGAGATTTGTCTGCTTCTTGGGTTTTGGGATTCTCTACTTGATCGTCAGGTACCACAGACTCATTTACAGATGAGTCAGTCTGCACTGATGCTTCATCTGAATCAGGCAGTTCATCTGCTTTGGCTTTATTTTCGGTTATGAAGCTCTTCCACCAGGTTTTCATCAACTCGTTTATCACCTGACCTTCGCATTCCACCTGCACAAAGATTGTTCCTGTAGCTCTTGCTAGTTTTGTGACAGTCAACTGCAACAGTTTGACATCTATGAGTGCAGACAATTCAACCTTTGCTCCACTTTCCCAATATCCACACAAAACATCAAAGCCTTCAAGCTCGCACAAAAATGCCTGTGGTGGAATCTTCAACAAGCAAGGTGGCATTTCTCTCACATCTGTTATGCTGACTGTAGTCTTGTTTCCATAGTCCAAAAAGAAAACAGAGAGCTCACCCTCATTTTTGTCAATGACCTCTGCACGATACCAAAACTCATCGTCTAAAAAGCGAGCAATACATAGACTTCCAGGAACAAGAGCATCTGGATCAATATGGTTCTGACCTGCTGAATTCTCAACTTCTGAGAGACCTAATAAGATCTCATCATGTTCTTCTGAACTAGCAGACTGACACCAGAAAGTCTGATCATCATTTATGACTGTGACATAGGCTTCCAATTTCTGCCCCTCAAAAAGGTCTTCCAGAAAGTTATGTGGGGAGCAGTGGCTCAGCACTGATCTCTCTGGCACTTCTCTGATATCAGATACCTGGGATGGCTCCTTCCTTTCCTTTACTTGCTCAAGTTTCTCTGAAGTGATTTCAGGATCTACAGTAGGCACTTTATACGTAACTTTCACACCATTGTCTTCAAGGTTAACTTCCCACACAGACCCAATTTTCCTGACAAACTGGCACTTGAACACTTTTTCTCCACTGCTAGAAATCTTTTCTTTGAAAGCCGACACCACATCTGGATCAACTACAACCTCTTCCCCAAGACCAGCAGCATCACTCAGCATACAGTGTGTGCTGTACATTGGCAGCTGCAAGAATTTCTCGTGGAGTCTGCCCATCTTGGAAAGTGGAGTCATGGCTGTATTACCAAAATCAACAAACTCAATGAGAGCCATTGCATCACCATGGAGTTCTCTTACAACTGCTCGGTACCATGAGGAATCATCTGCGAACTGTGCTTGAACAAGGTCATCTGGTAGCAATTCTTTGAGCCTGTTGGTTTCTGGAGTTGAATTGGGGTCATTGAGCTTTTCTACCAGGGAATATATATGATCCTCATCCCTTACACACTGCACATAGAAACTTAATGGGCTGTTGCAATGTGACACGTAGACATCTGCTACCATACCAGGTGTGATAGAATTTGAGGGCAAGTCTGAAAGTTTAGGAAGCTTTTCAGCATTACTTTCCTTTTGGGATTCTGTGCCATTTACTGTTGACTTGAGTTTCTTGGTATCTGTTGGAAGATCTGAAGATCTGACATTGCCACCAGCAGATGACTGCCTTTGCTGTGGAGGTGTGTACAACTCTAGTCGTGGACTCTTGATCCTTTGACCATTTTCATGAACTGACTTTGTTGTTTTGTTCCAAAGGTTCATTTCATTAGATTTCCTGTCATCCCTTAAAGTAAAAGGAGGTTTTGAAGCAGAGAAACTGTTTTTCTTCAGGAATTGTGTGTCATCTTCCATTTTTGTGGTCCGTTTTGTCTTCTTTTGCGAATAACTCGGTGAAGCCTCAAAAGCTCTCCGACCATGGCAAACAACCTGGCTTTCTGTGTGCATCTCAATCTGAAACTTTTTCTTGAGCTTTGAATTGATCTGAGTGTTTCCAAGATAGAGCTCAACTAGCACTTTCCCATCAGGTTCTCTGGCCACTACTAGCGCTCGGAATTTGCATTCTGTTGCAGTTGTCTCAAACCAGCTGTTCACCTCACTGGAAACATTAGCAGGGACATCAGAAAGACCACACACCACTGCTTGCACAGGCACAGACATGATGTCGTTTGCCTCTCTGGGAACTGGGAGCAAGTCAGATTTATCTACTTCAATAGTGTCCCCGTAATCCACAAAGTGAACCAGGAGTGCTGGCTTTGTGGCCTTGATCTGCCCTCTGTACCACTGCCCATCAGTATACCTTGCAAAGCACAGAGTTCCAAAGACTGCTGGAAGCTTCGCATTCTCAAGCTGACGACAAAAACTGCTCACTTTCATCTTGAGGTCATTAATCACATCAGCATTCTTTTCAAGCTGGCAGTAGAACTGATTGACATTGTTCACACATGTCACTGTGACCTCTTCCTCCATCCCAGTTTTGACACTGTGTGTTGAGTAGTAGTATGTATCCAGACGAAAAGATGGTCCCATAGCTTTTTTGGGAGGTGTACCTTTCATGACATTTACCATACTAGTGCAAATACTCTCAAATGGAGTTTCTAGATCCACAATGTTGAAAACAATCTTCTGCTCACTGTACATGACAGCATATATGGTGCATTTCAGAATCACAAAGTTGGAAGCAGCCGAGTCCACAAAGTTTTTAAACCTTTCTACTGCCTCTTCGCTCCACTCAGTCACAGCAGATGTAGGGTCATTGGGATTCAACAGACTGCATCGAAAAGCCTGACCATGCAGAGTAAGAAATTCTGGGCCGATTCTCCTCAGGTCTTGGAAGGAGACTGTCTCTGTCTGGCCATAGTCAACAAACAACACATCCACATGAGCGGTTTCATGTTGATGAATCGCAAGGGCCCTGTACCACAATCCGTTACCAGGGTGACGAGCAACACAAGCCGTTTCGACATTTGGCTGAAACTCACTGCCTGCATAGCGTGCCTGTATGTCATCCATGAGCAATTTCAAGAGTCCTGCATTATAAACTAGCTGGCACCAAAAGTCGCTTGGGCTCTCAATGAAGGACACATTGACATCAAGGACACTTCCGATAGGAAACATGTGTTCCTTAAAGGTAGCCATTCTTCCTTCTTTCTGGCTAAGGCCAACTATGTTTTGGACTTGGAGAGCCAATCCAGTGTTCTTATTCCCACATAGTGGGCTGGCAACTGGATATTGTGTGGGAGGCGTAATAGCAGGGTGCATTGTGTCTTTGCACTGCCCTGGTTTGTCAGCCTTTTCAGCAAGACCAGAACTACACAACAGTGTACTGACTTGTTGTTCTCCCTCTGCTTTGGGATCTGTCAGATGGACAACATAGCCACTATCATATTTGGCCAGTACATGTACTTTTAGTTCTTTATCGGTTACTGCTTTTCTGAAAAAGGCAGAGGCACTCTGACTCCATCTCCCATCTTTAGGTCTGACACCAGCCAGAGTACATTTTAGTGCCAATCGTGGCAGCTTTTTGAACTCAGCATTTAGTATCCTGAGGTTTCTCCTATCGACCACTTCTGTATTTCCATAATCAACAAAGAATACCTCGACCTGTGTCTCACCAACTTCAGTCACAGTTGCTCTGTAGAAATCACCATCTGCTGCTTTGACTGCACAGTAGAGTCCAACAGTTGGAATTCTAACAGATCCTTTATTCAGAGAATCTTTGTAGAGATGGTAGATAGTATCCATTAATTCATTCAACTGCTTTGTATAGTTTTGCGTTTGGATGTAAAACTCTGATGGGTTTGTTACATGCTGAACAACTGCCACATGTGAGGAGTTTAGCAGGAGAACTTCAGCAGGCACCCTCTCTGCAACTGCTTTCCCTTCTTTTTCTTCCACAACTTCTCCAGGAGTTAGCATCGTTCTTTCTTGCTGGGCTGGATGCGGTTGCTTGTGTGCTGTGTTGCGGATAGCATAATCTTCCAGTGTTTTTTCACAGTCCAGCAAACAGCCCTCTTTGGAACCAAACAAGATGTTCATGTTTGTATTGTCATCTCCATAAAGAGTGACATAGTGAACACCCTCTGAGATGCTTTGGTACTCAAATTTGGCAATCATCGTCTTGTACAGCAGGAGAGACTTGAGGTAGTCAATTTGGGTGGTTGTCCATCCTACCCCTTTGTCAATGACTCCATGGAGAGAGCAGATGTAGGTGACAACTGGCATCCTAAAGAACTCTGCAGCCAGTGACCTTACATTCTCCACTTTAACAAACTCTTTGGTTCCACTGTCAACATTCAATACTTCCACCATGTTACTGGTTGGAAATACCTGCTGTAGAATAGAGCGGTACCATTTGCCATCACTTCCTCTTGCAGAACATGGAGACCCAATCATATCTGGGCCTATAACACAATTGGGCATTCTCCCTTCGCAGCTCTGTGTAAGTTGATCTGACAGTTTCTTCAGTTCTTGAGAGAAGACCTTTAACTGGCAAAAAATCCTCTGTGGGTTTGTCACTTCTGTTAAAACGACTGTCTCTACAGTTCCTCCCTGTAGCTCTGGGTACATGAACACCTCTTGCTTGCGCAGTTGTTCAACAGGTCCCACGGACAGCCGTTTGATCTCTGGAAAAACCTCAGCTCCACTATGGGGCTGCACTGACTTTAGGACAAAGTCCTGAAAGATGTTTGGGGATAGTTTCTTAGCAAATCCCATCTCATACATTTGTTTGGATATGCAAGGTATGTGCAAGAGGAATGTTCTGTTCAGGACTAGTACTTGCTGCACATGTGCTGAAACACACTCCCCAGTTAGAGATTTCAGAAATTCAAGCGCCATTGGGGACCATTTGTTCTCAAGTGACAGTGGTAGCACATTAGCTAGCACACAAAACTCCACTTCAGGAGGCAGTTGGAAATGCTCCTTTTTACCCCATGCAAGCCTACTTGTGTTGGCACGGCATGTTGTTCCTTTGTCAATGAGGAACACTGTGTATTTCGAGCCATTACTTGAGACTATGCGAGCCCTATACCAAATACTCTCAATCTGAACCAAGCACTGGTCACCAGGTTTTCCTTCCAGTTCTTGCAAAGAGTCCCCAGGGGACTGGATGTCTTTGGCTAGACGTTCATACTCTGCAGTCCTCTCCAGGCTAAATTTTCCCCAGAATTCCACAAGTACACAGTAGGGATGCACATGGACCCTGGATATGAGAACAGTTACATCTGATCCTTGTGTAGGGAGTCCTAAGATTGACGACATTTTGGCAGTTTCATCAAATCTAGCTACCCATGATTTGTCACCTCTCAACACCGCTGCATGAGGATCTGGATCTTATCTGGAAAACACAAGAACACACACACACACTAAATGTAACAACCAGTGGTATAAATTTGATGTTGCCTCATTTGAGTTATCACATTCACAAGATTCTTAGAAAACTTGACCTCTGACCTTGAGATTTGCCACTGAGATTTGAACTTCTCCAAGATTTTTAGCAGATACATACATGGTATGAGTTTCAGAATCCTACATTGCCCCATTCTTGAGTTACTGCATTCACAAACGTGTGTCCACGGCGTGGTTATATCACCTACCCCTAATTTATGTAGTAGAGCAGCAGTTCCCAACCTTTTTTGCCCCATGGACGGTTTAATGTCCGATAATATTTTCACGGACAGGCCTTTAAGGTGTAGCGGATAAATAAAACAAAATAAAATTATACGACCAAGACAAAAACTCTGGTATTTTGTAAATATAATAACAAACGCGAATTCACTGTGTAATTGTGTAACTTTATTAGCAGTATCCTCCTAAAAGGCGCCAACAACATTAAGAGTAACATCCTCCTCTCTGCCCCTTAATGCTCTCTGGTCACTATAGTAACACTTAAATATTTCTTTTAAAATAAGACACAACTACAACACGGGAAAAGACAGTTAATGATAAAAACCCTGAAAACCATACGTTTCACACCCGACCCTCAACTCTCGCGGCCTGGGGGTTAGGGACCGCTGTAGTAGAGCAGAATCTCAGTATGCAGGGGTCAGACAGTGACGCCACAATGTCTAGAAAGTTCTGTATTATTCCACCGCAATCAAGATGCCAATCCCAGTTGCCATTTTTTCAGTGTCCTTAAGTATATCACTTTGTCAACAGCAAAGTCCTCAATGGTCACAGACACAGCTGCCTGTACAGGGCTCGCAAAATTTCAAAATCCCTGGTAGCCCTTCGGGCAGGGACTCTTCAGTTTTTGGTAGCCCAAAATAAATGTAAGTAGCCCGAATAAAAAAGAGAGCAATTTTTTGATTGATGTTTTGTTTCCGTTACAATATTATACATTAAAGTATAATATTGTAATGGAAACAAAACATTAATCAAAAAATTGTTGAAACACAAATTACAACATTGTATAAAAATTACAATCATCAACTCAAACACTTGGTTCTAATTGAACAGAAATTTCTATGAACTTGTAAGAACTGTGTAGGACATGAATCAGTCTGTGTCAGATCCTGAATCTGAAATTTCCACTGAAGTCCACCAAGATCGAGGCCGTTTGCTTTTTGAAGTTTGCAAAGACTGCTAAATTTTGCCAGTGGTAGTTCACTCTTCGCAACATAGTACGCTGTTCTATTTGCAATTGGTGTTTGTTCTGGGAAAGCTATTGCAGACTGAGCAATAATGCATTTCTTGCATTTCTCATGGGTTCTAATGGGGGCCTTTCTTAAAATTACTGGTCCCAGTAACAAAGGCGCTTGTCGACTCAGAAATCGAGGGAAAACCAACAACACACCCGGCAGAACATTATGTTATTTACACGGGTGCACATAAGTGGTCCGCATGTGCGCATTCGCTGTCAAAATAAAAGACGCGCACCAGATAAGAAGTTGCAACGCGCGTTTGCGTCCATATAAAAGGCACTGTTTTTGTCCGCTAGAGTGGGATTTTCACGGCACATTCTGCACCAAATCTCTGTGCGTTCATCATTTGTTTGAAGCCAGCTCACCTCCTGCAACCACTTTTCCGAGAATACGCACTTCTTTTGTGGTTCGGACTCCTTCTGACATTTCTTTGGAGGTGGAGGAACATCACAGTAATTGCTTAAAGGAGCTTCTTCGATATCTTTAAGAGTTCTAAACAAATGTCTGTCCTCCTCCTGAAAATCTTATGTACGCAAACACGCGTTGCAACTTCTTATCTTGTGCACGTTTTTTATTTTGACAGCGAATGCGCACCTGCGGACCACTTATGTGCAGCCCTGGTTATTTAGCTTGTCATGTTGCAGCCACAGAAATTCTTTTGTCCATGAAACCATAAAGCTGCACTTTCTTTTTGCCTTATAGTCTGATTTGTCATAACTTTTCCGTTTTGTGGTAAGCTTTTCTTTGGCTGACACTTCTTCACCCTGACCTGTCTTATTTGGCTCAGCAGAACTAAAATATATATCCTGCTGCTTTTACACAGGCACTCACATAACGCTCAGCGACTCTCTGCGCGATCAACCTCTCACATGTTTGAGCTTGCTGCAGGAGATTTCACTTGTCATGTTTGCATAGTAAGCTAACGATTGATAAGACGATGTCAGAGGAATTGGTGCGCAAATGATAGTCACTCACCAATCAGTGCTGTCGCTCTCTATACACAGTTTGCATGATTGCAAAGTGAAAGCAAAAAACAAGCGCAAATTAAAACGCGATTTCAATATGTCACATATTGACAGTGGCTCACCGATGCCAATGACATAATTACCCAGCTACATTTCCGAAAGAATGCAAAAGCATTGACATATATTTTTCCTTCCTATGATAGCCCGACGGGCAGGGCAGAGATAGATTTTGGTAGCCCGACTGGAAAATTTTGCGAGCCCTGCTGTACTTACTGGTTAACACAGACATGCTGCTTACTTTTCACCTTGTTTGTTTATATATTTCTGTCATAAAAAGAAAGAAGGGTGTTCAGGCTCAGCTAGTTCAGCACAAGAAAAAGTAACATCTTATTTCATCAGTAACTGCATTTGTACATTAATTAAAAGAAAGTTTAACTGGCTAGTATTACTGTTAGCAACTAGCAAGAGCAGCAGTGTTTAAATACGTAATCAACCAGTTGCATACATCACCCATCCTGATAATCAAATTATGTAATTAATGTCCGCAATAATCCGTTGGCAGCAACGTGGTTCAAGTTAACTTGAACTAAACTGAAAACTCAAACAAGTTGTGAAAAAAATGTTAACCAGAATAAAAACACAGACAATAATGTAAGTAATGACAATAACACCCAATCTAAAAAAAACTGAACAGATATACATCATTTGGTTTTCTTTATTTTTAAACTATATAGCGCAGTTAAAAAGTAAATTAATAACAGTAATAATAATAAGATATGGGTAGCATGACAGATGTTTGATTATGCAAACATTTTGTAAGAGTACGTAATGGAAAAATAAGAACTGGATCCAAACAATAATGTGATATTCACAATCCCCATACAGCAGTGTTATTTCCTAAATATGATTTCCTAAAGCTTATGAGGCTTTATGTCAATCATCTTGGATGTAATAAAAATTTTAATTGATTTTTAACAAGACACCACTTGACACCCGATTGACACCAGATTTGATTCTCATCTTTTCACGCCGTTGTCTTTACAGACAGAAAGAATGACACGCATGCACATTAAATAACTACTATTAATAACTAAACTTTTTTTTTTTTAATCTTTAAAATTGGAGTTCACTGACTCTAGAAATAAACTGGACCATATTTAAAAATAAGCAAGAAAACTACTGGCAACTACAAAAATAAAATAAGTCAGTCAAATCTCATCTCTGCTTTTTGCAGATGATGTCGTTCTGTTGGCTTCATCAGGTGAGGGCCTCCAGCTCGCCTTGGAATGGTTCGCAGCAGAGTGTGAAGCGGTGGGAATGAGAATGAGCACCTCTCCTAATCAGACCATGGTCCTCAGCCGGAAAAGAGTGGAGTGCCCACTCCGGGTCAGGGACGAGTTCCTGTCCCAAGTGGAGGAGTTTAAGTATCTCAGGGTATTGTTAGCAAGTGTCGAAAGAAGGGAGTGGGAGATCGACAGACGGTTTGGTGCTGTACCAGTCTGTTGTGGTGAAGAGAGAGCTGAGTGTAACAGCAAAGCTCTCATTTTACCAGTCGATCTACGTCTCTCCCCAACCCTATGGTCACGAGCTGTGGGTAGTGACCGAAAGAACGAGAATCCAGATACAAGCGACGGAAATGGGCTTAGGGATAGGGTGAGAAGTTTGGCCATTCGGAAGGGGCTCAGAGTAGAGCCGCTGCTCCTTCACATCGAAAGAAGCCAGTTGAGGTGGTTTGGGCATCTGACAAGGATTCCTCCTGGGCACCTCCTGGGTGAGGTGTTCCGGGCATGTACCACCGGGAGGAGGCCCTGGGGCAGACCCAGGACACGCTGGAGAGATTATATCTCTTGGGTGGCCTGGGAACGCCTGGGTGTTCCCCCGGACAAGCTGGAGGAGGTGGCTGGGGAGAGGGAGGTCTGGGCTTCTCTGCTTGGACTGCTGCTCCCGCGACCCGGCCCGGATAAGCAGAAGAAAATGGATGGATGGATGGATGATTTTGATATCATTTAACTGTTCTGTAACGAACAAACTGGAGAAGTCTCTACTACAGAGGAACAGTGTTTAAAGCTCTGGAAAGAAGATTATATATATATATATATATATATATATATATATATATATATATATATATATATATATATATATATATATATATAGCATTAATCTTGTTAATGTATATATAGTATATAATAAAATGTATTTATTTTCCCACCAAGTCCTGCAATTTATTTAGATGAAAATTACATGTGATATTTAACTGATTTCAATACTACAGGTGAACAGCAGGTGTTCACAGTCACAGTCAAATGCTGTGGTGAGCCTGGTTGAGCCTGGTTCTGTCGGAGGTTTCTTCCTGTTAAAAGGGAGTTTTTCCTTCCCACTGTCGCCAAAGTGCTTGCTCATAGGGGGTCATATGATTGTTGTTGTTTTTTCTGTATCTATTATTGTACGATCTACTGTACACTATAAAGTGCCTTGACGCGACTGCTGTTGTGATTTGGCGCTGATTGGCCAACATTTTGCTTTTAGCGTTTACACGTGGACGGAGAAATTTTTTCAAACCTGCACGTGTGGACGGGATTTTTTTTTTTTTTTTTTTTTTACGAAAAATCTCTGTTTTCAAAAATACCTGCGTGTGTGTGTGCACACAGCCTTAAAAAACAAACAAAACAAAACAAAAAAAAACTACAGCTAGCCTGACTAAATGCAGTTCAAAATGGACTTTGCAGCAAATTGGGACCACGTGAATGCATTTAATTTCAGTGACACTGTGCTGCTTGCACTGCAGTAACATCACTTCCTCCTGTTGTGATAATCCGGTCTTTAAGTGATGACGTGACAAATTCTGCTTCCGGGCCCAAAGTAGTCTGCATTAAATAAGGCTGTTGTGTTTTTAACATGTTTTAATGCTTTGTATCTTGTTCTATTTAATCTCAAAAAGCCCCTAAAAACAGTCAGTGATCACTGTCGGCTTCTCTTGGTTTTTATTACCGCTAATCATTTAAAAACTGCAGTATATTAGTGACTAACCTCGTATTGTGGATGGATTATCTCGGTGGTTCTAACTGACGTTTGGTCCGTTTACAGCATCCTGCCATGCGATTGCATTTGTCCCTAACCATTAGGAACCCTCACATTAACTTTTATCGAGTGGAAAAAAGTCCACGAACGGTCGTTAGCGTTCGTCCCCCAGCTTTACTGCTTATGTCATGCTAACATAGCTTTGTCGCGCTAGCAATCACATAGCAGCAGCAGCCTTAAGAGGTGATAAAAGACAGGAGGATCCATGCTTTCATGTTGTTTACACCAAATTCTGACCCTATCAACTGAATAACGCTGTAAATATATTTTATATCTATCCATCTATCTATACACACACACACACACACACACACGTAAACCTCAAGACTCACCAGACCTGTCCAAGTTTTTCCAATTTTGTTCTGTCCAATCACCATGTAAAGTGTATTCTCAGTTTCCTGTTGTGAGCCGACAGGAGCAAAGCCCAGTGTGGTGTTCTGTTGCTGCAACCCATCTGCTCCAACATGTTGTGCAGTTAAAATTGCTCTTTTGCATACCTTGGTTGTAACGAGTGGTTAAGTTACTGTTCCCTTCCTATCAGCTCTGACATCAACAAGGCATTTTCATCCAAAGAACTCCCAGTCACTTTATTTTCTCTCTTTTTTGGATCATCCTCTGTAAACTGTAAAGATGACTATGTGGGAAAATCCCAACAATTCAGCTTTATTACCCAATTACCCAAACCAGCCCATCTGGCACCAACAACTATGAAATGTTCTGAGACGCTTAGGTCACATTAATTCCTTATTCTGGTGCTTGACTTGAACTTCAGCAGGCTGTCTTGATTGTATCTACATGCCTAAAAATCACAGAATTACTACCATGTGACTGCCTGATTAGATAGCTGACTTAAAAAGCAGTTGAACAGGTATACATAATGAGTGTATATAACTATATGCTATATTGCTGAGAAAAGAATCAGTAAAGATGTGGTACTTAAAGATATTTTAGACTAAAACTCTGTAACAGATTGTGTGTTTAGGTGGGATAACTGTAAAAATGCAAGCTTTCTAACATTAAAGTTTGGCTTTCAGCTCTACTCACCTAGCTAACCCTATTAATTTTATTTCTCGATTCTGCAATAAACAGTTATGTTTTTGGTGTGATACGTATGTGGTAACCTTTGATGCTGTAACCTTTTAGGTTTTGTTTGGGAAAACATGAAATATTTTATTACATAAAACAGTGCTGATCGCACCTTGCAAACTTCTGCTTTGCCAACTGATTGCACAACTCTGTACACCCGACTGATGAGGAAAAGCTGGAGTGTTGGACTCCAACTTGTCGGTCTGGTGATTTAAAAAGGCTCTCCTCCACGTTATAATTTAGGGCTGTTCGATATAATGATATATATCGGATGACGATATAAAAACATCTATCGTTTCATTTTACGCTATCGTTTGTTTCGTGGTGTCGCAAAATAAACTGTTTACGGCAATATTTTTTCGTTTTGATGGTCATTGTAGTGGCTATATTAATTTCTTAAACTTTTCTCTTTCTCTTATATTTAATATAACCACACTACGGACGGACAAGCGCCTGTTTTTATGCGTTGTTGTTATGAACAACGATGGTAAAACCATCGCGTGTCCGCTTGTTTATTTTCCACATAAACCTTTCACAATAAAGCTCAAGATCCTGTGAGACTTTTCAAAATAAACTGAATCACATGAAAGAGAGTATTTACGGATGAGAAGCAAAAAAAAGAGCCGTCAGGTGCTAAAAAATAAACCTTAGACTCAAACGTTAGAACAGGCTTTTCCCCGCAGCACGCCGTGTAATAAATACTTACCAAGAAAACGGCGGCCATTAAAACTTATGTCTAAAAATGTATAGTTTCATACATCGGTTAAAACACTCGACTCCAGGTACACGACGCCCAGCTGGAAACACTTCACGCAAGTCGAGCTCCCCGAGATTCACATAATTTACAGAAAATGTTAAATTTTTGTGATTTATATCGTTATCAGGACGATAGATGTCTTATATCGGGATATGAGATTTTGGTCATATCGCACAGCCCTATTATAATTATTTATAAAGTGCTTACAAACTCTAACATTAGATAACAGATGGATTTTCCAGTTTGAGTGCAGCTAGTCAATAGGGGTGGGGGAAAAAAATCGATACTGTGTAGTATTCGTGATATTTTGTTTGCTAATAATGTATCGATACAAGGACAGCAGAAATCGATATTTTGTTACAAAAAAAGGTTTTTGTGCTCTGACTTCAGAGCATGTTGATCCTTTTTCTGAGCAAGAATCCTGACATTCCTTCACTGTCCAAATGTGTTTAACTTTTTTTTGGCAGCAATAAACATGACAGTTTACTTATTTTAATTTAAGACATGTTTTATTTTAATTAAGTTTAAAACTTTTTTATTTAATGTAAAATTATATTTTGTTTTAATTTACTTTCAAATTCTTCAGTTGCTGAAGGGGCTGCATAGTTTTCATAAATTGCATAGTTCAGAATAGCTATAATTGTACCAGATGGTTGCATTCAGTTAAGTTGGACTAGACTGTAATACAAACCATTCAGTTTGTCAACAATAAAACTGACTGAAATGAGAGAAAGACTGAGTGTGAGACTTTGATATTAGATAAAATGAATATTGATAAAGTTTACCTTTATGTACAGAATCTGAATATCGCAAAATATTTTTAAAAATTGCAATAATATCGTATCGTGCGTTAAGTATTGTGATAATATCGTATCGTGGGATGTATGGTGATTCCCACCTCTACTAGTCAAACAGCTAAAGCATATTCTCAGTTTCTTAACACCATTTTGCAGCCAGTGACAGCACAAAAGTGAACACTTAAACTGACTTTTAGTTTTAGTGTCATTGTTTTCCTTAGAGATTCAGTCACTAGTTAGTAGGGCTGCACGATTTTGCATAAAATGAGAATCACGATTTTTTGGCTTAGGATTGAGATCACGATTCTCTCACGATTTTCTTTTCCAATATAAATATTTATTGCACTTATTAACTGCACATCAACTTCGTAACAGTTGAGACTGAACATAAAAACAATAAATAAACATAAAAACAACAAATGTCTCACGTTTTGTCGTTGCCGCAAAATGTTGTACTGCTTGAAATTCCGTCTCCACCGTTGCTCGACACTGCGCGTATAGAGCAGGTAGTGCAACAATAGAAAAATAGTTGCGGGACGGCACTGTGTAGCGTTTGTCTAGGGTGTTGATCATTTTCCTAAATCCCTCGTTTTGCACAGTGTTGATGGGAGCCATATCTTCGGTCAGGTGATAAGTGATAGCCTCTGTAGTTTCTTTGTGCCTGCGGGAGTTCGACGTGTATAGGGAAGCGCTGTATAAGGTTCCCGTTATTGATGTTTGGGTGGTTGACTGGGACGGATTTTCTCCTGTCACTTTCTCGTCATCCCTGACGTGCTCTCCGTTGTTTTTTCCCTGCTAATTTTAGCAGCCAGCTTCTGTATCACGTGGAATAAGGCTCCGCCCTTGTCATTTGTTGAGCAGGAAGAGTGAGCGCTTGTTTTCATGCAGATTACGTCCCGGATCAAAATGCGGTACAATCGTCGTCGTCTTTTTTTTTTTTTTTTTTTTTTTTTTTTTTTTTTTAAATCGTTGTCATTTGGAAATGAGATCGCACATAAGTATGATTTTCTAACGATTAATCGTGCAGCCCTACTAGTTAGCTAACATAAACTAATGTAATTCTATTAGCCTCAACCAACCACATGAGGTCACATTCCATACTGACGGAAGATGGCGCAAAACATAAGACTTTAAGCACTTGACACTCACATCTATGTCAGTTTTTGAGAGCAAGGCTTAATGATGTAAATTAAGCTTTATGTGTAGAGTTTCAAGCCCCATTTGAGTAGCGTTTATGTAAAAATACAGTAGTCGTGTCCAAATTCATGGGCTGCATCCTCCCGAGGACCCGGCCTTCGCGGTCTACGTGGGCCAGGTCCTCAGAAGGTCAGGTAGGCCGGAAGTAAACAGCTGTGAAATTGGACGGTCTAGCCTTCTGAGTAGCGTCACCGCTGTCTCGGTGGAGTTTAATAAACTCGGCTGTCTGCTCCTTGCTATCTAAAATATAACCAGTGTTGGGGAGTAACGGAATACAACGTTACGTATTTAAAATACAAAATATGAGTAACTGTATTCCGTTACAGTTACCGTTTAAAAAGGCGGTATTTAGAATACAGTTACTTTGTTGAAATAAATGGATTACACGGCGGTATTTTCCTGTTTCATATTGTGGCGGGTCAGGCCTGTTTGGGTTTTGTTTGACAGCTATGTTCTGTTCCAGGCAGCAGCGTTACGGTTGCCACGGTGACACGCTCTCTCTGCGACTGTGTGTTTCCTGGGTGAGAGAGCGCTTTTTTGTTGTTGTTGTTGTTGTGCTAAGCTAATAGGCCTAAAGAATGTAGCCTTATGGCAGTGTAGTCCGTGCTGCAGGGAGAATGGACTGCCATACCCGTTATGTGTCTGTGAGCGCGAGGAGGGAGAAAAATGTGAGTGGAAAAGTATGAGCTGTCACTGAGCAGAAACAATAATAACCACTACAACCAAGAAGAGTGCCTGACGAGCCCAGTTGTAAGTAAGCTATTAAGACTGGACTGTACACTGTGTTCGTGTTTTCCTCCGAAACAACAAGTTCCATTGGAGCAGCCTTTCAACGCCTCCCTCTGTCTCTATTTTTCGGCTTCGAGCCCGACACGGAACCGATGTATCAGCCAGAGGTCCCTTTACTACGGTTCGGAGCCGCGGACCTTCAGTAATAGTAATAAATCACACAGCAACAGTACATTCATGCAGTTGTAAAAAGCATGATAATATATTAAGTAATCCAGAGTAATCCTAAGTGACTTATATATTATGTTTAACCTGAGTAGCGAAAGTCCGCGGTGATCTGAAAATGATGTGCCGGGAGTTGTGCCGTTCTCAGCGGCTCTAGTGACCCTCAAGCTCTCGGCTAGCTATCGAGCTGGTGGGTAACAGACATCTCCGAAAACGTCAAAGCACTTTTGCAAATATGCGATATCTTGATAAACCGAGCAGATATTTGAAGTTTACACACCCACATTCTCGCCTGAAAATATGTTAAAAGTTTATTTTGTGACCCAGAAAGATTAATAAGAGTAATTTTAAAACTTAGTAGCTGCCGCCATTGCCAGAAACTGGAGTTTGGCTGGGCCGCGCTATGAATTCTGGGATAAGGTGGGCCACGAAGGACACACCCGACCCATCCTTCAAATTCGGGGAAAAGGAGGACGCATTTGCCGGCTGCATTCGGAGAAGTCTACGAATTTGGACAGCCTTCGGCGCGTCGCTGTGACGTAATCGGTCTACAAATGCGGCCTCAGGATGCAGCCCATTAATTTGGACACGACTGCTCCTTACCAACCACCAAGGAACGTATGAGCTCCAATATCAAAGAAAACCGTTAGTAATACCTGTACAAACTCTCCATGATGCAGTAGAAAAAAAACTGCGGTCGTATTATAAGCACATTTATCTTGGTAGCTACTGTAATTACATTCGTTTGTGTGGCCCGCAAAGACCCGCTCTGCAGAGAACTTCACAGGCATACATTAAATTACTGGGTTGCAGTGATGGTAAGTAAATGTGTCTAACAGTGGGGTCAAGTAAAGCCTCAACCGTCTAAATAGCAGGAACTTTTTCTTCTTTCTTTTTTTCCACGACAAGATTTAACTTCCAAATTTTAAATATACTTTTCAATTATTTTAAATATTTTAAACGAGGCGAAAAACAGCACACAGGTTATCACAGAAATGTTTGACAGCATCTTGAAAATTAGCACTATTAGCACAACCCTATCGTTTAGTTATTGTCTTTTCTGACAGTCCAGTCTAGTGTCAGAAAACAACATTATTTCAAACCTTTCATGTTAAGAACTTATTTCAATGCTAACTAATTACCTATTATCACACGTTACTTCAATTACGCGAAAGCTAGCATCATATCAGGTACTAAGTTAATAGGCGAGGGCTCATTATGATGATTGTCCCTCAGTTTAAAAGCACACAGAATTACAGTAGCGAACCATGCAGGATTTAGTACATAACTTACCGTTTTTACACCTGAAAATCCTGCCGAGTGTTCTGGAAGTACCGTCGACGTTAGCTCCCAGAAGACCTGCCACCGTTAGCCTAGCCAAAAAGAAAAAAAACCCGCCCGTAGCCCCAGCGGCGCTAAACTTCTCCTCACCTAAACTTCGCAGATTTAACCCAGTGAGCTAAATGTTAGTCCAGGCTCGGTGTTTTTATCGTTTCGTGTAATTTGTCTACCACTTTTAAAGACTGATTTTCGTGGTAACAAAATAATCGAACTCGACGGCCGATTACCCTTAACAAGTCCAACTCCCTCCCACGCGCGTGCCCAAAGTCGTTTCCCTCCTCTCTACCTCCCACCCGGAACTGTTATTCGCGCTTTTTTTTTCTTTTTCCTTTTTTGTCCCGTGCTCATATTAGTATATGGTGCAATATAAAATGAAATAAAATTCCACAATTAGATTTATTCGATTTTTTAAAATTAATTTGTTAATGACCCATCTGTCACGTTAAATTCAGTTAAAGTAGGAACACTCACTAGAGAGGTCACACTTCTCCCATAAATAAAAATAACAATATTTAAAATACAACTTTAATGTATACTTTTTAAACTATAAAACGTACCAAGAAATTAATTTTCTATGAATTAGTTGTGACTCATATTTGTCTTGAACATGTCTTAAAGAACTCAAACTATTATATTCTCTTAGAAGAGCACTTTACTCTCAGATTACTGTTTACCTGTTGTTGTTTTTTAAGTTACCAAAAGTAGAATCGGAGAAAGAGCCTAAACTTTTTATTAGTTATGCTGCTGGTTTCCGTCCATAGAACTGGTTTTGGTTCCTTTCCTGTAAAGGCTGTTCTTCCTTGCTACTGTCACAAAGTTTTTGTTCATAGTG
Source organism: Perissodus microlepis (assembly GCF_051167445.1). Classification (NCBI taxonomy): domain Eukaryota; kingdom Metazoa; phylum Chordata; class Actinopteri; order Cichliformes; family Cichlidae; genus Perissodus; species Perissodus microlepis. Next base: position 1,259,270 of record NC_140475.1, on the reverse strand, counting down.
CATCAACTTATCACAGGGTTCTCTTTGTAGGCTATTGTAGGGTTTTGCCATACAATATTTAAAAAACAGCTAAAAACTCATCTTTTTAAACTTGCCTTTGGTTGATTTCTGTTTTTATGTTTTAGCTTTTCTGTGAAGCACTTTGTGATTTTTATCTTGAAAGGTGCTATACAAATAAAATTTTACTTACTTAATATTGTTCACTTGCCAATTGTTGTTGTTAACAGGTGCAAAAATAAAACAGGTTGTACCAATGCTGTAACCAAGCACTCTGACAGTATAAATGGTTTGGGTGAGGTTAGATATATATGAGGTGTGTATATATATATAAGGAACAGACATGAGGTATTTGTTAGGGGTACGACTGGCCAAAACACACAGAGCAGAAATACACCCACTTAGTTTTAGTTTAATTTTAATGGCAATAAATATTTATTTTGAAAGTAAAATATTTGTTTTAGCAACTTTTATATATAAAAATATTAACCTATGCAGTTATTGTCTGTTTATTGATTAAAAAGACCATTTGAATCATCTTGCCAGCTGACCTGACCTTACAGTAAGAAATGCGCAGACAGCAAAATACCTTGCACTTTTTGAAAACTGCACATGCTCAGGAAACTATAATGTGTAAAAACAAAATCCTGCTATTTCCTCAGAATTGATATGAGCTGGAACTTGCCATAAGAAAAAAATATTTTCAAGAACTCACAATGAGAAAATAAGACAAAAATAGAGTGGTGAGAAATGCATTTTCTATGAATTAGCTGTGACTCATATTTGTCTTGAAGTAAATAAATGCCAAAAGAAAGAAAGCTTAATTATGTTCTGGTTTAAGAGCTCATGTTTTTGCAGAAGTGGGTGGAGGAAAGGTTGCCTCAGAAGTTATTTCACCAGAATCCTTCCTCTACACAAACAGGACAAAAGGAAACGTGCCACTGTATGCAGATAAAGTTCAAAAGCTACTAGCAGTATGAGTACTCATATTCGGACATAGACATTTGCAGAGCTAAGCACTGGTATGATTACAGAACTTCAGCATCATTAAATGTGAGCACGTGTTTTTATTTAACATCACATAGCTGCTCTCTTATCTTACAAAACCAGTGTAAGAACAGTAATAAAGGTACCACAGACCTTTAATAAAGTGTTTGCAACCTGCCACACAGTTGTCTCGTGTAATAAGAAGAGCAAGGATGCTAATGTTGCATTTTTCATGTAGCAGAGTCATCTCAAAAGAGTAAAAGTGCTTATGATATCTGGGAAATCAGAGTGAACACCCCCTCCCTAACCAAAGTTTTTATTATAATTATATAAAAGATAAGGATATATGATAATTATGCTTTATTGCTCACAGCCATAGTATTTGTTTTTTTTAGTGTTGTATTCAAAAGGTACATTTTCTTGTGATTTGAGTAGTCATCCTGCAAGGGGCAGAATATTTAAATAAGTCACGCAAATGTGACCAAGAAAGTCTGTGGCACGAAATCTAATATCTAAAAAAATCATATCTTGCGCCTGTTGTGGCTGTGATAGTTGCTACAAGGAGTGTTGTCTTTAGAAGGGCGAGATGTCATCAGAACCAGTGCGTAATGGCCACATGGATGCAAGGATGCTCAAAGCTGTGAGCACAGTGTCAAAACTCTGGCTTTGTCCCAAAGCTCTTTTTTTTTTTTTAGCAAACACGAAAGTAATTTTCATTTGAACATTTAATCCAACAACCAAATAAGTGTGTGCGGCTGTGCTCATGCATGAATGAGTTAGTCTGTAAGCACAATTATAGGCCCATGTGGTTCTATCTGTTGACTATTCTTGACTTCACTATTGGTGTAGAACCTAACGAAACTGAGACATCTCCCTTTACAAAGTTTTCTACAAGTTCCTGACACACACACACACACACACACACGTACATATATCATTTGCAAACCCAATATTACTCGCCCCATATGCATGACTCTTAACTGATACCCATGACCTCTTAACTGTTTCTCACATCAAAGTCTGGGGTCCACTCTCTTACTGTTATTATTGTTCCCATTACCTGTAAGTTAGTACAACTTTGTGTTCCAGTGTTCAGCTTGGTATTAAATGCAACAACTGCCTGGTAACAAGATAGTGATTTGAATCAAGTGTTGTGGAGCAGGGAAGCACCTAAAAACCTAAAACAAGAAGTCCCAGTGACTATACTAAAATCAGTACTTTTTAGTATATAAGTCTCAAAAACCAGTAGACAGACTGGGGGAGCGTGAGAGAGAAACACCTATCCACTTTTAAAGGTTAGGAAAATGAGACAGAGTGGTTTGGTGGAAAGCTTTGTGTTTGCGTTTAATCGGAAATCGGAAGTACGTCACCAGTCAGCTTCCGTTGCCATTTTGACGAGAAGAGCCAAGCGCCTGGTGGGACTGCGTGTTTATCGTTCGTAGGTTTAATTTGAACGAAACAACCCGTCACAATGGCTATGCAAGCAGCAAAACGCGCTAATGTAAGTGTGAGAAAGTGGGACTGTGAATTTTGTGATAAATAGAGCTTCAGAAACATTAGCTCAGTTAGCTTCAAAGCTAGCCTTAGCTTGTGTTAGCGTACGGTTAGCCGCTTAGCACGTTAGCAAAATGAAAACAACAACATTGTATCGTAACATTTCTCGTTGGTGCTTTTTATGATGTCTATCTTCAGCACACAGTTAACGTCGTCTTCTGTTTGAGATGATTGATGCTGTTCGGGCTTTGGTCGTTAGTTTAAATATCTGAGTTATATACGTAAGGGCAGGAGAGGGTTGAAGGGGCTGGTGGGTAAAATAAAAGAGGAAGCCATTAAATTTGTCTGAAAATAAAACGGTTTACCACTGATTTAACTTAACTCCGGCAAAGTTTGAGTTAAATGTCTACAAGCTACGTTTCCGCGGTAGCTTTGTGTTGAATACTCTCTGAATGCTCGTCAGTAGTCGTAACCTCAACAGTGTTTATTTATCCGAACTGTTTTATTGTTTTTTTGTGCTGCAGATCCGATTACCTCCTGAGGTGAACAGAATCCTGTATGTCAGGAATCTTCCTTATAAGATCACAGCAGAGGAAATGTATGATATCTTTGGGAAATATGGACCAATACGACAAATCAGAACGTAAGTGTTTCACTGTAGATTTTCAGAAATAGCAGTTGAAGTGCATGAAGTCATATTTTGGAGTTGGACTCCACGTTTATCTGTCTTTGTCTGTCTTTGACCAATATCTTCAAATGTTTTTCAAATCTCTCAATTATTTAAAGTGGACATAAAAGCACTACATCTTTCTGCTACTTTACTATACATTAGCTAACTAGTCACAGAACTGATAACTCTGTAAAAAACAAGTACATTAAAAGCAGTCTAAGGAGGGCACTTTTCTCCATGTTAAAAAACCAAGGACATACTGTCCACCACTGTAGGACTAAGCATTGTTAGCTAGCTCCAGGGTACCTTGGGTGAGCAGACAGAAGGGCTGGCAGTGCAGATGCCCCACAGGCTGTGGCACGCACTGTTGTATGCAATAAAATAGTCTTTCTTTTCCCAAGCATTTCCAACCAGGTTACACCATGAGTTACGACATGTGTATCAGATCTGAAACATAGCTAAGTTCCTTACTGATGCATGATCAGGAATCTTAGCATTCATTGGTGTGTTCACAATGAGAATAGACAGACCAAAAACAAAAAATGGCAGCCTCAGAGGAAGAGGTGCAAACAAATTATGCTATTTTGCTAAACAAATTGTCCTTCCTCATCTAATAGTTTTGTATTATGGCACATTATTTGTTCAAAGTCTTATATCGGGCGATCGTGGCTCAAGAGTTGGGCGTTCGCCTTGTAATCGGAAGGTTGCCGGTTCGAGCCCCAGCTTGGACAGTCTCGGTCGTTGTGTCCTTGGGCAAGACACTTCACCCGTTGCCTACTGGTGGTGGTCAGAGGGCCCGGTGGCGCCAGTGTCCGGCAGCCTCGCCTCTGTCAGTGCGCCCCAGGGTGGCTGTGGCTACAATGTAGCTGCCATCACCAGTGTGTGTGAATGGGTGGATGACTGGACATGTAAAGCGCTTTGGGGTCCTTAGGGACTAGTAAAGCGCTATATAAATACAGGCCATTTACCATTTATCTAAATTTGAATTTGGTGGTAATTTTATTGAATTAGAGCACTGACTGCAAGAAACCGCAAGCTATGACCATCACGACTGAATTTCTGAAGCATTTCCTCTAAACTTTGTATTAGCCCGGAGCTTCTAGCCAAGATAATAAGACTGGATTCAGAGATAAACAGTACAAAGTGGGGTAGATGGTACATAAAAATCAATCTTCTAGCAAATGACATAATGACATTATGTGGGGGACTGCTATGAGAATGGATCCCCGATGTCCTTTGATGACCTGAGGAAGAAGAATCTGTCCTGAAGAAACTTTGTTTTATATCTCCAGTTAAGATCTTTTCTTAAAGCCACTTGGTTAAAAACTGCTCCATGAAGGAAACTCGCCTGGTCTTATTTCAAAAGTGTATTCTGTCTTAATGTGTGCTGCTCCAGAACCGGGGTCACAGGTCAAGGGAGATGTGGGGCTGTGATTTGCATGTAACAAGTGATGCAGAACGAGGGTCGCAATTATGTCAGAAATGTTTAAGTGCAACCATTAATTGCAGCTACAGACAGAAAATCTTGCAAAAAAGACAAAGAAATACTTCTTTCACATTATCTCATTGAGTGCATCACTTCAAAGTTGAAGTGAGAAAAAGCAAAGCCAAAATGTAATGGATGGAGATTTTTTTTCCCCCTCACTGTGGACAGTATCCGGATGGATAACTAGCTGAAAACTAATGCTTTAAATGGTAAATGGCCTGTATTTGTAGAGCGCTTACTTAGTCCCTATGAACCCCAAAGCGATTTACACATTCAGTCATCCACCCATTCACACACTGGTGATGGCAGCTACATTGTAGCCACAGCTGTCCTGGGGTGCACTGACAGAGGCTTTAAACACCTATTTGATAGTTGACATGACAGTTTTTTAAAAGTAGGGCTCCATGTTTTAAATTAGTCTTAATAAATGTAGTTTTAGGTGTTTGTACTGGGTGAAGATCGCTCGAGGTTTGAATTTGATCCACAGATGTCGGTAACAAAGCCACTATCCCCAATCAGGGGATAAACAGGTGAGATATTTAGCAAATGTAGCACGCTTTCTTAAAGTTGTGTTTTCAGCATGCAGGCAGTGGGCCAATTTAAGCGAATGTTCCTGGATCTGATGACAGTTCGTTCCAGTAAAATCTCCACAAAAAGTCACAAACAGTGTAAATCCAAAGATAGCCTGACCATAACCTCAAACAAGTAAATAATGGCTAAAATCACAGTGTTTTTAAATTCACTCAGCCTAAGGTTAGTGACGATGAGGTTGCTAAAAGTTCCACTGCTGATGAGAAGAAAGATGGTCCTGACCAGAGCTCTGACTCTGCCAGCGTTCTTCAAGAACATAAAATCCAACAGACCTGTGTGGACTCTTTATTTGCCTTTATGCAGACTAGTCCATGTGATTGTTCAGTGCAATGACACCAGCTGCACATGCACGGTCCCAGAACTATAAGGTTACTATACTGGCATGTCCCAAAGGTCGTGTAATCCCTGCATTGCAGCGAGAGAGCTCCTGGATGTCCTGGCCAGTAAAGTAATAATTTTTTAAAAAGTCCACTTTATTCAGCTCAGAGGAGGTCTAACATTTAATTTAAAAAAACACCCCGTTGTCATGTGTATACAATAATAACACAGGAAATAAGAGAGGGCTAAGAAAACAGGAAAATGCCCCACTGTCACCCACCATCAGGTGTAGGTCTGGTAATGATTTCCTGTGTCTGTGTTTTTCGTAGAGGGAACACGCCTGAAACAAGAGGAACCGCTTATGTCGTATATGAAGACATCTTTGATGCCAAGAACGCCTGTGACCACCTGTCGGGCTTCAATGTCTGTAATCGTTACCTCGTGGTCCTCTACTACAATGCAAACAGAGTACGTATGAGCATTACATCACTGCAGGCACAAAGGTCTTTTGGACCAGATGGTTCTTGGAGGTCCCTGAAAGTAACTCTGTTCCTCCAAGCTACATAGATAGCTTCAAGGCTTCTCAATGTTTGCGTTTGAGCTGATAGTATAACTGCTAACATGACCTAACAGCCAGCTGGTGAATGACACAGCAAAGCATCCAATATGATGGTGATGAGAGCTGTGTCATTGCTTTCCTGATGATAGCAGAGCTCGAGTCTTTGGCCAGCACGAGAGGAACAGGGTAGCTGTAGCACCACCCCCCTCCGTCACTTAAATGCTTTTATGCTACATTGAGAAGAAACAGACGTGTTGTTGAGGCTGTAAATACAGCCGGTATGGCTTTTTTTTAAAACTTTGTTGTAATCCTTTGTTTTCAGTCTTCACTTTTTCAGTGTTTAGATGCCAAAGGCAGAAAATCAAGTGTAATTGTGCTTTAATGAATCAGCATTTTGTTGTATTTCCTCAGTTACTTCTAAACATGTATAAAGACTTAAAGTTCCCCAAACTATCCCTGCAGTGCAGACACACAAATGAGGACAAAGTGCTCTCACAGAACAGGGCTTAGTCTGTATTTTAATATTAAATAATATCTAGTTTTACGTTTCTATGAAATATGAACAGAATATTCATGTTCTTTTTTTTTAATCAACTCTTTTCGCAGGCTTTCCAGAAAATGGACACAAAAAAGAAAGAAGAACAGCTGAAGTTGCTAAAAGAGAAATACGGCATCAACACAGACCCTCCAAAGTAGTCTTCATAAAGCATTTCTTTTCAGTTCTAGATGTGACATGTTGCTCTGTTTGGACTGGTTTGTTCTAGTACAGTTGTTGATTATACATCCTTATTTTGGTTTTCTGATTTTCATGATCAAATCTGTATGAACCTGGTTACACCGTCAGTATTTGAGTCCAGACCAGGGCAAAATCTGCTTGTCAGTTTAACTTTAAATTTTTGTTGTGTTCCTGTCAAAGTGATTGACAAGCGAGAAAACCTCTTTAGCAGGAGACACGTCCTAGTTTTCACCCAGGGCAACATGTTAAAGTCTGCTAGAGCACATTGCTTTTCTCTCCATACTTTTAATTTAAAGCTGACCATGGGATTTTCATTTCTATAAAATAAATCTTTTTTTCTAAAAGCTGCCATCTCCTTGTGTTTTTAACATACTGTAGATGTAATTTAGTGGAAATGCTGTCCTCTGCGTGAACCCATTTAGATCAATAGACTGCATTTTCCACATTTGCACAAGGGTTAGGGGGTCGGCCGATTCTTCGTTTGCCTCAGGTTTTAAATGGCTTGTGATGCAGTCCCTGGGGTTTCAGTGGGATGAGTGTGGAGATGAGAGCCGCATGGTGACCTCTGTGCAGTCAGTGGTGTGCAGAGTCATGGGTAAACACCACAGGCTTTCTCAGTCACTTCCTCTGAACAGTGTTTGCATTCCAAAGTATTACCAGGAAAACGCAGGATTTCCAGAGGAAGAAAAGACGATCACAATTTTAATATTAACATTAAATCATTCCTTAATAGTGACACCTAGTGGTTGTACAAGGACATTTCAGATGATTTTATTAGCTGCGTCATTACAAGGTTTTCTATGGCTCTTTTAGTAAATTAGGGCATTATTTTTATGTATACCAGTAAATCTGAAATAAGGACCCACATTTGAATTTTACATCAAGTAGCTGTTAGAGCTGACAGTAGATGTGTGGCTGAAGATCACAGCAAGGAGTGCAAATCCAAAACAATTCCAACAGTACTTGTTGTTTTTTATTGATTGACAGTAGGACGTACTGTAATTATCTAATAATAACTACCAGCTCAACACTTACAGGAACAGGATTAATCGCTTTTCCTTAATTATGCTTAACTGGACTGTTAAGTACAGTTAACAAGACTAAACACATCACTTCTGACATTCAGTGGATTGATAACATCTTGTTTTATTGCCGTGGTTCTTTAGAAGCGAACGATCCCAGTCTCGGAGGACTCACAGATGTAAAGTGGAATCTTTAATCCAGGTTTTGTACACTTTATATCTTTCCTTTGTAAAAGCGTGGACGGCAGGGACGTGTCCCCACCAATATCCAGCGATTATTGAATTGTCCCCACCAATAATTTGATCTCTTCGAGTAAAGAAAATCAAACCCGATAGAAAGAAAAAACCCGATCTGTCAGCGTCTGATTCACCCAGCGGAGCAGAAAGAGTTAAATTACGTCCTCTACTGGAGTCCTACATCATGTGACAAATATGACCAATGTGATTGGCTGAGCCTTTCAGGGAGCTCTGTTTAGTTTTAGCAGCGGCAAGCCTGGGCTGCGAGGAGAGGAGGACGGCAGCAAAGAGGAAGAACCTGGATATAAGAAAGTGTTTTTCAAAGAAACCTGTCAGTCACTTAAACTCAAGTTCACTCATAAAATGTGTCCGTCACAGTAACGTTACAGGCTGTGCTAGGCTTTGGCCCACATCAGTCTAAAACTGTATGTAACCATGAATAACGTGTTTTGGAAACTAACTGCACAGCAGGCAGCACTATTAGTTCTCTCAGTCTCAGAGCAGCATTTCTCATTTTGATTGAAGCTGTCAGAGAAAACAGCAGCCTCGAGGAGCCAGGATATTAGTTTACAGAGGCTGTTAGAATTATATGTCTAACGTTAAATGTTGGTGACACAATAATTTCATCCTAATGGCACTGATATATTCATAGGGTTCATTTTTGAGACAAAATATCATGAGGTAGTCATGATTTTGCAAATATCCACCTTGTAGTGCAGTTTGCACAAATTGTTTTAAAAATGCACTCAGCCTACAAACATTACTGATGAGTCAAGATCTGCACAAAGTGACAGAAACACTGAAGCAGCTGCACATTTTATTCTTATTGTCATGTATGTCCTGTTTGTCAGGTGACAGAAGAACCAACACAAAGCTCAGAGAGTAATGGTGACACAAGCTCACAGGTGGAATTGGATGATGACCTGGTGGTTTGTGACTGTATTCATGTTTAGAATAAAAGATCCCAGCTCACTGACTTGATCGGGGCAATAGTGCCTAAAATGTTGCATAATGTTGCTGAGAGATCTTTTACTTTGTGGTCATCTTAGATGAGTAGGTTTATGGACAAAACCCACCAGGTCATTCAGTTTTCCCTTAGTGCTAATGTATCAGAGATGTTGGTGTGTTATAACTGAAGTAATGTTGTTAAGTCCTTAAGTCATATTCTTTTATTGTCATGACTGCATTTGAAGCTATTTTATGTTTGTGTGACACCTGATTTATATGGAATATGGCTGAAGTAAACTAAAGTCTAAAATACTTAGTCAGTCATTTGTTTAATAGTAATTTAACATTATATAATTCACATATAAAACTATGAATTGTAATTTTAAATGGTTTAAAACAGAAACAGAAACTTTGATTATTGCACCTGATCACATGCTCTCAGAAATTAGGCAACATATCAGTTTTTTAGACCCTTCATTTCAGTCAAAATTTTAGTTGTAACTTTTAGAGCTCTGCACGGTGAAGCTCCCCAGTATATCTCTGACCTGTTGAAACCTCATGCTTCATCCTGAGCACTTAGGTCGTCAGGTCAGAGGCTACTGGTGGTCCCACGTACCAGGTTTAAAACACGTGGGGATCGAGCTTTTCAGGCACCGAGGCTGTGGGACTCTCTGCCGTCTTCTTTACGCTGTCTAGACTCTACTGACTCCTTTAAAAAGCAGCTGAAGACATTTTTATACAAACAGGCTTTTAATTCATTTTAACTTGTATGTCTGATCTTATTGTAAAGCACTTTGTGATTTTTATCTGCTATATAAATATGCTATATAAATACATTTTACTTACTTACTTACTTACTTACTTAAAAGCATGCAGAATAGCATACGTAGGCAAGTATATTTCTCCCTTTTTATCAAGAAGCAAAGACAAAAAGGACAAAAAAAGAAACAGGGCAGGTTCAGTGGTTGGATCATCCGTCCCCACCAATGCCAAAACCAAATCTACGCCCTTGTGTAAAAGTATAGAATGGAAGTTGAAATGTAGTGAAACTTGAAATAATTGGGATTGAATTGGAAATAATTAATGTCGGCTAAAACCTACCAACCTACCTTGAGTGTAGCTGTGAGTAAATGTACTTGATTTTACACATTTGTGTTCAATGGAACGTTTTCACAAGACTCTTTATTTTTGTGTAGTTTACTTTGGGTAATTCTGTCACCATTTGTGTAAGTGAATACGCTCACACAAAGACGTTTGACGTGTTTTATTATTTGTTCGTAGGGTTTTTTTCTTGTTGACGACCTTCCAGCTGTTACTGCTGAACATCTGCCTACGAACAGAAAACTTGATCAATGTGGCCAGTTTGGTTAAGCCAACAGATGTGTATCCCAGTGTGTAGGAGAACCCACACATACACTGTGATAAATGAACATTTTGAGTACACGGTCGTGTTTCTTGGGCCAAGAGTCCTGAGTGCTGTTTAAAACTCTCAGTTTGCACCAAGTGACTGCAGAGACTGAATAACCACATCAGTGTTCTTTTTAAATTATTGGTTGTATGAAAAGTGCTGAAATATCTTATTTATTAGTTGTTATTTCTACAGTATTGATTTCGTATCAATAAAGATTTAATCAGATAAGATGTGTGTTTAGTTTGGCTTAATATGTAAACCCTTAATGATGGTGTGACTTGAGGGATCGAATAGCAGCACGATATAAAGGCTGCCTACTAACGACATTGTTTTGTTGTTTTGTTTTGTCAGTGTCGGTGCTCCTTACTGTCTTCCTTCCCATAGAAACAGTAAGAAAGTATGATATGTTTTATAGGACTGTGAAAATGTTCTCTGTCATCACGGCTGCACGACGTGTAATTCATCTGAAATAAGTAGAATAATGGAAAAAGAACAAGTAACCAAAGAGGAGATAGTAGAAGTATTAGTTAAACTATTAAAAGTGATGAAAATAAAGCTTAGACAGGTGAAAACTAAAAAGTTTAATAACAATCACTGAGAAAAGCTTTAAGAGAAACATTAGCTCATTTTGAATTTGAATGTTTTTTGCAGATGAACCTCTGCCGACACTTCAGAGAAGCGCTGCCTGCGTCAGTCATGTGACTAAGTTCACCACATTATTTGCAAAATGTTATATTTTTCAGTTCCACTTAAAGAGCTAATATTTTGAATGAAATAGTAAAATGTCTCAGTTTAAACCTTTGGTATGTTTTCTATGTTCCACTGAGAATAAAAAATCAGCATTGTGTTTTTGAAATTGGGTTTGTAATAATTATTACTTTAAGGTAATAGAGAAATAAATGTATTAGCCAGAAGAACAGCTAATGCTAATATGTGTCCAATCGTATCAGTGACACCTTTTTGTCTCGCTAGCTCTAAGCTTAAACAACGACATCAGCAACTCCTACCTCGGTAACTATGAGGGGCCACATGAGACCGAAGGTTGGGGACCACGAGTGTGCCTCCATGATTGACCTTTAAGTAACAGAGCAGACAACAGCCCATTGAACTCCTTTTATTAGATTAAACCACAACACAGGGAGTAGTGCAGCCATGTCGTCAGGGACACAATACATGCTACAAAAGAATCCTCGTACACGGTTGCCATTGCTTACATTTGGTATCTTGATAGCAGTAAGAATAATAACAGAGTTGTAATTAGAAACATTATCTGGCCAAAGATGTTCATGTAAAGAAGTTCAGATTAGAAACTCGACAGGGGGACAAGTCACACTGCTGTAAGATGACGATGGACTGCTATGATATATCTTTATTGCAGTACTGTGTATATTATGACACGTCACGTCTCCTTTATCCTCCGCTAGCTCGTAAAATAGTTTTACGCAGGCTGGAAAATGGGCAAACAGGTGATTTCCAAAGCATTCTTGGGCGGGGCACTGCGCTTCACTGAACTTCTCTACACTTGGTATGCATCAGTACGTGTACAATTTGTGAGAGAAAAGGAGTAAAAAAGTACAAAAAGTCTGACTGACTGGTTAGAGAGAAAGACTTTGAGGGGTTGAGGAGGGGGGCAAAAATCGTCCGATCTACTAAACACACGGCTTTACGGAAAGGGCCGTCCACTGGTAGTAATGAAACGTCATTCACTGCTCCTTTTGCTGCTTTAGCACTCATTTACTTCCACTGAAAAAGACAAACAAGACACTCCAACAGCCTAAGAAACAAACAACAAAAAAACCTCCTCTGAATCCATCGTGATGATATGCAACCCGTGGGCGAACGAAGTGGACGCGATGGTAACATAGAACAATCTAACTCCTGCTGAAGTCTTTTAGCTCCAGTGCTTCCACTTCATTTCAAAAATCCTCCATGTTCAACATCTGTTAATTCGTATGACCGGATTGTTGTGTTTCAGTGCGCGTGGAGCAGGGGTTTAGTTCTTAGCAACATATACCACACCTAATCTACAAGGAAACATGCTCCCACACTTAAAGCAGTCAAAAGAAAACGTCTCGACAAATCACAAAAAACCTACATCCCATTCGACGGACTGACTGCGGTCAACTTTTTCCTTCCTAGTCAGTAAAAATTATCTCTCCCAGTTCTCCCACCACCAAAGTGTCATTGCGCTGCTCCGATAAGGCTTCCTGTCATCGATCATAGGATGCAAAATGAGGAGCTTTTTTTTAAGGCAGAACCTAAAGGCATGCAAATTAACTACATTTACAGTATTTACCGACAGCACGAGCATGTTTTCGGAAGGAAAAGTTGGACAAAATCCATCTCTTTTAGAGCTATTGGTACTTGAGACGATGGATAGAGTGTCTTATTGGAGGCAGATACATTATCATAGGAATTTGGTTCGGTTGACGTTACTCGGTATAATGAAACACACACAGCTAGCGCCAGTAAACTCGGAACAATAAATAGAGTAGCGGCAAATTCAACGTAGCACATCACTGATGCGCAAGCTCCAGTAGAATGAACCTGTATGGAAAATACTTTGCACACTTCACATTTTGGCAGTTGATCTTTAAATAATTTAAATATATATTCATATTTATTTATATATATATATATATATATATATATATATATATATATATTAATTGTGCGAGGTGTTTATATGTAGTGAGAGTTGTGTGTGTGTGTGTTTGTACTGCGAGTGCGCACCTGTACCGTTGGCACCTGCACACTAGTTGTATGTTGTGTGTAGATCTTTTATAGCAAATAACATTCTCATGCACACGAGTGTTTCAAACACAAGAAGCAGATCCATTGAAAGGTAGTCCAAGCATATATAGAGATTTTTTTTTTCAGTGGAAATAGCTGCAAACTGAATGGAACATGAAATTCTTTCTGTGCAGTCCGTGGCGGCTGGTGGAGCGCTCCGCTCGCCCTCCGGCCTATTTCTGGAGGTCACACTGCAGCAGTAATACGATGGACGGGTCGCTCTTGGCCGCCTCTTTGAACTCCTCCAGCGAGATCTGATCGTCGTTGTTCTTATCCATCTTGGAGAAGATCTTGTCCACCCTCTGCTCGGGCGTCAGGCCGTCCTCGTTCATCTTCATCATGATCACCGTGCCCACCATCTTGTAGATGGCCTGCAGGGGGAGGAAGAGGGCAGAAGACTTTTAGAGCACGCTGCAAAGTTTCCTTCAGCTACCAGTCTCTAAATCTGTACTCTAAATATATGTTCCTGTCTATTTACTCCTGTGGAGGCTGTAAAACGTTGTGAAACTAGCACGATACAAGTCGATAAGTCGATGACAGCAATACTGAGGTTGTGTTAGCTGTTAGCTGCTGTTAGCTGCTGTTAGCTACTATTAGATACTGTTAGCTGCTGTTAGATACTATTAGATACTGTTAGCTGCTGTTAGATACTATTAGATACTGTTAGCTGCTGTTAGCTGCTGTTAGATACTATTAGATACTGTTAGCTGCTGTTAGCTGCTGTTAGATACTATTAGATACTGTTAGCTGCTGTTAGCAGACGCTAACACACGTTAAAGATGCTTTACATTGTTGAGCTCAGACACTTACATAATCATTCTCACACAATATGAAAGTGAGATTTTTGGGATAGTTGAGCCTGGTACTGGCTGGCATAATATTAGCTCATATTAGCTGGCTTGTTGTCAGCTGTCTGGAGATGTGAGGGCTGCAAGTCTGAACTGCTGACAATAAGTAATTGCGACAATATTGGGAATAAATTAACAGTTTTGTGTTTTAGAGGCGAGGCTTGAGGTGAGGAGGAAGAGGATGACGTGGAAATGAGGAAGGAGGGAGACTGTGAAAGATGTACATGTTCAACTGTTGCACATTTATAGTTTGAAAGAGCTATTTGTGATCTTAAAATTTAAAGCAACTTCTATCATAAGTGTACCACACATGTGGCGGCTCTCTAGCCACAGTCCAACACCTCTATTTAAGATGGTGGGACAACAAGGCAAGTTCCACAAACTGTGTCTGCTCCTACGTATTGTCTGTGGATTAATTATGAGTTTATGAAAATACAGAATTAATCACTAATCGATGTATATTTACAATATTCTTATTTTTCTATAAATACCCTCAATAAATTACTTACTGTACCTTTACGTGGAATTTAAGCTTCTGAGTTCAATCTACGTGATAAAAATACTGTAATCACAAACTCTACACAGTAACTTATTGTGTAGTCTGACAACAACAACTATGACAAACATGCTCTTTACTGTTGTTTCCTACTAAGCATTTCCAGTAACTTCTTCAAAGAGAGAAACTCCACTGCAGTTATAGCCAGTCGGCTGCAGAGCTTTCACGTGTGCTTTAGCTAAACCTATCAAGGATGCTGAAGTATGAAGCTGCTTAAAAGTGGTGACTTTGATAGTCAAGTTTGCTGTAATGTCTATTAGGAGGTTCTATTTGTCGGTATAATTGGATATGCTGATCAAATAAAACAAGGACAACACAATATCTGCAACCTGCGCCGACTACAGATGTTGTTAGTGTTGTTCACCCGCACGACCGACAGGGTGAAATACAAATCTGTGCAAGTTTCCTCTGAAAAAGCATGAACACCGTCTCTCTTCTATTGCTGCTGACACAAAGCTTTTTAATTATATGTCTTTTGTAGTCAGAGAGACATTAAATTCTATATGTTTCAGATCGCCTGCAGGGGGAGAACGAACACTGCATATTTTCCTTCAGCTGTCACATTCTAATGTTTTCGGGTGTCTTCGGATGTGACGTTACCGTTCAGAACAACTTCACTGTGGATTTTGTTACTAATGTTTGCCTGCATGAAACAGTGGGAAATGCCTTTGGGAAGCATGAAAATGAACTGAATGCTGAATATGAAGAGGCATCAATTCCATGTTTCTCCAAATGGCATATTATTGATCCTTACACAAGGATCACGAAAGAATGATAAAATAATGGATGCCTCAATGCAAACAGGTCGAGGGGCAGGAGTGGCCTGAATTACAGATGAGGACGTTTGTCTTTAGCTGCAAATTGTTTGAATAACCTGTCTCAGACTCGACAGCCTCAGCTCAGCGCTCAGTAACCACAGTACAAAAATAGTTGTCCTGGTGACTCAGCAAGTTACAAAGCTAGTATAAGGCTGTCCAAGTAAAAATAATCAAACCCCTTAAACCGCTTCAGAAAGTTTCTAACCACATTATACCTCGATGATCTCCAGCATCTCCACCCGTGTGATTTTGCCGTCTCCATCCAGGTCGTACATGTTGAAAGCCCAGTTAAGCTTCTGCTCGAAACTGCCCCGTGATGTGATGGACAGTGCACAGATGAACTCTCTGAAGTCGATTGTGCCATCGCCGTTCTTGTCGAAGGTCCTGAAGGCGTGCTGGGCAAACTTGGACGCATCGCCATAAGGGAAGAACTACAAAGAAAGAGCAAAGGGTGGGTATGTACTCGGGTATGTTTCTATGACTCAGTCATTTGAAGTCATTGGGCACAAGAGCCTTTAGATAATGTTTCAGAAATACAACCTCTAGTGTTCTTCACATGAGCGGCCAAATAATGTACAAACATGACGTCTCCTGAGAAAGCAAAGCATTTACAATCAGTAAACACTGATTATCTTGGGTGGCTAAATGAACTTCGATTTCCTATTGCAACTCAGTGTTTTGTAGGCTGTACCTTTGTTCTCATTAGATTCACCAATGACAGTAATTGTTCCAGGTTGTCTGTTTGGCAGTAGTATTACTCAAAGTTGTGGACAAATGTGCACAAAGATTTAGCAGAAGTGTTGGCTGAACGTCTGAAGCTAATCTGAGATGGATGAACTGAACTAACAAAAGACTCGATATCCTTGTGGATCCAGCCTTGGTCGAGGTTTTCAGTCTCACGTGGCTGTTGCTGTGTATTCATGTGCAGGTTTATGCAACCATCCATACTGTAAAGATGTCCTGGATAGCTGTCGCTTCCAAACGCCCAGAGCCTGCAGTCTTTTCTTAAATTCTAGTTCCAAAACAGGCAACTCCGGTTTACCGTGTTCACGAGTCCCTGAAGGTGACCCCAGGCTTTCCCATGAGCAATGAACGTCAGGATCTCTGACACAAGTCGCAGCTAGGACTACTGTACACTTTAGCTCCAAGAGATATTCACACGGCTGTTTTATCCTGACACGTGTGACTTTAATGCGGTTCCAAGTTACATGACCTTTTCCCTCACAGCTTTGTTTCGCCGGACTTTCCTGCTGATGCTGATCTGATGTCTGATACATGTGCATCTGTTGGCTATGCGGCTGCTAACGTGAGGGTGATGATATTCACCTGCAAGCGCGGTAGAGCCCATACTTTTGTCATTTCATCAAACCTAATTAAATCAATGTTTTGTAATTACTTTAGTGATTAACTTACTTTAATTTAGCACTTTAGCCCGATTGCTAGTGAAAAATGCTGATAATTATCATCATCAGCCTTCTCAGCAGGACCACATTAGCATTCTGATTACCTGAAGGTGTATTTGTAGCATAGATGCTACCTTTAAGGCAGTTCTGTAGATAATACCTGAATTATGTAACTAAAAACAAACCAGTTGAAGGTGTAACTATGTGCAACATCATTTCATTTGTTGAATGTTGCAGATGTTTTTATTTCACTCAGCTTTTCTCTGTTTTTGTCCACTGATGCCTAATTGCACAGCCCATCTCTGCTCTCTACAGTTCAGTAAAGGCACAGGATCCACTGGGTTTTACCCCCAGTAAAGTACTTGAAGCACAAAAAGTGTGTTGACAGTCGAAGCAATCCATATCATTACTGCACGCCAGCAGCATATGAACACAAGGGCAGAGATTAATGCTGTAACTGCGTGGAAGGCCACCAAGCCCCCGCTCAGCTCTTCGTCATCTACCGTACAGCACGAACCCTGTGGGCGGCTGTGAGAAGCTGAGCCATTCATTAGACATAACCTTCCGTTTGACCTCCCTGGTAAAAAGTCTGGGTCGATGGTTAATCTTAGCTTGAGCGAGGCTGCTCCCTGAGGACTTGGGCGGGCTGCTTCAATCTTCATTGAGCAAATGGAACAAAAAAAAAAGAGAAAGATATTCCATGTTGTTTTATTACTTTTGCACCTGATTTCACCATGACTCATTCAAGGTCAGGCGCCGCCATGCCACAGAGTGAACGTGTAAAATATGAGCAAAGGAATCTGTGCAAAAGAAGAACGTCAGGCCCTCTTAAACTTTGTGTAATCTCTGCGTGTTCACAGGCTCACATTCAGGAACCACAGCAGGCATGCGGGTACCTTCCCCATTTAATATATCTGGAAATGTCAAGACATCCTGCTTGTACTGACATTTGCAGAACTACACAATGAGCAGCTGAGTTGAAACACAATTTTTTCTTTTTTTTTTTTCAGTGAACGTCACATTTCCACTATCAGATTTCACTCAGAAAGAAACGCTGTCGTCAAAAGAAGACTGATATTTCCTTGTGCAGTAATCTTTGACAGCATGGATTTGTTCTTGGACCTTACCAGCCTTGCACACATAAAGAGCACAAGCAAGACCCCGGCACAGCACAGAGCGGGAATCAATGACAAAGATATGGCATCGATTAAGCCGTGAAAAGCATTAAACGCGTGAAAAGTTGAAGCTGTAACTTCAAAGTGTTGAAAAAAGCCTGCAGATGGGTAACTGGCAGCAGTTAAATCTGGCTGGTTTTCACAACCAGTGGAGTTAAAGCAACATTAGCATTTATTTGAATTGCTAAAGTCACCCAGCTCCGTTCTGGCCAACATCAGTGTTAGACTCGGGTTTGTGTAGAAGCCTCATGCTCCCCCATGTTCACCAGCAGGTTTGCTGTTCAGTGTTGGACACGTAGTTTACAGCCGAGCCTTCATTTAGATGAAAAATGTATCTGGTCAGAAGTGTGGGGTCACACCACCTGTTCTGTGAATTCCTGTGTTTCCACAGGTCGATAAAATCAAACACCCAGACATACTTTGAGACTCTCTGCTGACTGAGTAACTACAGAGTTATTCAGCTGTTATTCCTCCGGCGCTAACATCAGCACAAAAACTGTACGCCTCAAGCTTCATAGCATGGATTTCCAAGGCTGAGCAGATCCTGTAGCTGTTGTGTGCAGGTAGCCCAGTACTCGTGTCCATACAGTGCACCTGAAGCGAAAGAGTGAAATTGTGTCCCAGACAAGGTAACAATGAACTTAGTCACACAACAGAGCTCTGCAAAGCTGACTGTAACTCCAGAGTCAGAGGATAACTCTCTACAAGCTGACCACAACAATCTTCACACCTTTGGTTTAAACGGTGATATTTTAAAAATGATAGCAGCATCCGATGACAGCTTCGTGACCGAACCCATCAGTTTCAAAGCCTGCAGCCAGAGGAGAGCACCCGTCAATCATTATTCGTTACTAGCACATGCACACAGGGGCATTTAAGGACGCTTCCCAGCACTGGACTCTTGAGGGGCAACCACAGGTTCTGTCCCTCTCTGACATCCTGTTACGTCAGACACCAGCAGCACATGTTTTGATGGAAACCTGACATAGCCTCTCTACTTAAACCAAACCCTGCATGACAAATTTTCTGTTTTATTCCCAAATGAAGTGCAGTCAAAGGTGTTTTTCAGTGTTCGCACCGTTGTTGAATCTGTTTTCAGCTAGTTTCCAGAGCCGTTGGCTGTCCCTTGGTTGTATAACTTCGGGCCAATGAGGACTGAGAAATGTAATGTTCTGTTGTTTAAACGCCAATGTAACGATACTGGAATACACAGAAGATGAACTGGAAGTGTAATGACTCTCATTGACTCTCACATGCTAAAGTGATATGACTTATGCAGCATATAGTTGCTTGTTTACACATCCAGAAACATTCGTTAGGTGTTTGTGTAGGTTACAGGACAGCACAGAAGCTGTGATCACAGCAGCACAAGAGCATCCTCTAAGCACCACATCCACAGAGGCAGGAGTCCACTGACTGTATCACCCATGCAGACTGTCCAAAAGTGCCCCAGAGACTCAGCACAGAGCAGCAAGATGTTAGAAGCAAGCTGGGATGGTGTACAGTGGGAGGCACAACCAAGTGGCTGTGCTAGCGTACAGGAACATCTGTGCCACGTATGAAGTCCCCAAGCTCCCATAGGAGCTTCCAGTGTTCCAGACAGACAAGCAGCTGCTGGCCGACCAACCACACACAGTGGTGACTGACAACGATAGATGAGAGAATCCCAGCAGACGAACAACAAAATAAAGACATACTCGGTGCCATTAGGAGCATTAGGCCCTGTAACCCCGAACCTGGAACAGTGACTCCAGCAGATTCCAGGCACAACATCAGAAGTCTGAGGAACAGCTAAGATGCACAGAAACCTCAAACTAAGCCTCTGCTACAGGACCTATACATGCATGTATACATGTATCTGTATACTGATCAACTACAGCAAGCCAGAGCCCATGTGTGCAGCAGACAGTCTCGTCACACTCAGAAACAAGGATGCTGCCCCATCCTGCACTAAGACGAACAACCCAGCACAAACTGTCTGGAATCAAGACTGGGGGAGGAGACAAGGCCATGAATCCTAATGTGAAAATGGATTGCAGTGACTTGGAGATGAGGGATGAAACCATAGAGAGTAAGGGTTAGACCGTGTTAGCTCAGGTTATAAAATTGCCCAGCCACAATGAGGTCCCACCCATGTAAATTCTGCTGCAGTGCGAGCCGATCAGACTGCAGTGGGAAGTTTAGAGAAGTTCAGAAGAGAAAAGATATGCGGGGGAGGAGGGTGTCAGCGGGCACAGAGATGAGAAGAGACAGAAGAATTTCAAAAGAACGAAAGGAAAAAAGGAGCAAGGCAGACAAAGTGTGAGAGGGAGAACGACAGCGCTTACACCCATGATCCAGGTCCTTATCTGCCCTTTCAGAGAAGCCACACTAATGCGAGGATGGAAGTCCCTTTAGGGCAGGGACAGCCAGCGCGAGCCAGCTTGCATGCACGGGACGCTGTGTGCATAAATGCAAAGTGGCTTCCTCCCCACAAGCGCTGCCTCCTTCCCCCGTACGGTTCTGCCTCAGATCATCCCCCAACCCCGGAGGAACGGGAGGAGGCACGTGGACCTACGGGACGACGTGGGAAGAGTTGAGGAGAGGGAGGAGGAGGCTAAGTGAGAGGGGAGAGGAAAGGTGCCAAGGAAGGGATGCGGGAAGGATGGTTAAGGGGTGGGAGGGGAGCGAGAGAGAACGCCACTGCAGTTCCCCAACAATCTGCTAAGTTATGAAACAGTTACGTAAAAATGAAGAAAGAGCAAAGCGCACAGGCAACAACGTTCACTAGATGGCACGCAATTACAGTTTAACAACCAAAAATGACCCCGTCACCACTTGAAGGGACCGTGTCCTCGACTTTACACTTACAGATATTAGGCTGTTAACGTCTCCATTAAGTCGTACTCTCCTGCTGATCTGGCAGCCGTTTGCTGCTATGGCTGTTTGAAGTCGGCCATCAAAGGATGGGCTCAGTGCCAGACCGCTCAGCCAAGGGCCAGGCGCACAGGCGCAGCTGCTCTAATAAAGGCTAATGTCGCAAGGTTTGCATGCGTGTGTGTGTGTGTGTCAAGGCTGATTCTGTCAACAAGCACACACCACCTGAAACATGCTGCTGGTAAATGGAACATTAAAGCCTTTATAATCAGCCTGCAAGCTGGTACTTGTGCTGATCCAAACGCTGGGAGGCAGGGAGACTGGGCGAGAGAGGACAGGAAACGCGTGTGGGAGAGAAAGACACTCAATCGTCACACTTAACTGAAGGCCATTTCACACTGACAGAACAGCGAACGACTGCAGGATCATGGAGCAGATGAATATTGCAGCTCCGAAGTGCCGTGAAACTGCAAGTGACTCAACCCTCAAACGAGCTCATCAGTAACAACCAGCACAATGACTTTGATTCCAAAATAACTTCCAGGAAGTGTTTGATCTGCATTTCTCTTTAGCTGAACTCGGTGCGCTGCCGGCTCTTCAGATAAGCGTTCGGCTGGACGGAGAAACTGCAGCTTTGAGTGATGACATCACAAGGGTCAGCATTTAAATGAGCTGAAGATATTATATTTACTATGCACAGTTTCTGATACAGTTTGGAAGCTGCTAATACTAAAACTGCTGCACTGTAATCTGTGTGTGTGAGACTGATGAGAAGCAGCAGATAAGGACGAACTGTTTGGCATTTCTCTGCAGTTTGAGCTAAACTCGCCACCCGCGACGAACTCTGCAGTCAATCCAAAACCCTGGACCTTTAACCAGGAAGTATTTTCATTTTGACCAGCGCTGTCAAGTTTCTGTTACCTCTCGCTGAGCTTTCGAGCTCATCTTGCTAATGAAAGTGGGCAGCACTGCCAGATATGAGTGAAAGCTGTGGAACACGAGGGAAAGATCACGTCAGGTTAAAGTTTTATCCACTCAAATGTCCACAGTGTAGGTGAGACAAAAGATATCGTACAGTTTCTGAAGGCGATACGACGCCAAATGCAAATTAAAAATATTTTTTTAATTTGCGACTCTCCTGTACAGTGAGGTAATCTGAAGTGTAAATACATTCGATGGCTTTTCCTGGAAGCAAATTATAAGAATCCATCAGTAAATTTAGTGCTGATGGATTACTGAATGTATTTTGTTTTTAAATGCAAGTATCACTGCTTTGCTTTAACCTCCTAGGACCTGGCGTCCACATATGTGGACATCACATTTTGGGTTATTTAGACAAAAATAGTCAATTTTGCTCAACAAGGGCCTGATATCCACTTACGAGGACATTATGCTGCTACTGTTCTATCAAAATTTTCAATGAATATCCTCATATGTGGCTCTTATTTTTCTTAGAAACAAAAATAAGGTAAAAAAAAAATCTGGTAATTCTTTGTTTTTACATTCATCGGGCCCCAATATGTCCAAATATCAAAGAGAAATGAAAAATGCTGCTGTGGAAGAGTTCGGGTCTTAGGAGGTTAAAAATAATAACAGATGCAAACCAGCCTTATCATGCATTTTGCTTATAATCTTACCAAACAAAGCCAGTAGATGAGCTGCTTTACATGCTGCAGACCTCTGCAAATGTCAAACCACATGACCTACGCCCGCTCCGAACCGCTGCCCTGTCGATGCCGTGCTCCGTCACTGTAACTGTTTTTCATGGATTGGGAATCATTTCAAATATATCCCTTTCCAAATGATTCTACTTGCTGCTTCGATAGAGCTGCACACGGTGAACATACTCGACACTCAGTTTGCTGGTCATCGCTTCCCTTAATATGGACGGTTCAATATTCTTTTGTCAGGGAATTAAACCCAACAGGGAGACAATAACAATAAATCAGACTGATAAATATAGTAATAATTTATGATCTCTTGGTGATGCATCCACACAGCCCCCCCGAGGTCAAGGTCTCCTTGCATAAGAGCCCTGCAGGACACTCTGTTCTGCCTCTCTGTTGTTATCAAAGGCACATTTGCTATTGGCTGTGCATCTCTCCAGTACACGAGCACAGGGTGCAGAGGTCAGTCTGAGCCTGTGATCCGCCCTTCAAAGCGCTCGAGGTCTGTAACAACAAGGCTTTAGCTTTGACGTGTTTCATACGGTTTCCATCACTCTGCTGTGGCACCGGGGGGGGTAAATAAAGCCTCACCTTTCATGCATTCCTTCGCCAACAGCGTGAGATGTAAGAAAAGATACCCTAGCCTCGCTTTGCTCTACGGCTGTTTACATCACCACACCACCAGAGGTCCTGCTTCATCGAGCTCGAGAGCAGGAGAGGAGAATACATGCATAATCAATCGGGGGGATGGGGAGGTTGCAGTGTGTCTGCTTGTGTGTGCGTGCGCTCTTACATAAAACGCTCAGTGACATGCCAGGAAGATACAGACACTGAGCCGCCGCAAATCTGTGGCTGCTCCTGCGTCCAAGGCCCCGGGCTTCAAACAGACAACACAAACACACACTTTGCTCTGGAAAATGCATTTTTAGTCATCCGCTCAGGTGAGTGCCTGCTGCGATATTAGCTTTGTAGCAAGGGAGCAGTGTGTGAAGAACAGTGAACAAGAAGAGCACACCTAAGACGCGAGTGTCGTTTTCATAGTAAGTAGAATTATTTTTGTGAAATCAAAGCTGCTTTTCATTTTGTTGATTGATTAAACTTCCATCCTCACACAGTCAAACATCTGTTTCTTTCTTCTACACTAGCATCTTAGGGAGCGCAGGTAAATGGAAAGATTTAAAAAACAAATTTCTGAGGTCAAAGTCACTTATTTATTACAAGAATAAGAACACAATCCGATTTTCTCTGGTATTATAACGTCTTATGAAACAAACTGGAAAATGTTCTGAAAAAACTTGAGAGATGTTTCAAACTTTTGGGAATAATAACCTGAGCTTAGGTTGGACTTTAACATCAAACATACAAAATCTTCTCAAGAGTCTTGCAAATGTATCTCAGAGAACATCCATATTTTTTCTTTTCTCATAAATGTAAATTTACGACTGTAATCTTAGATAGTGCAGATGTTCTTCTTTTTGTCCTGTATTCCAGTTTATACAGCACCAAATCACAGCCACGGTCTCCTGAGGGCACTTTATCCTGGAAGCTCTTGGCGACAGTGGGAAGGAAAAACTACCACAGCCTTCAGACATTACTAGATTTTTCTCTACGGTACCATCAGGGAGAAATGTACCAAAGCTGACTGAAAACACGTCAGCGCTCTGCTCTGCGCCCACCTGCTGTCACTTTATGCTGACCTGTACAACAACACGTGTCTCTCTGCAAACCAGCTGCTTTTTGACTAAATGCCCCACAAAGCCACTGAACTGGGGTTTGCTGTAGTCTTAAACCACGTGCTGTTACCATAGTAGCCAGGAGTGCAGTTTTTTTAAGATTACGATTTTAAGTAAACAAGTTTGCTTTGATTAGAGGGGGAGGATTTTAAAATAAGGACTAAATATTGGGCCTTGAGCAAGAGAAGCCACTTCACAGAGCCATAAACCAGTCCCACCAGTGTCTGTTACGACACCACATACAAACGATATGAAAGCCTGCTTTGAGAAGAGGCGAGATGTCCCACTGCAGTCCAGAAATCGCCCTGAAAAGCCCGTTCCTGGGCTGCTTGTGCTTTGAGAGGAATTTGGCACTAACCTGTCTCCAACCCTGGTTATCAGTGGTTACAAAACACCCATCTGGCAGCAGTAACTCTGCATTAGGAGCATAAATGACAGCACAACAGCAGATGGCACTGTTGAGGTGTGGAAGCATATTTAATGCCCGAGGGAGCGAGTGAGGAGAACAGCTACTGGTAGCGAGGAAAGAATGAATAAACGCATCATGTTGCTTCCATAGCAAAATTCCTAAACAATAATCCAGATTAAAACTCTTCATTCTGATATATAAATGTCAGATATACATATATGTGTGTGTATTAGTCGGTCTTATCCACCATTATTCCTCCTTGTCTCTCATCAGACACAGAAAAGCTAGTAAGGGGTGCAGGAGTGAGTCACTGCCAGCTTTGGCAGGTGGACCTGAGGGCTACCCTCTGCTCCGTGTGACGTAGTTCAAAGCGAAGCAGAACAACAGGGGAGAAATAAAAGGACGACTGTTTTATCTATGCCAGTGGTGAGTCTAAAATGGTCTTTTAAGAGCTTGGCAGATAAATCCACAGCAGCTTGTGCTTTTTTGAAGGCGTCTTTTAAACAAAAGCTCACGATCGAGCTTCTCCTGCTTAGCCGGGGCCAGGAGAAGAAAGGAGGCGAGGGAAGAAAGAGATGTAGCGGTTTGAGAGGCAGGGAGGGGGAGAGGCAGGGAGGGGGACAGGCAGGGAGGGGGAGAGGCAAGGCAATTTTATTTGTGTAGCACACTTTCAGCACAAGGTGCTTTACATGATTAAAATAAAACACAAAACATAAAACATTATAAAAGTAAAATACAAGAAAACATTTACAATAAAACAATAATCAAGACAATAATTTATATGAAAAATTAAAACCAACAGGTAGAGAGCCATAATAGGATCAGTTACTCATAAGCAAGTCTAAATAAGTAAGTTTTAATTTTAGACTTAAAAGAGTTCAGTGTCTCTGCAGCTTTGCAGTCTCCTGATAGTGCGTTCCAGATGTGAGGAGCATAGAAACTAAAAGCTGCTTCTCCAGGTTTAGTTCTGGTTCTGGGGACGGTCAGTAAACGAGAGCTGGAGGACCTGACTGATCTGGATGGTTTGTACCACGATAGCAGATCCCTAATGTACTCTGGTGCTAACCCATTCAAGGATTTATAAACTAATAAAAGCACTTTAAAGTCTATTCTGTGAGCTACAGGGAGCCAGTGTAATGACTTTAGAACTGGAGTAATGTGCTCTATTTTCTTGGTTCTAGTGAGAACACGAGCAGCAGCGTTCTGGATCAGCTGCAGTTGTCTGATTGATTTTTTGGGTAAACCTGTGAAGATACTGTTACAGTAATCAAGGAGATAAATGCATGGATGAGTTTTTCTAGGTCTCCTTGTGCCATCAGTCCTTTAATCCTACAAATGTTCCTCAGGTGATAGAAGGCTGACTTTGTTATAACTTTTATGTGGCCCTGGAGGTTCAGGTCTGAGTCCATTATTACACCTACATTTCTGGCCTGGTCGGTAGTTTCTAGTTGGACCAGTTTGAGCTGATTACTGATATTTAATCAATCTTTTTTGGGTCCAAAGAGAAGTACTTCAGTTTTGTTATTGTTCAGTTGAAGGAAATTATGAGACATCCAGTTATTAATTTGGATAGGTTCAACATCACCTGGTGACATTGAGATATAAAGTTGAGTATCGTCTGCATAATTGTGGTAGTTAATATTCTTGGTGGTTATAATCTGGCTTAACGGGAGCATGTAAATGCTAAATAAGAGGGGCCCTAGGATGGAGCCCTGGGGGACCCCGCATGTGATTTCTATATGTATATTCTATACATAGAAGTTCCTGTTCTTAAGGTAGGACTTGAGGCGATGAGGAAATACCACACAACGGGAAAAACCCCAACAACACAACAACACACAACCCCCTCTGAGTTCTCTCTGGATGTCTGCAGCACGCTTCATTACTTGCATTGTGCTTCCATTTTACATGACTCATCAAACATCCTTGGCTTCTTCCTCCTCGAGCATGAATTCATTATTCATGACTGCTCAGTCATGTCTGCACACATGGAAAAGCCCGGTCCTGACTCTGCACGTTCACGGCTCTGTCGCCTCTGCTGCCACGGTGTTATTTCCATCTGACTTAGAGGGTGCTAACACACCCACACGATGTCTTAATGGCTTCTATCATCTCCCCTGTATGAGCCTATTTATAAAAGTCAGGGATGTAATTTTGACGTGTGCTCGTTCTCACCCTGAGGTGCATGCCAACGTACAGCTAGCTGCACTCTGGAGGCTACAGACACGTCTGTAACCTACTTTAGGAGCACCTGCCTTAAACGCAGTGAAGTGCTGCCAGCTGACTGCTCTAATTGTAAGTAATCAGCAGTGCTCTGATTTGATGTGTTGCGTGCTGTGGTGTCGCAATTACATGAACAGCAGCAACCTTCTCCTCTCTCGATCCACTTCTCACAGGTACGGGCGTCCTGCCTGCTCTCTGAGTTTGCTCGGAGGGTAACTAGTCTGTCCGGCATAAGCCTCCCTCTGTTTCTCTTAGGCATGTAGACATGATTGAAATGACCTGCTGACGTTACAACCGAGCGTCAGAATACAGAAGAAATGTGATTTCAGTGACTTTGAATGTGACATGGTTGTTGGTGCAGTGAATGTTTCAGAAACACAACTAAGTACAGAGACCAGCCTAACAAAGACAACATGTCCAGCAAAAATGCCTTGTTGATGTCAGTGGTCAGAGGGAAACAGGCAACAGTAACTCAAACCGAGGTATGAAGAAGAGCATCTCTGATTGCACAACATGTCAAACCTTATAAATGGTCCGCGCCGCGGCCCCTCTGACCACCACCAGTAGGCAACGGGTGAAGTGTCTCGCCCAGGGACACAACGACCGAGACTGTCCGAGCCGGGGCTCGAACCGGCAACCTTCCGATTACAAGGCGACCTCCCAACTCTTGAGCCACGATCGCCCCTTATACTTCTAACAAACTGACTCTTTGTTGTATTGCTTGGTATTTTTCACTTGCTGTGGATGTAAACATTACAACAGTACGATTGCAGGTCAGTAACAATCTCACGGCCCTCGTAAGAAACCACAGGTCTAAAATCCCAGAGCATGACAACTTCCCACCTCTCGTGACTCAACTTTGGGAGTCATGGAAGAGCGGCGAGGCGTCCTCCGTGATGCATCACACCATCCTCGTGGTGAGTATTGAGATGGAGGTACAAGGTAGCACCTTTGCAAACATCTCTTGCCGATAGGCCAGAATTTTAACAACGTGAAGCCGTTTCATGGGTCCATCCCGCCTTGTATTAATGGTGCAGGCTGCTGCAGGTAGCGTAACGGTGTTGAGCTATTTTCCTTGCACACTTTGGGCCCACAGTACCAACTGAGGATCATTTCAACACCACAGCCTACCTGAGTATTGCTGCTGTTCGTGTTCATCCCTTTACGACCGCAGCGTATCCATCTTCCGATGGCTGCTTCCAGGAGATGGCGCATCATGTCACTTTCTTGAACATGACGCTGTGCTTCACTGTAGTTCGTTCAAATGGCCTCCACAGTCACCAGATCTCAATCCAGCAGAGCATCGTTGTTGGATGTGATGGAGCAGAAGATTTGCATCACGTGCAGTCAAAGGAGCTTGCAAAGAAAAGCGTCTGGACTTCTTTAAGTTTACTTGAAGACGTTTCACCTCTCATCCGAGAAGCTTCTTCAGTTCTAAGGTCAAATGGTGGAGAGTCCCAGATATAAACCTAGTGGGAGTATCCCCCCACAGAGGGACAAAAGGACCCCCTGATGATCTTCTAATCGCCTGAGCCAAGGTGTGAAACTGGGTGTGGGTCCCAATCAGCCAGAGTTTCGGGTGTGTTCATTGTGAAACCTGGCCCCACCTTATCATGCGAATTCCTGAGGTCAGATGGCCCAGGATGTGAGTGGGCGTTAAGGCGTCTGGGAAGGGATCTCAAAACTGGATTATAGATGGCAGAGAGTTGGTGTCGTAAACCCCCGCCTCTGTTCAAAGATGGTCGCTCACAGTGGACATAGATGGCTTCTTTCACTCCTCTTTCAAACCATCTGTCCTCTCTGTCCACGTGCACCAAACAAATCTGCAGCAACAGTGTGATCCTGTCATTTCAATATGGACCAAGATCTCGAAGGAATGTTTCCAGCACCTTGTTAAATCTGTGCCATATAAAATGAAGACAAACGGGCTTCCAACCTGGTACCAGCCAAGTGCATCTAATGAAGAGCCCATGAGTGCATGTGTGCAGTTCTGATATTTCAAAAGCGTACGGACATCACACGCGCTCCACTAGAGTAGCTTTGCATGACAATGGTTCAAATGAATCCTTATTCACCTTACACTGTGGAGCAGGTGCATGCCTGAGAGGGATATCTGCTCTACCTGACATCATACGTGACATAACTTGTTTGGCTCATAGGCGTACTTACATCGACCTCAGTATCTGACACGTTGATCAGTTTGCGTAGCTACCATCGGAACAGTACAGAGAATCTGGAAAATCTTTATAATTCTACAGTTGTATTCATGTTTTATATGTGTGTCTGCTGATTATTATCATCGTCATTATAAAGTCTTACTTCACACGGCTCAGGGACATAAATATCTAAACTTTCTCCAATTCTTCAGACTAAAAGAGAAGCTAACACACTTACTGATGCATAGTGGACACATGTAGGCTACGCTATATGTCACGTTCTATGTAAGTACTGAGACGTAGGCTTTATGGGTGCTTACACGTGATGTTCTGCAGCACTTATCACTGCAGTCACAGCAGTTTGAATCGGTCCAGATTTGCCTCCATAATTAAATGCTTTTGGAAAAACAAACTTCATTCTGAGAATCTGTTGGTTTTATTATCTGACACGGCATACCCACGGGGAAGGAAATTCAGATGCTGCTGATTAAGAGACCCTCACTGCATAACCACAAATTTACTAATGTGTTTATCTTACTGCTCAAATCATATAGATGCAATTATGGCACAAACTGCAGCATGACGAGCTGTTGTGTGGTTGGGATCATTTTGTGACAGAACAAAGGTCTCATCGCTGTAATGGCTTCACTTTTGTAACGGTCTGACGATAGTTTCTCTCTAGTCTTGCAGTCATGACAAGTAAACCAGGCTGGACAGCTGGGTCAGCGAGGACAGATAAAAAGATGGCAGTGAGTAAAATCTGAAACAGTGGACTCGAACAGCAGGTTCTACAGCACCACAGTGAGTGTAGGATTTGTGTTTGACGGGGGGGTTGTGTTTGTGAGGGGGTCATCAGGATAAACCTGGATTTCACTGAACTGTGAATCAAGTCCAAGCATAGAGGTAGACGTGAGTGTAATAGATCCTCTCTAACAATAATTATATTTTTTTATTGAACAGTTTTAAAGCCTGAAAAGCTCACGATGCACATCTTATCCTATTTTTAAAGGTCCATGTGTTTGAGAATATGCATGCCTTTTGAAAACTGGTAAATATAATATGTGTGTATAAAATCTTGACTTCTTCCACATGAAAGTCAGGGGTCAGAACGATGGGGCTGCGGCGTCTCTCTCTTGGGTGGAGGCTTGCTGACACGGTGGTTTGAACTGTTGTTAACCAGCTGAAGGTCACTCTGGCTGCCACGGCGGGATTTAGCCTGCACCGTGACACTAATAGCCTTGTTCACCACTCGTCTGTGATAGAGGATGTGCCAGTGTGCGGCTCAGTCTGAATATAATTTCCTCTGCTGAACAGACCCCATTATCGCTCTCCGTGCATCTACAGGCCCTCACTAACTTCCTCTTCTCTTGCTCTCACACCTCAGCAGCAGCGGTGAGGTGCCCTCAAAGTTACTGAATAATTCAATTACATTTTTACAGTCCGGACTGAGGCGCCGCAAAGAGGCCAGAGAGCAGCCGGAAGGCTTAAAAGCAATTCATTATTCCGAGTCTCCATCTGTGCGTCGGCCTTTTCGCTCTCTCTGTTTCGACGTGCCTCTGCAAGCACATTCACGTGTCCGTTACGGCTCTACAGCTTCTAGTGCATCTGATCTGCAACACAGACACTCTGAGCAATTAACACCAATTTTCTGTTCTGAAGGACTCGCGGTGTAGAAACCACTGTTTGTCTTTGTGAAAATTACAGTCTGCTTACTCAGTGTCAGATTCTCCTCCCTGTGTGCTTTCCAAACATTGTAAACTACTCGTGTTCATAATGAGTGAGTCATTTAGTCTCCGGTTTATCATCGTCATTTGTCTGCTTCGCGGTTCCTGAGCAGCTTCGAGAGCGTCGGGATTGTTTCTATATTTGTGCAACTCGTGAACTGAAGTCGACACAAAGTATTTCATGCTGTCGATGGAATCTCTGCCTTTCAGGAGCCGCAGTGTGTAGCATTCAGCGCTGTGTGTGTGTGTGTGTGTGCGCTTTGTTGTGACAACGATGGAGAATGGCATGAGCGCTTCTGAGATGACAAAAGCTATTTTTAGTGCACGGCAGCCACAAGCCTCCTTGGAAGGGAGGTGAGAGAGGAAGTGGGCAAAGATGGAGGAAATAACAAAGGGGAAGATGCAGGAAGGAAGGAGGGAGAATGGAAGGAATCGACATGGGAATCAAATAGGAAATATTACAAATTATATTATAATAATTTGATATTCTTTGTGCATGTTCGAGGGGCTGTAAGAGCTTTGTTGTTGTCCTGCTCCGTATATAGTTTTGTTACATTTATTATTTTACAGTAAAATTATAGTAACACATTTTTTTCGATTGCATCTTTCTAAACCAGAATAACAGAACATCAAAGAATTTACAGAAAATAGCGTGAGAACGAGCCATAAAATGAGTGAAATGTAACACGTGCAAATAAAAGACAAAACACAAAGACGACATTATGAACCGTTACACAAAAGTGTGTAGGGCTGCAGCGTTTGATTATTTTAGTAATCGAGTATTCTATTGATTATTTCATCGATTAGTTAAGTAACTGGATAAGAAAACAGCCTTTTTGTGAACTCCATGCTCTGTCGTGATTGCTGCAGGTAGTTGCTGGATGGGAAAGCGGTGGTCCTGCGGCCCAGTCCTGTGTTCCTGCCGAAGGCCCTGTCCGAATTCCACCTGTCCCCGCTGAGCCTCGGACAGCTCGCACTCAGGGCGTGGACCAGGAGGCGGCTCGGTGCCAGGCTGCCCTGTGTGTGTTTTGGTGGCGTACGTCAGGCGTATCGGGCCGATTAGCAGGACAGACCAGCTGTTTGTCACCTTCCATTCCCGAATCCTGGGCAGAGCCCTGTCTAAGTTCCTGTTGTCCCGCTGGGTCGTGGAGGCCATTCGGCAGGCGTAAGCCTCTTCAGGAGTTTCTGGAGCGTGGGTGCACTCGACTCGAAGGGTGGCCACATCGTGGGGCTTGTTGAGGGGAGCCTTCCTCTCATTTGTGCAGCGGTCGCCTGGTTTTACAGCTTGAATGCGGCAGCCAGACCCTCTTTCGGGTAGCAGGTGCCGGGTGCCCCTCAGCGACAGCCTTCATCTAAATGGTCAGCCTAGTGTTTTGCGGTCAGACCATAGCGGCTGGCTCTGTTGCAGGGCTTGAGGCCAGGATTGCGTCTGGCAGACGGCTTTGCCTTTTGCATCTGGTGTGGCCTTCACCGGGCCGTCCTGTATAGATGTAAATCTTAAATAGTTTGTTTGCAACACTGCGATGGGTGTGGGCTGCACCGTCTCTTCATGGGGTGTCTTAAAGAGTTACTTAGTGAGTTACGTTGCTAAATCATGCACTGCTTTCTCCTTGCAGCAGCAGCAGTGCATTCATGAAGTCTGAAGCAGGAGCTGAACCTACGCTACACAGCTGTGTGCCGTTGTCTACAGTTTGTGGCACAGCGAGTAGATAGTGCTTCCCCGAGCTGTTTGGAGCCAGACAGAGAGACGCTGGTAAGCATCGTCACAGTCAAGTCTAATTATCATTATTATTTTTTTTAATTATTTAATGAAATTCCAAATTGTCTGATTAAAATCCAATGCGTTAATATCCACCATCACCCACCCTAACGAGTTACTGCCTGTCAGTAGCTGGATTACCATTTCCATTTTGGCTGTTCCTGATTTTGCACCCTTCGTCCAAAACGTGGTGATTTGTTTTTGTGTCGTTTGTTTTCCATTTTTGTACCTAGAAAAACAAGAAATCTTCACTGTAACTAAGGTTGACACTGGTCCATGCTGACACAACCCAACAATTAGTGATGTAGCAGCCTCTTAAAATATTCATATTTTGTTCTGCAGTACAGACATCTCTCAGCTCCAAGCTGCTTGGCTGTCACAGAATTATTAAATATGTATACGCCCAAGACTTTTATTTGTTTTTGTACAAGTGTGCGCTGTCACATCTATGCCAAACGATCTCCTATAGCTAATTTTCCATGTCAATCTGACGCTGCAGCGCTGTCGTTTCAGTCTTTGTCTCCTGTGATTAGGGGACATATGTTTCCTCGCAGAGACGGGCTGTTGGCCAGATGATGTCAGTGTCCTTCTGTCACTCCATTTACCTTCCTCGCATTCAGCCCTCCGATCCGTCTTTCTGTCTGTTTGTGGGCAACACGGGGAGCCTCACAGTCTACGCTGCTGAATGGTGCACACAAACACAGATGTAAACACACACACACAAACACACATGCGCGTGCATCACACCCGTCGACAGGAAAAGCCTTGAGGCTATGAAAGCGTGACGCGACTGAGCAGAATCCATCCATACATCTGCTGCATATTCAGGTCAGCATCTGGCTGAGCGTGGGCCAGCGTTACAACAATGCGTCAATCGCCTCCCGCGCAGCCACAAAGCACACGTATGATGTCTCCGTGTATATTTCCCTGGTTTTACGGATTATGAGGACCTCGTTAAATGCATTTAGCGAACACTCAAACTGGTTTAGTTTTCTGTCTTTTTGCTGTTTTAATGCAGGAGTCGGCCACAGACGACTGGAAGGGAAAAGACAGAGTTTCTGTTTGCAGCAGAAACCACAATGAAGTCCATTATACTGATGCTGCCTTATCACAATAAGGCTATTGATGCTCACTGGATGTTACTTGGCAAATAACACAATAACACACAGACACACAACACCAAGAAGGTATTAATCCTGTTTTACAAGTGTGTGGATCACTGTTAAAGGTGTGCATTTCTGTGCATGTGTGTGTGCATGTGTGCATTTCTGTGCATGTGTGCGTGCATGTGTGTGTGCATGTGTGCGTGCATGTGTGTGTGCATGTGTGTGCGCATGCTTCAAGCACGAAAAACAAAAAAACTCAATAAAATTTGCAGTGACAAAAACTATCACCTCTATGTTTCTGCGAGTGTCATTATCCTGTTACAAATGGCTCACGGAGCAGCTGGCATGTCATGGATGACAAATTTCACACACTGTGGCATGCACGCACTCGAGTGCGAGTTGGCACAGAAGCCTGCGATCCATTTTTATGTCGCTGTCTGGTGTTGGCAGTGCCGCTAAACGTGAAGATCCGCTGGGACGCGATGGCTGCAACGAGTCATTTCAGCGACCTGGGACAGTTTGACCAGGATCTGTGGATTCCACAGGCTCCCTATGATCTCCGGCTCTTTGTTACTCAGACTCTGTTCCGGTTGCAGCCAAGCAGGACATAAAGCAAACTAAACATCATGTTGAATTTAATAAGTCATGAAATGAACAGCTGACAGAATGTGTTTACTGTGGCAATGACTCACATTATAAAAATGCTCTTTCCTATAGTTGCCTTTACAACTGGCCTCCAATGGCTGCACGTTGTTGGGTAAACTTTTCCTTACAGCTAAAACTAACTTTTACGTACAGAAGACAACCAGCCTCTGTTCCGCTTCAGTTTCACATCATCCTGGCGAGTATGATTTATAAGAAAGATCAAATATGTGGATATAAGAGAACATATGACGGTTTTCCTGTCTTCTGTCATGTATATTGTTACAGTGCTGGATGCTTATACTGAATGCAGCGTAATCCCTGCGAGCCACAATCTAAACGCTTTGTGTTAGACAGTCCTCCATACTGTTGGCTCTGTATGACATCACACAGAGAGGATAACCCTAATACGGTCATTTCAGCCAAATAGACGCTTAGTCACCACCTGTGGTTCAAACTTTCTGTCAGCCAATCAGAAGAAGGTTCCCTTTTATTTAATCCACAAGCAGTTGATTTGTGGATTAACATAGTGGGTGTTTTCTGAATAAATTCCATTTCATTTACCACACTAATGCACATTTGCATTGTGCCATTAGCATTTGGACATTTCATCCAATTTTACAATCTAAAATCTAAACGTGACTCAATGTGATTTCCTATCTTTCAAACTTATAAAAGCGATGGCTTCAAAGAAGCATAATTCAGCACATTTAATGAGATGTTCTCTAATGATAATGCAGCTCGTTCATAACCCTACAGCTCCAATCCAAAATATAATAAGCAGAGCGAGCAATCGCAGCGTTAACATGCACAGAGAAATACTGACTCGTCACACGTGTGCCCTCAGACACAGACACTGTTATTTCCAGCTGACACTCTGCACCTGCGCTCTATCGCAGTGCCTGCATCCTCCTACAAGAGTGAGAGACAAAGTGTGTGTGTGTCCAACCAAAACAGTGCATTAACTCCAGGCTGGCAGCCGAGTGGAGGTAACACCGTGTTTAGCACCCTGACAGGGAGGGCTTGTGGACGGCTGTCGCAGGCCCGTGTGGGGACGGGCAGGATGTCTCCTGCTTGTAAACGTAGGAAGCACGACTCCAACGAGGCCTAATGACTAATAAATAATGCACGCGGGCTTCCTTTCGCTTGCTTATACTTTTCTCATCTCTGCCCCTCTCTGCTTCTCGCTTTCAGCCAACGCAAACATGCTGTCCCGCCCCCCTCCTGCTAAACACATGACCCCCACCCCAGCACTCCCACCCACCACGAGCCACCCAGGAACAATCTGTCCTGTTAATGTGCGGCCCTGTTTTTCCACACTTATCAGCCCTCTGGATTTAAATAAAGCCGTACCGCTGATACTCTGTTGCCTGGAAACACAATACGATGCAGTAATAATAATAACAGCATTTTACCCCCAAAGCCTGCAGGACCCTTTAAATGGGGGCCACGTTGCCCCAAACTGTTCCTCTGTCGCACTGAGAGGTAAAGAGGCTTCTTTCTTTCTCCGTGGGTTTCTTTTGTGCCTGTTTCCGTCCATCGGGAGCTCGGGTTATTTCTGCGCCGTCATTTTAAAAGATTTTTGGTGCCTTTCAGGAGACTTTAACGGAACAACTGATCTAAATGGAAAATGTCATTTCTGGCCCTGACAGACGTTTCTTTTCTCCAAGAATACCTTC
Organism: Perissodus microlepis; assembly: GCF_051167445.1. Lineage (NCBI taxonomy): Eukaryota > Metazoa > Chordata > Actinopteri > Cichliformes > Cichlidae > Perissodus > Perissodus microlepis. Next base: position 1,223,267 of record NC_140475.1, on the reverse strand, counting down.
ACTCATTTCCAATGTTTTCTTCCTCAGTTTTTCTTTTCTTTATAACAGCTGGTCTCAGCTGATGCATGACTTCCGACGGCATTTAGAGGAAGTACGCCGATGACCTCACTGGCAAGGCGTGTCTTACGTAACGGTAACTCCCTCAGGTTAAGAAGCATTTCCTGGCACTCCTGATGAAAGCTTAATGCCTCTTGTTACTCTGGCTCAGAGTGCTTTCTTCCATGAGAACTAAAGTTAAAACACGCAGTGAACGAGGACGAGATGCTGCGATAAGCCTGATGTAACAGCAAGATAGTACGGAAGCACTCTGCTGCACTTTCATGTACTCAGTGTTTTTAGGGCTGTGTGTTGCAGAAGTGGTTGCTCCTCTCACAGGGTGCTGGGAGCTGACGGGACTGCTTGTGATCTGCCACACGTGTGAATAAATAAAAGTGGACCAGTTTAGATCTGCTGGATCACTTCGAGTCGAGCGGTGTCAGTAGCAGCACTCCTGCTAATAGAGAATAATTGTTAAAGTCGATATTTTTAGCCACTTTTTGCTATTTTACTGCAGTTTGTTTGTTCTTGGATCATCATTGAATGCGTTCATCCTTGTTTTGTAAGACTAAATGAAGAAATCATGGGATAAATTCAGACTGCTCGGTCAGAGGTAATGCGATACGGTGGGATACATATTAGCATTAGAAGATAATCATCTGTGATATCATCTCTGATATCAGCCTCTCCGATGGTTTTCTGCCCAGATACAAAAGAGGCGAATGGGAACGTGGCAGCATGCCGGCTCAAACCCAGAAGGGTTTTTAATGGCAGCGTAATTTGCCTCAGTGGTTCTTGTGGCGATTCAGAGTACACTCAAGTGAGCCTCCAATCAGCCCTGCTCACACCAACTGTGGGAAAACTCACTAAGTACACATTATAGTGGTTTTAAAATTAACACATCTACTAACACCGATGCCACAATATCAGCCTACCCTACTTACTTCACTGACTGCTGGTAGTTTTACTGTCATTATACTGCAAACCTGCTCGCATGCAAAATCTCTGCTAAACTGAACCAAACCCAGTCAACTTTACTGTATTCAAAAGCCTTCGATGATAAGGCTGATCTGGGAAGGCGTTAGACTCTTCAATCTTTAGAAAATGCAGCCTGTGACCGGAAACTTTGGTCATTTCAGACCAGATCCGGTGAGCACAGGGCTCAAAGTCCGATTTAGTGTGTGGGGAAACCTGAAAATCCACACCGCTAGCATAGCAGCAAGGAAAAATATTTCACCTCAGAGAAGCTCCTCCCAGACTGATGTCTGCTCCCGTAGATTTGTTTTCTCTGTGGAAAGGCGGTGATCACGCCTGATCTTTGTGGATTAAGCCAAACATATTAGCTACTGTTACACGAGCTATGATGCTACAAGCGTAGAGCTCGTATGAAGGTGGAATTTGGCAAGTGATGCTAAAGAGCATCATCAGCTTAAATAGAAATTCACTCGCTGGGCTCACGTCCTCATTTTAGGTTTGACAGCGTGTTAGTAGCTAAAGGTACGAACTGAGCTGCAGTTTGGGGAAGGCCTCAAAGGGGACTGCGGCGGCTCCCGGCCCAGCAGAGCCCCATGTACTAAATAGAAGTGGGAGGGCGGGTGGAGCACGAAAACGAGAACAAACAGCTTGTAGAACTGGGGGGGACATGTATAGATGAGAGCTGGAAGGAGCGTTTGGAGGCGTGGGCCCGCTAATAAAATAAAAAAATACTTTATCTCCAACTAATGATGGCGACTTCTGGCCGAGGTGAAGATGTACAATTACTTTGTACTTCAGTAGAATTTTCATGTATCTGTACTATTCTTGAGTATTTATGCTTTTTACACAAATATCTCTACTGTTCACTCTCCCGAGTTTTCAAAAACAGGCTTGTTACACAGAAGACCATCCACGCGCCGCTGGTGCTTATCGGACGCAAAGAGATGAAAAAGAGAAAAAACACATCATCTATGCATCGTGTATGGAGCCACGCTGAGGGGTCGAGGCGAGCCGGGATGATCCAGAACAGCGTTTTTGATGCAGATGTCTATAAGTTTCGGTTGCGGTACCACAAATATCAGCAAACATACATACGTGTACAGTCTGTGGCACAGTGTGTCTGCTAGCTGCAGGTCCAGCTGCTATTTCCCAGGGAGAGAAAAGAAAAAGACGGAGGTGATATTCAAAGGTAAGGACTGGAAACGTAAAGCTTGTGTGTAAAGCCTCATTTTTGAGGCTTTTGAGAAGATGTGCTGCTGAGGTGATGCTTTCTCATAGCGGGAAACATCCTGCCGTGCAAACCGAAGTATGTTAACGTTTTGTTATCCAAAGATTGCCGGAAAAAACTGGGGAGTGTGTGCAGCTAAAGAGATTAGCCTGCAGCACTGTGGTGGAGTTTACAGTAACAGTAATGTACTGTGCTGGTGCAGAGCATCTGTGGTGGACATCATGTTAGGTTACATCAAGGGTAGCACACATCTATTTAGATTTAAGCTGATGATGCTGATTAGATTCACTCAGTGAACTCCACCTTTATAAAGCTTCATACTGCTTCTGGTCTCCAGATGTTCCTGCTGCTGCATTCACTACGAAGCACGTATTCAGCTCAAGAACACAAAAATAAACTTTTTGGGGAGTTCTATGTTTTAAGGTTCCCATCAGATAGAATTACTCATTAACTGGACTGGTTAAACTGGGCTGGATGAGACGTGCATGGTCTGAGTAAGTGCCCAGTAAGATCCAGCTGTATGTAATACATTTGTGTTGGCATAAGGGCTCAAAACACTAAGTAAACTCTGCAGGTTCATGTAGCTTTATGGGGCATTTTTCATCACAGCTTGTTCCTTCAGTTTCAAAACTACCCTGAGATGTATGAAAATGCTAAAATCAGCACACGAGCTTATTGTTTGCTTGTATATGACACTTAAATAGTTTGTTTGCTTGTTTTTTTGTGTTATAAATATGACACAACCCTCCTGTACCACGACGTGACATCACACGGTTGGACCGTGTCCTGATTTTCAACTTGAACCCGAACTTAACGTGACCGCGGAGGAAAACGTGGGGAAACAAAATGTGCATCAATACGAAGACGCAGAGTTCACAGAGGTGAGGCGGTGAGAGTGGGCGGGGCCCCGGCGGCTGAGAGGAGGAGCGTTTGAGAGCGCTGCTTCTGTCATCAGCTGTTTATGGTCCAACATATTCAAGCAACTGTAACTTCATGATGTAGAGTTTTTTTTATTCAGGTTTGTTTCGCCTCGACTGACAAAAACACAAAAACAAAGTGTATTTACTGGTCTTTGGTTTATTACTGGTCTTTGTGGGGGAACTCCACTCCCGAGCTCAGTGAACTGGTCTCAGAGGAGACAGCGGATGGTTTACTCCCAAGCAGGGGAGCACCTAACGTTTCCCAACTCTCCCATTTCTTAAATCCAGTTTGGCTTTAGCTGTCTCTGATTTGTGGAAACAACAGCCGACGGTATTTAGACGTTACGGCAGCCGCACGGATCCTCCCCTTCCTTCTCTCCTCTTCTCACTTCTGTTGTTTCCTCTCGCCTGGAAATGTTAACCAGAAGCTTTGTGGTGTCGTCGGGATGATTAGAAATAGCAGTTTTATAACTGGTTTATGTCATTAACCCTCCAGTGTACTGCAACCGAAGTGTAATTGCAGCATTCATAGGTGAAAATATGTGTTAAATATTTCAGATGTTTTAAGACGATTAAGCCTGTTGGCTGAAATCGTTGGTTTTTCTTCACTCTCTGAAGCAAACTGTGCTGCTGCCTGTTTATTCTCCTCATCCAGTTCACACAGCGTCACGTCCCTCTACTGTAATCTGCCCTCACTGTTAGCAGCCACACCAAACAGCTGCTCTGTGAACGCCTGCTCGCTGAGCTACAGGAGAGTCAGTGTGTCGTGTAGTAGCACATAACACGTGTGCAGTCCATCACAATGAAAGTGAGCCAGTGGAGCCTCACCTTGACGTAGAGCTGCTGGAACTCCTCCAGGTTGAGCCGGCCGCTGGGACAGTCCTTCAGGAATCCCTTGTACCACTGCTTCAGCTCGTGCTCGTTAAACTCTGTGTTCTTCACCAGATCCTCCATCACTTCAGGGGTCAGCTTGCTGTTCTGTTTCCCCATTTTTCCTGTGACAAGCAAAGCACAAAAAGGGGGAGGGGCACACAGCATCTTTAAATTAATACAGAGCACAGAGAAGAACGTCTCCTTGTGTGAATCTGCAGGAAAAGTCTGCAGAGCGATTCATCGGAAAGCAGAGAAGTCGACACCAGAGCTGCGTCTAAAAATAAGCTTTGAAACAAATGGAGTGAAATGCTGTTTGTACCTCTTGGATAACAGGGTCAGTTTGTCAGACTCGCTGCCTTTGAGCAGCTGCTTTTGTTTACTTTGTTTTTAAAGGAAAACTCAACCATTGAATTCATCAGAGCTTCTGAGTTAAATTCATTAAAGAAGATTAGCCCAGATTAGCATAAATACGACTACAATGTGTGCGGACTACCAGTCTAGGGAAACAACATATAAAAGCTTTTTTACGTAGGTGTGTGTCTGTCCTGTCCTTCTTTTAATTATTTTTAAGACCACGTTACATTAAAATCTTATTCCTTCCAGTTAAACCTTTAACCACATTTCCTGTTCTGGCCTTTAGTTCCACCTAAACAGAGAGAATCTCATCCTAAAATCCTAAAAATGAATCTCTGGCTTTTGGAAAGGGTCCCAATGACATGTTAGGATCCTAAAGTAGTTAACCCACTGTGACTGTGACCCACTGAAACACTCAAGTATGTTCTGCTTTAAAGTCCCTTAATTTCTCCGTCTGCCACCCAGCCGCCTCTCCTCCATCGAGCTGCCTGCATCTGCGTAATGCTGATGCTGCCACTTTATGGCCTTGATTAGCGCATTAACCAACTCATAATTATCCTAATGTGAAAAAGATGGTTTCGAGTTTTGGAACATTTCCGCTCGCGCTCTCCTGAGATGTTTTATTAGATCTCTTCAGCTCAAAAAAACCAGGGAGCACGTGAGGCAACAGTATGTGATGCGTGTCTCTGCGTGAACACCTTTCTTGGCGTGTCGAGGCTTCAATATGTGGAGAAAATCAAAAGAGCTCAAACTTTAGAAAGATGATTGTTTTGTATTGGCAGGGTTACACTGTGACTGTGTGGCAGAGGCAGCGCAGGGACTGGTTTATAAAAGTGTCCCTGTGTTAAAGATCCTCTCACATCTGCCAAACAGCAGCCGCGCACTGTGAGAAGTTATTAAATTAACAACGAGTTTACAGTTGCCAAGTTTGCTTATTGATCATTGGAGCTGATTTTGTCACAGTGCACCCGCTGTTATACTCCGGCGGTCATTCTGCTTTAAATGTGGGCAACTTTCCAACACGATCAGTGCTCGACGAGAAGCAAATTTCCCTTCTTCTGTGTCAAATAAGAGGAAGGTGTGCCGAGATCATCTGACAACAGTCACCATCCACAGACAGCAGAGACACTGGCTGTACTGGGATTTTGGCTGCATTTACAGGTACAATGGTCACTGAGAGAAGGTTGCAGGTCTCACGCTTTATCTTGCAAACCAAACTTTCTCCTGCACAGCCCACAACTTTTTATCTAATCATTAAAAAGTTGATTTCAGAAAACTAAAACTCAGCAGCATCTGATAACTCGCTTTTGTTCCCCCCCCAAAATATTCCTAACCATGCAACTTAAGCCTCAGTCACAAAAGCCTAGTGACTGGTTGGCAACCCCCTGCCAAGCTGTGGTCACTGGGGAAAAATGTGTATTTCCACACTTTTCCAGAGTGGTTGCCGGTTTTTGCTTGTTGCAGATCCAAAAACCTTCTTGGCTGCTAGAAGACAAGTTTATATGGAAGACGCTGACATATCTGCAAGCACTCGCTAACTAGCTGCCAGGTTATACGGTGGAGCTTTTCCACAGCAGTGGCGTCCGCCCCGATGTTTGACAGCCCTGCTGCTCACTCGCTGAGCAGAAGAGAGGGCAGCAGCAGAGCAAGACCTTCATTTCATGAAGCAGCACTGTTCACAAAAGAAAAGTCAATAAAGGGCTACGAAAGGTGCTCGGTCGGCCACGAGGAAGTGAAATGAAGCATAACAGCTGTGAGTCAGAGAGATGTCAGCTCCCCAAGCTCAAAGAGTATTTACATGTGAATCCCCAAATTAAAACAAACACATAAGCAGCGATCTGAAGCGTGCAGTGCTACCTGCAGCCATACGTGACACTGTATCGTAACGGGAAAATATAATCAGGAGAAAAATGCATTTTTATGGCATTTTAAAGTGATAACATTTTGGTTAATATGGTCACAAACATGAAAGAGTTTCAGTCCCATCTAGTTATCACCAAACTCCATTTCACTCAAACGTCTTCCTAGAGGTTTAAAATAGGTTTGTATTCTTTCACTATGATGAAGAGCAGAGCAGTTCTTTTTTATGAGCCCTGAACCACAGGCCAGGCTATTTTAATACATCGTGAAATGATACGGATGGTGTGTGTGTGTGTGTGTGTGTGTGTGTGTGTGTGTGTGTGTGTGTGTGTGTGTGTGTGTGTGTGTGTGTGTGTGTGTGTGTGTGTGTGGACTTCTCAGTTGCTTGATCTAATCTATCTGCAGGATTGTTGATGGAGAACTCGAACAGTGGAAAAAGCGACACATCAGATCAGAAAAGTTATTCTTAGCAAATGGGGAAAAAATGAAAAGTTCTTCAGTTCATGAAGACCGTATGAAGCAGACTTTTCAACAGCTCAGACACTCCCTGCACCAAAATCTCTCTACGTGAGATAGATATACTTTGTCCTGAAAGCCAATTTCAAAAGGTTTTTTCCAGCTCGGCTCAGCGTGACCCGAGTTCACAGGGACGGTTTGGATTAATAACATACCAAACGGAAATTTGAGTTATGCAATGACTAAGTGTGATACCACATTGTCTGCAAGCTACATGGAAATTTCAACAAATACATGAACTCATAATGAATTAAAGTGCTGCAGGTGCACTATGACACAGACTGTACTGAAAATATGAAATTTTGATAACAGTGAACAAAAATCCAATTAAATCAGAGAAACAGTGTGACACAGAGCCATTAGGTTTAATACCTGATGGGAGGTGGAGGTGGGAATCCAGCCAAAACTGGGACCAAGATGGAAGCAGAGAGGAATGAAGACAGAGGAGAATACAGATGGAGAATGTCTGAGCTTTTTCCTAATGCTCAGTAAGAGACCGTAGAAAGACAACGACAGTCACGGTGAGGATGTAATGCGAACTTTTCCCAACTCTGAGGGAAGGACCGGGGATGAAATTGCAGGATGCTGCTTTCGAGCTTGGAATCTCTGCTCATGACCAACCGTTAGCTTCAATGTGACGCACAACAAGTAAACTGCTGCTGTGGACACAGCGTTACACTATCTATGTATTCTGCATGTTTACTGTGTGTATATGATGTTTAACAGCAAGCTGTGAACGAACCCGAGTGCACTTAACAAAGTTTCATGTGTCTGTGCACACATAGTGAAATTACTCTACAGTAAATACGCCAATTTAACATTAACACTGTGGGCTGGCCTGCAAGCCTGAGCAAACTCTGCAACTGTTAGCTAGCTAGCGCTGGTATCAACTTTAATACCAATGTTGTATCCTTCTACTGCTGGCCTAAAACCTTTGTGCTAAGATAACAAGTGCTCATCGTGTAGAGTAATTTACACTTAACGACTTTCGCGAGTCCAGTACTCCTACGGACTCAATTTAGTTGTACTAGAGCCTGACTGATTTATCAGCAGGCCAATATTATCAACAGGCTGTTGATAATACCTGTTTGCTGATCACTCATCAGTGTCAGAATATATAACGGTCGATAAATGAAAATTAAACAGTAAAGAAGAGAAAGGAGAAACACCCTTCAACCATATTAGGTGTTGATGTTGCACAGTTTGTCCAGCAGGGGGCACTCTGCAACTTCCTCATTCTGAACGTCACAAATACAACAGCTAGCTATAAACAGTTGGTCAGTTTACCTGAAAATAGTAATTAGTTACTAATTAGTGATTACGTCTCCAGGAAAATAATCCTATTACTTTAATGATTACTTATTTTCAAAACTAATTAGTTACTTTATTCCTTAGTTACTTTTTAAAAACATGATCAGAAGAAAAACAGATCAATCACCTGATATCAGTCAGACTCTAAGCCACACATACCACGAACACATATCCACTCAAACAACTGCCTCATGAAAGAAAAAGAAATGAAGATCAAATGAGCAAAACTGAAAAACAAACAAACAGAAAAACTGCTTTTAGAAAATGTACTAAAGATTTAGTTTAATGTTTCCAATTTTACTTTGGATCTGGCTTTTCAGGGAGCCAAAAACTCCAGAAAAACCCTGATATCACAGCAGCCCAACAGATGCAACAGAAGCAGTACACTGGACGCATCCCAACACTACTGTGTGCTGCTCACTGAACAAGAACTACACAGAGGGAGGAGCTGCGGCAGGACTGCTGCGTGTCATCAGTGTGTTCATAATTTGTTTTAATCATCTTCATTCATTCAAACCAACAAATTAACCAGACACTCAGATACATGGATATTATTGGAGCTAATCATTACCTGAGCTTTGGGACATAAAGCTACAGCAGAATAACATCTCACTGATTACACCAGCCATGACCTGTAAATGCAGACGTACTTGACTTGTAGTTATAACACAGATTATACAACCTGAACACTCAAAAATGTTCAGTTAAAAAAAAAAACTTGCATCCTTCAAACAGTAGCTTTTGAAGAGCGCAGAAAAGCACGCCTGTGTTACTGTGACCTGCTGGGCATCCTAAACGCTTTCAGCTCGTTCTGTAAAGAAGACGAAGCTGTACAGTTTCCTCATTCATAACTCAGCCTGTGATCCTTCCACTGTGCTTTCAGTGTGAGAATCTACTAAACTGGCTTTCTAAGATTTTTGGCAGCAATTGCAATTATTCAACAGAAGTGAATCAGCTATACAGCTACGGCGCTGCTATATTATGAAATAAGGCTCCTTTGTGAAAGTGGTTTTTAATTACAAATGAGAAAAAAGAGAAAAAAGGAAACATCAGCACATGGCTGATTAAAAAAATTTAAAATAACGACGCTGGCGTATGTACAAGTGCTCAGGCATTTGGCTCATATTGAAGATAATCTACGCTCGGCTCTGTATGATGTCACTGAGAGCAGATATCACTAATATGGCCGTTCTAAGGAAACAAGCCCCTCCCACCTGCTGTTCAAGCTTTCTGTTTATGAGGCGCATAAATAAATATTCGGAACTGTGAATCATACAAAGCAATTTTTAGTCCAAGAGTAAAAATATGTAGAAACGAGCGTCCCTTTAAGGTAAGTAGCACAGGCTTGATGTGAAACATTGACTGTAAACGAGCGTTTCCCTGTAACGGGCAGCAGCAGGTTAAAACTCCTCAGTGTTGCAGTGAAACTGAGGAGCCTGAGTGCAGAAGGCAGCGGCTGCAGCAGGAGGCCACCGTGTCCTGGAAGAGATGTGAGCAGAAGACGGTCTCACTTACTGTCAGTGCATATGTGAGTAAGTGACTGTGTGACAGAGAGACAAAGTAAATGCATTTGTATTTATAAAGCACGTGTGCATGTACGGAGGCATTACTTATGTGTTTAGGAGCGCAAGTCTGTCACAGACGCTCGCTGATTGAGAATGACTTGTAGTGCACTTTGCATCCCAAAGATAATGGAGCTCATAAACATTTGAGGAACATCTCAAGGCACCCTGAGCACAGTAAGAGCAAGCAGCAGCATATGCAGCGCTGCGGCAGCGCACGCTACCCGTCAAAACCTCCAGGGACTGAATGCACTTTTGATAAAAGACACAAACATCTTCTGCGCTACTTAATGGTAATTCTCCTCTAAAACATTCAAAACCTGCTTAACAATAGCGTCGCATCACAATGCAAGTGTTGCTCTCACCAGTCATTGAACAAGGGCTGAATCTGCATCTGCAGTGTGTGCCAGCGTGCTGCTAGGATCCAGCTTTACAGCACACGGTGCTATAGCTGAGCCTTCAGGAGGGGAGGGTACGCAAAATTCATGGGTTCAGCTTCATGGTGTGGCTCTTGAGTTTCTGGAAGTAAATGACTGTAATTCTTACTGAAAGAGTTGAGACACTTAAATGTTGTGTAACATCAGAAAAAAGGCTGACGGACTTTAAAGTCAGCAGAACGATGTTCAGCTTTAACAACACTGGGACAGGAGACGTCCTTTATAGGAACTGTCACCAGACAAGCTTGGTGCTCACAGTTTAACACGGCTGACTGATGCATATGCTGCGAGTAAAGAAGTCGTGGATTCTGCTGGTGCAGTAAGACCATTTACAGCATTAACTCCATGTGTAGTTCGAGTTAACACATAGATCTCAGAAATATAATTGATATATTATCATTGCCAACAGCTTTTTAGAATTTTTTCTTCTGGCAAGGCAAACATGTCGACACCTTCTCGGCTGAATAAAAACTGCATGTACACCGAGCGCACGCACACACTGTTACACCCTCAGTTGGACTTATAAATGAATATCGTGTTTATATAAGAGAAAGCAATTTATCCTTTCTCGAGGAGTAAAAATGACAAGCCACACATCATCTTGATACCTCCCACGCCATCTCGCTTCATATAAAACCTGCACAACCTTTAAAGTGACGCGCGAGGCAACATGGCACGTGGCACAATTTCAAAACCTATTCAACCTACACATTTTTAAAAAGCGTTTTTTTCTGAGACCTTTCATTTATGTCTGCAGCGAATGATTTGAGTGACGTATTTATCGGCTGTATCAAAGCAACCCACATGGTCTGTGTATCTGAAAATATTGCTGTTCCACTGACTGTCATTCTTGCGAGCTGCCTACGAGCCCGGTAACTCCCTGTCACCTTCCCCCTGTTGTTGATGTTTACTGAATTGCAATAAATTGAGAAATGGAATCAAAAGTATCTTTTTACATGAACGTCGCCTCTCGGCTAACAAATGCAATAATGACTAAACTCGTTTCCATTCTTACTCTGTTACACTGTCAACACCAGAGAGAAGGCGCACTGCAAGAAATGGGATGAAGGCAAGGAAAGCAATCAGGGAGGTGACTGGAGACCCCCCAAAGAAATACGCCTGATGGCACTTAGTTATATGCACTGTAATGTATTGAGGCGGTTAATCACATCTACAAAGGGCCAAGAGGGGCAGCTAGTGCATCATCAGCCAGTGGTTTGTTTTAGCAAGAGAGTTGAGTGGGGCTGAGTCTGGGACGAGGGGTCACTCTGCAGTGCGATGCAGAGCAGAGCGCCATGCTGACTCCAAACCTGAGTCATAGCCCTTTGTCTCACAGTCCACTGAGGGTTCAACAGATAGTAATTACACATCATGTAATTACACATCAGCACACAGGTATGGTCTGACACAACAGACCTGCTCCAGAGCCAGGCTGTGGGCTGTTACATAACACTATCCCTTTGCCATCATTTGCCAACATGGATGACCTTGAGAGGCGGGCAGAGTCCGGGCTAAGACGAGCAAGGATGGGAACAAAGCAATCTGAGGCTTTAATTTGGGCAAATATTACAGGAGAGATTAATGTGTGTCTGTAGAAGAGGGGGGGGGGGGGGTGCAACAATGATTGGATGGGGCTGGTGGATGTGATGTGGTCATGCAAGATTGATTTGCAAAAGAAAAAAAAACAACAACCAGGCGCTTCCCACTGAGGATGATTGGGGTTAAGGACACACACCACACCCCCGTCTTCTTCTTGCACGCACACGCACACACACACACACACACCCTTGCGCAACATCAGCACCAGTGACAAACTACAGCACATCACACCACACGGTGCCATGTCATAGCAGCCCACCCCACGCAAGTCACAAGTACAAATCGTCAAATTTCACACAGTCCCCACTGTTACACAGAACAGCCTCGCTCTCCTCACTTTTGTTGTAAATCCACAAGCCTTATGTGTGTGTGTGAGTGTGTGTGTGTGTGTGTGTGTAGCCTGTGTGTGCGTAAGCAGCAAGAGTAAACCCAGGTAAGAAACAACCATGTTTATCTAATGCGATATGATCAGAAGGCTGTACTGATATATATATTTGTGTGTGTGTGTGTCCCCTTATTAAAATGGACTTCAACCACAATACATCGATACATTAGCCTTATGATACCGAAAGGATGACGCACTGAGTTGCATCATGCTGATATAAATATAAATAAATATAAACTGAGATGATGCCGAGCAGTACAATAATAATTATTTTTTTTCTGCATCTGTCAAGATTTTACGCAAAGCCTTCATCCTACCTTGCGAGAGTGTGGAGTCAACGAGTGTGGAGTCCGGTCTGGTGTCTGGAGTGGTCCAAAAGAAAGAAAAAAGAAAGAAAACACCTGCGAGTACGGGAAACAGCAAGAAATGCTCTCTGTCGAGCTGAAGATTAGCGGTGCCTTTTGGGTTGTTGGGTTTATTTAATTTTAGTTTAATGCTGGGGAGAAGTCGGGCTTTTACAGAGAGGAAGCTGTGCAGGTCCGTAGGATGATGCTGCGCAACACAAACTGCTGCTGATGTGCTGAGAGGAGGAGACAGATACTGAGAGAGCGCGCAGTGTGCGTCTGCCTCCCTCCCGCTGCCAGCCTGTGGCTGTGGATCACCGATACAGACAATAAAGGCAGCGAGGAGCAGACAAACACCAGCGTTTGTGTCCCCAATAATATTTTGTGAAGTAATACAAACCTTTCTTTGCCTTCCAGTGTCAGAAATACACATTTCAATGAGCGGTTGTGTTAAAGAGCAGAGGCTAATATCGATGGTGTTGACTTTATGTTAGCTAAAGCCTTAGTTACGTCATATTAATCAGCCCTGTTAGTTTCGCGCCAAATGTGGGACATCAGTTAGCCAGTGATTGTAAATACAGCAGCCTGGTGAAAAAGCTTTCCTTCAGAAGGTAACAAACGTGGGGCAAAAAACTTAACTTGCAGCATCTAGAGAGTAAGTGATCATTATAGCTTACAGTGTAAAACAAAGTCGCAGTCTGTTTTCTTTCATTATTATAGCAATATCACGAACTAAGCTAGTGACAAGCCAGCTAGCTTCACTTGTAAATATTACCTCTATAAAGCAGTTATACCTAACATACAAAAACCAAGTTACACTATTACAAGTGACTTTAAAGAGTAATTTAGGGATCTCTGAAGAGGCCGGCACTTTGTATGAACTGTTAGTTCTGCTGCAATGGTTAGAAAGTAAAGGCTAAATGAAGGCTAACAGCTAGCAAACTTAAGTCTCTTTTTACCTTTGCTAGCTACAGGACACTACCTTGTTATAGTTGCATGGGTACAATAATGAAATATTTCATCATGTGGTGAGCAGTCTCATGGCATTTTTTAGTAATTTTTGATCGTTGTTCACGACAGTGGTCATTAACATCTACACCTGTTTTCCGTCTTTGGAGAATTTCTTTTGTGATTGTTTTACTAAGCCAGCTACAAGCTACACCTACAGCAGCTGTCATGAAGCTCCTGGTGCATAGTTTTGTGCTGATGTTAATGGAGCTTTACAGAAAATTGAGTCAGCAGAGCTTTAGTGACCTTGACATACTATCCGGACCAGTGTTGCCAACTCCTCAGTAAGGAAAATCGCTATTGGTTGTCCTAAAAGTCGCTAGAAGTCGCTAAATGACGTCATCGCCTAATTTGCACAATTGGACATGCTAATCTAATTGTAACCTATGTTGTTGGAGAGAGAAATAACATCGTGGAAGAGACATAAAGTGAGTAAAAAACGTCCTAAATGCATTTAGAGTTTATTTAGAACTACAAATTAAATTTCTTTTAGCAATTATTGTTTTTTTAATGTCACAATTCCAACCCTGCTCCTTTACCCGGGCTTGGACCGGCAAAAGTGACCCGAAATAGGCACTCTGGTGGAGTTACTTTGTGTGTTTATAAGTAGTTTTAAACCTTGTGATCCACAAAACAGCATAAGAGTAAAAGAAGAACTGACTGCGTTACAGCACCCGCTGCTTGTTGAGAATAAAAGCGATACGCGCTTTCACGTCTTTTTTAAGGGGTCCGAGGGGTCTGAAAGGGGTCTGAAAACTCGCTAAATATAACGACAAAGTCGCTAAGTTGGCAACACTGATCCGGACGTGACGAATCCTACTTCCGGGCCTAAAGTAGTCTGCGTTTAATATGGCTTTTGTGTTGTTAACATGTTTAATGTTTTGTATTTTCTTCTATTTAATCTCAAAAAGCTCCTAAAACAGTCAGTGATCACTGTTGACCTCCCTCTGCTTTTATTACCGCTAATCATTTATTTAAGCTCAGTTTTTAAAACCTTAGGATGTAACTACAGCCCAGCCCATGCAGCAGTATATGAATGACTAACCTTGTACTGTGGATGGATTATCTCAGTTGTTCTCCTGGCTGAAGTTTGGTCCTTTTACAGCATCCTGCCATGCGATTACATTTGTTCCTGACCACCGAGAACACTCACGTTAACTTTTATCGAGTGGAAAAAAAGTTAGCTTGTTTATATTATGCTAACATAGCTGTGTCGCTAGCGGTCTCGTAGCACATCATTATATACCAGCTAGCCAAACTTCAGTAACCCTACAAACGTCACTGCTGTTTAGTTTTCTGTCTTCATTTATGTTGGAAGTGATAGCAGAGCTGTACGTTTGAATTTGTTTCCAAAACCCCGCAGTCAGGACATGCTATATTGTATTTAGATAGAAGCTAGCGAGCTAACTTCCTGCTAACTTCTAACTCCGTTAAATGTCATAAATTCCGTTTTCATGGATGCCTGGATGTTAAACTCAATTGTTACACCTGGTAGAGCAGAACGCTGATCATTTTATTAAAGATGAAAGACTTTAGACAGTTTTTCAACTCTCAGTAATGCCATAGTGATCGTTTGATATATGGACCTGCAGCGGAGTTTAGGCCCAGACACGGCTAGTGACGTCAGACTTAACGACCGGATACACCTCAGCAGCCCTGCTCCAAGTTTACCTGGTGTGCCATTTGTGGCTGAACTGCTGTGGTGTCTAAATGCTTTGAGTTTGGATTAATTCTACTCACAGCTGATTGGAATATCTAGGTGGGCAGAAATTTCACAAACTGGCTTGTTGCAATGATGATATTCTATTACAGTAGAATACCTGAAATCATTGAGCTCTTTAAGACAATCCATTCTTTAAAAAAATGTTTATAAAGGCAGACTGCACGGTTATGTGCTTGGTTTTATACACCTGTTTCAATGGGACTGAAAACACGTGAATTCAAACGTTAATGGATGTGACCCAATACTCTCCATATAGTGTATATATCATGTAGTAGACCGTTACAGTATTTATGTGTGACAGGATATGCCAGGCACCCTGTTGTCCTGAAAATTTTCCTTGTCTTTTGTGTGGGTAATGGCAGCAGTTTGACATGTTAGAAGCACAAATCATGAAATGAATGCTGACTGACTTCCACTCAGCTGTTTCAGTTTTAGGTTATAGGGTCATGGCTCAGTTGAATGCTGTAGGAGCTGATGTAAAAGATGCCAGTAAAACTCGTTAATATGTTATTTGATCAGTCAAAATATCATATAAAAAGAGGCTTATCATGCTCATTGTACACAAAGTACTGGTACTGAGGTGTATAGTGTGTAAACGTCAGTGGTATGGTCAGAAACCACATCAGTACTTGATACTAGAATAACACAATATTATCTTTTGTTTCTTTAAAGGATTGTTGAGGGATTACTTCCATGTGATTGGAGTCATAAGGTGAGATGCTGCACGTGCTGTTGTGTAATGAAATGTGCACTCTGGTACATGATGAAGTAGCTCATTGTTCACCAGCATTGTTATAATGATGCCTTTGTAATCCAGCCTCTGCACTGTGTTTTTTCTTCCTAAAAATGTTATTTGCCAACAGTAAGTTTTGTATTAGCAACATTCTGGACATGATTGCTTATTTGACGAGTAACACTCGGATTTGAGCTGTGTAGCTTCCAGATGCAGAGCTCACACTGTGGTGGGCTTTTTTTTTAGGTTTTATAATTCGATGAGAACATGAACGTCCCACAAGATGATGACATCTCACAAACAGAGAGGGAGCTCACGTCACCACCCTCCCCAAAACGATCCAGACCTGAGTGTAGAATGATGAATGACCACAGTGGGTTAAGCAAGTTCGACTTTCCAGAGCTTTTGACATTTAGGAAAACTAATCATTCCCCATCATCAGCAAGTACCTTGCAGAAAACCGAAGGCCTGATTAGCACATTTGAATGTTTGGAAGATGAGAAATCTCACGAGCGACCACAAGACGCTAAGTCTGACGTCAGTCCTAATACTGAGGTGACTTCATACAATAAGAGTACACACGTGGAATCATCTAAAGTGTGTTTTATTCCCACTGAGAGCTACCTACTCCTGGGGAAAGAGGAGCAGCTTCCAGTTACTGAAACAGACAAACTCAGCTTTTACCAGTCAGATGATAAAGATGGTTCATTAGGAGAGTCTGCCACCATAGCCAGTACTAACACATCCAGTCATTCTGATGGCAGGCTACCAGGGACATCCCTTAAAGATCAAACCCCTGGTGGTTGCAGTCCTTCCACTGGAAATGAAAAATATGGGAGACAGGTACAAAAAAATGTCAATGAAATGCAGACGAGAAATGAAGAGGTCAGATGTCAGCCTAATTGTACTAATAAAGAGTCAGTCTGTGACGTAGGTTACTGTAGCACAAGGAGCCAATTTGCTGAAGTTGTAGAGACGACTCAGAAGAGGACTGAACCTGAGTTTAATGAGTATATTGTTTTCACTAAGGAAGAGAGTGAGAGTAAGAGATCTTCCAGTGATTATGCAGATTCTAAACCACTCTGTTCAGACCCTGCAGAAGAGCCCTCTGGGAACTTGGTAGAAGCTGGGAAAAAGGAAAAAAATGATTCAGGATTACAGTTCTGTGAGAAGGGAAATGTTTCTGTCTGTGATGGGAAAACAGAAGGCCAAGTTAATAAGAAAGCCCTCATCCTTTTTGCTGCTGTATGCGGTGAAGAATCAATTCTTTCTCATGATGTGATGTTAGAAAGAAATCCTGCAAATGAGAGCGCAAATCTCGATGTTGATGACCTCTGTGGGGAAAAAAGAGCGGATGGTGCTTGCAAGATAATAGCCAAAGCTCAGAGTGAAACAGCTGATCACACAACAGTGACTACGTTGCCGGCTAGAATCAGTCAAGAGCCGGCTGAAGGAGATAATGATGAAGGCCCTTTCCATGTAATTAACCCTGCGATCTGTAGTGAAACTGACAGGGAAGCTGGAGAAAACTGCTGTAACTCAGCAAGCGCTGCAGGTCCCAAATTATCTCCATCAGTAGAAGTCGACAAGATGGAAATGCCTCTTCCACTCCATTCCCACATGAGGACATCAGAAAAGGTTTCATGTCCCGACCGGACAGAGTGCTTTAATAATGAAAGCAGGACATGGCATCAGGAAGGTGCAAACGATGACTTCTGTCAGGCAGGACTACAGTCTTCTTCCGTCACCACCAATGAAACGCACAAGACTTTCATTGAATGTGACTGTCAATGGAAATCCAGGTTCAGCAGGAGCCCTACAAAGCCTCTCCCTCCTGGGGATCATGCAATGCAAGGAAGCCACGGTTCCATGGGACATGAGTTCAAAGAGCAGAGTCGCTCCAGCTGTTTTTCTGTCAGGCTTGACCCCCTGGAGACGTCGGAAGTCGAACATTCACAGAGAGAAATTGACAGCGTGGACATGACAGCTGTGATAAAAGAAAGCAAAGAAATCTTCTGTTTTGTGAAAGAATTGGAAATGAATGAATATATGAACCCGAAGAGGACAGTGGAGTTGGAGGAAAAACCGCTACTGCAGAATGGACAGCACAAGGATAACACAACTGAACTACTTACTTGTGATTGCAAGGCTGAATGCAGCGAGGGTGAAGCACATGAATGGGACAGTGAATTAAAGCTCACTGAAACTGAACAAAGAAGCAAGCTCGAGCGTTTGTCTGACCAACCATTCAGTGCTGATATTTCCATGACAGAAGTGGGAGAAGAGGAAAGAAAAGAAGTGACAGAAGTTGGAGACGAAATGAAAACTGATGGGCCTGAAAACTCAGCAACACTGGTGCAATCTGAGGATTATGTTCAGTGGCAAAATGACCACAAAGCAGACGTGACTCAACTGTCATCTGGTGATGGCGCTGATGAATGGATAGAGTGGAGCACATTGCCCTTGGGAAGCGAAGATGGACAAGAACACAAGCTTAGTTGTGTCTCTGATTGCCAAGACAAAGCTGAAAATAAAGCTGACTTTTCAGCCTTCAGTTTGTCTTCAACAAGCGATGCAGTCGTACCGTGTCAGGGCAATTTAAGCCATTCACAGAAGGCTCACAGTAATCCCACTTCCATAAACTGCATTGACAGATTTTCCCCATTGCCATCTGCTTTCTGTAACCTAGTGCCGGAGGGGTTTGACACTTTCGAAAAGATCCAACTCTCACTAGATGATGATGACGCCACTGGAGTGGGCAACATCCCTGTCCTCGTCAGCTCGCCTGGGCAGCTGCTATACCACTTTATGTCAGTAGCAGAAAGCAACATGCATGAGAGGATACCAGAAGAGGAGGAGTGTATCACTGAGAACATGGCAAACAGGCTTCTTAGCAGTGATTCTGCCTGTAATGAACTCCCAAACTTCATCTTAGGAGCAGATGCCATTGCTCTCGAATGGCCCGAGCGAGAGCCTAACTGTGAATCGGTCCGTGATTCCTCTGAGCACATTCAGGATGAATTAAACCCAGAGTTAATGTCCCCTACTGTTTCCGCTGAGAGTGACAGCCCTGCCTCTGGTGTGAACAGCTGTGCTGAGTTTGAAATGAAAAACCAGTTCGACTCGGTCTTGAAAGAGCTGAATTTGTTTTTTGAGATCAGTAGAAGTGACTTTGAAAGCGACTGCAAAGCAAACTTCATCTCACCTGAGCAGTGCACTGACAGAACTAAAGTCTTGGAAGGCAGCGCTTCAGAACGGACAGAGCGTCTCACCAGTCCAGACGTGGGACGCCACAGAGGCGCTGCATCAGGTAGTTATACGTAGGATAGAGCAAACACAGTAATACTGACAGCGCCCGTGAGATACAGCAGTAAGAACCCCAGGCGTTTCCATTGACCGTTCAAATAAGATACTTCAGCTGCACAGTTTAAACTAGGGTTGTTAAAAATACTAATACTTAAGCTCTAATCAATACTTAAAATTCTATTTAAGTGTATGCATTAATTTGCAACTGCATCAATACCAGCAGTGCTGTCTTCACCTCCTCCAGTTGATCTAACTTCACTCAGACAGGCACACGGCACTTCCTCTTACTGACATTCAAAACACTGAAAAACACTTTGTGAAGTATTAAAGAGGTCAGTAAAGTTCCTGTTACTACAACGTTAACCTTACGAGTGCATACTTTAATGTCACCCACTGTTAGCAGTTAAATAACCACATTAGTCATCTCATGTTATTAAAGGACCACCTCACAGCTGTGGTTAATAATAAGAGCCTCTTAGTTGTTTTTCAAGTGACGAGTAGTTTCCTGGGTATCGGTATTACGTTTGAAGTTCTAGTACTGTGACAGCCCTCATGTACACTGTCCTTATTTAGATGTCCAAATCCAAGCTAGCATGCTCAGGCGAATAAATCATCAGTGAATAGTTTGCAGAAATACACGTATTTGTTTCTCATGATTTCCTGACAGACTGACAGAGATGATAAGACTCTGTGGTCAGACTATGACATGATAGCATTAATTATTGTACCTTAGTTTTTATGTAATGTTACAAAAAGATGTAAAAGCAACCAAAAAAAACCCCAAAGCGAAATAAAATCCAAAACAATTTGTTAAACTTGGTTCATGATATAAGTGCAAGAACCTGAAAGATTGATAAAAGACAAGCAAATTTTACTTTTACTCCATTTAATTTAAATCATCCCAGCTGTTATATCAAAAACTAAAAACTAATATCTTTTGCGTTTGGGTCAGATTGACCCCAGGAATCAAAAGCTTCCAAAGATGTCTGTCATATCATTTAAGTAAATAAGGCAAATTAAATTATATTTTTAAAGTAGCTGGTACTTGATATGCAAAATAGTTAACATTATCAAAAATAATAAGTAGAACTGACTCACATGGAAGAAAAAGTTTGATGAACTTCAGCTGTTTCAGTCCAGCGTCTGAAAAATGAAGCAAGGGTTCTCAGTCATCCTTCCTAAAGTTACTTTCAACAGATAAAGGTGACAGTGGTCAAGAGGCTTCCTAACAGTGCTTTATAAACCAATGGATGACTTTCATCATGTATATACTGTCCATAATCCACTGTATATAACTATATATTGGTTCAATTAGGAGCTCAACTGATTCTTCTTGGATATCCTGATAATTCTGCCAGTTTGTTCTGATTTTGACTGCTCAGTGGAAAAATATATTGTTTTCTGTTTATTGTTTTCAAATTTTTAGATGATGTTGCCGAGGACCACAGCCTGGACATGTGTGAAGGTGATCCGGTGGTTTCTCGGACTGTTGTCAGTAGTGACGGAGAGCAGGAAGTGCCTCTTAGCGGACACCTGTGCTGGGAAGCTCCTGTTGCAGAGAAACACAGAGGTTCACAGTTGATTTAATTCAATATTTCTGGCCTCTGTTAAAAAGAAATAAACAACAAAGATGAATATATTTATGAAGAAAAGGAGCCTTGTAGCAACAAAGTGTCTCTGTGATTAACATAAATAACATGGTTGAAAACGTCAGAAGGAAAAATGACAGGCTTGAAAAAAACATTTCATGAGAGTTGTTTAATTAGAGTTAAGTGCTCTTTTATTCCATTGTTTTCAGTTAACACTGTTTTCACAGAGCAGCGGGTGATTAATAGGTCAGCTGGGTTAATTCACTGTGGAAATATAATTACTTTTATTGATTTGTCATTTCAACCTGACACAACGTACTCTCATTAATATTCCCTCCCCTTCCACAATATGCTGCGGTGGAACGATAACGCTCTCGACGAATGCAGAAACATGGGCTGAAGGGTAAACAGAGCAGCAAATACAGTAGGACAGAATTAGCGAGTCCTTCTTCTCTGCCTGTCAATATGCTGCTTTCAGAGCCCCGTGAGATGGAGCACAAACAGGAAGTGTGGTCTCCATCCTTTATGTGTTTGACTCTTATGGAACAACTGAGCCACAGTGAGTTATATGTAAAGGCTGAGCTTATACTTAAAAACATCTCATGGATAAAACACTTGGGATGGGATTCATATTTTTTTCCAGGATTTAAAGAGGGGCCAGAGGGGAATAGTGTAGCTCATTCAGTAATATTTTAGACTAATCGCTTTAATATGTCAAAAATAGACATTTGAACAGAATGGGTTTGTACTGCATTTATAACCCCAAGTGTGCCTCTGAGTGTTTAACAGGAGAGGAATCTTACCACCTGCCTTTCTGGAGATGCAATGTTTTCTCCTTTTCTATATGCAGGACTAGGGCTGTTCGATATAACGATATATATCGGATGACGATATAAAAACATCTATCGTTTCATTTTACGCTATCGTTTGTTTCGTGGTGTCGCAAAATAAACTGTTTACGGCAATATTTTTTCATGGTTTTGATGTCACTGTAGTGGCTATATTCATTTCTTAAAGTTCTCTCTTTCTCTTATATTTAATATAACCACACTACAGATGGACAAGCGCCTGTTTTAGCAACAGCGACGGTAACGCCTTCACGTGTCCGCTTGTTTATGTTCCACATAAACCTTTCACAATAAAGCTCAAGATCCTGTTGAGACTTTTCAAAATAAACTGAATCACGTGAAAGAGCAGATTATTTACGGATGAGAATTAAAAAAGAGCCGCCAGGTGCTAAAAAATAAACCTTAGACTCAAACGTTAGAACAGGCTTTTCCCCGCAGCACGCCGTGTAATAAATACTCACAAAGAAAACGGCGGCCGTTACAACGTATGTCTAAAAATGTATCGTTTCATGCATCGGTTAAAACACTCGACTCCAGCTACACGACGCGCAGCTGGAAACACTTCACGCAAGTCGAGCTGCCTGAGATTCACAGAATTTACAGAAAAAGTTACATTTTTGTGATTTATATCATTATCGGGACGATAGATGTCTTATATCGGGATATGAGATTTTGGTCATATCGCACAGCCCTATGCAGGACAGAATAAGTCTAATAGCAGCGCTACTCTGTCATGTTAATCTTTTCAGCGTTAGTATATGAAGTGTGTGGCTCTTATTTTTGCTGTGTATAATACTGCAAACACGCACACAGTGTCATCTCAGGTTGATGATTGTGGCCAACATTAGCAGCACTTGGGGAAGCAGCCTGTTTTCTTGCATTTTAATGTCCACATGCATCTGCAGAATGTGGTTATGTTGTGTAGTTATATGCCAATTTACTTTAACACATGCAGCTGTCACATGTCTTTCATTTCACCTAATTTGTTTAATTCAAAGACAGAGTGGCACAGCTAATGTAGGATAACCAGGTAGTAACACCTACAGGTAAATGTCTTTGCATGTTAATCAAATACTGTCTGTTTTACTGATTAGTGTTTCTGGTGCCAGCTAACACAGGCAGAGAACATTAAATGTCTTGTTGACTCGTCACACACACACACCTCTCTGGAGCCATAGAGAAACAGGAAGGTGCAGGAATAGCTGGTTAGGAGTGATTGAACTTTTAAAAATATAGAGAGCAGAATGTTTAGTAGGAAATGGACTGCATATAGTGTCACTCTCTGAGACAGAAGTCACATGAGTCACCAAGGATGTGTTTATGGTGTGTGTTGTGTGCAGGAGCACCTGAGCAGCCCAGGAGACTAGAGCCGCTGAAAACATGCGCACGGCCGATCCGGGTTGGACTTTCAAAGAGAGCCAAGACCAAACACCTGCACCGGCCCCGCCCCTATAAGTGAACGTTGGACGTGCAATCAAGGGTGAGGTGTGTGAGTGTAAACAACCTCGTTTGAAGCTTTGCGATGCAGTGTTCACGACCTCGAGGGTTATTATCGGATTTACAGCGTTCCTGTTATTTTTTCCTGAGTTGTTGAGGTTTCCGTACATTTTAGTTCCCCCGTTATCCAAAGATGTTTGGGTCCATAAAATATCCTGACAAGGATCCGTTCTCAGTATTTCTCCACATTGTCCAAGCCGGAAAAATATTCAGGTTTTTAATGGCAAAACATTTAGATCTTTATGTATTTATTTACTTATTGATATACTGTATTTATCTGCTTCTTTCTAGCTGTATGGGTGTGGTGTGTTATCTTTGCATTCTGCTGTTACTGTTGTCCTGAGCTGGTCTCCTGTTAGCTGGAGTTCAGTACTGAAACTGCTTTATTTATTAAAATATGTTATTTATTCAAATATGTTTCTGATGTCCACACTATGCATGGCTGTATCTGTTGGAAAACTCTGATCCATGATTTGTGCAGTTTTCCTTGTTTTAATGTTATTCCATCATTAGTGGCAGTTTCCTGCAGTGTTATTAAAAACTTGATCAGATTGTTGCTTTTTCTTGCGTTACATTCTTTACGTTTACTTTTTCTCAGCAGCTGGGCGACTGTAGCGTCCTCAAGCAGCTTTCAGACAAACTACTGAAGCACAAAATACCAGCAAATATTAATGAAATGACTACAAATTTACTCCACTCGTGTATTTAAAACCTTCTAGTGTTAAAACAATGTAAGCTCCTCTTTCAGAACTGAGCTAGTGCATCGATCTGAACTCTGAGTCAGCAGTGGTTATGCTGGCTGCAGGCAGTGGAAGGGACACCTCAGTTTAAGTTCTAGCAACAGTATCAGAAGTGCTTTTAAGGTTTGCATGCCTACATTCACAGCTCCTCGTTTGTAAAGTGAATGGGATTGTTTTTATTCTCAATTCAGACATTTTATTAAAATTGGAGGAGTTTGCTCCACATTGGGGATTTGTATCATAGCATTGCCATTATTATGTCAGAATTTTATACAGATTACAAGTTCTTTTTAAACAGGAGACACATGAAAAAGTACAAGTCACATGACACATTTTGTTTCGTAATCAGGACATTTCTCTTCAAATTGGCTCCATTTGGTCCTTTTAGTGTTAACTGGTGTCCCCCAGTTTGAGCAGTGTTGTATTCACGCCTGTTTTTCGAGATTTTGGAACAAGATTTTTTATTTAATGTTTTCATCACATCTCAGAATCGAAACGGTGGAACTTTTCTTTGTCTCAATGAGCAAGGTGCCTCAGCTGGCAGATGGGCAAGTTCAAATCAAAGAGAAACAATGCCACGGTATGGCTTTCCAAAAATAATTGGATTCAGACGCTAAACATTCAATCTGCCTTTTTAATCAGGCCCAGTCTGTGAAGGCTGTGGGTGTAGAATTAGATTTCTCTCCTTTTGGGTTTGTTGGTAATGATTTTGTCAGTGCTAGTTGTGTCTGCGCGGTGTTTGCCCAGTTTGCTGATTTGTTGCTGCTCCTTTCTTCGTGTGGATATTTTCCCTCTCGGAGACATTTTCAGCTCAGTTTCTTTTTAATGACAGATTTGTTTTATGACTCCTACAAACTGCTAACTTCTTAATACATTATTCATTTATCAATAGCGATTATTCTAATAGCTTAATGTTCCATCATTGTGTTTAATGATACCATATTTCCATCTCCAACTGCTGCTGTTTCATCTTTAATCATTTCTTATTGATTACACACCAGCCTGTAATCGTCATGTTTTAGTAACACTTAACTAGACGTGCAGTCGAGTGTGTTAGCAACGCAACTGTTACATAATTGTCACATTTCCGAATAAAGGGATGA
The DNA here is from genome assembly GCF_051167445.1 of Perissodus microlepis. Classification (NCBI taxonomy): domain Eukaryota; kingdom Metazoa; phylum Chordata; class Actinopteri; order Cichliformes; family Cichlidae; genus Perissodus; species Perissodus microlepis. The sequence continues at coordinate 1,198,320 of NC_140475.1, read as the reverse complement.
TGAGCCCTTTTTGCACATAATGAGGATGAGAAGTTAATTCCAGACAGTTTTCCAGTTGATGAACTATACTTACTATACATAGAAACGGAAGTGCACGAACTCTTTAACACTTTTCAGTGTGTAGATCTCAGGAACTCTTTTTGCAGATTGGGCGCTTTGACAGGAAGTTGTCTGAGCGACCCGCTGCGATGACTCCTTGTGAATAAGTAGCTTTATTAAGATGATTTTATTATTTATTAAGAAATGAAACACATTTGGCAAAGCGATGCACTTGTGATGCATAATGGTATCCAGTAAGAATACTGGTCAGCCTTAGCTTGTTATCTGTGGTCACCAACGGTTCCAGTAACTGTGTCTCTGTTCTCAGATCTTTACAAATGCTTCTGTGCTGTTCTTGTGGGGAGAGATTGAGATACAAAGTCTAGAACGACTTTTGCCTGCTATATATTTTATGTACGTTTTTGTGAAATTGCACAAGAACTTGATTTTAAATGTCCTTTAAATTGCTGAAATACGCAGTAGTGGTGCTATATCCGCTGGCTGTGTCAGAGTTTCTGCGAAAGCAGTTTGAAAATGAGATTCTGCATTTGCTGCTATTTTAAAAGTAATCACTAATCACATGGTAATGAGGACATGGATTAAAAGGAAAATAATGAGGGTAAAATGACTTAATGTGCTTCAAATACTAGCTTTTTATGTGTATGTAGAATTCATTTAAACAAATAAAGCCTAGCAGGCAGAGAGCAGTCCACACAGATTAAGATCATATGGAGATGTAAACGAGACACATGTAAACTTTGAATGCAGGTATTTTCAGTCTCATTGTCACATGTGCATAAAGTCCTATGTCTGCTTTTACAGCTGTAGAAGAACAGGTTGTTCCAAAGAGCTGACAGAGTCTGTGCATGATACTGTAATAGGATGATGCTGTTGCGATAAATCGGTTTGTGAGGTTTCTCTCTTAGCTATCCGAGCTGGCATTAACATTAGTATAAAAACTTAACCAAGTTAAGTAGCATGGATTTCCATGGCCATCCAGGTTCTGTAGTTGTAATCTATATGTAGCCTGGTACTTTTGTCCAAATAATATAAAATGCCTCCACACTCAATTGTTAGTTTGACAACCAAGTGCAGTTACAGTTGGCTAATCAATTAGCCATTTGTCTTCCACGTATTCTAAGCATAGGTTAATTGATCAATCTAAATTACCCACAGGTGTGAATGTGAGTGCGGTTGGTTGTCTGTCTCTGTGTCTTAGCCCTGCGACAGACTGGCGACCTGCCCAGGGCGTACCCCGCCTCTCGCCCTAAGACAGCCGGGATAGGCTCCAGCGCCCCCCGCAACCCTGAAAAGGATAAGCAGAAGCGAATGGATGGATGTTATTCTAAGCAGGATACATGGACTATATGGAATACTTCAGTGTTTTTCCCACCACCTGTAAATATCCCCAGTCAGTAGCTCTGTAATGAAGAGGTCTCCCTTACATATGTATTTTCATTGTGGTAACTGGTACAGCACTTACATTATATATACATATGTACATATCTATCTCTCCCTCTCTCTCTCTCTCTCTCTCATATATATATATATATATATATATATATACACACATATATGGCCATTTGCATACAAGAAGTTTAATTATTTATTGAATATTTATTGGGTATTTATGAATGATCTAATTCATAGGTGTCAAACTCTGGCCCGCGGGCCAAATTTGGCGAGTAGGCCTTTTGTTCTAGGACCTGCACAGCTGCTCCTCATTAGGAAGTGTGGAGGAAAAAAATGTTACTGGGAGCAAATAAGGTCTACTGGTTAGCAAAAACAAGACAAATGTTTGTGTGTAAAGTCTTGAGAAAAAAGTGTTGGTGTAAAGAAGTTGCTTGTTGAAATGTGATCACTTACATGTTTGCGGTGTCCTCTCAGGGTGTTTGGGGAAATGCTTCCCCGGAGGTCGGGAGACCAGGTCCCAGGATAGGCCATGGGTTAAGGGAGTGTGGGGAATTTCTCTACATGGATTTTTTTGTTCATGATGGTGCTGAGGCGTAAGATTAAAATATAAAATATTTAACAATTATTAGAAAACGGTCAAATGCATATCCCAAAAAGTTGATTCTGCTGAAACTAGCACCACTGACGATCAGTGGTTCGGGCTTTCAAACCCCAAAACATGCTGTGCAAAAAATATTGGTTCACCCCAAGAATCCGGTCCCGCAGCACAAACGGAGTAACATAGTCTGTGCTGGTAAATGCCAAGAAGATTGCCAGCATTTATGCATCGGGGAAACCAAACAGGCGGATGGCACAACACAGAAGAGCCACCTCGTCAGGCCTGGACTCTGAGGATGTTCACATCCTGGACAGGGAGGAACGCTGGTTTGAGCGCCGAGTCAAGGAGGCCATTTACGTGAAACAAAACAAAACCACTCTGCTACCTTGGTTTAATTGGTCACATGACTGCATCATATGACTGACATGTGTCATCGTTTTAGAAACTCATCGTTTTCACTGTCCACACTGCGACGCGAAAGCACCATTTTCAAAATGCTGCGTTTTTAATTGAAAACGCCGTCTCAGTGTGGACGGGAGGCCAAAACGGAGAGAAAACGATGCGTTTTCAAACGAAAAAGAATTTGGTGAACTCACCTGTGAGTAAATAATGGTTTAGTCCTTTAATAGCTGAGAGGATTTAAGGCGCCGTTTGTCGTGGAGGAATCCGAAGCTTCCTCGAGGTCTTGGGTTGACTCCATCCCTACAAATCTGCTAACCACAGCTGTCGTTTCATCTGACTAAAATGACCTAAATGACTAACGTTTTAGATTAAAAACACTGTCATGATTAGTGCAATGCTTTGCACAATGATAAATATGTGTAATTATGTGTAACACTATCACCTCTGTCAGTGTTCTAGCTATCCAGTAATACTAACTGGGAATAATGAACAGACTTAGAAACAACTCAAGTGGGAAGAAGTTTCAAACTTGGATTTCTTCTTCTGAATAAAATAACTCAAACTTGGGGTTAATTTTCCTTTCCCTTTTATGTTGGATGTGATACAAGGTTTCTTTAAATGCTTATCTGCTTCTTCTCCATGTAGCATGAAAGAAACATGCCAGCTTTAGAAACAGCAAAAAGACTTCAAAGGCTCCAGTGAAGCCAGAATTTATCACTTTTTTTCTTTTTAGGTTCTTACAAAATGACTCCTCCCCCATATCAAGAGCTTCATTGTATATTTCACTTAGCACAAATTATGAGCTCCTAGCAACGCGAGGACCCGAGATGTAAAACAATACAAGAAGTGAAACCTGGCAGGGATTTACATTCCTGTGTTTGTTAATTTCGTCCCCACCACTAAAATGAAAGGGATGAGACATGCACACATTTGTTTATTTTCATTGGCAGAATGGAGGACGGCATTATCCCAGCATGAGGGTCCAAGTAATGTTATGTACACGGAGAGACCCTGAAGATGCAGAGTAGACGTGTTTCCCCCCTCGCTTTATGCCCTTTGAATCATCACGTGACTCCACTGCGTAGGAAGAACTACCCAGGCCTATACTTAGAAAGCTTATTACTGGAAATTTAGGCGATAATTAATGAGGAATCAGCTGATATGTGTTCAATATTTCATCAGCTAGCAAAAGCAGTTTTTAGGCGGCTTTCAATTTCGACTTTTCCTTTGGGCCAGGACATAAGCGAAATAGGACCACTAAATATGCAACTAAGGTTTCTCCAGGAAAGTGTAGCATCTTATTCTTTTTACCTTTATATGAAGACACTGGTTGCATTAAAAGCTTGTTTACAGAGTAAATCACAGCCTGTATGTTTCTAACATGTGTCATCTGTATCCATGCTCATTCACACGTTTGCACCAGCAGTAATACACTCTACTGCAATTCACTGCTGGACTGTAGTAGCATGAAAGTGATTTTGAGTCTAGAAATTTCATGTAATGGTTACTTTTAATAAAAGTGTGCTGCTCTTCATTTTTAACCTGATGCGATATCACCTGGGAGTGGACCGGGACACAAACAGTGTTCAGTGGACGTTTCATAAGCTCAAAGCTGTTAAATCAAAAGTGAACGTGCAATATTGGTGAAAAGTGTTTTCACACAGTCTCTCAGCACTGTAATCTGTGTTTTGGTGTGGAACGGGATGAAGCGTAGCAGGCCGAGAGAAAGCACAATAAGAGGATTTCACAGTCTGCTGTTATGACACGGCGCTGCGTTATTGTTTCGCTTCCTCTGAAAAGCTCTGATTAAATTGGCGTTGACCGGACGGGAGACTCGTCCGAGTGCGACAAACAGCAGCGTTGGTCGAATAAACAGGTTCGTCGCTGACTCACTGCAGAGCGCAGATCAGCTCGACCCACGGTGGAGGAGGGATGAGTTGCCAAATGGGGCAGTTGTCCTGACATTTTATTCAAGGTTTGCAAACAGCATGGTGAACAATGTGGCTCTGTGAACATTCAAAATGCCACTGCGCTTCCTCTGGCTGTTAGTTTCTGCTTTGAGCTTCCTCTCTGGCTGCTCACAGCTGTGACGTCTAAGACGAATGTTTTTGTAAAGAAAGTCGCGGCAGTTCTGAGACCAAATCCATATTCTAAGGTTTGTGTTGGCTCTTCCATGCTGTGATACTTAAACCAAGCTCATCTGGTGGAAACTTTAATGTTTTGGGATTGTTCAGATTAACCGTAAATTGACAAAGAGTTTCATTTTAAATCATAATGAAATTGTGAAAGTCTACATTGTTTTGTGGTAAAGAGAAAAGTTTTCTCAAAGCTTGCTGGGAGCTCGCCACCTCGGTCACTGCTGCTTGACATAGATTTACAAAGAAGGCATTTTGTGAAACTCTGCTCTACCACAGGGACAGTGCTGTCAGCTTGTTCCAGAAGTCCTTTAGGGGCACACTTTTATGAGCTGTAGTCACTGTGATAATCACATTGTGGATCAATCCCAATCCAGGGCCAGGTTACAGGAGACACCTGTCATCAAAAGATAGCCGCTGATCTTGGAGGGTAACTGAGGGAAGAAGATTGTATCTTAAGAGAAATGATCATTCTGTCTCTAAAAAATGATGAACAGAATCCGTGACCACAGGTCCAATATTCTGTCCTCCTAAAATATCCCCACAGGACATCTCAAAGGATGCAGCTGACTGCCTTCTCCAAGTCCACACAACACATGTAAACTGGATGCTTTAGAGGGTAAAACCCACCCGGTGTTCCTCATTCCTCATTTTCTAATGATGTTCCATGAAGCCAGTTGGGTCAGCTGGGCATCAGACTGCCAAAGCCTTCAGCTTTTGACTGCTGCACAAATGTCAAAGCACTGGACTCCCACAGCTCTTCCTGCAGGTTTTGGACCCACATGAGGACCCATGCGCTCGCTCAGGCCGAGCTTGTGGAGCCGAGGGTCTAGGATGAGGATGAGCCCAGTGAGGGTTCTGGATACCGAGCTGTCAGCTTCATATACTCAGGATTTAATTATCAGATATCGTTACATACATATTAAACCACTCACAAGCATCATCCGAGGCAGCTTAGGAAGATCTACTACAGCAAACCTTCCAATCTTGCATTTCTTTATTTATTATTCGTAGATTTCACTTACTTACCTGCTTTTAAACCCAATATTTCAGTCTTCACTTTTCCAGCTTCTTCTTCAGATTTACTTACAGATCAGCTGTAACTGCTGGTAGGTCATAGACTGAACCTCAGAGGTGTTTTTAAAAAGACAGAATTATGAGTCATTTCACAGAGTTTTGGACAGCCATACAGTAAATCATCATTAGGGTCCATAACTACAAGTGCTGTTGTGGGCATTGGTAAAACCTGCTGCTGAGTGATGAGGCGGATGGTTATTTTAGTGAGGCAAAGTCCAGATGAGTGTGTGGTGGCTGAATTAGGGCCAGGGCCTATCAGCTAAAAGAACGTAGGTGGGGCCATTTAGTAATGGCCTGAATTAACAAGTGCCAAAATCTCTCATAATTCCATTATGGTACTTCATTACGTACATACCGCAGTACCATTTTAGTCCACCCACACTGTGAACACTGGCCTTTTGTATCCCAGCTGTCACCAGTGTTTAGGTTTCAAGCTACATTTCATGCATTGCTATTCAGATATGCAAAAATGAAAGTATTCACACGCTTATACACCAAGAACTGAGAGCGCAAGAAGGAAATCGTGCCTCTGACTGGCAAACAAGGTCTGCAAATTCAACACAGATTTCATAACATGTTCTCATTGGGCTGATTGAATAAGAAAATATTCAGAGTGTGTGTTGGTGCTGAAGCACAGTCACTGAGCTGACATGAAAATGAGGGGCTGTCATAAATTCACCGCACCCAGTGACTAATCGCTGTCAGCTTCTTAGCTAACCCCACAGGCGTGATGGGAGAGGGCATTAATCTGCAGGGACGAGCAGGAGAATTCGTTCCCTCATCTTAGATGACTGCAGTTTGCGCCGTTAATCTGTTTAAAAGCATCAACTACTTTAATAAGCTGCTAATGTTAAATAAAATTAAAAGGGAAGCCAGAAGTAAGAAGTCAGGGCACATCCTGCAGAGTCGGCAATAATTTTTCTAATCTAGCTTTGCATCTTCTGCACAGACTGCAACATAAAGCACACGTTCAGCACACGTTTTTTAAAGCTGTCGTGCCAGCTTTTTGGATCTGACACACTGCGTGCAACGAACATTTCCAAAACATTATTATCGACTATTTCACGGCTGCCTTTTCACTTTAGCGGTCAAATGACAGTTAATCTGTTTATTGTGGTTCTGTTGCTCGGTTCAGCAGCGAGGGGATGCTGCTAACGGGAGCTTAGGGGCGCGAGTAAAAGACAGAAGACATGTCCTTTTCTTCTCAGCTTTTAATCAGATTTATGATTTTTCTCTTCAGACACTGTGAAGCATTATTTTTCCAAGTGGATGCTCTTTGAAATGGCTTTGCCTCATAAATATGCCACGCGCACACCTCATCTCGGGTGAATGAAGTGGGCACTCTGTGCTTGTGACCAGACTGCGACCATCACAGAGGCCTGTGTGGAAATTACAGTAATTCTAAATATATGAGCATTAATTCATGTGTGTTTATACAGAAGTAGGTCACACATCAAGCAGCCTTCATCAGTATTGTTTTCATTTTAAAAATGATCTCTGATGACGCTGAGCAGGTTACTTCATTGTGTGCTGGGTTTGTCTGAGACACAGAAGCAGCCGCGTGTGTTTGGTGACCGACTGTTTGTAAATCAGTTTTCAAGTTTCAGTTTAATAAATTAGAAAAAAGTCCACGATTTTCACATAATGCTAAAAAAAATCAGATCATGAAACAAATGTGGAATTTGGATTTCACAAAGTCCATCGTTGTTGCACTTTGACCTAGTTTTACTGGTTGTGGCGTGATACATCTGATCTTTTAATCCAGTCTAACCAGTGGACCAGATCTGAATCTTTACTCTTACAGGACTCCTGGAGTACGTCATACGTGTGTGACCATCCCACTTACATGTGTTTTGTGGTGTTGGAGAAGTCTTACACCAAGCAGGGCGATCATAATGAGCCATCAGCTCATCGGCTGTATCTACATCCTTTGCACAAAGTCAAGCATCATCATCTTCAAAGGGGGTGTTGGACTTTTCCAAGGTCGTCCCTCGTCTCCAGTTCTCTTTATGATATTCATGCATAAGATATCAAGGCATAGCTGGATATCAAGAGCTGGATAATAAAGGGTTTGTGATGTGGGAACCTCAGAAGTACATCCCTGCTTATTGCAGATATGTCGTTCTGTTGGCTTCACCGAAACATGACCTGGCTGTTAGGTGGCTGTGGTGCGAATCAGCACGTCCAAGGCTGAGGCCGTGGTTTCCTGGATATGGTGGACCGCTCCCACTGGTTTGAAGGAGAATGATGGGAAAGCAGAGCAAGACATTGGAGATTTTTTTTGCGTATATGCAGCTGGGAGGAATCCTTTTGTAAAACTCATTGAAGACGTGAAGTGGAAAATGTCACTAGGGAGAACGACGAATCCCAATAAACCCATGTTTGATACTGTGGTTATGCAGGCACACTGTGCACTGGGTACATGAGGCCGTGCGTTTAATCAGAGCTCAAATGATATGATCAAATGGTTTAGTGGCTTGGTGGTTTAGTGCAAAGCCAAATCCACATAAGCATGTTAACCTGTAAACCCAGCAGTGGGAAAAACACCAATTCCTTCCTGGTGCAGTTTGTGTTCACTGCTACCATACAAGCCATCGTTATGCCATTAAAAGCAGCTGTCCTCTCCGTCTATTGACAACACAAAATGCTGTGAAAATGCAGTTAGAGGCAGAATGTTTCTGTCGGTAAACAGAGCAAAAAACCCCCAAATGATGGCGTATGTACGAAAAAACACAAGTGTAAGAAACTCTAAACCTGAAGGGACACGCATCAGTCGAAATGTCTGAGTGTAAATGGGGCGACTGACTGCAGAAGATGACGGACACGCTGCTCGTTAACAGCAGAAGCTGACGACACTTCTCACTGACATCAGTGTCGCCGTCTGAGTCACGTTAAAGAATAGTTGTTTTCAGTAACACCAGCGCTTATGCAGAGGTGCTGAGGTGAATGCAATAAAGAGACGCAGCAGCACATCTGATCTTTGATACTGCATCTGTTGCTCTGTTTTGCTGTGTGCGGTCTCGGATGCAGCGTTCTTCTTCGATACTTAATAAGGTGTATTTATCTCAGCTGGCAGTGAAACTGTTTATAGTGCATTGATCCTGCAGGCGAATTCTCATTCCACACAAAGCCCCTGATTCACTGCTTCACTACACTGATCATTGATCTCCAGGGCGCTGTTGCACAGCAGCCACGACCAAACACCGCTGGACTCTGCTGCTCGATGAATGTACAGGACGCTGCAATGCTTCAGAGTAAACTGTCAGGTGATTGTTGGCAGCGCGGAGACAGATGAGGCGGTACGGAGAGGTGGAAATGACTGATGGAAGAACAGGAACATTGCTGCTGTGTCACCGCGTCAGTCGCGGCGCTCTGATGATGCCAGTGAGATATTTTCATGGGCCTCCAAGGATAAATCTATGCAGAGCGGATGATTTGACATTTGTACTTCACAATTTATATCTGAAGTGTTATCACTGGCTTCTGCAGAAACCGATTTAGCCTTTTATTTGGGGGACAAACTCTTCTTCTCTTGGGCAAGGCCACTGGGAAATACTCCCCTGCTATACAGCCAGGCTATTTCACGATACCCCCAAAGGGTCTAAGCCGCTCTAACTGGCAGCGTCTTGAGTCCAACTTAATGACAGGGCGCTCTGCTGCATCACGACGACTGTTTCAGAAAGTGTTGAGTGGTTTTGATCTTTTTTCTGCTGCTGCGTTTGTATCATCCTCTTTTGATGTGTACAAAGTACAAACTGATCCCTCCTTTGGTTCAACATGAAGACATGCTGAATCCAATGGGTTGGTACAGGTTGAAGTACAGAACTGTAGGTGAATTAACTATTTTTGGGTCATAATCAACTAGGAGACAGTCTGGCATCTTACAGGATAAATACCATCCTGACGTCTGTGATTATGCAGCTGAAGAGAAATTAAGTAGCCGTGATGCTACCATGCTGACAACAATACTGTGGAAAAGTCTCAAAAGCCCCTCATGTCTTTACATTGTGCTGGAAAAATGGGAAACAGGTGCAGCGTTTTATTGAAACGTGCAAACAAACACAGAAATACAACACATATAAGGGAAAAACACAGTTTGAATAACCACATATTACCAAACGCTCTCAGCAAGCTTTCGTGTATTTACTTCACGTAGTCTTTTTCAATCGAGGTACGACTTTACTGCACTGCTCGTGTGTTTGAGATCAGTGTCATGCTGAAAAATGAAGATGGCATCGCAGAGCGAATCAAATCTGATGGTGTGTTTCTGCTTTCATGTTTCCATCAGTTTTAAGATCTCCAACATTTAGCTGAGCTCCGACACGTCACCCTTTTCTCCCCGTGTTCCTTTCCTGAGAATGGCTTCTTGACAGACACCATCCACTAACAGCATTTCTGATGAGGCTTCAGCAAAGTGTAGACGAATCAACTAAAAACCAAATGCAAAATGGGGGGTTGTTGTTGGGTGTGTTGAGATGTGACACGGTTTTCAGGTTTTTACATTTTCGTCTAACGGCTTGTTGGTACAACAATGCTGTTTTAAGCCTGTCACACTCTCATCTTTGGCTTTTTGTAGCTTTGACAAACGAAACAACAGGCTGCTGGTAACAAAGTGGTTAAAGATACAATTTAAAACAATACAATCGCTTCTTTGACAAGTTATCTGTTATTCGTTCTCCTTGAATGATTCATAACTCAGCGATAAGTCGCCTAACAGATAAAAAAACATTCCTTTGGAAATGTTTGGATACAAGGACCGGACTGAACATGCTTGAAGAAGCAGACAAGTCACAAGACGTATTCCTGAAGACCACTTTAACAAAATTCCAAGAAAATCTGGCTCCTTGGAAGCAGAAATATAAAGAAAATCATGTTAATCCAACCCAGTCTGCACAGCTATTCATTAAAACAGGGAATCATTTTGTCCACTGGCCTTAAAAATAGAATAAAGAGCTCTGCTTTACTTTTCACCCCCCTCTCTCTCTTTGCCATCAACACAGCCTCCTGCGAAGTGCCCCATCATTACGACTGCACTGCTGTGCGAAAAGGTTTTACCTCTGCTGGACTGTTTGTCAATACTGTGAGCCAGCATCGCACCTCTTCACTCAGCTGTCTTGCACATCTCTGTAGAGATTAGCTGATTTACCACAGAGAAAAACAGAAGATTGGCAAATCTGTCCGAAGCATCACGAGGCAGGCAACACCTCTCACAGTATGATATTGATGTTTTTGGAACTGATGTCTGTGTTGGCACAGAGGCTAATAAATAGCTTTGATCTGGTCAGAGAAAATGGAACGCCTGGGAAAATAATGCCATTAGTGTTCCGAATGAAATGATGGAGAGATTGGAGGAATTTCAAAGTATTATGGATTCGACAGAGGGATCTTAAAAAGATACGAGGACGTCAGAGTTAATAGATAGAGAGTCGGAGCAAGACACAAACAAAACGAGTCCTGGATCTTCTCAACATTTCTTCACAATGAGAACAACAGGTTATAAAGCAGTGTGTCACGCTTTAAGTCCAGGACGTGAAGTGAGGTTTAGACAGCTGTGGAGTTTGCTTTTTTCAACTCTCCCTCCTATTCGGAGAGGGAACCACTGCTGCAATGCAGCAAAGCAAATCGCAAGAATCTATGAAGTGTTTGTTACTTTGAAACCCAGCCTTCCCCTCACACACACACACACACACACACACACACACACACACACACAAATAAACTGGTGTTCAAAGAAAGTGCATCAACCCTGAAAACTGGAACTGTCATCCAAATAAAGCGTATTTGCAACATTTCATACAGATTGCATCAGATAAGAACACATAGATGATTATATAATGTTGCATCAACTTTCACAGCTGTATGAGTTCTCACAGAGTTACAGTCATTCCACGTTTGGTGCCTTAGCCGTTGATCTCATCGTTTGGTTTTCCATTCGAAGGATGAGCGAGGGATGGGGAGCAAGTTAGACCTGGAAGGCTGCTGGGCCTCGAATACGGTGATACTAATGGAAATAAGCTCAATCAGCTGTTTGAATTTGTAGAAGGAATATTGTTTGATGTGCATGGATATCAAATTGTATGTATATACATACATGTAATGCATGTTTGTTAGTTTGTTAGTTTGCTTGTTTTAATCAATTCATGCTTTTTATTTGTTTTTGTTTCTAATGTCTCTGTAAAGCACTTTGAATCACCTTGTTGTTGAATTGTGCTATACAAATAAACTTGCCTTGCCTTGCAATACGTACACACTCACCGGTCACTTTCACCTCCCGATGCTGCAGAACTGCCTTAATTCTTCTGAGCATGGATTCGTGGGTTCATGGGTTCATTGATTCATGGTTTCATGGGTTCATGGATATGATAGCATCAGCCAAATCTCCCACTCCACCAGATGCCAAAGCGGCTCTGTTGGACTGAAATCTGGTGACTGTAGAGGTCATTTGAGTGGAGTGAACACTGTAATGTTCAAGAATCCAGTTTGAGATGATTGAAGCTTTTCTCACATGGCGCATGGTGACTTCAGCAGGTCGTCTGTACCATGTCTGCAAGCTTAGAGTCGCTGCCATGTGATTGGCTGATTAGATGTGTGCATTAAGCAGCAGGTCCATCCGTGATTGAACAAAGTACCTTTCCTTCTCCGTCCTGCAGTTTTCACTTTCAGAGTTGGGGTACAGGCACTGCTCTCCACTGTGGAACACAGATTTATGAAAAATACAGTTTTACTGGGAAGTTTGATGTTTTTTTAAATTCTATGTATTTAAATAAGAAAGGTTAGTTTCTATAATGCAACGTTTACAGTCCAACATGTCCAACCCCTTCTACTGTATATCTATATAATTCTTATAATTCTTTATATTTTAGAAGCGTACTGGTGGCAGTTAACATGTAAGCAGACATGAAGGCCCTTTATTCAGTTATTGATTCTACGCTGATCAGCAGCAACATTAAAACAAGTGACAGGCGAAGGAAACAAACTGGTCGTGTCAGCAAAGAGCAACCTTGGATCCTGGCGTTACTTTGACCAGCCCACTAGAAGGAAAGCTGATGACATTCAGCATCTCAGGACACAAACCACTGAATTCAATTCAGTTTTATTTCTATAGCACCAAATCACAACAGAAGTCGCCTCAGGTGCTTCATGAATCTGATCTGCGAGCTTTTGGAGGCAGAGAAGTGAAAGAGTCTGCAAGGCCGAGTCAGTCAGCTGAGCTTAGCGGCAGTGAAAGGACCCGTGAATTAAATGTTGGCTTTCAGGTCACTTTTACTTGCTTGTTCTGTTCATCCTCGTGAGTGTTAGTATGCAGGTTGGTCTCCTCTGGTTGTTTTACTCTGTAGCTTAGTCTTCTGCCGTGTCCACGTCAGCTTTACTTCTACTACTTGTCTTCCCCTGATCCTCGATTGTCTTTATTGCCTGTTCCTCTCCTTCCTGTTTCTCATCTGTAATCACTGCCTCAGCCTTTGTCCTTTCTGTGTTTGTTGGTTTCTCCTGTTCTTGTTGGACTTTGAGCAGCACAATAAAGGCTTGTTTCATGTTAACTTTGCAGTCCTGTTTGTTATTTCTCCACTTAGAGAGTTATGATTATTGTTTCCATCGTTGCCCTGAGTCTCGAGCCAGTGAATGGCAAAGCATTAAAAGATGGAAACTATTTCATTTTTGATGTTTATGTTTTCCAGACTTCAGTCGTCGTCTGTAAAGGATATTTTGCCGAGGATGATTAAAAACAACAGCATGTATATACGTCCCTGAGGCCGTTCTGAGTAAAAATGACTGTAACTCACTGTTTCAGGGAATATTTTGCCCAATCCCTCAAAACCGCACTAATCCGCTAAAACCCAAATATGTGTGCTGTAATATACTTGCTTTTATAGCCTTACTGACCACTCAGTCACACAGTCGGTGACCCCGTGGCAACCTCTGGTATCCAGGGAAAAAGGTGTTGCCTGAGCAGCTGGGAGGTGGTTGTTGGAGGCTGCTGGTCTCTAGCAGATTACCTTAGTGACCACACTGCTGTGGGGCTGGCTGCCAACTCGAAATGCTGAATGCTGAGCCACCGCAGCTAACAACTGGATCTCACTCAACTCCCAGCTGCTTCCCGACTTCTCTCGGTGTTCCTGCGAGGACTGGGCTGCTTCCTGTGGCTGCCACAGCATCTGTCTCCTGCATGGCTTCTCCACGACAGCCGCCTATTAAAATTCGTTACCATCCATTATCTCAGCATCTCTGCTGTGCTGTTCCACATTAAACACCTTCAGCCCCCCAGCAGTATGTTTCTGCTCTGCTGTGGGCAGGATGCTCTTATTACCTTGACTAAGGCAGTATAAACTCAACATACTGCTTATTTAACATTTTGCATGAAGACACACACTTTCTAAAAAGGACGACTTCCAAAATTCCCAATTCTTCCTAATTCCTCCTGGAAGACAAACACACGCTTGTTATTTGTGACAGGTGGTTGCCAGATGAGCACCAGCGGGTGTAACTGAGGTCTTAGACTACAAGTCACATTTTAGCACTTTCTCATCATTAACCACAACTGATTAGGAATTAACTGGACACACATGCCTTTGCATTTGGGGGGAAGCCCGGCTACCTGGAGAGAAACCACACGGACCCACGGAGATCACGCAATCTCCCCAGACTTTGTTATACAGACCCAGCTGATGTGATTGCCTCAGAGAACATTATTAGATTTCATGCTGCTGATCAATAGCTCTGTTAAAGCCAGCTAATGGTTGCCAGTGTGATGTAACAAATCCATGACTGACCCTTGGAATGTGAGGCCAAGCATTACAAACATCCTGAACTCATATGTGCTAAAAATAAAACCGGACGCTTGTTTAATTAAACACGGACCGCATCCCTGTCGCCTCGTTCTTGTTGTCTCCATGTGGAGAAGCAGCAGCGCTGCGTTTCAACAAGCAACACTAGTTTTATTTGAACGTCACGTTTATAAATAGGAATTATTTTGCTGTATACGTGCTCAGTGCTGCGCATCTCCTGATGAACAGTATTCAGCACAGTGACAGAAGCTGAACACGAGGCTGTTTCCACAGCGTGTCCCTCTCTCTCCTCTGTTCCTGCACACCTGCGGTACTCTTTCATCTACTAAACATCAGCATCAATTTTTCACCGCCATAAATCACAGCCGTCCTCAGCGTGTGTGCGCGCGCGCGCGCGTGTGTCAGACACATCAAGGCGCGTTACGCAACGGACATCGTGTCAGCACGTTTCACACAGCACCAAAAACGAGCCTCTCCAAGCGGATCCTGCTTTGTGTCTCTGAGCATAAGTTACAGCAGCATGAATATAAATGAACGTTATGACTAAGCGTTATCTGGCTGTCGGGATACAGTAAACAGCAGATCTCAGAGCGCTGTTGGGTTATTTGGCAGAATAATTCCACCTTCCCAAAGTGGCTGAGAGGTGGAGGATCGCAAAGTTTTGTAAGTGAAAGGAGGAGAGAGGAGTTTTCATGTCGAAACGAAAGAAATAAAAAAATCATTTATGTTCTGCAGGTTGACTTGAGACTCATTGCTATGGTAACAGGCCACGTGCCTCGCCACCTCCCATCTCGGCTTTCTCCCTCTTTCTTTCCTCGCCTCCCACAGGAAGATGACACTGGCTCCTTCTGCGTGTCGCCGCCGCTGCCTGAGAATTCGCTCGTTTGGATGTTGAATAACCACAAGGTGACAGATCTCACATCACACCCTTTAAATAACTGCCTTCTATTTATCGCTTCCTGTCCATCTCCCGCGGTATTACTCTCCTTCTCACCTGCTTTCGGCGAAAACAAACAGAGAAGTTAGCGCAGCTCGATGCTTATTTCCCCACCTAATAAGCGGCCGTATCCAAATGATCTCGGTGCGGTTTGTTGCTTATTTGGCCTGTTTGTCTCTGAAGTCGAAACTTCCTGTGGGACTGTCTTTAATTTCAGCTGGATGAATTTAATAGGATGTGGTTCACAGAAACCACTCCAGCTAATGAGGGCTCAGGATCATCACTTGAAATTATAATCATTTTCATATTTTGGTGACCAGAGTAAACAGGCCGTTTATGGACTGAGTTTCTAATGAACTGTGGGACTTCCAGGAAGCCCCGCTGGCATTGTTGTGTTTTGCTTGTGTCTTCTTTAGAGGTGCAGCTCGGGGTATTCGACTACCATATCAATCATGTGATTAAACCTTCTGCTAAGCATGGCTCAGTGCGTCCTCGCCATGCTTTGGTTTCTATTGGTCACTTCTGCTGCTGTTCCGTCACATTATCGTCTCCCAATAACACTTCTGTTGTGTTTTTTTGTGCTTTCTATTCATGTTTTCTTAAACTGTGGTACATTCGCTCCCTCAGGACCGCCGTATACTGGAGCTGTTGTATGGAGCGCTTAATTTAAAGCGACATCCTTAGAATTAACAAATCAGCTTCCTAACGATGTCAGAACATCCTTTAAAATAGTCAAAAAAGAATGCAGCAGATGTCTTGACTTGAAAGGAGAAACATGCTTTTTGTTTGTCTGTGACAAATTAAATCAGCAATCAATACTATCAATAATGTTAATCTCCAAACGTGTAGGCAGAGCTAGCAGACAATTCTGACACATAATGAAGCTAATCTCATCTGTGACGTAAGTTTGCATGAGGGTTAAGCATGCTCCACCTGTATTCTGCACGGACACTCACAGGAGTCACTCTGCGTTTTTCCAAAAAGAAATATTTGTGGATATTTATAACATTTTATAGCATTTATAGCAGAAAACCCCCGAGAACAATATTGGTTTTTTTGTGTCTGAGCTTTAAAAAGCCCCAGTGCGGTTTACGTGGCCTAAACATGAACCATGTGACGTGAATGAGATCCCCTTTAGTGGAAAGTACGAGTTAGGCTTTGGACTAGAAAAGGATTGAGCCAACACTGACACGTGCATGTCTGTTTGTACTTCATTACTACATTTTTAACCTGTTCTGAGTTACCATTAAGATAACTTTTACCAGAACCCTGTGGTCTCAAGTCAAGTCAAGTGGCTTTATTGTCATTCCAGCCATGTGCAGTGGGACAGTACACAGTGAGACGAGACGACGGTCCTCCAGGACCACGGTGCTACATGTAACGATCAACACAGGACTGCATAAAGTACAAAGTGTGTAAAAATTGCAAAAAACAGTGCAACACCAGAGAGAACCGAACGATACGACACGAGACAGTGCAACAGAAGTGTTTTGATTGCTTAGGTCTGGCGTTAGGTCATCACCAAGAGTTCAGAGGGTTAAACATTCAAAAATGGCAAAATTTATTGTTTTGCCAGTTTTTCAGAAATGTCTTTATTTTAGTTTGTATGTGTTCTAAATACCATATTTGAAAAAAACAAAACGAATGAAAATGTGTTTTTTCATCAATAAATAAAGTAAAACTAGTTCGTTCCAGCAAACATGTCAGTTAAACTAATAAAATGCATCTAATATGAGGTGAAAGTACATGCAGTGAGCACCGTTCCCGAACAGTCAAAAATAGAGCAGTGGGTCTCTTGATCCACGACTTACTGCAGCTTAAGAAGCTCGAAGCAAGTCAAACAAAAACACTCAGCTAGAAAAACACTGACACCTGGTTCAGAATTTCTGCAAACAATAAACGTGATTTCATAAAACGGTTTGCTGAAATATGGCTGGGCTAGGATGCCCTTCTGCTTTGAGCCGAAAATCTGCCGCGAGCTGCTGTTGACTCAGGATATTCTGCAGCTGAAACAAAGGCAAACAGAGAGAGGAGCAGCTTTATAAATCCTGTGATACAAATCCAACCACAAGCAAGTCCAATTGATTCCAGATTGCATTTACCAAAGGATCCTTTCAAGTCCATCGACAGATTGATCGAGTGCTGGGAAGCAAAAAAAGCTGCAGGTAATAATGCACTCAGAGAAAGTCGCTGTAAATAGAAGCATCAGATAAATGCAATAAGACAGAAATGTTTCTAAAGACAAAAAAGGGCTCAGCACATATGCTCTCTCAGTATGACCGGCCTGCTTCATGCACTCGTTACAGTTCTCTCCTGAGTCTCAGTGGCAGCTGAAAAACCAGAAGAGACAGCTATAAGTGAGTAAGGGATTCTTCTGGCCCATCCGCTCAACAACAGGCTTATCAGCAAATCTCGAGGGGCCCTCGTGTTATTTAACAAGCGCTCAGCCTGACCAGCGAAGAAGTGACGAAGGAGGGAAGAAGCAAGGATCTGAGGGTGAGAAGAGGGTGGAACGCTTGTTCTTGAAGTCAGCGGTGGCACGCAGACGGGCAGCTTAGAGCTCCCGTCAAGCTTGCTCCAAGACACAATGAAACTTTAATGAAGTTATGCTGCTGCAGCACAGCGATGTGCAGGCTCAGGCACCTTGGAGATAAGGATTGGCTGGAGCATGCCCTGAGGTGCGTGTTTCAACTGTCACTCAGGTAAACGTGGAGAAACAGCAAAGCAGTGATCCCTGGTCATATGGGTTAAAAGTGATTCCTATCAGTCGTCCACTTTCTGTGGAGGTCAAAGATGAGCGAGTGTGTCAGATTTGTCCCCCGACCAGATTTAACCGATGAGCTTGTCGAGTGCTGGTTAAATTATTTAGTGATGGAGGGGGAGGAGGGGCAGTGTGCTGTTAACCTCTGAAAAGCTCCTTGAGTGGTGAGCAGGAACCTTTTAAACAGAGTCACAGAGGATGAGTGAGAGGGCTTAGGAGTCGCAGAGAAAAGGAGAGAGAGAGTTATTCGTTTGCATCAACCAAGAGGGGAAATGTGCCATCCAAACGTCGGGAGATGTTTGCACATGAAACGAGCTCAAACATGTCTTCGTTTCTCTTCTGTGAGGTAATATCAACATATTAAAGTGCTGACTTGCAGCATTTGGAGAAACTGCTGAGGTTGTGGCTCAGGGAGGAAAGCAGGTTGGAAGGTTGGGGGTTTGATCCCGGGCTGCTCCAGTCTCAATGCCAAAGCATCCTTGGGCAACAACTTTGAGTTGCTCCTGATGCATTCGTCAGAGCGAGCATGTTCGATAGAAACAGAGTACGAACATATATGTGTTATATAAAGCACAACGAGTGCTCAAGTGGCAAAGTGCTACATAAGAACCAGCCCATTATGTCCAGTAGACAAAACCCCCCTTGTCTCACCTGTAGCTACAGGTTGTGGACGTTATCACTGCAGGCTGTCATTATAGGAAAGGATCCATCTGTTTTCTTTATACTTTTCCAATGCATATCCCAGCTCTCAGTGTAAGAGGCAGGGTACACTGGACGGGTTGCCAATCTGTTGTAGGGATACCACAAAGAGACACACAATCATGTGCACCTACAGCCAATTGATACAGTGTCTTGCAAAAGTATTCGGCCCCCTTGAACTTTCCCACATTTTGTCACATTACAGCCACAAACATGAATCAATGTTATTGGAATTGCACGTGAAAGACCAACACAAAGTGGTGCACACGTGAGAAGTGGAACGAAAATCATTCATGATTCAAACATTTGTTACAAATAACTGCAAAGTGGGGTGTGCGTAATTATTCAGCCCCCTTTGGTCTGAGTGCAGTCAGTTGCACATAGACGTTGCCTGATGAGTGCTAATGACTAAATAGAGCACCTGTGTGTAATCTAATGTCAGTACAGATACAGCTGCTCTGTGACGGCCTCAGAGGTTGTCTAAGAGAATATTGGGAGCAACGACACCATGAAGTCCAAAGAACACAGCAGGCAGGTCAGGGATAAAGTTATTGAGAAATTTAAAGCAGGCTTAGGCTACAAAAAGATTTCCCAAGCCTCGAACATCCCACGGAGCACTGTTCAAGCCATCATTCAGAAATGGAAGGAGTATGGCACAACTGTAAACCTACCAAGACAAGGCCGTCCACCTAAACTCACAGGCCGAACAAGGAGAGCGCTGATCAGAAATGCAGCCAAGAGGCCCATGGTGGCTCTGGACGAGCTGCAGAGATCTACAGCTCAGGTGGGGGAATCTGTCCATGGGACAACTATTAGTCGTGCACTGCACAGAGTTGGCCTTTATGGAAGAGTGGCAAGAAGAAAGCCATTGTTAACAGAAACCATAAGAAGTCCCGTTTGCAGTTTGCCACAAGCCATGTGGGGACACAGCAAACATGTGGAAGAAGCTGCTCTGGTCAGATGAGACCAAAATGCAAAACGCTATGTGTGGCGGAAAACTAACACTGCACATCACTCTGAACACACCATCCCCACTGTCAGATATGGTGGTGGCAGCATCATGCTCTGGGGGGGCTTCTCTTCAGCAGGGACAGGGAAGCTGGTCAGAGTTGATGGGAAGATGGATGGAGCCAAATACAGGGCAGTCTTGGAGGAAAACCTCTTGCAGTCTGCAAAAGACTTGAGACTGGGGCGGAGGTTCAGCTTCCAGCAGGACAACGACCCTAAACATAAAGCCAGGGCAACACTGGGATGGTTTAAAACCAAACATATCCATGTGTTAGAACGGCCCAGTCAAAGTCCAGATCTAAATCCAATCGAGAATCTGTGGCAAGATCTGAAAACTGCTGTTCACAAACGCTGTCCATCTAATCTGACTGAGCTGGAGCTGTTTTGCAAAGAAGAATGAGCAAAGATTTCAGTCTGTAGATGTGCAAAGCTGGTAGAGACAGACCCTAAAAGACTGGCAGCTGGAACTGCAGCAAAAGGTGGTTCTACAAAGTATCGACTCAGGGGGCTGAATAATTACGCACACCCCACTTTGCAGTTATTTATTTGTAAAAATGTTTGAATCATGTCTGATTTTCGTTCCACTTCTCACGTGTGCACCACTTTGTGTTGGTCTTTCACCTGGAATTCCAATAAAATTGATTCATGTTTGTGGCTGTAATGTGACAAAATGTGGGAAAGTTCAAGGGGGCCCAATACTTTGCCACTGTAATGACTAATTAACCTGAGACGTAGGTCTTTGGATTATAGCTGGTTTGGGGATTGAAACCCAGGAGAGTGACAGTGCTAACCCTCCTAAAAAAATGTTGAAAATATTCTGTAATGGTTTGAATAAATATATTGCTTCACTACCTTTCATATCCCTGTCAGTTTTTGTTTAGATTATTTTGCATGTTTCTATGATATGAAAGGTTAGAGCACAGATTTTACACAGAGAACCTGCATATTAACCTAAATTGCTAAAAAGAGCAAAGAGCCTGATAAACAGGTCCTGATCAAGTACTTTAAATTTAAACCTCATCACTTGTTAATCAAACAGGTGGAAAATTGGAAAACTTCCAGGCAATGAGATCTTTTGAAACGTTTAGGAGACATACTGACTGCTGTGATGTCTTCTTCCATCATATTGCTGCCATTTAATGAAATCATTATGAAAGGAACTAGAACATAGAAGTGTTTCCCCTTTGGCCCAAGGCACCACTGGGACGAGTGCAGTGTCTACAGGGCTTTGTCAGCCTTTTCCCTCTCACCCTTGCTTCACTCTTGTTCTGCCCAGATAGCCGTCTTGTACTCAGAGGTCAGCCCTTGATCTTTTTGTCAGGGTCGATTAACCATTGATCTGTCCTTCTGCTGCTTCCTCTCTCCTCCTCACTCTCTCCCATCATCCTCTTTGGACCTGAAAAGACTTGTCAGTCAGCTCAGAGCTAAACAAACACAATCACCTGGAATCTTTAGGGTTTGATCTTCGGCCAGAAGTCGAGGCGAAAGAGTCAGAGGTAACTTGTTTCCTGGCTCCTTTCTCTCAAACTCTTCTCACATAGCAATGTTTTTGGTTCTATTGATTTGGAAGCTTAAGCATCCTTAGCATTAAGAAAACAGTTTATTTGGTCTTTTTGTGGCTCCAGACCCATCTCAGCTCATCAGGTTCAGTTTTAAATGGACTGAAATCATCTCTGACAGGATGAAACTATGTGGTGTCCCTGGGTGAGTTGGTGTCATCTAAAATTGAGGTCACCTGTGATGTGCCTTTAAATCTGTAGATATGATGCCAGTGGAAAATATGAACGCGCATAAAATCAGTTTATATGTATATTTAATTGATAATACATGCCTATGGCTTTCACATACAGTAAGCCTGAATAATGCATTGCTGTATCCACTACATTAAAAGACAAAATAAATCAGACTTTTTGACTGTTATTTGAATTCAAGTTCAGAAACACTGAGAACGTTTCACCAAATCAGAAATGTCGCCTGTGTGCACATGTCCACACAGAAATGCACTTTAAGCCACTAAAAACAAAACTCTGAGAAGTGTGACTCTTTCACCCGTTTTGTAGTCAGACTGTGCACCATGTGGTTGTTTGCAGGCTTCTGATTGGCTGACATCTCTGTATGCTTATGGTTATAATGTGGATGGAGACATTTTTAGAAATGAAAGCTGAAGTTTTGTTTACACTGGACAAATCCTAAGACTTGACACTGCACATATACAGAGCAAAGATCCAGCTTGACTGCAGTGACTACTTTAGTCTTTGGAGCAAATACTGTCCTGATAACCACGACAGGAACAGCCTTTACTTTCTAGAATATGAGGTAACATGAAGTATAGCAGTACATAAAGAGGTAAGAGTCCCCTTGTAACGGTCACAGCGTGGCTGAGGCTGACTGTGTGGAAACACGCAAAACAAAACTTTGATTTAAAAAAGGATGAGCTGTTTATTTAAACAGGAGAAAACTAAAAGGGTACAGGCAAAACGAAACAAAAACTTCGACTAGGTGAAGATTGAAACATGAAGAAACCCTGAACGTGTAGCCCTGACATGGATACATGTCAAACCTAGAAACATGACGTGAACGAAGCAGACGACCGGACGAGGAATGAATGAAAACAGACTAAATACACACAGGAGGTGATCGGGGGGAAACAGCTGATTAGAATGAACATGGAACAGCAGACCTCTTCAAAATAAAACAGGAAGCATAATGAGACGCGAACATGACAACACGTGAAGGGTGAGGGAGACAAACACAGGGGTGAAGATACAAGGAGCATCTAAGAAACAATGAACTAGAACAGCAACCTAGAAATGAACTCAGGTAACCCAAAGAACTTGAACATAAACATCAAAATATATAAAAATGCTGAAAGGCGTCGAGTCAAACGACCCAGGATGGTGACAGTAACACTGTAACCATCTTTGTATTTTTCCAGGAAAAGGAATAATGCTTTTCTTTGGAGTTATATTCACACTCAACCATTTAAATCCATGTGATCCGAGGTCGGGAACATGGCAGCCCTGTGGCAGCCGTGTGGCTGGACAGAATACATTTCAATACATTTTGTTTAAGCTTGATTAGAACAAAACAGCAGAAAGACGGAGCCCAGATGAGTAAATCATACTCAAAACACAACAATGTTTTAAAAGGCGGTGGAGCGGTTGCCATGGATCCCACAGCCCATCTGGGCAACGCAGCCATTCGTCTTGGCTGACAGTTAATTTATTCCTGAGGCTGTTAAGGATGCACAGTGCAGGCAGAAACCATTTACAAATGTGCAGTTTGACTGTATTTATGATCTGTGTGGGCTTTTGTTCTTATCTGTGCTTTGTGAGGAACCACATGCTCAGTGGTTATAGTAGAGGATCAATGGGGCTAAATGTACATTCGTGGATCAGTGTCAGTGCAACACTGTTGCTCACATGATGGACTTCCTCTTATTTAGTAACTGGGCGGCGTAGCAGCTGCAGTGCAGCACTCAGTGCAGAATGATGATGTTTGGAAAATCAGGGATTTTGAAGCATTGACATGTTTGTATTTTACACTTACTCACAGCCGACTGTATATCACATTTTAACACAGCAGCTGTTTTCCAATGAAACAACCAGTGGAAGCTGGTTTGTGACTGTGAACACGTCTCCACAACTCAGTCCTATGGAAAATCTGTTGCGGAAGCTGAAGCTTAATGGGAAACCAAGAAACCACAGAGAGTTTCTGCAAAGAGGCGTGGCCAAAATCCCTCCTGAGATGTGTGCAAAGCTGGTGACCAACAGTTGTGCTTACAAAGGGTTTTGCCACCATTGGGGAAAATGGAAGTGAGCGACCTTACAAATTCCTCTGTGCCATGTGTCTGTGTACCGTCTGAGTTCCTACAATCCGACCTTTTCATAGAGCCACACAAATGGGCATCAGTGCGAGGCCATAAATCCTGTGTTACTGCTGGCTTTTCTAAACTGGCTGTTTTTTAAACAACTAAATACACTTTCCAATATCCCATTTGTAGCTTTTTCCCTCTATGACGCATGATGAATGTCGTGGCTTAGCGCCAGGGAAGTGGCATTTTAGTCTGTCAAACATTCTCTCCAATCTGCGTCAGCTTGATGTTTTGATGAGTCACAGTGAACTGGACAAACCTGAGTGGGAGGAGAAGGGCAGTGATTTAGCCCGTGTAAATAATGATCGTGAAGTGTGATGTTTGTTCTTCGGGCGTCTTCTGATCACTTTTCTCTCGAGAGGAAAAAAGTAAGATTGAGAATCCACTCCACCTCCTGAACTGCAATCCGTCAGTAACGCTCCACCGAGTCTGGGTTTTATTGTTTCCTCTCTCAGCTGCATTACTTCTGCATGTGTGTAAAGCTAATTGCCAGGCTCCCCTCCTCTGAGCCATTCATAACTCTTGTTTACATTACTTTATTCAATTATAGAAGATGTAGCAATTATTCAGTTTTCACCTCGCAGCATCGCTTGGAGGAAAAAATTAAAACTTAATACTGAATCAACATTTTTATGGCTGCAGGCAACATGTGTGTGAGCAATGCCATAATGGTTAATAATAGAAAACTCTCTTTTAAATCAGTGACATTTACCTGTGTCTGTTTTGCGAGCGTGCAACTCCTTTAACCCTCGCGCGACCGAGCCGATTGCAGAGGTCACTTGATGGGAGACGGCGTGTAACTGTGGCCTGATTAAGTGCAGACAGATTGCCAGCACATTGCAATTAATCAGTCATGCAAAGCAGTCTGTGCTGATGAGTGCAACTGGTTGCATGAGAGGACTCGACACTACGCCGTCTCCACTACAGTCGTAACTTTCATCCTTGCAAGCAGAGAAAGTGTGCGGCGTGAGTTACATACACTTACATGTATTTGGCTGAACACACTGCCTGTGGAAATATCCAATCTGCAATGAACTGCAAATTTTCCACAACTTTTTGATTTGTTAACAAATGAAAGTGAACATGCCTTACAGTCAGATATTCAGAGATGTTGTACCTCAGCGCCATAATTTAATGATCGCGTATAAGCGTTGCAGCAAACCTCATTTGAGCGTACTGAAAGACAGATAAATTAGAAAATCATTTATTTTCCTTAACTGTATTTTTTCAGCAGTAAACTCACACGGGGATACAAACGAAACAACTTCCAGGCAGCCATATGGTGTGACTGTATAGATTTCTTTACACAGACAGGATGGCCCTAAAAGCAAATTATGAGTCAGCCAGTGTTCACACTGCAAGTGAAGATTTATGACAGCCGAGTAGGCAAACTTCTTCCTGCCTTCTGTTTTCCTCTCAAAGCATAAAATCCCTCTGGTATGTGTTCACAGCTTCTGGCAGCAGGTGCATTTGCCCCGGCCAACATTTCCTCAGATCTTTCAGTCAGTCATTGGGAGATGTGGGTGGCAGTTTGCTAGCCTACTGGTCCTAACATTGTTCTGCTATTACAGTGCAAAACATGCAGGAGGTGCACTCTGCCTTGCTGCATGGAAACATTTTCTGCATGTCCAAATCAAACTATCAGCATGTCTGTGCATTTCAAAGACTTTTTAAGACTTGTCTCCTGAAACATTCATAGCAAGCAAATAATGTTCCAGGAAGTGTTACTGATCTGGGTGAAGTGTAAGCACAGATTGCAAACAGCTCTAACTGTGTGTCACTCGTGCAAATCAAGGCTCAGAAACCTCTAAAAAGTGCACTAATGCTAGCAAAGTAACAAAGGAGACATTCATGTAAAAATCAGTTAATCATTCAGGCCGTGCAGTAACGCGCCCTGTGCCGTTCCCATTGATGGCTAATGCATGCACGACAAACTTCATCGAGAACAGACTCGTCTGCAGTGCTCCTACATTTCCTTTCAGACACACGCTCACATCCTCACCTAATGAGCTTTTAAAGATCAATAAATGAGCGCTATGCTAGCAGAAGTTCAATTTAAAAACAGCTATTGTTTGGAAAACGTAACATTGCAATCTAAGCTACATTTCAACAAAGGCTGACGCTCAGAGACTGAAGTTGGTGAAACATTTTACAATTCTAAGTATTCCCCTCACGGCCTTTTATTGGCATCCTGTCATATTTATTAATGAGTTCTGCTTAATGCTCCTCATAAACACCACGACATATGAAACCTAATCAGTTGTGCTGATGAGGCCTTTAACTGCACCAATTAGTACATCAGTTGTCAAGTGCTTCTATGCTAGTGTCCTGGTTGCTTTGGATAATCCACAGCTGAGAACGAGAAAAACGATTTAATGTTCTATGATGAGCTCGTGTCAGCATCATCGTGTTGCATCTGCACCAAACTGTAAACAAGACGTAACGAATGGTGGCACCATCTGACCTCAGACACAGATATTTGCTTTGTTTCCCCCAATTTGAATAATTAGTATGTTTCTGTTCTGGGACCTCCCGAGCCTGTCGAGCAGAACAACAACAAGACAGAGCAGGCATCAGTTAGGACAAATACACTGAGAAAGCCCTCTTCATCATGAGGAGGAGGAACCAGGGGTTACAAAGTGTCTTGCAGATGTGCAGCAATGGTACACTTTATGAGATTTGTCAGGTGGATGCATACAAAACCATGAGCGAGTGTGACTTAATGACCCGTCAGAGCTATCGTTCTTGATTTGAACCATTACTAACGTGCTTTGCATGGTTGCCATTAATGCCATTAAAAAAGTTTGTTTTTTGCACATTTGAAACACTTAAATATCTCAGATCAGTGAACAAATTGTAATATTAGAAAAAAAATAACCCAACTAAATGCAGAATGGAGTTTTTAAATGATGATATCATTTATTAAGGGAACGTTATCCAAACCTGGTGCGCGCTGGAAAAGTAACTGCCCCCTTATTAATGAATTAATTGTGATTAACCACATTTTTCTTTTTTAGAAGAAAAAGTTCACCAACCACATCCTACCAGACCTGCTGAATCGAGAGGCCACTTAAACCTGTCTGACAAAGTGAAGTGGGCTAAAATATCTTGCAAAGCAAAACATGATGATATATCATGCCTAAAAAACAGCTGAGAAACAAAGTTGTTGACATCTATCAATCTGGATCGGGTGACAAAGCCATTTGTAAGGTTTTGGGACCCACAGTGGGAGCCATTATCCACAAATGGAGAACACTTGAAAGATTGGCGACACTTCCCAGGAGTGACTGACCTACTAAAATTAGTCCAAGAGCACGTCAGCCAATCATCTATGCAGTCGCAAAAGAGCCTAGAACCGGAGGAATCGGAGGAACCGGAGGAATCGGAGGAACCGGAGGCTTCACACGTCTCAGTTGAGGTCAGAGTTCATGATTCAACAATAACAAAAAGATGCAAAAGTTCCATGGAGAAAACCACTGCTGACCAAAAAGAACACAAATGTTCACCAAAAAACCATTTTGATGACAAATGAAGACAAATGTAACTGAGCTCTGAACTTTCTGAGACGATGTACAGTAAGGCAAGAACACGACCACGTCTTCCTCACAGTATATCCACCACTACCATCACAAGTCAAACAGTCTAAAAGGTCTGTCTGCATCACGTTTGTCACGACCACACTAGGTAATAGTGCTGAGTTTACTAGTGCAGCCTATTTTCATGGCTCTTCTCAAGGGTACTGAACAGGCTTAGCATAATACCTTTACATGGATTCAACAGTCATTTATTTCTGAGCCACTTCGCTGAATATTACCGTATAAAAGTCAGCCGGGGCCTTTTCTTCTTGAGGAAAATCACGTTAGAGTCCAATAACAATTGAGAACGAAAAAGATTTGTGGCCTATTTTCACGATAAATTTTAGATTTGGCTCCCTGACAGGAAACACACACACACGCCAATGGGACAACGCACAGGCAGCAATAAATGGACAGTAGATGGAAACAATGTATCTCAATTAAGGCACGTTTGGTGAAATAAAAAAGGAGTTTTAAAGCCAGTGGCACTCATAATTGAATAAATTGGGTTCTAGAAGTGTTTCTCATTACATTTAATTTATCAAAGTGCTCACCTTAGACTAAGAGCATCAATGCAAACAGCAGTTTTTGCATAATAAATATTGGTGAAGGATTAGATAACGGATATCCTCCAGTAGCTGAACGACTCTGCAGAACTTCACAAAGAGGCAACACACACACACACACACACACACACACACACAAAGTGGAGAGACTCCTTCTTGTCTGATAAGGCAGGAAAGCTGCATGCGAGGCACTGGATTGCTGAACTAAGCAGACACGACTCTGAAGTGAAGACTGTCTCAGGCTCAGGCAGCCAGTGCAGCTGCAGAGAGCAGAGAAGCAGAGCCTGACACTGTGCAGTGAAAGAACAGCAACAAATGCTGCAGCCCCTCCAGTTCTCTGCGATGCATTCATTGTTTCAAAAGAAGTTGTGAGCACGCCGTCACTTAAAGTGCCATCGGATCAAAGTATCATGCTGCTGCCTATAAGCTGCAGTTAAAGCTAAAGCTAAACCAGCCTGTAGCCCCAGCATGCACCTACACCCCGCCGGTGCCTGTTCATGTGCTCCATGTAAATTCATCATATTTCTTTTTAAAAACCTCTCCAGCCTGTGCTGTTTTGCATAAGACGTGTTATGTTCTTGATGAATATTAATGATCTTGTGGAGATCTCAGTACGATTGTTGCTGTTATGAAAG
The DNA here is from genome assembly GCF_051167445.1 of Perissodus microlepis. Lineage (NCBI taxonomy): Eukaryota > Metazoa > Chordata > Actinopteri > Cichliformes > Cichlidae > Perissodus > Perissodus microlepis. Next base: position 1,169,818 of record NC_140475.1, on the reverse strand, counting down.
GTAATTTCCATTTCCCTGGCTAAAAACACTGCTGACCCCCCCCCCAAACTTCCCATCCCCCTGTTACAGCTGAGCAAGTAATAAGAATCAAAGCACCGTGGCAATTACATACAAGGGCATCTCGAGACAACAGAGGGGCAATGCATAAACAGCAAATGTTGTGCCGAGAGAACGCCACCTCCCAGACGGTACAATGGATCAAAAACGCTTCTTGTTATATTGTGCTTTGGAGCTAAATGATCAGATTTTAAATTGCACTATTGTATTGATCTGAAAAAAAAAACCCCACCTTGATGAAACGCCTGTTAGCCAGAACTGCAGAAGAATTTATCTGTCTTTCTGAAGGAACAGGGCTCGGACACGGAGCAAGTCCATCGTTTTGACAGCTGTAATGTATCATAATAATATGTTAGGGAAGAACAGGCCACACAGCCTGCTTCGGTGCGACGGGGCACCTCTGCAAATCTTTCAGGTTTTTTCAAGATACATTTTCTCGGCCATTGATTAAGAGAAATCTACAAGTTTTGGCTCAGTAACTCAGTCTAACTGTAAGAGTCAGATGCTTCCATATATGTTTGACCACTGTTTAATTCCTTTGTACCCTTTGGCCTTCTTTCTAAGTGGCCCTCTGTCACAAGAAGAGCAAGAACAAATTCATGACGTCTGTATATAAAAATAAGATTTAACAAACCAGCACCATCTAAAATGAAGCTGCTGTGGCAGGAGTTAGCCAAGAGCACAACTCCCAAATAAAGTTTAGAGTTCATGACACGATGACCTGTCACAAAGCTCTCAAACTGAACATTCTTGAGCATGAGAATAACTTTATTCACGTCTCAATCTGACAGAGCAGCTCCGGGATGATTTGATGTGTCTGTGATATCACAGATGTGCAGCTAGGTGCAAAGTGGCTGGTGAGTGTATATAAGCTGGTAAACACTGCAGAATGAGCCTTTCTGGAGAAAGAAGTTTAGTCTTTAGTTATTACTTTGTGTTCTGGTTTCTGGTGGTTTCGTTATTCATACTAGCTCTATCGTCTATGTAACACAACTTCCTGCTTTATGCTGATAGCCATTTGTCTCGTGTTAGATTGACTTCCCCATGTCCTGTTACCAGATTTAGTTCAGCTGTGTCTAGTTTCCCAGACGTGTCCACTCATCTTCCTGCATATATCCAACCAGATAAGTTCCTGAAATCAGAGGAGTTCCCCCACCGCCCTTCACAGACCTGAAGGTCCTGTCAGTCTTTTGTCCACAGTGTACTGATTTAGCCCATGGTTGCATATTGTCGGGCCATCGGTTTCCTCTCCATAGTTTAAAAAGTATGATGCATTGCACTCTGTCTCTATGACTGCCCGTCTTTACCCAAAACCTTTACAACTGTTATTACCACGTGACGTGTGGGCTTATTCAGATGATGCAAATGCACACATTGTCACGGTCGGCGTGGCAGACCGTGGGGGTGAGACGACCCAAATGCAGGACTCTGCAAACAGTGCGTTTATTTACAGTGAATGGAAAAAACAACAATAAATCCCCGTGCTCTCCCCTGACTCTCGTGTCGTGTCTTGTGCTCTCTGCTCCCGTGTGTCTGCACTCCCCATGCTCGCTGCTCTCTGGCTTTCCACGCACTTCCTGCAGGAAACAATAAAAGCAGCAGTCAGGACACTCAACTGTTGCAGGCATGCACTCGCTGACTTAACCTAAACTGGAAGACTAACGTGGAGTCTCACACAATGACCCCACGTCAGTGGGAGCTCCAAGACTCTCCTAAATAGCTCCCCCGACGAGCCCTGATCAGCAGCAGGTGTGGCAGGGGCTTTGGGTGTGGCCAATCCCCTAGCAGGGCCACACCCACCAGGCCTGAAGGCGCCTGTAAACAAGTGTTCGCAGACACACCTGCATGCTGTTAACGAGTCAGCCGGCCCTAACTAATCGGACTAATTTGAAGACTGAGATCAGATTAAAACATAGACACAATCAATAAGATTAGAAGCTTCATATTAGAGCAAGATAACAAGTCATATAATGACTTATGCTGTGTGGAGACCTACAGTATGTTTGATATTAATGTCAAGTTATTTTTCAGTTTAGATTTTAAAAAATCTGAAATCCAATTTCACAATAAGAGCAGAGATTTCTTCACGTTAACACAAAGTGCATCACCTGCTCCACAAAACAGGAAAAAAAAACACCGTCACTAATTATGAACGTTTGTGCTTGGAATAACAAATGTTTTAATGACATCAAGATACCGTAGAGTGAATCGTGATTGTGGAACAACAGCCAAAAAAAAAACATGAATATCTTATTTATTTGTATGGTTTTTACACCGTTTTTGGCGTTTTGTTTAATTCTCCGACTCGTTAAGTCACAGTTTGAGAGAGAAAGTAAGAGATGGAAACATTTATTGTTGCTGTTTGTATCATTTTTGGGCTCTGTAGTAATGAGGTGTGGTGTCTCGCCTTCATCCTCAGAGCCTTTTGACAAATCAGACATTTTAGTACTGTGGAGGGATACAAAGAGAAGGCAGACTGGCAGGAAAGTTGGAGGTGGACATCTGCACATCTGCTCCTGGCTGTTTCCACACAGTTATGAAGACATGATGCTTTCTTATTCTGAGCTGCTGACAACCTCACAGTTTCTCTGCTAATCACAGTAACGAATGTCCTCTTAGGTATTATTTTTGCATCATCTCCTCTTTCTATGTGAATTTGACTAACACGCAAAACGTGTATTACAATAATTCATAAGCAGTAGGGCCACATTTCTAAGCTAAATACTGTAACAGCAAAGGATGTACATATCACCAAGTCCTGTTTCTTGAGTGAGTATCATTCTATGGATTTTTCTTTTAAATGTTAATCCCAGTATTTCTCCTTGGGTGCTGCAGCTATGGGTCTACAAACAAACTGCAAACCACCAATGACAGCTGCTCACCGCTGACTCATCTGTTTAAGGAACTTAAATCAACAATAGAAGTGTCGCCCACTGTCGAGCTCTTCAGTGGTGCCGGCTTCCTGGATGTCTGCCTCCATAGACCTTTTAGAATAAACAGTATCACTAAAAGGGTCAAATCAATGGGAGCTATTTCAAATGTGTCTGCAGGGTGGCCTTCACACTGAGGCTGGGTGTAATTCCTGGGTATTTCTAGCAGGAAAGCTAAAGGAAAGATTTAAAGGCTTAAAATAGTTTGGATGCTTGTGGCTCATACTGTAGTCTCAAGGCTGTCGAAGATGTTGTTAGAAATGCTTTTTAATCTCTGTGACAAGAATGTCCATAAACAGCTTTTTGAACCATACTCTGACAGTGGCTCACCAAAGCAAAGTTTTAAAGCCCGCTTCAATCATTGTGCGATTTTGGACCAGTTTAGGCCGTAAACTGGCACATTTTAGGCCAACTATGGACTCTGTGTGGTTCCTTGAGATCCAGATGAGGTTAAGTTTCATAACCAACCACTCAGTGCCAGGGCAAAATGTGTACTCTCAGCCTTATTGGAGTGGTTGCTGGAGTTTGCTGGTAGTCACTATGAAATCAACTATTAAACCTCAACTGAAGGCCTAGAAACAGGTCAGTGAGAACCCTGCATAACAAATCCGTGTTTCCAAACCAGTTAGCAAGTGGTTAGCAAAAACCTTGTTGTGATTGCTTTGTTTGCTAGCAGCAATGCAACAAAAACCAGGAACATAGAATATTCACTTTGAAATTAAAAGTTGAACCTTCTGAATCAGTTCGGTGTCGGTCGTAAGGCACAGCTTTGATGTTCTGTGTTTGTAATTGTTATTGCTTTTTTCCAAGTTTCACTACTGCTAGGTTGTTTGTTAGCAAGGAGTGCTTGCATGCTAATCAGCGTCGTCCAGGATGTAGTCTTTGCTTGATTTCTTTACGTAACGTTGTCAAAACGATGCACCAGCAGACCAGTTTTATGTTTGGATCACGACTGTAAATGCTTATTCACATTTTATACAAATATAAGCCACCATTTAAAAAGATGTACCTTTAATTTTGAATTTTACCTTTACTTCATGCACTCTTGGCTCTCTATGACATCATAAAAATCCCCAGTTTGAATGAGCCCATTTTTGCTCATTTGTCCTATAGCTAAACTAAGGCTTTAAGGTAGGTAGTCACAACAGTGAGGCAGCTGATGCCATATGTAATATGGTTAGCTCTAATTTTGTCAAACCTGCAGCAAACCAGAGGAAATGGTCTGAACAGGACACCATGTATGAGCCTAAACATATAAAGCTTTTGAAGAAATGCTGCACTGATATTACGTCCACTCACTCGTTTAAATGCCAGTCTGGGTTAAGCAATCAGCACATTTTCCTCTCGTGGTTTTTACGTATACAAAAAGCACTTTTCCCAAACACTAAATCAGTGTGGCTGCCAACTCTCCCCAGAAACTCATCCTGCCCTGATTGGCCAGCGTTGTTTTCCCTCAAGTGCAGGATGAGGGAAATTAAACTATAAAACATCTGCAGTCCCCGTGTTTTCATATGATATTTGCAGCAAGCAGACATGGATAAAATAGATTGGATTTCATTAGCACTTTAATACAAATACAGGTATATTCACATCGCTGTGCATGCTGGGAACGCCAGGCACCTCACTCTGACTCTGACACCACATTTCCAGATCTGATCAGACACCAGTCCAATCTGACGAGGAAATTGAAGGAGGGCTCTCGTGAGAGTTGGTCCACCTGGGAAACTGCTGCTGCAGAGATCTGTAATTACAGTCAGCGAAAGTGAAAAGAGAAAGAGGACAGAGACATACACAGACATCGTGATGGGAAGGCAGCCCGTAAGCAAGCTTTTAACGTGAAACAGTTTCTTGGTCCTTCAATGCAGAATGAAAGTTTTTGTTATCTGAGTAGATCAATTTTTAATGTTGCAGCCAGATATATCACCTCATTGTGAGAGGACAAGAGAAGGTGTGATGAGCCAGCAACCATCAGTTTTGTTGAGTAATATGAGCTACTTATTGCTCAAAGATATATACATCTGCAGACATCATTTCAGCTCTGGAGACTTTGATAGGACTGGATGTGCAGTACAACTCGTACAAATGAAGGAGCGGAAAAGTCTTTTATACAATCCAACGCCCAAACACATTGGGAGGCTGTTGGGATGCAGCATTTTAAGGAATATATTGGCACATTTTTAACTTGATGCTTGCAGCATATTTCAGTTGGAACAGGCCCATGTTTAGCACTATGTGGCATTCCTGCTCCTTTTGACAATGGGCAGAAATATCTGGGAACTGAGGAGCCCAGCTGCTGGACTTTTGGGAGAGGGATACTGTCCCGTTCTCGTCTGATACAGGATTCGTGGGTCTTCTTTCTTGGTGAAAGCTCTGGACTGCAGGCAGTATGTGGTTTAGTGCTGTCTGAGAGAATCATGTCTGTTTCTAATGTGCTGTTGATTTCGTCCCCCGTGAACAGAGATTTCTTCAGATTCTCAGAATCCTCTGATGATACTATGAACTGTAGGTGATGACTTATTTACAGTCTTTACAATTTCACACTTACTATCATTATTCAGATGTTTTTCCCACAGTTTGTGGATGCAGTTTTTTTTTAAGTTAGACTAGGATATGTCCTTCAATGCACATATTAAACAAATACCGTATTTTTCTGGACTATAAGGCGCACTTAAAATCCTTTCATTTTCTCAAAAATCAACAGTGCGCCCTATAATCCAGAAAATATGGTATATAAGACTGCTTAATATCTCTAAAATTAGAAATATCCTGTCTCACAGTGACGCTGAAAAACTAGTTCATGCATTTATTACTTCTAGGTTTCTATAGTATCACCCTATTAGAGCACTTCGCTCTCGCTCTGCAGGCCTACTTGTTGTTCCTAGAGTATTTAAAAGTAGAATGGGAGGCAGAGCCTTCAGTTTTCAGGCCCCTCTTCTGTGGAACCAGCTTCCAGTTTGGATTCAGGAGACAGAAACTATCTCTACTTTCAAGATCAGGCTTCAAACTTTCCTTTTTGCTAAAGCATATAGTTAGGGCTGGACCAGGTGACCCTGAATCCTCCCTTAGTTATGCTGCAATAGACGTAGGCTGTGTCCCAATTCAGGGTCTGCACGCTTGAAGTACGCATTTTAAGTGCGGTTACGTCACCGCCACGCGACGACGGCTGTCCCAATTCGAAGTGTACTCCAAATGCGCCGTCGATTTCCCCAAATATCAAGCGTGGTCCGGTGCACGCTTCGTGGTCCCATATATCCCACAACTCATAGCGCGGCGGTGGGTGTGGAGAATTTTGCCGCAAAATACAGCAGAAGGGAGCGGCCGAAGAGGGTTTTTTTTTTTCCAAACTTTATTGAAATTATAAAGCGAACAGTCATTCCAGTTCAGTTTGCACAGTAGACATACAAGGCAAATAAGAGTAACAATATACAGTACAATGAAATAAGAAGGATGAATAAATAAAGGGAAAAAAAAGAAAAAAAGGGGGAATGTGACAGACTTCATAACAACTTTGTACTTGAAAGTTGTGACAGCTCATTCGTTAAACATTTCTGAATGAATTTCAATCAATGATAAACCTTCTTTATTGGAAGTTAATTTAAGAGAGTTTAAGTAATATTCAATTTCAATCAAAAACAAATTAAATGATGGGGTTGAGTTTTGAAATTTACATTTATGTATATGGAATTTCCCTAATAAGATGGAGCGGCCGAAGAGTGAACTGTCAAAAGTACTGAATATGACGTCACTTATTTATGTGCGAATGTTTAATAATTAAAGTCAGTCATATATCAACAAACACAACAAGCTGAAAGTCAGTGATATATGTATATGTGTGTATATATATATATATATATATATATGTATATACACATATATATATATGTATATATATATGTGTATATATATATATATATCATAATAATCTGACAATACTATAATATTGGCCATATTATATTTACATTACCACAGTACCACAGTCTCATGAACAACATCAGCTAATTGTTATTTACTAACTACTCTGAACTGACTGTTCAGCACAGAAATGAAGCCCAACAATCATGTTTTACAGTCCTGTTGTCTCAGCCTCAGATACTCAACTAATCAAAGTGATGTCATGACAAAAATGAATGACCAACAAAACATTTTTCTCCTTCATTTCTGTCAAACAAAGCTGTATGTAACATGTCTCGCGGTTTTTATCATGGTTGCTAGGCAACCTGAACAGCGCAACGAAGCGTATACCGTCCCATTTCACAAGCCTCTCACTTCCGCACTTCTCGTACTTATAGTACGCACCGTACGTAGTACGCGTAGTGCGCGTACTTCAAGCGTGCAGACCCTGAATTGGGACACAGCCTTTGGCTGCTGGGGATTCCCATGATGCATTGGGTGTTTCATCTTCACTCACTATGTGTTAACAGACCTCTCTGCATTGAATCATATCTGTTATTAACCTCTGTCTCTCTTCCACAGCATGTCTTTATCCTGTCTTCCTTCTCTCACCAATCACAGCAGATGGCCCCGCCCCTCCCTGAGCCTGGTTCTGCCGGAGGTTTCTTCCTGTTAAAAGGGAGTTTTTCCTTCCCACTGTCACCAAAGTGCTGCTCATAGGGGGTCATATGATTGTTGGGTTTTCTCTGTATGTATTATTGTAGGGTCGACCTTACAATATAAAGCACCTTAAGGCGACTGTTGTTGTGATTTGGTGCTGTATAAATAAAACTGAATTAAATTCATGTAACATGTAAATAATTAGTTACCTCAAGTCAAACAAGTTTTTGCATTTACATTTGACGCTGCATTCTAACTCTTTTGAAATTGAGGCTGTATTTTATTTGAGTTTTCTTTTTTTTTTTTGTGTCCCGTTTGGATCTTTAGCCATCAGAATTGTTGTCTTAAGGCCAAGAAAGATGCCAAGCGGATTTATTTTACCAAGTGGATCATCATGGCCTTGCCATATTGGTCCATTTGATTGACCTTTATTATAATTATGAATTTATTTTATTTTCGGTTGCTACAAACGGGACAGACGTGACTGGGGGATAGGACAGGGAGAAAGAATGAAAGACAGAGAGGGAGAGAAAGAAAACCAAAGGGGAGAAGAGACGGTGAGAAGGGGGGGAAGAAAGGAAAACAAACAAAGAAAACACCTGGATCACCTGTATGGAGAAAAAAAACAGAAGAGAAAGCAAACAACAAAGAGCAACATAATAAAAACAGCACCATCACAATAAACTAGCTAGCAGTAGATAACAGTAGATACTAAATAATAAACGATATTGTGCAGCACGCAAGATAGACAGCGCACAATGTGCTTTGAGGCAGCAGCCAAGAAAGGTGTAGTCCGTGTCTGTGAACACCCGTGTGTACACCTGTGTGCATACCTGTGTGGATCAGCATGCTTGTATTCCAAAGGTTTCTCCATGTAACGATCTGCTAGGGAGTGTGGGGAGCCATAGCCCCGTCCACCAGGGTATGAAGCAGGTATGGAGGAGATCCAGGCCCCAGATATCCAGAGGCCCCAGAGTACAAGGACCCGAGGAGGACCACCAAAGGGGGGGGGAACCGTGCCACCCTCCTGGGAAGAGCTGAGTAGAGCCCCAAACGAGAGGTCACCCCGCAGCTACGGAGCAGAGGCCAGAGGGGGTTGCAGTGGTGTGCCCGCGGGCTCCGCCGGCAGCCAGCTGTGCCAGAGAGGACCGAACTTCAGGCCCAGAGGCCAGAGGCCTGAGGGCATCCCACCCCCCGGAAGGAGCCCAGCCGGGCCACAGGCGCCCGGCCCCGCCAATCGGCCACCAGGAGTGAGCCGGTACATGCATGAGCGCCCAGCCCCAGACGACAAGGACCACCAACACACCAACGTCTGAGGGCATCAGCCACCGGCAGGGAGTGTGGTGAGGGGAGATAGGCCTCCGTACTTTAGAGGGCCTTCTTCATTACTAAATCTTCAAAGCACCGGTCGATGTATTCTTGGAGAGCGTCTAAACTCTCCTCGTTGTCCTCCAGGGTGTTAGAGATGATAGGACAGATGTTGTTAGTTATATGACAGTTGGTTAGTTTATTTGGCAATACTGAAGTTTAAAGAAACTTTATTAAATTCTATGCTACCATTCGCTTTTTTTTCCCGCCAAATCTCCGGCGTCTGACGTCACCTACAACATGGGTCGCTTACCTTTCTCCGTCACTTCCGTCACTTACCTGTGCCTCTACGTCACGTTATTGACACGTTATTTGAGTTTTCCAGAAAGAACTCAAACCCTGCAAGCCAGTGCAGCATTTACTTTCACTGCATCCTCTGTGTGCTTGTTTAGGTGTTTACACAGCACCGTGTGCACGTGAAAGTAGCATGACAGTGAATGAGTCCTTTGCATCTTTCGTTCTCTTTGTTGCTCATATGAAAATCAGGAGCGCGCCTCACAGTGTGATGGTTTATTTTCAGCACAGGAGCAGAAGGGCAAAGACATCAATGAAGAAAGGAAAAAACGGTTTGTTCCAGCACTCAGCAGCTTGTTTAGTGCACAAAGTCAAAGTGAAATGCCAGAAAGGAAAGCTTTGTCACTCCAGTCTCAGCAAAACGGAGAGACATGATGACTGCAGACACAGAAGCAGAAAAGGTTTTATGGTGGGATAAAACATGCCGGGCCTTTTCCAAATGAAACAACAGAAAACATGGATGTAACAGGTGATGACAACACGCATTTATATGCTCTGTTTAAAGAAGGTGCTTCACCTTTACAGCTTTGACATTACTGGGAGAAATCACGCCTACCGTGCCTGGACACTGCTGTTTCTGCTCTGTGATGCTCATTTCACGTCGGCTTTGCCGTCGGCTGCGAGTGTAGGTGTAGGGAACAGAACATGAGCTTTTTCACTGAGAGAAAAAGTCATGACTCTCGAACAAAAAGCCAACTGATGCTCTGGCTCCCTTGCATTCGTATCAATTTCTTTCAGTAGAAAGACAGTTATTAACCAAAACTCTTCACTTCAGAGGGGCTGACATTAAATATAACACTTATTGTTCAGCTGGTGGAAGATGTAATCGAATCTCAATGAACTCAAAGACTTCGCTGAGCTTCTTCTTCAACAACACAACGAAAATGATGCAGCAGGTTGGTCCATTTTGCTGAAAATTCCACACAGGGGGCGTGTTTGCATGCGTGCCACTGCATGCTACTATATGCATGCCTGACAGCATCTGGGTAGCTCCTAATGAGACGACGAATGGAGTCCTGGGAGATCTCCCCCAGACCAGTGACTGAGCCCGAGGTGCAACCTGGGACTGAAACAAGACGTCCCAGAGGGGTTCTGTTGAATTTCCTGCATGCTCTTGCAACATGATGCCGGGCATTGACATGCTGAATGATGCTACAGGCAGCTTAACATTTCCTTCTGACCCTGCTTTCAGACCTGCTCTCATCTGTGAAGGTGGTGGACCTGCCAATTCTGCTATTCTGTGGTAAATGCCAGTGGAAGTGCCGGGCAGTGAGCACAGGGCCCAGTAGAGGACGTTGGGCCCTCAGGCCACCCTCATGAAGTCTGTTTCTGATTGTTTGATCAGAGACATTCTCAACAGTGGCCTGCTGGAGGTTGTTTTATAATAATAATAATAATAATAATAAATTTTATTTATGAGCGCCTTTCAAGTCACCCAAGGACACTTTACAATAGGATAAAACACTTAGTAAAACAATGGCAGAATAAGAACAATAAAATAAAAGCACAAGATAAAATGAACAAACAGTGGATTCACAGTGAATATGCAGATTTGAACAGATGAGTTTTGAGTTGGGATTTAAACTGGGGGAGAGAACCAATATTTCTTATTTCTGGGGGCAGAGAGCTCCACAGCCTGGGAGCAGAGCAGCTGAAAGCTCTGCTTCCCATGGTGGTGAGGCAGAAGGAAGGTACAGTAAGCTGGATAGAAGAAGAAGAACGAAGTGAACGGGCAGAACAGGTGGTGGTTAACAGGTCAGAAAGGTAAGAGGGAGCGAGGTTATGAAGGGCCTTGAAGGTGAGCAGAAGAAGTTTGAAAATTATCTGGAATTTCACAGGGAGCCAGTGAAGTTCCTGAAGAACAGGTGATGTGCTGGTAGGAGGGGTTCTGGTGATAATGCGAGCAGCAGAGTTCTGAACCAGTTGAAGCTTATGGAGGGATTTTTGGGGGAGACCATGCAAAAGAGAATTGCAGTAGTCAATACAGGAGGTAACAAGACTATATACAAGAATGGACGTAGACTGGGTGGAAAGAGAAGGAAGCAATCTGTTAATGTTACGTAGATGGAAGTAGGCAGAACGGGCGAGATTATTGATGTGAGATTTATAGGAAAGTGAACTGTCTAGGATGACACCAAGGCTCTTAACCTGAGGAGAAGGGAAAACTGTGGAGTTATCGATGGTGAGTGAGAAATGGTTTGCCTTCAACGTGTAGCTCAGGCCATGCTCATCCTGTTCCTCCTTGCACAAAGGGACACATACTGGTCCTGCTGATGGGTTGGGGCCTCCTACAGTCCTGTCCAGCTCTCCTAGAGTGACTCCTTGTCTCCTGGGACTGTGCTGGGACACACGGCAAACCTTCTAGTAATAAAATCAAGATTTCGAGAGTTTCCTGGAGATGATATATTGATATTTTGGTACTTGTATTGTTGATATAAGGACTTACCAAAAGTTGTGTTTGAGTTAAACTGGATATTAAAGTAAGGTGGTGTTTAAAACAACTTATTCTCTAACTGCTTAATGGTTAATTCTCTGCATCTGCTGAGCATCAGACTCCTGTGTTGTATTGTTCCCGTTTATCTAGAAGTGGCAACAAAGACATAGTTAACAAGAGGATTATTGTCTTCAGTTTATGTAATGCTGGCTTTGGGATCTGGCATCAGTTTCCATGAAGTGCCCATGGCAGGTTTTCCTGAAAGGAGCACGTGCTGTCAGCAGGAGTCTTTTACTGATTAAATAATAATTACTTCTGTTTAACAGGAACGTTTCTGTTTAGATTATCATGACTATATTTATTAAAGAAACTCACTCACACAGACACTAATACATGCGCTCCAGTGCTACAGCCGATGTAAGCTGGTTACATAAGGACAGACTGGAGGCTGGCAGAGTGCAGCAGTCAAAGCGCTGCATCAATGCAGGATGTGCTCGGTACAGTTTGCATGTTTTATCACTATCAGCTTTGTGCTGATTCATGCACTTGGCACCAAACAGTCTGTTGCCTTTTGTTCATATTTAAACATAGAATTACAGCTATGCTAATAATCTCATCTGATCTACAGTTAGCATGAGGTATTCCAGGTTGCTGAGTTTATTCCGTATCGCTGAGATGCGATCATAAGCCTGATTGCATTCTGTTCACAGTGCATTCAACACACATTTAGCATTTGCTTTGCATGCAGACTGCATGTTAGTGTGTAAATGGAGTACACACGAAGGTGAGAATTTTAAAGCGTGTGTTAGCTGCACCATTTAGATAAGCACTGGAAGGAGTATGCACCTGCACACAGGTGTTTGACGTGATGGCTATTTACAGACTGTGCCTAAGATACAACCTGTGGTCACAAGGGACAAATGTGTGTTCCACAAATGTTTGGTAAGTGGTTGCCAGCTGTTGCTAGGTGAAATCAGTCACAGAGAGGGTTCCTGCTGTCATTGGTGGCGAGCAGATTGCTGCGTTCACTCGTAGTTTGTATGCAAGATACCAAATGGTCTGGAAAAACTTGCAAGCTACGAGCCAGGCAGTAGTAAAGCTTGAAAATGTGTAAGGCAAAGTGGACCTGGGGAACAGCCTTCAAATTAAAAGTTGTGCAAGTTTTAAAAGGCAGAAACCAACGGCTCATATCAAAGTATATTTTTCACTGACTGTGATCTACACCGAAGGTGTCAAACATATGGCACGGGGCCCAGAATCAGCCTCCCAAAGACTCCAATCTGGCCCACTACATGGCTTTGGAAAATGTGCAATAAAGCTTTTCCTAATGACAAAGACGTCATCGATGGCCATTCATACTACAGCAGAGTAACAGATAAACATTTAAATAACAGGACATTTCCTGTGTTTTTTACTATTCTCTGTCTTTATAGAGAGTCTGCAGTCTGGGCAGAGACTTATCAAAACTTGTTCCATTTCTTATCATTTAAGAGAGTCATGCTGACAGATTTCTTGCATTTGCAGCAAGGAGAGTTTCACTGGTCCGTGTACGGCCCACGATGCTCTAGTGTTGTCACTGTGTGTTCGCATGCTGTTTGCTGGTTTCCATGATAGTTGTTCTACAAACTGAACCAGTTACTTAGACAGCCCGAGAATACTGTAGATACCATATTACCTCTACAGCATCATGTCATTCAATACATGTAAGGGAGTATAGTGTAGTTATAGTATGTTATAGGTAGCACTACACCCCCGCTGCCCCCTCTTTCATAATCCTTTTATTTATTATTCTGACAAAAACAAACAAACCCTCAAACAGCTCAAACTATCTGCCTAAAACAGCTTTCACCCTTCATAGCATGGATGCAGTAAATGTCATGTGATGTCTGGTCGCACCCCAACTGGGTAGCTGGCAGCTGGTCTGGGTGGGGCCTCCATAAATCAAGCTTGTTTTAGTGCATCTTGTAAATTTCTTTGTGTAATGCTCAAGAGCAATCTGTAAGAAGCTGTAGAGAGACCTGAGCTGAAGTAACAGCCACACAGAGGGAGGTGCTGAAATGATCATGTAAATATTAATGCTAATGCAGGAGGAGGCAGGAGGAAGTCTTCAGTCATGAATAACAATAATTTCAGACAACATGTGGATATAAACTCTGTGCCTGCAGTAACAAAGACAGACTCCAAAAGCACACATTTATAGTCACGTACGTTACACTGCTCCAACAGAAGCACGTTTCTTGGTAAATGGCCTGTATTTATACAGCGCTTTACACATCCAGTCATCCACCCATTCACACACTGGTGATGGCAGCTACATTGTAGCCACAGCCGCCCTGGGGCGCACTGACAGAGGCGAGGCTGCCGGACACTGGCGCCACCGGGCCCTCTGACCACCACCAGTAGGCAACGGGTGAAGTGTCTTGCCCGAGGACACAACGACCGAGACTGTCGGAGCCGGGGCTCGAACCAGCAACCTTCCGATTACAAGGCGACCTCCCAACTCTTGAGATCGCCCCATTTCTTTATCACAGACAGTTAATATTTGCAACAGTGCACACAACCTTTTTTCTACTGCTGATTTGGATGTATGCAGATGCGATGGTTCACTGCACAAGTCCTTCTCCCTCTCCATCCTCCCTCTTCTGTCATCCACCCATCCAGCATCAGTCCAGTCCTCATCCATCACTCCTTTCATCCCTCCCTCTGCAACAGCAGCATTTATGTAAGAGATACAGCCAAACACTATAAGCCAAATGGAGTGAAGTGGACCTACTTTAAGGGCTGTGTTATGAGAGGAGTTAAAATGCCAATGCTGCTCACTTGGAATTAATTTTCAGTTGAAAGAGTGTCGTTTCCAGCAGCCTCTCGTTTTCATCTTCATGCATTGGGCCAAAGTTACTGGAATAAAATGTTGTGTTACTGTGAAAATATCAATCAAATGAAAATGTCCTCTCACTGATTGACACTCATGAGGTTTCCTGCTTAGAGTCCCTTCAGTTTTCACACTTTTAGGCTGATCTATGATCAGAAATCTATTAGATCAAACTGTTTCACATTTTTTCACAGCTAGTCAGACAGAAAAAGTTAAACTTATATAATCAAATATGCTGTCATAGCCCAGTATGCATGTTAGCACACGTTAGGCTTAAGAAGGCTAAAACAACTACTCTAAGTGCTGTTTTGTTCCTACTGTGTGACCTATGCAAGTGTTTCTAAAACATAATGTAAGCATCTGAGACCATAGCCTGTATTTAAAAGACGGATGTACCCACTGTTACCTCGCCTAAGTTACCAGCTAGGTTATTAGTTACCTTGGCTACTTCAGCTAGTGTAATGCGTACAGATGCAGCGCACAAACAGCAGCTAACTATTGCAAAGTAACAGACTAATAATAAAAACACAAGAACATCACAAACCCTTGGACGAGCTGTTCCGCACAGAGCAAAGTTACTTGTCAGATAATAGTGGAGATGATGTCATATCTCCTTTCAAACTCATCTCTCTCTGTGTTCAATATCAACAAGAAAAAAACACATTTCATCTCCTCGTTGTTTTTCCTTCCTCCCCTGCCTGTTATCACCGGTCGCTCCTCCTTTAGTAGCATTTTCTCCTCAGATGAGTCCCAACAATCCACAAAAACAATTTTTTGTACTAATAACTTTAATCACAAGCTGAAAAATCTTAAGATAAAGTTTGAGCCCATACAGGTGTCTGAGTTATGCCCCCGTGTCGACGGTGTTCTCAGACTTTACATTTCCTTTGATTATTTCTATATTTAGCCAAGTGTTAGTTTAGTGTCAGCCATAACCTCACTTTTCCTAACAATGTTCCAACTTTTTAGATTTTGTATTTGTTTGTATTTTAATTAATTATCTTATATGTTTTGCAATAAATTATTCATCCATAGAATGTTTATCCATTTTTTATCATTACATAAATAATATACATATTATATTATATTATATTATATTATATTATATTATATTATATTATATTATATTATATTATATTATATTATATTATATTTTTCAGGTCAACAGACTCTAATTGCGATCAGGAGATCACACATTAAATTAGGCTGTAATAAACATGTACAGTAATTCTGAGAACCAGCTGCAGGTTAAAGCATTAATTAATGGATACGTATCATTAAATTGGGAGTGTTCACTACATTGATTCCCAAAGGATTTTGACTCATTAAAGTATAATTTGACCTTATCAGTGGCAGACCACATTGATTTAGCACCACTGGTAGAAGTCTGAAAACTCATTGATTAATGGAAGGGAGTCGCATCTCCTAATGATCCTTTTATACTGAAATTACTAGATAACATAAATCACTCACTGAAACATGTCTTTATCGTTTAAACCTTTAAACGAACAAAATATATGGATTGTAAATCATATGAAAAATATCCAATAACCAAGACCCGTCACAGGAAGCATTTGCTGTGGGATCTACCTCCGTACATGAAGCACCCAGATGATTTTGGCACCGTGCAAATCAAATTGAATTGAACGTCACATACATTTAATGTTTGCTGCTGTATATTAAACTCTGTTGTAATTTTTCCACTGATTTTCTTTTCATCAGTTTTGAGTATTTTGCAGAAATCTTCACTGCAAACATTCATCTGTTTTCACACTTTGTTAGACTTTTATGCAAATTTGGGCCTATTTAATAAAAAAGTGCAGTGATCACCTGGGAAACCGCACATTCATTTGTTTGTTTAGTTTGATTTTGCTGTTTTTGCCTTAAGACAATGAAATGTGCTGTATGAATAAAGCTGACTTTGCCTTATATTTGAGCATTTTTGTCAGAAGGACATGCAGAAATCCTTTTGTGCTGCTGATCATATTTTCAAATTTATGGAGAGAGAAAAAACTGGGGACACCATCTGTCTGTGAAAATCCTTTGACTCCAATATGTCAACAAAAGGAAGGAATAACTGTGAACAGTCTAATCCTCAGATTTAATGATATGTTTGCATGTTCAAACATAACATTTTAGACAAATATATTTCGTGTCAAATCAAATTTGACCCTTTTCAAATATAATATCTCCCTTTAAACCTTTAAACTCGAGCCGTTGTCCCAAAGGTTTTTGGTAAATTTCTCAGAAATGTGACTAAAATGAAACAGATGGCTTCCTGTATATTCCTGGTGAAGGCATCGTCCATCTCAGTGTACACATCATTTAAATAAGGAGAAATGACGTGAGAGTCAATAACATTATTTTTAGGGTTCGAGAATTTTTGCAGTTGGACGCTGATGAACAAACAAAGACATAATACTGGACGGGACCCCTGCAGTCTGTGGAGCAGATGGTGGATGGAAACCTTGGATGAGTCTCTCTGAGCATCCGGGGCAGGGAGAGATGGGGAAGAAGGCAGGCTGAGCAAATGACAGTCGTACCAGAGAAAAGAGAGACTGACAGGCTCAGAAAATCAAAGGATGCCAACAAAACTAAGGATGAGGAGAATCTGAAAGAGTGGGAAAGAGAAACAGACTTTTTCCCTGAATTCAAAAAGGTCTCCTCTCTTATTTCTCCACGTTGCTTTTTAGTCGGAGTGTGAGGATCACGCCCGGTGCTGTGGAAAGGAGCTCACGCTTTATGTTGTTCCTGCTGCGACGCTAATTGTCTGCTCTGGGACACAGTAGCCATTTTTCCTTTCAGACAGCTATGCCAGACTTTGAGGCTAATTTGCAATTATCTATTTTGTTTTATATTCCCTCAACTGATAAATCAAAATTTCATTATGCAAATTAAATTAAGTCCAGTGTGTTATTATCCTCATCTCTCATAGCAGGCAGAATGCAGCAGCGGTGCAGGGGAACTAAAAATAATGCCGTTCTTTAAGCGTGCTGGTAGAAAATTGTTCCATGACAAATGGGTAACACTGAACATTCAGAAACTTTGCTGCTTTTATTGGAGTGTGTATGTGTGTAAAAACAGGCATTTACACACTAACATGAAAACCACACACACAGCATGCACTGGTGAGTTTGAAGCTCTATGTGTGTCAGTGGTGCTGGCTCAGAGCCCGCCTTCCACGCGGCCACTCCAACCCCACGGACGGGGGTACATATGCCTGCTCCGCCCCGACGTAGATCAAACACAACGTACATTAATAAATGTGCCCCCAAAAATAACAGCAGCATAGAAATAAAGAATCAGCATTGGTTTACGTATTAGTTAGTAATCTATGGACGTGTCACAGGGTCTCAGGATCAACGGCCTTATTGCTTGTTCAGTTTATGACAACTTCCTTTTGGCAGAAGATGGCGTGTTCCTATTTTACTAAACGTTACAGCAGAAAATGCTGCTGCTGTTGCACTTTTGTGAGCTGCAGAGTCCTCGTCTGCTGACTCAGACTATTAGCTATTAGCTTTTACTGTTAATCAGCTACTTCGACGTGCACCTCTAAATCTAAACATCCTCTAACTTTGGAAAATTGATTAATGGAGCCTGATAACTTAGAAACTACGATGCTTACAAGTGTGGTTTGTATTGTTAACATACTGCACAGAAACTAACGTTAAAGATTTCACCTGACATTCAACCTCTGACCTCTCTTTCAAGGTCAATAGACTAATCTGAAGGTCAAAGTGCTAATGCTATATAGAGCTATTCAATAACACTGCTGTGGACATATTGGACAGCGAGCAGTCCTTCGCCTGGGCGCATGCGTGGTTGAGGCATTGGAATACAAATTCCCTGCAGACGAGTCCAGTCACAGAAAACAGGCTGGCACGCAGAGATGTGCGAGCATCCTCACACTCAGACTCACAAACATGCAAAGTGTGACTGACATACATGCACAGTTCTTTCTGCTTCCCTCGAACTGGTTCAGGTTGGTTTTGTCCCACAGACAGAAGCATGTATCATATCAGCGTATTAAACACTCCCAGTTACAAACAAACGAAGTCTGTTCTGCTGATGAAAGAAGCCGACATGTTGTGTAGTCTGTTTATATCATCACACAATCATTGCCATGAACTTAAACGTTTGTGGACACACAGCAAAGAAACGTCAGTCAGATATTTCAATGGGAAACTCCCATCATGTCCCAGCTTGACACAGTCCAACATGTCCAACAGTTGTCTTCCCCTCTGAAGAAAGCAACATTTCTTTACATGCTTTATAGTTTTGCTACATTTGAACTGATTTCATTTTGCTTCATTTAACATTTTCTTGTAAATTTGGATCATTCGTGCATCATTAACAGATTAAAGTTGCTCTCCTGGCCCTTCAGCCTGATGCTACAGGCAGCAGGTTGACAGGAGCCAAACAGGGATACAGTATTGATTTCACTGTTGGATCTTATTGCACATCCTGTTTACCCCTGCTAATATGTTTGTTTGCTACGCAATACTTTGCTCGTGTGAGTGCAGCCCGGATAAACAAATATCAAGTGTGTGTGTGTAAAAGTTTCATTCAAGAAGACCTTAACTTTTGATTTCGTTATCTTTTTGATTCCTGACGCACAGGCCGGCTCGATCGTTATCTACCATCATCTAATTGCTCTTATGTTCCTGCTGTGCTCTGTGCTGGGCTGAAGTGAAATGAAGATGCTTCACTTCTTAATTAGGGTTTTTCGAGGTTTGAGTGCAGAAACTGTCGTCATTTAATAGCCGTGGTGAGAAAACTTTATCTTGTGATACCGCAATCAATAACAACACAGGATTTCTTTCATCTCAGCTTGTTAGAACCACAGAAGCCTTGAAGTCGAACTGTGAACAGTGTGCAGCAGCGTTGCTAATGCGCCGTGGATCGAGTACGGCGGCAGAGAGGAGCGAGCGACTGAATTATGCAAAAAGTGAGGAAGTTGTGTATTTAGCTGTGAAGTTGGTGTGTTTGGTCGAATAATGAGTGAGTGAGCGATGCTGTGATCGACTCTGCAACGCAAAGAATGATGCAATTCTCATAAATGAGCAAGTGAGTGAGCGACTCAATAAGCGAGTGATACAATTGTTTGGTCGGGGGGGGCAAAAGTTTGGAGTCATCACATGAGTGAGTGAATAATGCAGTTAGTGCATGAATGATGAAAGAAAGTAGTGCGTGGGCGAGTGGTGCACTTAGTTTATGATGGAGAGAGTGAACCAGTGAGCCAGCGTACACTGGAAAGGAAAGTAGTGTACCTGCAAGGAAATATAACAAGATTACAGTAAACAGTGTGGAAATACCTGTTTAATATCAGCCTGTGCATCATACAGTCCATCCATCCTGTCGTGGGTGTCTTAATGCGAGAGGCAGGCTACACCCTGGACAGCCAGTCTGTCGCAGGGGTAACACATGCATGCACACAAACCCACACAAACACGAGGAGAACATGCAAACTCCACACAGAAAGACCTGATGGTGGAATCAAACCCAGGACCTTCTTGCTGTGAGGCAACAAAAAAAAATGTGCAGTGTGTTTAAAATCAAACATTAAGTATCAGGATGTAGTTAGAAAATAAAATAAGCATTTGATGAACTTCTTGATGCATCCAGGTAAGTAAATCTCCAAAAGTTGATTCTGTGCATCTGGACGTTTTCAGTGGGAGAAACGTTTCGTCATCATCAGGTGACGTCTTCAGTCTCAGCTGACTGCAGGTTTCAATCTTAGAAACAGGACATTTGCATAATGACTGAAACCAGCCCACTGAAGGAACAATGGGCTGTATCCAGGGGAATCTACACCAAGTCTGTGTGGTTTACCAAAGATAAACAGGGAGCACCTTTAAGACCGACTGTCTGCATGATCAACTCGGTCACCTATAACATCTCGACGTTTCTGGCTTCGATCCTCAACCTGCTGGTGGGCAGCTCTGAACACCACATCCAGAACACCCTGGGTTTTGTTGAGAAGGTGAGAGATGTCATGATGGAGGCAGATGAAACCATGGTCTCGTACGACGTTACATCTCTCTTCACTTGCATCCCGGTCACAGAAGTGTTGGAGGTAGTTCATAAGAGACTACAGGATGACCCCAACCTCAGCAACAGGACCGCTCTCAGCATCCACCAAGTGTGTTTGAACTGTGTCTTCATTCCACCTGCTTCACATACAAGGGTCAGTTCTACAGGCAGAAACATGGGTGTGCCAGTTTCACCCAGTGTGGCCAATTTGTACATGGAAGAAGTGGAAAAGAGGGCTTTGCTGTCCTACCCTGGAACACCACCAAGTCACTGGTTCAGGTATGTGGATGACACCTGGGTGAAAATCAAATCTCAATCAAATTTTGTCCCTTTCATAAGCTCAGTTGTGGGCAATTAGGTATTCTCTAGCAAACCTGAAGCTGCGAGTGCTTGGTCCAAGCTGGGCAAGTTGGTACTTTTAACTTCTTTCTATGAAAGCTTGATGCCGGCCCCCTTCTGTTAGAACGGTAGGTTATAGAAAAATGTACCACTTGAGTTCTGGCTGTTTGGCAGAGATTTACAGTTATTTGCACCCTTGTAGGTGGGAAGCATTGCGTTCCTGCCAGAAACGTGCAGTGGACCTCACCGCCACTGACCCACATTTATTAGGGTGTGACACGAACTTGTGGACAGGTAACGAAAACAATACAGTTGGAGGGATACTCCTGCTGCGTTTTACTGTCCAGCGTAAGTTATCTCCTGCTTTGTACCGAGCTGCTGCTTTGCCGAGTGGATTTCTGGCTGTGGGCAAAGGACCCGACACATCAGTGTGTTTTAACTTGTTTTAACCTGGTGTAATTCGACAGACTGTGACTGCTGCGGCTGTCGATTTTCTTTGCTTCTTGTTTTACTTTTCTGTATCAGTAGGCACCGCAGATATTGATTGTCTTTTAGTGTTTTACCCTTTTATTTATATATATTTAGGTGCAGCTGTTACACGGTTACTTTTATTTTATATTAAAATTAAAACCTTTTTAAGTGACTGTGCGGCTACGGCTCCGTCCTATTTTAAATAGGTACCTACCACGGGTCACATAAGCAAAAACCTGTAGTGATCCCGTACGTGTCAGGAGTATCGGAGCAGCCGAGACGCATTTTTTCTAAACATCGCGTCTCTGTGGCTTTTAAACCCCAAAACACGCTGCGCCAAAAACTGGTCCACCCCAAGGATCGGGTCCCCCGACACAAACAGAGTAACATAGTGTACACTGTTAAGTGCAGGAGGATTGGCAGGATTTATACATCGGGGAAACCAAACAACCTCTGGCTACAACACAGAAGAGCCACCTCACCAGGCCAGGACTCTGCAGTCTGTTCACACCTACAGGCCAGTGGACACTCTTTCAAGGATGAGGATGTAACATCCTGGACAGGGAGGAACGCTGGTTTGAGGGCGGAGTCAAGGAGGCCATTTACGTGAAAAGGGAAAGACCATCTCTGAATGGAGGAGGGGCCTAAGGGTACATCTGTCACCATCTTACAATGCTGTGATTGCAGCCATTCCCCAACTCTCTGTGAATGGGACTCATGGACATTGATCAGTGGTTGTTGATCAATAGTCATGAGAATTTGCATAATTAAGATTAAGGAACTGACCTCCCAGCCCATTGTTCCTTCAGTGGGCTGGTTTCAGTCATTATGCAAATGTCCTGTTTCTAAGATTGAAACCTGCAGTCAGCTGAGACTGAAGACGTCACCTGGATGATGACGAAACGTTTCTCCCACTGAAAACATCCAGATGAACTGAATCAACTTTTGGACATTTGATGCATTTGTGCAGCGCAGTGCTGGATAGCATTTGCCAATTTGACTAAAACAGTGTCGATGATATCTGTTCATGAAGTATCACATCGGTTAACTTCCATAATCGTATTCAACTGAATATTCCCAGCTGTCCCTCAGTTTCCAACCACGAAAGACCTGCTAATAACAGAAATGGAAAATATGGTTTCTAGTCAAGTGTCTGGTCACGTTTGTCCGTTTGGGTAGAACATCGCAGCATAACATCGTGGAGTCACCAGGATGTTATCTAAAACGAGGTTGCACAGACAGGCTGGTCTACCAGAAATCTGAATATTTAATCATCATCTACAAAATGTTACGTTAGTAAAATAAAGGTTTCAAACAAATAGTATATTTATATATGTTTACTTACTGAATATAATGTAGAGGTGCCTAACTGTACTGAGTTACATTACTACTGGTCATATCCAGTTTTCACCCAGTGGTGTTGGACATTATAAGATTATTCAGTGGCATTAGTGGCTTTCATGTTATTAGCAGGTCTTTCATGCTTGGAAATGGAGGAGGAGGCAGGAAGTGCTGCTGTAATCCACTCCATCTGTATATATAAAGAGCTCATCTCATGACAACCAAAACAACTGCTGTTGTTTTCATTTAACATCCTCTTATTTCTCTAGACTTTACCAGGAAAATAGGAAATAGGTGCAGTAATTTAATGACACGTGTGCAAACAAACATGCTAATACAGTGTGTGGGTTCTCTGTCGATCCCACACTGCTTCAATAATATGGATGTGCAGGCTGTGGGGAGGCCAATCCATGACTCATACTGTCGCATTATTTGCTTTTACTGCATTGACTGCGTGTTTGGGATCTTTGTCGTGCTGAAAAATGAAGTTGTTGCCAATCAGCTGTTAGCATCTTTCTGGATGGTAGTGCAGGGTAATCTGACAGTACTCTACTTGTGTAATGTGCACCTCAGTCTTTTCTTCTTGTTTCCATTCATTCATTCATGGCTTCTTGACAGTCAGCCTTCCACTGGAATCATGAAGGTTCATGGATCAACTGAAGGGCCCGATGCATCTCTCTCGGTGCACAAATACAGTTTTCTGTCTGTATCTTTTAAGGTTCGTTTTTTGTAGAATTAAACGAGAAATGAGAACAAATGATAATTTTGAGATTGTTAGTGTCCCTGGTCGGTGTACAGCACTGTTCATAAAATCAGTCAACAGTTGTTTTCATCAGTACGAAGACGAAACACAATAGAAACCTGAGCCCTTCAGACTTTGTGATCAGCGTCCTAAATCCTTAAGGTAGTATTGTCATGATCTGACTGTGTGCAGGACCCAAATGCAGACTCACAGAGACTTAAACTCAAAACACAGCTTGGAAAATTATACGCAACTAAACTGGGAAGTTATAAGACCTAAACACATGGACAAGAACACGCAACAAAGAGGGAGATCACAACGCTGGACAGAAGAAAACAAAGGGCTAAAATACAGTGAAACAGAGCACGCAAAGCTAAACATAACACATGAGACGAGGTAGCTTCAGAGTAAGAGAAGCTAAACAGAACATGGCGCACACTGACAGGAGACTACCAAAGTAAAACAGGAAGTAACGGGAACACACGCACAGAGACACGACTGGGGAAACGTGGATGACATGACAGGCGGGGGGAACACGAGGAGGGAAGCACGACAAATATAAAACACAGACACACAGAAAGAGACACAGAGGGCAAAGACAACAGAATAAACTCAAGATTAACAAAATGGACTTAAACATCACAAATCATGATACAAAAAACACAAGAAAACTCAAAACGCTGGGACCATGACGTGTGTTAATAAACTTTGAAAGACCTTCAAGAAGCCCAGAGAACTGTTGCTCAAGGCCACTTTAAAAAATAATATCTCCATGGAAGCAAAATAAGAAGAAAATAGGAGTGCCGGGATACTTTAATGTAAATGATCTAACAAATTCATTTTATTAATAATGATAAATGAGAGCCAGCAGATTATTATTAAATGAGAAACTTGGAGGAGGGGGGCAAAGGTGACGTGACTCCATGATGTAACTTCACCTGAATTTGTTAGGAACAGGAAAACAAGCCATGAAACATCAAAACTGACACATCGTCTTTTTGAAGTGCCGATTGTAGAATTTACTGAAGCGAATGATGCGATTAGAGACGGAGATGTATGGAATAAGCGTTTAGGCGAGCAAATGAGTTACTAAGTGAATGACTTAACAAGTGAGCGAGCGAGGCAACTAAGCAATTGGGAAAGGAAGCAAGTGGGCGGGTGAGTGGGAAAGTGAACAAGTAGCCAAGTGAGCAAAGCAGCAAGTGAATCATGGAGCACCAACAAGCCATGCAAGCTGAATTTTTATGCTGACCTGCAGAAGAATGAGCCCGCTGCCAGTGATTGCCTACAGAGTTTACAGTGTACCCATCAAGCTGTGTCATCCAGGTGTAAGGACTCCCAGCTTTGTAGGAGTTTGCATTTGAAACAGAAGGGATTAGATCACAGCATGAAATATTGTTTGAGAAACACACACCAGTGCCATCACATTAATAAAAGGAACGAAAGAAGGACTGAACGAGTGGGAGAAAAGGTGAGAAAGTGCAGCTGGCAGACATAAAAAGATAACACAGCGAATCTGATTGAGGTGGTTAATGAGAATAAAAGAAGAGGTAAAAAGAAAACAAGAAGGAGAGAGGAGGAGGAAGAGACTGTTTGATGGTTCTGAGGCGGACAGCCGACGCGACTGCACGGCAGAGAATAATAACACAGCAGCATCAGTGCGGTTACATAAGACTGTGCCACGCAGCTTTCCACTCTTCCATTCAGGCCAGTGCCTCAGGAACAAAGCACATTCATATTTCTGCTGCCACTGAATGGGAGACATCGTGCCACTGTGAAGAGTTTCATTTGAAATTGTTGTAAATGGTTTAAAAGCAGTTTGGCGCCGAGGCTCTGCGTCACATTTGTCTTCAACAAGTAGAATGGCTCTGAGGCAAACAGGCTATAACAACAGACTGATTGGGTAAAAGCAGTTTACTGAGGATTCACAGATGTTGCTTTTCCTTCCCTCGCTGGACTTAAAGCTTTGCAAAACTGAAGGATTTTGCTGTTTGTCTTTATGCCTGAAAACACAAAGTAAGTCTTCTGACTGGACAACGAGCCACCTGCAATCAGCTTGCTCGGCGAAGCTGGAGTTTTCAGGTGCGCCAGCTTTGCGAGCAACCGACACACGGGAGGTCTGTCGTGCCATCCCACACGCACGCTGCAGTGCTCCATGAGAATCACAGCAGCTTCAAAGCAGACACGACACACAGTCATGTTGAATCCCATCTGTGCGTTGAGGTGGGTGTTGTGTTTAACATGCTTGGCATTGTGTTGAGAAAAATAGCAGTTTGGGTGTTTCGAACACGACTGAACAAGGACGTGGACGGTGGCGAGTTAAATAAAAGAAACTGACAAAAATGCAGAAATCTGTAAGAATTAAAATGTGACTCACTGCTTTTAAAAAACTCCTATTATACAAATAACTAGACTTCAATTTAAATGAAAATGTACCAGTGTTATGATTGAAACAGGCTTTTACTCTGAGTGATGACTCAGTCATTTGACAGATCGAGGATCTCGGTACAGTTGATTTATATTAGCAATGAGCACAGATGCTAACAAACTGCCTCTACACTACACAGTGTGTGAAGCCTTTGCTATTCTAACATGATGCTAAACTCAACACGGGAAAAATGTAAATGTACTTTAGCAAAGAGCACATATCTGTCAAATAAGAAACGTGTCTTATGCAAAAACTATAACCAGAATTTCCTTTGCTTTTATATTTGAGGTATTAAATTTGACATTTAATTCTATGTAAAAACTTCAGACCCCATCAGAATCAGCACAAAAACTAACACTTACATTTAATGAGGCTATGCAAAATCAAAGAAAACATCACTGTTATCCACACTGACAATCACAAAACAAGCAGACACCAAAAGTACAGCTGAAGTCATGCTGGAAAGTACCAAGAAGGTATTTGGTGTATTCTTCCGGACAGAGAGAAGAAGAAACGGAGACTTGGTGGTAGAACGAGGAAGTACAAGAAAGTCTTCAAAGGAAGAAGTTAACAACAACAAAGTGGGATTCTCTGAGCCGAGGCATACGGCAGAGAGCGAGTTGGGAGAAGCAAAGAAAAAGGATTACAGTGAGTTGTAAAGCTGGATACTCAGGAAAGAGAAAAGACTCGTTAGGCAGAAAGAAAAAGCTGGAAAGGATGTGCAGCAGGTTAGGGTGATGCAGGTGGAAGTGTATTCATTTGGGTGGAGGAGGTAGTGTGAGGCGCTGCTGAATGAAGAAACGAGAGAGGAGGACGGATGGAGAGAGAAGTGCAGAGGATTATTAAGGCTGGAGGGAGGGCAGCTCTGAAGAGGATAAAAAGTGGAAATACGACGGTCCGGATGACGCGCTGTAACAGATGCATGTCTATTAAGCATTCATGATCTAAAAACAGGAAGAATTTCATTTGCACCGCATGTGACATTGGACCAAATTATTGATTACAATGTAATGTTCTTCCACTATGTCTACAGTGCACCGTCAGGAAGATTAAAGTATTTTTGATTAAGCAGTAAAGGAAGCAGTGAGTCAGAGGGTGAATCAGTCCGGCATTAAAAAAGCCATAAAACACAAAGTGCCTTCTATTCGCCTGAGCATTGTCTGGGGGGGTGTTCCCAAGTGATTCCAGGCTCTGTCTGCTGGCGCTCCTCTCTCTGATACCATCAGGGGCCGCAGCACCAATCCCGGTCGCTGTGGAGACTGACACTGGCGTGGCACACGCACGCAGGGAGGAACACACCCGCAACAGAACACACACGCAGAGAGCGACGCAATGCACCGGCAGGAGTGCAGCTCGAACACGGGCGCGGGGGGCACCTGAGCCATCTGTCTCCATAAGAGCCTGTTTGAAAAGGAGCTTCCATACACACACACATGAATTAGACAAGGCTATATGTATGCAAATTCATGCGTAGAGGCCATGACTGCACATGTACCTTTTACTTCATGTGTACAATTACCAAAGGGTACACACATGGATGAAAACACAAGGAGGTTTATTATATGGCACAGAGCTCCATCAGCCCCCCCCCCCCCACCCCCGAAACGAACACGAACGACTAAAATAAGAATGAGAAAAAAAATGATTACATAACAAGAGATGGAGGGAGCCGCTGCAGCATGCTGTGTTGCATGATTCCATCAGAAGATAAATATATTTGAATTATAACCTGGTTTCTCAATTAGCTGCTCATAGAAGCAATCTGATGTGCATTTACATTCAAACCATTCTCAAAAAGCTCTCAACAGTGGCCCTCAGTCACCAACATGCGCCTGTTCCTGCCTGCGTGTACACATTAGTGAAAGTCTTTGTAAAGCTAGATTTCACCAATAAGCATATGAAAACTCTGTCCTGGAGAAAGCTGTGAAGTTACAGGAGACACGTTTTTTATTGTAAGGTAAAGACTCCAGAGAAATGTCAGCAATCATACAAGCCCCTATGGGCAAGCACCTGGTGACAGTGGGAAGGAAAAACGTCCTTTTAACAGGAAGAAACCTCCTGCAAAGCCTTAGGGAGGGGCAGCCACCTGCCATGACTGGCTGGGAGTGCTGGGAGACTTTAACAGACAGAGAGCACACTGAGAAAACAGGAGCACCACACAGCAACACAAAGACAACGGCTACAAACACACACAGAATACACTGCGGTATGGTGTGGGAACAGCTGGGAAACAACAAAAAACAGTTAGGGGAAGTTAAAGCAAATACAGGCAATAGACTACCAAAATAAAACAGGAAATAACATAAAAAGGAAAAAACTTTACACAGAGACAGACTTAACAAGATGCAGGAAGACACTAGGAAAGCTGGACTAGGAGCTGCAGGCCTGACAAGGTCCACAACGTCAAGGAAGATGTTTTTGAACTGGCGGAAACAAATAGGTTAAGGTCATTTCACAGATGTAGCATTGAGGACTGAGCTGCTACTGTTATGTGTGGATGCAGGAGAAGCGGTTATACTTCCATCCTGTCGTCAAACAAATTATTACCCCGCCAAATGACAAAGCCCACAGGCCTTGTTAGGATGTCTAACGTCCTTGCATGGTTTCTCTTCACTGGACTCAAGGCTGTCGTAATTGCGTCTAATTAAATCAAGTGAAATCTGCTCTGTGGCAACGCTGGAAGGTCGGCACATTCAGAAAGGACTCCCTATCCAAACCTGTCCTGATTAGATGTGGTGATATAAATGTAAAAAAGAAAGAAAGAAAAATAGCAGCTCTCTGATTGCCCACTTGGCTGTTTGATTGTAGGTCAAGTGCTGGGCGTTTGGCTGCGTCTGAGCTTGATTAAGGTTTTATTATTCAAACGCAGACCTTTTCATGACGAGATTTCAGACTCGAGGGTAAACCGAGTACAGGAAATAGGACTTCCAAGCTGTGGGACAATTTGGCCGTTTCTCATTATACTTTCGTTCTCATCTCAGTTGTTGTTGGAAATATTCTGAAGCTTACAGATCCCCAAACTCCCCGCAGAGTTTGATAGGATGAAAAACTGGTCAGAGGCACGCGAATCTTGAAATTATGTCCTCGGCTGGGCGTCTTTGATAGCCCAGCGTGGGGGCAGACGAATTACCCAGCGACTGACGCAGACCACAACAAAGTGTTTCCTTTCTCTGCTTCGCTGTCACACGGTTCACAAAATACCACAGTAGAACACACAAGACAAACATGCATGTGCAGCACAGCGACGCACCCACACACAGTGCTGCAGATAAGAACAGGAGGAGGGTGCTTTGAATTATTGAGCCAAGATGATAAAAATAGGCTTTCAAAAGCAGCTCCATTAAATATTTACAGGCGTATCTTAAGGAACTCGATGCTGCAGAGTCGTTGCTGTGCATTGCTCCTCTGTTTCAGAGAAACTCCCCTCAGGGCGGGCGGGGGGGTTACATTACAAATGAAGGGTCTTAATGTTTCCCTGTTAAACTGTTACATTCATTTTCTCCACCGACCAACACACTTTAAGTTGGTTGTGTAAAAAATGTAAATGAACAAACAAAACCGTTTATTCTGCTCTGACGTCAAACTTGTTGATTACGAGCTCTTTACATGAATATACGTTTGAAAATAGTTATTGTTTGGAGAGAAATCATTGACTCAAAACTGTGCAAGGTGTGTTCGAGTGTGTTCGTATTTTGTCGTATATTTCATACGATATCAATGCAGTACTTGAGCACACTGCATTTCTTTATATTTTGCTAAAATATAAATATAAATGGGACCTGGTTGTACAATTCTAATGGAATTGAAAGTCAACATTTGGTATGATTAACTTCTTTCTTCAGCACAGCCTAAACTCCCGTATAAAAGCTTTTATTGTGATTTAGAGGATCCTGAAAAACTGTCTTGCCACAAAATGCCGTCACCCAAAAAACTGGTGTAAAAATATTATATAGTAATATTTTTTCTACTTTAAATGAATCAGTATTTTAAAACTACTTCAGCCTGAAATATAGGCATCAATTATTAGTCACTTTTAATAATATTGTTTGGATTTTAACCCTTCAAAGGTCAGTATATTTACATGGTTCCACTGTTTTTTATTGAAAAAACAACAACAACAAAACTACATTTTAGAAGTATATGAATATTATTTTTATTAGGGCACTGAGATGGGTCAACGGTTGGCAGCAACATAGATTTGGATGCTTTTTTTATTTTTTCTAATTTTTTTTTCCAGGAAAATAATGCCCCCTGCCCTCAAACGTCTAAGTGTTATACATGAATACTTTTTCCACTTTGAATGCCACAGCGTTTTAAAACTACTTCAGCCTGAAATATAAATATCCAATAATAGTTAGAGTTCATGGAGGTGGTGCAGAGGCTGGAAGTGGAAGGATGTTTTTGAAGGCTCCAGAGAGGTCGGGTTTCATTAAACTAAATTTGGGCTGCTGGGTATCAGAGGGCTTTGTTTGGGTCCAAACAAGGCTGACAGTGTTGTGCAGAGCTAACAAGCACAGACAGTACATGTGCCACATTATAAGCCTCTGTTCTACAACAACAACCACGTCACTGTATGTGGAGGAGTTCCTCTTTCAAATCTACAAGGTTGTGGCCGTATGCAGCATGAACTTGTGAGTGTAGTTTTCCAGATTTTGATCCAAATGTTTCTGTAGCTTTACTGCTGAGGACCAAAAGAGAATCTAAAAGAACAGAGATGTGGCCACTGCAGGTGCACAGCTAACAATTATGCTGAGCTTGAAAAATGAAATAGTGGTGCATGCTCAGAGTAAATATACACGCTTGTCTACTCAAACACCGGCTGAGGGAAGCGTTGTTCACACGCCTGGGGTGTTCAGGTCCTGACCTGATTATGTAGCTACAGCTTAGGTCTGCTTATAGTGTGTTCTCATATGCACACTGCTCAAAATCCATAATAATAATAATAATAATAATAATAATAATAATAATAATAATAATAATAATAATAATAATAATGATAATACATTTTATTTGAGGATGCCTTTCTAAAACCCAAGGTCACCTTACAGAGAGAAAAAGACATCAATAAAACAGTAGATTAAAATAGATTCTAATAAATTAAAATACAGAAACCAGCAAAATACAACCACAAACAATAAATTTAAAAAACAAACAAAAAAAAACATGATTTGACAGCAAGTAAAATCTGTTTTAAAGCGAGTGAAGCTCTGAGCGAGCGGGAAACTGTGGTGATATGAAGCAGATCACATGTGTAGTTCCCACCAGAAAGAAGTGGAATAAAGCAAATCCACAGTTTAGAGATTTGATTTTTTTAACCTTCAAACTAATAACTTACCAAAATAAGAATTACTGAAAACACAATAAGTCATTTGCATGACAGTACAAACCAAATGACTAACATCTGCGTATCTCCTCTGAATGTCAATTATATGCATGTCCCTTCCCTGCTGGTTCCTTTAGAAATGTCACAGTGTGACCAGCCTGGCGTTGGCAGCGCTGACCCTCAGGAAAATGTAGGCAGAAAAACACGATGGTGGCGGCTGGACGCCTGCTATAATCTCAGATTGGTATCCATACGATCTGAGTTGCCCTTAGAGATGGACAAGCTTCTGAAATAAGTCACACATTGTGTCCAGTGATGGACTCCACACACGCAGCAGTATTCCTCAGCACTGATACGTGCAGGTGAGCATGTAAAAGCATCCTAAGAGTGTAAAAACATTTGAAACGTGTACAGGAGAGACCCGAGTTTGGGTGGAAACTAGAAGAGCGAAATGCAGAGCACACAGATAGTTCATTGATCTGCCTTTTATCGATTACGCATTAACCTGAGCGCAATCAATCAAATTCATAATGGCTTTATTTTATGAGCAAAATCAAACGGCTCATTATGGCTTCCTTTCCAGAGCGAGTGCCGTTCTCTCTGCGCTGTTACTCAGAAAACCTCCTGGTCTCTGTTGTGCGCCTGAAGAGTGTAATCAGTGAAATAAAGCAAGGCTGTGGCCTCAGGCCAGAAGCAGCTTCCAAATGCTGTTTGAAGTAGCAACACCAAGGCTTCAATGACATGTCAGCAGCAGCCTCTGCATTTATCCACCTACATACACCGTCCAGCCACAGTATTGAAACATTTTTGAGTCCTGTTATTCACGCCGATGCTGCTTTGATACGTACCTCGTGGCAGACTAATCCCATCGGGGATGGGATTGTTCTGTACCATCACAAAGAGAGCTCAAGGCATTGGCCTAGCTTCCTCTGCAGCACTTCGGCATTAGCAAGATACAAACTTGATCTTTGGAATCACACAGCCGGAAAAATGTCCTGCTAACACTCTGGTGCTGGCAGTCTCAGTTAATTTAGTCCAGTGTTCAGGCCCTGATGGTTCAAAGCTGTATGCACAATTAATAAGAGTCACATAATAACATATAGGGGTCATAAAACAAGTCTGTATTCTCTTCAAACACAGAATCCAAATTTGGTCCGTGTACTGATGCCAGACGTGTCAGATGTTTTGGGCTGAAAAATGAAACCGCTGCTGAAAGATGCGTGAGGCAGGATCCAACTTTGATATGCCCTCTATGTCTGATGCCATCCACATTCCTCATCATCACAACAGGTAAAAACACCAGCCCAGGAGGTAGCGCATTCGCTCCATGATGGGATGGTTGGGGGTTCAAATCCAGCGAACGGCTACCCCGAGGTTCCCCTGAGCAACGTACCGTCCCTACATACCGTTCCCTTGGTGCTGGATTGGTGGTTGCCCACTGGGTAATTTCCCTACAGGGGATTAATAAAGTATGCAAACAAATGTCTTACATTTTCTCTGGAACATTCTTCCAGGGGGGAAAAAAAGTTATCCATGTGAGGAGGAATGTACTTCAGACAGAAAGACAAAGATGACTGGGAAGAAGAACAGGGCTGCTACGATGAGGTGATTGCAGGAGAGGTTTTAGGGGGACATGCTGATATGTAGGGAGGAAAAAACATCTGCAGGGCAAAAAGGAGGAGGCAGACAGGAAGGTCGCAGGGAGCATGATGGAACGAGCATTAGAGGGAGCTGAGGACGGATAAAGACAGAGAGAAACAGGAGGGAGAAATCAGAAAAATCAAACGAATGAGTGACAGACAGAGGAGGGAGAGACGGAGGGGGAGAAACACTGTTTGAGTGTGTTGCAGAGCAAAGAGACAGCAGCGGAGAGCGCAAGGGGGGGGAAGCCCGGCACATCTCCTCTGGAGGGGAAATTGCATTGCTAAGGATTTATTGCTTCAAGTGTAATTGGGTTCAACCAGCGCCAGGAGAGAAAATCCATTGAAGTCTTCTCTGCGGTGCAGTAGAGAGCAGATTGTTGAGCCGCCGTCTCTCCCACCTCCCTGCTGCAGAGCGAGACATTACCACACCAATGAAGCGGCTCAATCATCCACCCCAACGCGAGCGCACCTAAATAGTGTAGGGACGGGGGGGGGGCACTAATAAGAAATCCTCATAATTTTAGCTGCTTAACAGCTCAGCTCAACATCTTTCTCAAGTGACTCTGAGCTGCTGCTGATAGTCTGACTCCACTCAGCCTGTGCTGTTATTACAGGCGGCAATAAAATGTCCATAGATGAAGCTGATTGTTTCAGGGCTTTTATTCTGTTTGCAGCTGTAGACGAGCAGGCTAGGGCCACCTCCAGACTGTTTTTACAATAAACTTATCATTTCGTTTCTTTAGTCTTGCAGGTGAGTGTTCGGTTCCTGCACACAAGTGCCAAGTCTGTTGGGACTCCACTGACCATACCGACGCCCAACCGACCCACCGAGCACCCACACCCACCAATGCTCATTAAAGATGAACACACTGGTGGGTGTGGGTTCATGTGACTAGCGTGTAATGGTGCACTTGCATTTTGTCTGCTTTAGTGTCTCCCTTCACTAACAGCAGCATCTCCTGCATAGTGTGCAGAGAGACAACTTGTACGAGACAATTTGTTTCATGACATTGTGTATATTGTATAAGACAAAAGATTGTATATTGTATATAACATGAGAGGCATGACTTAGCTCAAAAAGGGCTTTCCTGGTGCAGCACAGGATGTATGTATCTGCGAGTGTGTGAGCTGTGCTCACTCCACCCGCCACTGCAGTGCGATCCCCCTCTCTCTGACATGCAGCAGCACTCACAAACTCACACTGCAGAACCGAACAGGCCTGGCTCTGCATACCAATCAAAGGAGAGAGAGAGAGAGATGCAGTAACACAGGGAGACAAAGAGCAAGAGATGAAAGGGAAGAAGCA
Source organism: Perissodus microlepis (assembly GCF_051167445.1). NCBI lineage: Eukaryota > Metazoa > Chordata > Actinopteri > Cichliformes > Cichlidae > Perissodus > Perissodus microlepis. Next base: position 1,135,686 of record NC_140475.1, on the reverse strand, counting down.
CCACTCTCCTCCTCCTCCACCTCCTCCATCTCTCCTCATTTTCACCTCTGCAGTCAGCTTGTCATCCCGCCCAGCCGAGTGTCTTCCAGCTCTGCAGTTCATACAAAGGGATTCTCCTTCCCAGGCTTTCCCTCCTGAGGGAGGAGGGGGAGGTAGCTGCAGACGCCTGGCAGTCAGGTGGCGCAGCAGGAGCTTTGTCTTGATAACTATTGACTGCTTCTAAAAAAGGAAGGCACGCTGAAGTCAGGGACTGTGTCTAATGTAGAGGGATTGGGACACAGGACACAAAGTATGTTCAGAAGTGGAAGAATCATTTGCTTAATTCGCTTTGTTTGGCTATTTGAGAACAATGTACTTATTGGAGAGCTGTAGTGCAGGAAGAATCAAAATGTAACTAAAACAAGAGTTTATGAGCATAAGGAGATGGATGTTGACGTTTGATAGCTAGCAGTCATTCATGCTTGGAAAGCCTAGAACAATAATCAGTCAAGGGTAAACTGCAGTCTGCACTGCAGCAGATAGTATTTCTTAGTCCGTTCCTATGAAAACAGGGAAGCTGGATACCCGTCCATCATGCTCAGCTGAAGGACTGTTTTGACCACTGCTGTCAAAATCTTTACCCTCACAGGATGAAGGGTTACAAAAAGTGGATTTTTTATTGAATTAACAGCTTCAGAGTTCATGCAACTTCTCTTTGCAAGCCTTGGTTGCCTTGTGCTCTTTATTAAAACGCAGTATCCTCTCACCTCTGTGTTGACTATTTTCCCTCAGTGGCACAAGTTTCAGAGTGTTATGGTATTTATACCATGAGTACTTATCAAACATAAGAAAAGAACTGCCATTAGAGTTTGTCAGCACCAAGTAAATGCAGGCTGATTGTCATTCTTGGTATCTAGTTCCACTTGAAACATATAGCTCTGTAAGTATTAGCTATGTACTGCTAATCATTTGACTAACACAACGTGTGAGCACCTCTGTAAAAGCAGGAGTTTTGGCAGTTTGCTGGTCCGGAGCATCGAGGTGCTGGTTAACACAATCTTCCCAGGAGTGGACGTTCCCGCAAATTCAATGTGCGATCATGCAATGCTCAGAGCAAATGAAAAACCCCAAAGCGTTACATGTCAGAGTCTACAGGCTTCAGTCAGCATGTTAAATGTTAACCTTCATGACAAAAGACTGAACAAGTTTGGCTTGTTGGAAGAGGTGCCACTCTGGAAACCACATGACTGGTAAAGAGACTGGTTTACTCGTACTGGGTCCTCAAACTGTTTTTAGAGCAAGTCACATTTAGCTATTCGAGCAGCACTTTATTCTATGACTTTAAACTTTTCAGTATCTCATTTACACTTTAACACACGGAGCAGAGGAGTCGATGATCAAACCACTGACTTTCCTGTAAGCCGATGACCTGGATTATGTCCTGAACACTTAACCTCCATTGTTCTCAGATGGAACAATCACCAATTCATAGTTTTCACATGAATTGGGACACACCCACCTGGAGGGCAAAACAGTACTGTGCTTCTTTGCCTTCCAGCCATTCTTTAAATGTCTTCGATGTTAGCTTAGCTAAAATGCCAAACTGGAGCTCATGGAGAGACATGGCCACTTCCAGGGATTTAAATAAAGCTGCCAGGGCAGAATATGAATTACAAGTCCCCAGAAATCATAGTTTCTCTTCATATCTTCTTTTTCCCCATGGATAGGTTATGCAGGTAGTCTTGGCTTGAGCCAGATGAAAAATTCCTCTACCAGAGTGCCTAAAATGGCAGGATGGGGGGGAAGTTTCTATTTGCACCAAGACAACAACCTGCCAAGAGCACACAGGAATATTTTCACCAAGTCAGAGTGAGAAGCTGAACCTAACAGCGCCTCTGACACAGACCTGAAAATGGCTGCGCACCAATATTCTCCATCTAACTTGATTAACCTCCAGCAATTCTGCCAAGAAGACATCCTAAGTTTGTAGGTTCGATTCCAAGAACACCAAAGGCTGTCATTTCTCCTTTAACCGCGTTCTTCTTGAAACACCTGAATACAAACAATCAAAATGAGAAGTTTAAATCTTTTATTTGATCTTTTAAAATATTTTGTTACAGTTGACGATTGTGTGTTGGGTGATAGAAGGAAAGGATTTCATTTATTTCCGTTTTATTTGAAAGTGTATGAAAACTGTATTTCTACCACAGAATAACATGATTCACATTTGACTTGAGGTTCATCTTTATTCATGCCTTGGTGCTGCCGTGCCCAGCACAGCTAACCTTTAGATTTAACCTTGAGAACAAGTGCAGATACAAGTCCATGTGGAGATCTTTCCCAGTGAAAGTTCATATCAGACACTGAGCTGTCTCATATTGTGTTACGGTTACTGTTGTCACAGTTCTGGGTCTTTGTGACCCAACATGTTGAGTTCTTGTGTTTTTTTATGGTTTTGTTTATTTTATATTATGGTTTATGTTCTGCGTCCTTTGTGCTGTTGTGATTATTGTTCTTGTTATCCTGGGCTTTGGTTACGGCTGTTAAGGTTTCAGTTCTTAGGTTTTGTTAGATGTGTCCACTCTGTGCCTTTCTGTCCTGCGTTTCAGGTCTCTTTGTCCTGTCTCCCCGGTCTCTGTTAAGTTTACATGTCTAGAGTTCAGTCGATGTGTTTCCTGTTTTACTTTGAAGGTCCATGTCTCATGTCAGTGTTTCTAGTTTTGCGTCCCTTGTCTCGTCTGGCCTAATTACTCCCAGCTGTGCTCTCCTTCTGTGTCTCATTCCCTCGTTGTCCCTCAGTGTATTTAAGCCCTGTGTTTCTCTTTGTCAGGGTTGTGATCTCCCTCATACATGTCTGTGTGGTCTCTGCCTGCAGAGTTTATTTTGTATATTCAAGTGTAGTTTTTCTTGTGTCCAGCATTAAAGCCATTTTGAGTTTACGTTGTGCCTCTGCATTGAGTCTGCATTTTGGGTCCTTTCCTGCCTCCCTCCACACAGACCATGACAACTGTGCTACCAAAAGCTCTGTCAGCTTTCAAAGCAGAGAAGAAAGAAAATGCTTCTGATTTGGGTTTGGTATCAAAAAGCATTCGTTCTTTAGTCCGGGGGCTTCCTATGGAAACATGAGGTATTCTATCTTCAGGGAATAGTCCTGTTAAAAAGTATTATTTCTATTTATACAATATCAAAGTCATAATAAAGGGTGCATAGGTTTACCATCCATATAAAGAAGAAATATTGACTTTAAAATCAAAGACAAAGAACAGATTCCCTCGAGTCATCAGGTGGGACTGAAAGGCTTTTTTGCTGTCTGTTGTGCAGTTGGTGGGAAAAGGAAGTTTAGTCGTGACCATCCTGATACAGACCTGAAAGGACTTTTTTGGACAGGTAGGTACCAATATAAAATATAAATGACAAACAATATAACCTTTCATGAGCATATGGCCATACCAGTGGGGTCAGCGATTCTAAAAATTTGCCAATAAAAGGGAAGCTGCAAATATTGTGTAATTGTATTTCTATCAGTAAAGCTCACACCTGCTGTTTTAAATGTCATGTTTCATGATTCTCTCCAGGATTTTGAAACACATTCTGCTGTGACCGCTTGGGGAGAGAGAAGCAAGACCGCAGAAAGGAAACCAGACACCACTGTGTCCCGTATGGATGTGCTGGTGATGCCCAGCAATGAGCCATTTAAGTGTTCCCTGACTTGACGAACACATTTTCATTTAAAAATCAAAGTATATATATATTCATTTAAAAGAAATAGCAGATTTTTGTTTTTCTAAACATCTAAATGGCTTGGTGTGGTTTTCTTAGCTTATTTAAGGTGGAGGTGATCATTTTTGTTATTAAAGTAAAACTCCAACCATCTATCTCTCATCCCAGCTGACATGAAGGACAAAAATGTCATAACCTTAATGACTGCAATACAGCAAAGGACATTACTAATGCAAACTGATTACACTGAACCTTAATCACCCTTTTATCAGTTAGTATAACAGACCTGGAATAGCTCTTACTACGACCGCCATGGAGACACTTCCAGGTCATTTCTTTCAGTTAGGAACCTTCCTAAGGAAAAAAGACTATTGGAATGCAGCCAATGACTTTTTAGACCCTTAACTTCTCCTCGCAGAGCTTCAAGGGATCTTCCAGGATGGTGAGGATATTTTTGGCAGACTTAAATTGGTCATCAGGCAGTGATTTCATACCTGTTGATGTCTAATGTGGAACTTGACCTGCACCGGTGTGAGTTGGCTTCACAGCATAAGTTAGCGTGACGCTTGTAAGAAGTAAACCACCTTTGTGGTCCAGAAAACCCAGGATCAATCCTGAAGTTATCTGGATAAGTCATAAATCCTGTTTCATTGGCCTCTATACTATGAAGATAGACTTTAAGCTTATCCGGGTAACTTCAGGGTCGACCCTGCGTTTTATTTTACAATCACTGTAATTTATTTACACACGTATAGAAACATTAGTATTTCTATATGCTTCTTTAATGACATTTCAGTGTACTTACAGACAGCTACACTGAGGCTACTCCTGGCTAATCGATCTTCCCTCCCTCACATAGTCACAGTTTTTCCATCAGTTACATCGTCTAGTAAATGAATTCATGGTGTATGCCAAACGTTCCTAGTTTCGGTCATGAGTTATTTAAAAGTACATTTGTTCTGTCACACACAAAGAAATGACTTGATCAACAGCTGATACACAAAGTAACCTTGAGAGCTTGAGTACAGCCTCATATTTATAAGATTGCTCGTCTAACTTGACTTTTTTATGCATCTCAAAAGAAAACAGAAGATGAAGTTCAGTGAATTGCATTATTTAGCCTGCGAAATAAAAAGACAGAAAATAAAAAGAGACAGAAATACAAGTTAAAATTTTGAATTTGTTTTATTGATCTGGATATTTTTTAACGAATTGCTAATTAACTGTTTTTAAATAGGGCCCAATAACAAAAGCTGATTGAAAGTGCTTTATATTATAAAGACCCTACAATGCAAGAGAGAAAACCCCAACAATCTGATGATCCCCTATGAGCAAGCACTTGGCGACAGTGGGCAGGAAAAACCCCCTTTCAACGGGAGGAAACCTGCGGCAGAACCAGGCTCAGGGAGGGGCGGCCATCTGCCGAGACCGGTTGGGGGACTTGAATCCACTTCTTATCAAATTTCTCTCTTGCTACGACATTTTTGATGTTATGTATTTAGGTATTGGTCTGAAAGAAAAAAGACCAATACTGAGTTGGTGTTCAAAGCCACCATTTTAAGTTGTGCGTTTAAACGGCTTGGTGATGGCTTTGGCCAGTGCAGTGAAAAACCTGACAATGGCAGACGGCGTCTTTTTTGGTTGTGACAGATGTTCAGTCAAGCTAGTTGCAATGAGTCTTACAGCTATGGATTTCTGTAACTCCAGAGCTACTTGAACATCTTCTACACTCCCAAAGACATCGCGCAGGTCTTTAAGAATGCGCTTTTCAAGATTTTTAAGGTTTTGGGGAGTTATAATAAGTTCTTTATCCTGCAGCTGGTCCCATACTTCTTCCAGAAGCCAACTGTGGATGTTCTCTGAGCAGCCACAGGTGCACATGATCTTTAATTTTTTAGCTATACGGCTAAATAATTTGTGAAGAATTATTTTAATGTAAGCTTTACGTGCAGAAGCATCTGGTACAATATAGTCAGGTTTTGGATGGGACGTTGGGACGCTTGACTGCGGTTCTGTCACTGACTGTGGTTCTGTCACTGACTCCGGTTCTGTCACTGACTGTGGTTCTGTCACTGACTCTGCACCAAGTATTGCGAGCATTACGCTCTGACTCTGGCTCTCAGCCTGGGTGAAAAACCACCATCTCATGAGTGCTAAGAAAACGCGGACCTTTCTGTTGACGTACGCTCTCCTGAAACGATCAGGTAGAATTTCAGGTGCCACGCCCTGTGAAGCATGGTGGTCGAGCATGTCCGTGAGCTGCTTGGTGAACCATATACGTTTATAAATAGAAATGTTTTTAAATAGTTCAAGCTCACAGGTTTCATTTTCGCTCAGATCTTTTACGGTCTGAAGCAGAAAATCAACATCACGAACAAGCTGCTCCACCGATTCACTGCTTTCGTCTTTCCCTGTTCTCTGAAATGCTGCCCTGACGTTTTTGGCCGCGCGAAGAATTGCTGCTTTTGCAAATTGCGTCGCAAGGAACGATTTGATATTATGTGAATGGTTTTTTAGCGACTGCTTCAATTTCTCTTTAAATGTTGTGGGAGTGATAACTTCATCACTCTCTGGGGAATCTTCAATCTCTGCCTGAAGAGAACCAGTCAGCTCTTTTGCAAATAGCTGACTCTCTTCACTTATTACTGATTGCGGCCTGTTATACTCAGGATCTTCAGTTTGATCCACAACTGGGGAAAACTGAGCAACAGCCTTTTCGATGGCAGTTTTCAGAGTTGAAGTATTGAAGCTGTCCTGGGAGCCCACCGTGAGTTTTTCATGTTCTCTATCTAGTTGTTCCTTTGGGACATCTTGGCTATCTAAACTTTCAGTCTCCGCCTCTGACTCAGTGTCGCTAATGGTGTCAATGCTCATGCCGAGATGCTGCCACATTAAAAAGAAAGCTTTCATCATTCTCTCACCAAAACGGCTGATCATGTTGTTCAGGCGTTTTGGTGGAACAATGCGGTCACTCTCCGAAGATAAATTTGTTTTTGTGTCAGCAGACTGAGAAGATTGAACACTGCGCACAACCTCTTTAGCGAACAGCTGCTCTAAGCTTTCGGTGCTAACCTTGTGGCCCTGACCATCCATTGTCAAAGCTTCTGCCAAAGGCTCTGGAAGTATCGTACCTATGTTGTCCAAAAAAGCCTCCTCTGATACTTCAACGTTGGCAATCTGAGCCATCATTAGAAAGTGCTTTGAAGCAATTTCAATGATCTCTATAATGGCCTCTGCCAGAAGAGTCTTAGTGGCTATGTCAGGCTCTCCTGATTTCATGGAACGCCACTGCTCAGCTGTCATATTTTCATAAAACGATTTGATGACAGGAAGAAGACGTGCTACTGTCAGTTCCTTAATGTTCGCTGTTTTTAGGTTTTCCATTTCTAATACTTGTGTGTTAGAATGGGTTAAATGACTATCTGTTAGGTTTAGAGTTGATCGCGTCTGAAATGGACCTTCCACGTTGAAAGCGTGTAAAATGCAAGTTCCAAGTTTGCTGTTTCAGAGACGGTTCCTGCTCCTATTTATAGGTTTTTTGGCTGATGACGTCAAACAGAAGTTCAAAGGTTCAAAGGCAAGCCGGTTACGTCACAGGAAACGGCTGTTCCATCGTCCCCGCCCCTAGCGACTGCTTAGCAACCGTTACTATGTGCCCTCCGGCCAAGAGTTGTTGTTGACGTCGCGATAAAAGTTCCACGCGACAGAAAAGCCGCTGGATTATTTGAGAGTTTTTCACTTCAGATGCTGAATGAAACTTTACCTGTGGCGCGTTAACAGGTGAGAGCAGCCAGCCAATCAGCCTTCAGTTTGCTGCGGAAAAACTCATTTTAACGGCGTTAGTAACTGTGGCTGTGTCCCAATTCAGGGTCTGCACGCTTGAAGTACGCGTTTTAAGTGCGATTACGTCACCGCCACGCGACGACGGCTGTCCCAATTCGAAGTGTACTTCAAATGCGTACTCCAAATGCGCCGTCGATTTCCCCAAATATCAAGCGTGGTCCCATATATCCCACAACTCATAGCGCGGCGGTGGGTGTGGATAATTTTGCCGCAAAATACGGCAGAAGGGAGCGGCCGAAGAGTGAACTGTCAAAAGTAAGTACTGAATATGATGTCACTTATTTATGTGCGAATGTTTAATAAGTCAGCTAGTTAATAAAGCTTATTTCATATTGTCTCTGTACTTGTAAATTTCTTCCAAGTTCACAGGCTGTTGTATTTTGGTGGAAGTTCATTTTGGCAATATTTCCAATAACTGACTGGGTTCAAAAAGAACTTTCTGGCAGGACTGCTATGCTTGTTGTCATCTGTTTACCCCTATGTAATCACTTAAGTTGTTATTAACTGCTGCATGCTAAGCTGCAAGAGTGCACTGAGGATTGAGACAAAATATGGTCTACAAACCAGCATTATATTAGTTTTTATCAGATAGTCCTCCAGTGTCTTTATTTTTTGCTTTAATTATATTGTGCAGTTATTTGTTACCCTGAAATGCTTTATGCTTAACAACAGCTCACTATTTTAACTTATTTTTGGACTCTTGTGATCAGTATGACCAGATTGTGTGAGTTTCCATACTAAAAGACCTGTAGTGATAAAATAATTGGCATAAGAGACACTGATTTTTGGCATGATATACTGCAGAAGGGTTTTTTTGGGGTTTTTTTTTTGCATAATTTACCTTTGAATTAAGCTGCATTCCCTGTATTGTAACAAAACTAACATTGTTTATATGTCAGAAAATTAGCAAACATGAATAAATGGCGAAAACAATATAATTATAACATATATTTTTATTTTACTTATTTTAGGTCTGTGAAGCCAAACTTGATGCTGGGGATTTATTTTTGTCAGTGGAGTCAAATGGTAAGTTACAATTTGTGCATTTTGTCATATTGGAAACACCACAAATTACATTGTAACTTAATAGCTCTGTAGAACAAATGATATAAAGATTGTAGTGTCAGGGTACTTCTTAAGAAGTAATATTGATGATCGCATGCAGGTGGCATAAACTAAATATTCAGACGTGCTACCAACAAATGATTCATTAACAAAAGCAATGGAGCAGACTGTTTAGGTTCTTGTGGTTGTAATAACATCCATAACTGCAGGTTTGTCATTAATTTGTTTTCACAGGTCTAGATGATCACATCTGACTTTGTCATTTAAATGAGGTGGACTTGCAAACTTTGCGCTCTTTTGGGTAAATTGCTGTCCACTACATATACACAGAATGTGCACAGTATTTCAGATATAAAAAGGGAGTATGTAATGGACTTGCTGGCTTTAATGTAAAAAGCCTGTTGTGTAACTGTAATGAGGCAGTTGGACTAAAGCAGTATATTGCTCATCAAGGTAAACATCTGAGGAATAAGGAAATTGTTACTTGTCCTTTTACTCGGTGTTCTTTTAATCGCACGTTTACTAAAGTTTTACATCACATAAGTCATTTTCACAATCATTCTACTTTAAAAGATTTCAAGACAGAGCTTATTGTTCTCTGAACTTCCTTGTTCGCTGAACGGCAGGTAAAGTGCATCTTTTTGTTTGTTTGCTTTTGTGTGTTTGTGTTTTCTCTAATGGGCCTCAGATGACGGTTTGCTTAAATTTGGGTCTCAAAGAATATTTTTTTTATTCTGCCTGTACTCCCCACCCCTCTTCTTCTGTTGCTCAGGTTGAAGCAGAATTTGCCCGTCTTACATCTGTTGACCTGAAAGGTTCCTTTTTGCTGTGCTTGACCATTATGGAGAGGTTCGTGGAGCTGTACAAAATCAAGAGCGGCATAGGAGGGCTGACTAGGCTCATAAAATGCTTCGGTGATGATGTAAGTGTTCAACTGCGAAATCTAATCCTTTTCCAGTTCAACTGATGAACTCATTGAAAGAAAGCTGATAAGTAAAGTCTGTCATCATATTTCACAACTGGACATTTAGTGTGGTAACTTTTACTGTGTATATTGGTGGTAGGTTGGATATCATATTCTACTTGAATGTCCTGATAAGCCTGATTCAAAATCTCCAATGATAATCATATATTGATGGAATTATGTATCAAAAAGCTGTGAGTTTGGAGCTGTCTACATGCTTCATAAACACTGTTTAAAAAGTGTTGTTTTCTTTTTGACTTCTTTGACCAGAGCCCTACACAAAGGAAGAGGACAGAGGACCTCATCTTCTAAAGAAAGATCCCTCACACACTCTCAAGACTGTGAAGGTTAGCATTGTTTCTTTCAGTAAATTAATAATGACAGCACCACAGTGGATTTTAAATGAAACATGTGGCATCTATGAAACAATAGATGCCACATGAAAACATGTACTTTTTCCTCACCAAATGTATTATTACAAGATCTTTGACACTGGAGATGGTCTGGGTTTCAGAGAAACTAACTGGCAAGCTAGCATTGATATTATTAGTGTCTTGTGTTTATTCGTGTCTTCACCAGGGTCTTTGACATTTCACTGCTGTACTGTTCACTTCAGCTTTACGTTTGATTTCTCACATTGTATTTTGTAATGGCAGAGATATTAGGATATTTAAGGGGCTGCAGTGGCTGCTACAGCTGTGGGGGGCAATACTTTGGTGAAATGTCCTGGACCCTGGAAAAGAGACTGTGTAGACTGGGTAAGCAATTAAAGGTTACTGGCCCAGAGTCATTGGGCAGCTGGGTAAAGGTGGATGTTGATATTCAGTGCCAATTATGCAACCTGTTCAGCCATGTCTATATGCTCTTTTTTATGCTGTTACTATAGGGGGAAAAATAAACTTTAATCAATAAACTGATCAAAGAAGCATTGTCTATGGAGCCACAATCTGATCCTGTAGTGTGGCTGCAGTTTACACATTTCATGTATTCTCAGCCAGATTTGGTTTAGAGCACAGCCAATATTTAGCATAAGTAGATTTAAATTTACACACACTGATGATGGCAGCTACATTGTAGCCACAGCCACCCTGGGGCGCACTGACAGAGGCGAGGCTGCCGGACACTGGCGCCACCGGGCCCTCTGACCACCACCGGTAGGCAACGGGTGAAGTGTCTCTCCCAAGGACACAACGACTGAAACTGTCGGAGCCGGGGCTCGAACCGGCAACCTTCCGATTATAAGACGAACTGTCAACTCTTGAGCCACGATTCAGTCATCCACCCATGTGTGTGAATGACTGAATGTGTAAAGCGCTTTGGAGCCCTTAAGGTACTAATAAAGCGCTATACAAATACAGGCCATTTACCATTTAAATTGAAAATTTAGTTTGAATTCTGCAATTGAAGACATGCTCAGTTATTTATGAACATGGTCTTTGTTTAAAGCAAGAAATGGATTTGTAACATGGGGGTGCATATCTCATTCTGAAAAATCTTTAACAACTAATAAGTGTTACCCAAAGCCAATCAGCATCATCCAAGGCATCAGTGTGGCTCTTCTTTGGAAAGACATGAATTCTTAAGCACGAGGGATGTTGTGTAATTTTATTTATTTTTTGTCTTTGAACCCTTTTATAGCCGACAGGTATTGAAGACACGTTTTCTAAGAGGATGAAAGTTGGCATTGTGATGGTGAAAGAAGAAGGCATCATCGATGTGTTGGTTGTCCTTGAGGCGGCAGTAATCCTGTCTAATCTGAGGGATGTCTCAAGTGCCATTTCCATGCTGATGGGTCTTCTTTTTGCCCTCAACATAGACTATCCAAAGGAACTTAAGGGCATCTTTGAAGTCATTCAGAACGTCCTAATGAACATTGGTGGAAGGCAGTGTGTCTCACTAGTGCATGGTCTAAGAAACAGACTCTTGCAGAACGCCATGCAGAACTGTAATTGTATGCTCACAGCGTACAATTGCCTTAGCGTTAAGGACAGTTTTTATTTTACTGTTTGTTTTTTTATTCTTGCAAGTTCTCATTCTCACTTTTGTATGTCACTAAATGACTACACTTTACATTCCAGATTAGACAATTGCTCATTTGTTCATGGTTTAAGAAACTTATGTGAACAACAATATAATGGTGGACTCTGCAGATGCTTATCTCATGCAACTCAGTAGTTTTTCCTTTGTTTTGCAATTGAGCCGACTCAAACTAATGTTTCTGAAATATTCATATTATCAAATGTTTCAGAAGCATGCACTCATTTTCAGAGATATTGGTTCTGTGGAATTTGTTGCAATTGTAAACGAAGACAAATAGAAGAGTTTGATGTCTTAGTTGTTATAAACTGATCTTTACTGTCACTTATCAAAGGTTTTGTACTATTTTAATATTTCAAGTTTTGTGCTAACAGGTGTGACTGAGCACAATGAAGTTTAAAAATGTTGCAAATGTAAAGAATAACTTTTCTAAAATAGCAAGTGTCCCGTTGATACATTACATTAATGCAGACTAGGGATGCACCGATACCGATACTGTAAAATGTGTGTGTACTCATACTCGTAAAAGTTAACCGATACCATGAACCGATACCAACTTAGTTCATTAATCAGAGGGTGGCTTGCCATTTCTGTTGTAGTTTTTTAGATTGGCCACTAGGGGGACATCCCGCGCTAAACAGGCACAGGGTTAGGCGAGTGAGACTGGCGACTCCAGATAAAAAAGAGAAACTGGAGGCTGCTGTAGCTAGGCTAAACAAAATGTCAGCAGTGTGGACCGGAACAGCCAAATTTAACTCAGGTTTTGGAAAAGCAATGAAAAATGTCAAGAGAAAATCCACGGACAGTTTAAATAACAGAGGCTCTGACTCATTTTATCGCTCTGGATGACCAGCCAATGCCGGTCGTGGAAAACATAGGATTGCACCGTCTTCTCAGCATACTCGAGCTGCGATATGAAATTCCCAACTGCCCATACATCAGGGAGATAATGGTGCCAAAACTTTCTGAAGAGGTAAAGACAAGCAGTGTGTGCGCGATGTCAGTCCTTGGTTTAACGGCACAGTGGACTGATGAGGAGTTCGTTCGTCAATGCCAAATACTTTAGTTATTTTGTTTGTTTGTTTACAATATGAACACTCTGCAATAATTTAAAAGTTTATTTTATTCGCAAACCCAATTTGTATTTGTTTTATTCCAAACAGAAGTGTTTATTTATTATTCTGAAAGCTCGAGACAGTGCCAATAGTTCAGTGATATTTTGTAAAATTACAATGTGGAGACTCTGCAATAATTTAACAGAAGTGCTTATTTTTCACTTGAAATTTTTTTTGTGGTCATCTTTATTAAGATTTTATTTTTTATCGGCAGGGAATATAATAAAACCTGTCTTCCAATTAATTGTATTTGTGTGTGTGTGTGTGTGGTAGAAGTATCGGTTTTTGTACTCTGTATCGGCAAGTACTCAGATCCAAGTATCGGTATCGTATCGGTTTGAAAAAATTGGTATCGTTGCATCCCTAATGCAGACTTTATGTTGTTGCTTCACAAGAATCACTACTGCTCCTAGAGTATTGGTCAGAATTTAATCTTCACCCAAACTGGGCTCAAGACCAAGTTCAGATTTATTGTTTCACAGGGAGCAACCTTTGAGTTTTGATGGATTGTGAGCCTGATGAGCTACGTCACTGATTTCTCTGTTTCTCAGATGAGTAAGATGGCACAATAAATGGTGAATGTTGCGTGCTCATGAGTAATTGTCTTGTCATGTTCTTAAAACAAACTTTCTGCCTGAATTGATCAGATACACTTTAATGGAATCTGTGGTTTGTTTTTTCTCTGTAAACAACAGAAAATTAATTTAAAGGAATGTAGATATTTAAACCTGAGATCTAAGATAAACCTAACAGGTAGTTTTGCTGAAATGGATGTTGGAAAGCTAAAAAAAATACTTAAGATGTTCAATACACATTTTTCTTTACATCCAGTCAATCAACTCTGATAATTAAAATGAAACTGATTCACGAGTTCACTCAGCTACCTTAAGGAGCTCAGTTAATTAATAAACTTAAATCAACTTAGCTAGCAGATTATGTTAGTTAAGCTAAAATAGATTCCTAAGTTAAAAGAACTACTAAAGTATTTGAATTAACTAAAAAACCCAAGTCAACTGAACTAGGACAAGAGTTTAAACAATAGATTATTTGAATTTAGCTGAAAGGGTTTTCCCAAGTAAAAATGACACTTAAAGGAGTTGAACTGACTAACAAATCTCAGTCAACTAAACTAAGACGAAAGTTTAGACAACATGTGATTTTTCATCAACATAACATTTGGTTGTGTTACAAGAACAAACACTATTTCTTGACTTAACTTCAAATTTTAAGGGGTCGACCCTGCGTTTTATTTTACAATCACTGTAATTTATTTACACACGTATAGAAACATTAGTATTTCTATGTGCTTCTTTAATGACATTTCAGTGTACTTACAGACAGCTACACTGAGGCTACTCCTGGCTAATCGATCTTCCCTCCCTCACATAGTCACAGTTTTTCCATCAGTTACATCGTCTAGTAAATGAATTCATGGTGTATGCCAAACGTTCCTAGTTTCGGTCATGAGTTATTTAAAAGTACATTTGTTCTGTCACACACAAAGAAATGACTTGATCAACAGCTGATACACAAAGTAACCTTGAGAGCTTGAGTACAGCCTCATATTTATAAGATTGCTCGTCTAACTTGACTTTTTTATGCATCTCAAAAGAAAACAGAAGATGAAGTTCAGTGAATTGCATTATTTAGCCTGCGAAATAAAAAGACAGAAAATAAAAAGAGACAGAAATACAAGTTAAAATTTTGAATTTGTTTTATTGATCTGGATATTTTTTAACAAATTTCTAATTAACTGTTTTTAAATAGGGCCCAATAACAAAAGCTGATTGAAAGTGCTTTATATTATAAAGACCCTACAATGCAAGAGAGAAAACCCCAACAATCTGATGATCCCCTATGAGCAAGCACTTGGCGACAGTGGGCAGGAAAAACCCCCTTTCAACGGGAGGAAACCTGCGGCAGAACCAGGCTCAGGGAGGGGCGGCCATCTGCCGAGACCGGTTGGGGGACTTGAATCCACTTCTTATCAAATTTCTCTCTTGCTACGACATTTTTGATGTTATGTATTTAGGTATTGGTCTGAAAGAAAAAAGACCAATACTGAGTTGGTGTTCAAAGCCACCATTTTAAGTTGTGCGTTTAAACGGCTTGGTGATGGCTTTGGCCAGTGCAGTGAAAAACCTGACAATAGCAGACGGCGTCTTCTTTGGTTGTGACAGATGTTCAGTCAAGCTAGTTGCAATGAGTCTTACAGCTATGGATTTCTGTAACTCCAGAGCTACTTGAACATCTTCTACACTCCCAAAGACATCGCGCAGGTCTTTAAGAATGCGCTTTTCAAGATTTTTAAGGTTTTGGGGAGTTATAATAAGTTCTTTATCCTGCAGCTGGTCCCATACTTCTTCCAGAAGCCAACTGTGGATGTTCTCTGAGCAGCCACAGGTGCACATGATCTTTAATTTTTTAGCTATACGGCTAAATAATTTGTGAAGAATTATTTTAATGTAAGCTTTACGTGCAGAAGCATCTGGTACAATATAGTCAGGTTTTGGATGGGACGTTGGGACGCTTGACTGCGGTTCTGTCACTGACTCCGGTTCTGCCACTGACTCCGGTTCTGTCACTGACTGTGGTTCTGTCACTGACTCCGGTTCTGTCACTGACTCCAGTTCTGTCACTGACTCCGGTTCTGTCACTGACTGCGGTTCTGTCACTGACTGTGGTTCTGTCACTGACTCTGCGCCAAGTATTGCGAGCATTACGCTCTGACTCTGGCTCTCAGCCTGGGTGAAAAACCACCATCTCATGAGTGCTAAGAAAACGCGGACCTTTCTGTTGATGTACGCTCTCCTGAAACGATCAGGTAGAATTTCAGGTGCCACGCCCTGTGAAGCATGGTGGTCGAGCATGTCCGTGAGCTGCTTGGTGAACCATATACGTTTATAAATAGAAATGTTTTTAAATAGTTCAAGCTCACAGGTTTCATTTTCGCTCAGATCTTTTACGGTCTGAAGCAGAAAATCAACATCACGAACAAGCTGCTCCACCGATTCACTGCTTTCGTCTTTCCCTGTTCTCTGAAATGCTGCCCTGACGTTTTTGGCCGCGCGAAGAATTGCTGCTTTTGCAAATTGCGTCGCAAGGAACGATTTGATATTATGTGAATGGTTTTTTAGCGACTGCTTCAATTTCTCTTTAAATGTTGTGGGAGTGATAACTTCATCACTCTCTGGGGAATCTTGAATCTCTGCCTGAAGAGAACCAGTCAGCTCTTTTGCAAATAGCTGACTCTCTTCACTTATTACTGATTGCGGCCTGTTATACTCAGGATCTTCAGTTTGATCCACAACTGGGGAAAACTGAGCAACAGCCTTTTCGATGGCAGTTTTCAGAGCTGAAGTATTGAAGCTGTCCTGGGAGCCCACCGTGAGTTTTTCATGTTCTCTATCTAGTTGTTCCTGTGGGACATCTTGGCTATCTAAACTTTCAGTCTCCGCCTCTGACTCAGTGTCGCTAATGGTGTCAATGCTCATGCCGAGATGCTGCCACATTAAAAAGAAAGCTTTCATCATTCTCTCACCAAAACGGCTGATCATGTTGTTCAGGCGTTTTGGTGGAACAATGCGGTCACTCTCCGAAGATAAATTTGTTTTTGTGTCAGCAGACTGAGCAGATTGAACACTGCGCACAACCTCTTTAGCGAACAGCTGCTCTAAGCTTTCGGTGCTAACCTTGTGGCCCTGACCATCCATTGTCAAAGCTTCTGCCAAAGGCTCTGGAAGTATCGTACCTATGTTGTCCAAAAAAGCCTCCTCTGATACTTCAATGTTGGCATTCTGAGCCATCATTAGAAAGTGCTTTGAAGCAATTTCAATGATCTCTATAATGGCCTCTGCCAGAAGAGTCTTAGTGGCTATGTCAGGCTCTCCTGATTTCATGGAACGCCACTGCTCAGCTGTCATATTTTCATAAAACGATTTGATGACAGGAAGAAGACGTGCTACTGTCAGTTCCTTAATGTTCGCTGTTTTTAGGTTTTCCATTTCTAATACTTGTATGTTAGAATGGGTTAAATGACTATCTGTTAGGTTTAGAGTTGATCGCGTCTGAAATGGACCTTCCACGTTGAAAGCGTGTAAAATGCAAGTTCCAAGTTTGCTGTTTCAGAGACGGTTCCTGCTCCTATTTATAGGTTTTTTGGCTGATGACGTCAAACAGAAGTTCAAAGGTTCAAAGGCAAGCCGGTTACGTCACAGGAAACGGCTGTTCCATCGTCCCCGCCCCTAGCGACTGCTTAGCAACCGTTACTATGTGCCCTCCGGCCGAGAGTTGTTGTTGACGTCGCGATAAAAGTTCCACGCGACAGAAAAGCCGCTGGATTATTTGAGTTTTTCACTTCAGATGCTGAATGAAACTTTACCTGTGGCGCGTTAACAGGTGAGAGCAGCCAGCCAATCAGCCTTCAGTTTGCTGCGGAAAAACTCATTTTAACGGCGTTAGTAACTGTGGCTGTGTCCCAATTCAGGGTCTGCACGCTTGAAGTACGCGTTTTAAGTGCGATTACGTCACCGCCACGCGACGACGGCTGTCCCAATTCGAAGTGTACTTCAAATGCGTACTCCAAATGCGCCGTCGATTTCCCCAAATATCAAGCGTGGTCCCATATATCCCACAACTCATAGCGCGGCGGTGGGTGTGGATAATTTTGCCGCAAAATACGGCAGAAGGGAGCGGCCGAAGAGTGAACTGTCAAAAGTAAGTACTGAATATGATGTCACTTATTTATGTGCGAATGTTTAATAAGTCAGCTAGTTAATAAAGCTTATTTCATATTGTCTCTGTACTTGTAAATTTCTTCCAAGTTCACAGGCTGTTGTATTTTGGTGGAAGTTCATTTTGGCAATATTTCCAATAACTGACTGGGTTCAAAAAGAACTTTCTGGCAGGACTGCTATGCTTGTTGTCATCTGTTTACCCCTATGTAATCACTTAAGTTGTTATTAACTGCTGCATGCTAAGCTGCAAGAGTGCACTGAGGATTGAGACAAAATATGGTCTACAAACCAGCATTATATTAGTTTTTATCAGATAGTCCTCCAGTGTCTTTATTTTTTGCTTTAATTATATTGTGCAGTTATTTGTTACCCTGAAATGCTTTATGCTTAACAACAGCTCACTATTTTAACTTATTTTTGGACTCTTGTGATCAGTATGACCAGATTGTGTGAGTTTCCATACTAAAAGACCTGTAGTGATAAAATAATTGGCATAAGAGACACTGATTTTTAGCATGATATACTGCAGAAGGGTTTTTTGGGGTTTTTTTTTTGCATAATTTACCTTTGAATTAAGCTGCATTCCCTGTATTGTAACAAAACTAACATTGTTTATATGTCAGAAAATTAGCAAACATGAATAAATGGCGAAAACAATATAATTATAACATATATTTTTATTTTACTTATTTTAGGTCTGTGAAGCCAAACTTGATGCTGGGGATTTATTTTTGTCAGTGGAGTCAAATGGTAAGTTACAATTTGTGCATTTTGTCATATTGGAAACACCACAAATTACATTGTAACTTAATAGCTCTGTAGAACAAATGATATAAAGATTGTAGTGTCAGGGTACTTCTTAAGAAGTAATATTGATGATCGCATGCAGGTGGCATAAACTAAATATTCAGACGTGCTACCAACAAATGATTCATTAACAAAAGCAATGGAGCAGACTGTTTAGGTTCTTGTGGTTGTAATAACATCCATAACTGCAGGTTTGTCATTAATTTGTTTTCACAGGTCTAGATGATCACATCTGACTTTGTCATTTAAATGAGGTGGACTTGCAAACTTTGCACTCTTTTGGGTAAATTGCTGTCCACTACATATACACAGAATGTGCACAGTATTTCAGATATAAAAAGGGAGTATGTAATGGACTTGCTGGCTTTAATGTAAAAAGCCTGTTGTGTAACTGTAATGAGGCAGTTGGACTAAAGCAGTATATTGCTCATCAAGGTAAACATCTGAGGAATAAGGAAATTGTTACTTGTCCTTTTACTCGGTGTTCTTTTAATCGCACGTTTACTAAAGTTTTACATCACATAAGTCATTTTCACAATCATTCTACTTTAAAAGATTTCAAGACAGAGCTTATTGTTCTCTGAACTTCCTTGTTCGCTGAACGGCAGGTAAAGTGCATCTTTTTGTTTGTTTGCTTTTGTGTGTTTGT
This sequence comes from Perissodus microlepis, assembly GCF_051167445.1. Taxonomy (NCBI): domain Eukaryota; kingdom Metazoa; phylum Chordata; class Actinopteri; order Cichliformes; family Cichlidae; genus Perissodus; species Perissodus microlepis. The sequence continues at coordinate 1,116,771 of NC_140475.1, read as the reverse complement.
GTTTTCTCTAATGGGCCTCAGATGACGGTTTGCTTAAATTTGGGTCTCAAAGAATATTTTTTTTATTCTGCCTGTACTCCCCACCCCTCTTCTTCTGTTGCTCAGGTTGAAGCAGAATTTGCCCGTCTTACATCTGTTGACCTGAAAGGTTCCTTTTTGCTGTGCTTGACCATTATGGAGAGGTTCGTGGAGCTGTACAAAATCAAGAGCGGCATAGGAGGGCTGACTAGGCTCATAAAATGCTTCGGTGATGATGTAAGTGTTCAACTGCGAAATCTAATCCTTTGTTTAAGTTTGAGGTTATCCAGTTCAACTGATGAACTCATTGAAAGAAAGCTGATAAGTAAAGTCTGTCATCATATTTCACAACTGGACATTTAGTGTGGTAACTTTTACTGTGTATATTGGTGGTAGGTTGGATATCATATTCTACTTGAATGTCCTGATAAGCCTGATTCAAAATCTCCAATGATAATCATATATTGATGGAATTATGTATCAAAAAGCTGTGAGTTTGGAGCTGTCTACATGCTTCATAAACACTGTTTAAAAAGTGTTGTTTTCTTTTTGACTTCTTTGACCAGAGCCCTACACAAAGGAAGAGGACAGAGGACCTCATCTTCTAAAGAAAGATCCCTCACACACTCTCAAGACTGTGAAGGTTAGCATTGTTTCTTTCAGTAAATTAATAATGACAGCACCACAGTGGATTTTAAATGAAACATGTGGCATCTATGAAACAATAGATGCCACATGAAAACATGTACTTTTTCCTCACCAAATGTATTATTACAAGATCTTTGACACTGGAGATGGTCTGGGTTTCAGAGAAACTAACTGGCAAGCTAGCATTGATATTATTAGTGTCTTGTGTTTATTCGTGTCTTCACCAGGGTCTTTGACATTTCGCTGCTGTACTGTTCACTTCAGCTTTACGTTTGATTTCTCACATTGTATTTTGTAATGGCAGAGATATTAGGATATTTAAGGGGCTGCAGTGGCTGCTACAGCTGTGGGGGGCAATACTTTGGTGAAATGTCCTGGACCCTGGAAAAGAGACTGTGTAGACTGGGTAAGCAATTAAAGGTTACTGGCCCAGAGTCATTGGGCAGCTGGGTAAAGGTGGATGTTGATATTCAGTGCCAATTATGCAACCTGTTCAGCCATGTCTATATGCTCTTTTTTATGCTGTTACTATAGGGGGAAAAATAAACTTTAATCAATAAACTGATCAAAGAAGCATTGTCTATGGAGCCACAATCTGATCCTGTAGTGTGGCTGCAGTTTACACATTTCATGTATTCTCAGCCAGATTTGGTTTAGAGCACAGCCAATATTTAGCATAAGTAGATTTAAATTTACACACACTGATGATGGCAGCTACATTGTAGCCACAGCCACCCTGGGGCGCACTGACAGAGGCGAGGCTGCCGGACACTGGCGCCACCGGGCCCTCTGACCACCACCGGTAGGCAACGGGTGAAGTGTCTCTCCCAAGGACACAACGACTGAAACTGTCGGAGCCGGGGCTCGAACCGGCAACCTTCCGATTATAAGACAAACTGTCAACTCTTGAGCCACGATTCAGTCATCCACCCATGTGTGTGAATGACTGAATGTGTAAAGCGCTTTGGAGCCCTTAAGGTACTAATAAAGCGCTATACAAATACAGGCCATTTACCATTTAAATTGAAAATTTAGTTTGAATTCTGCAATTGAAGACATGCTCAGTTATTTATGAACATGGTCTTTGTTTAAAGCAAGAAATGGATTTGTAACATGGGGGTGCATATCTCATTCTGAAAAATCTTTAACAACTAATAAGTGTTACCCAAAGCCAATCAGCATCATCCAAGGCATCAGTGTGGCTCTTCTTTGGAAAGACATGAATTCTTAAGCACGAGGGATGTTGTGTAATTTTATTTATTTTTTGTCTTTGAACCCTTTTATAGCCGACAGGTATTGAAGACACGTTTTCTAAGAGGATGAAAGTTGGCATTGTGATGGTGAAAGAAGAAGGCATCATCGATGTGTTGGTTGTCCTTGAGGCGGCAGTAATCCTGTCTAATCTGAGGGATGTCTCAAGTGCCATTTCCATGCTGATGGGTCTTCTTTTTGCCCTCAACATAGACTATCCAAAGGAACTTAAGGGCATCTTTGAAGTCATTCAGAACGTCCTAATGAACATTGGTGGAAGGCAGTGTGTCTCACTAGTGCATGGTCTAAGAAACAGACTCTTGCAGAACGCCATGCAGAACTGTAATTGTATGCTCACAGCGTACAATTGCCTTAGCGTTAAGGACAGTTTTTATTTTACTGTTTGTTTTTTTATTCTTGCAAGTTCTCATTCTCACTTTTGTATGTCACTAAATGACTACACTTTACATTCCAGATTAGACAATTGCTCATTTGTTCATGGTTTAAGAAACTTATGTGAACAACAATATAATGGTGGACTCTGCAGATGCTTATCTCATGCAACTCAGTAGTTTTTCCTTTGTTTTGCAATTGAGCCGACTCAAACTAATGTTTCTGAAATATTCATATTATCAAATGTTTCAGAAGCATGCACTCATTTTCAGAGATATTGGTTCTGTGGAATTTGTTGCAATTGTAAACGAAGACAAATAGAAGAGTTTGATGTCTTAGTTGTTATAAACTGATCTTTACTGTCACTTATCAAAGGTTTTGTACTATTTTAATATTTCAAGTTTTGTGCTAACAGGTGTGACTGAGCACAATGAAGTTTAAAAATGTTGCAAATGTAAAGAATAACTTTTCTAAAATAGCAAGTGTCCCGTTGATACATTACATTAATGCAGACTAGGGATGCACCGATACCGATACTGTAAAATGTGTGTGTACTCATACTCGTAAAAGTTAACCGATACCATGAACCGATACCAACTTAGTTCATTAATCAGAGGGTGGCTTGCCATTTCTGTTGTAGTTTTTTAGATTGGCCACTAGGGGGACATCCCGCGCTAAACAGGCACAGGGTTAGGCGAGTGAGACTGGCGACTCCAGATAAAAAAGAGAAACTGGAGGCTGCTGTAGCTAGGCTAAACAAAATGTCAGCAGTGTGGACCGGAACAGCCAAATTTAACTCAGGTTTTGGAAAAGCGATGAAAAATGTCAAGAGAAAATCCACGGACAGTTTAAATAACAGAGGCTCTGACTCATTTTATCGCTCTGGATGACCAGCCAATGCCGGTCGTGGAAAACATAGGATTGCACCGTCTTCTCAGCATACTCGAGCTGCGATATGAAATTCCCAACTGCCCATACATCAGGGAGATAATGGTGCCAAAACTTTCTGAAGAGGTAAAGACAAGCAGTGTGTGCGCGATGTCAGTCCTTGGTTTAACGGCACAGTGGACTGATGAGGAGTTCGTTCGTCAATGCCAAATACTTTAGTTATTTTGTTTGTTTGTTTACAATATGAACACTCTGCAATAATTTAAAAGTTTATTTTATTCGCAAACCCAATTTGTATTTGTTTTATTCCAAACAGAAGTGTTTATTTATTATTCTGAAAGCTCGAGACAGTGCCAATAGTTCAGTGATATTTTGTAAAATTACAATGTGGAGACTCTGCAATAATTTAACAGAAGTGCTTATTTTTCACTTGAAATTTTTTTTGTGGTCATCTTTATTAAGATTTTATTTTTTATCGGCAGGGAATATAATAAAACCTGTCTTCCAATTAATTGTATTTGTGTGTGTGTGTTTGTGGTAGAAGTATCGGTTTTTGTACTCTGTATCGGCAAGTACTCAGATCCAAGTATCGGTATCGTATCGGTTTGAAAAAACTGGTATCGTTGCATCCCTAATGCAGACTTTATGTTGTTGCTTCACAAGAATCACTACTGCTCCTAGAGTATTGGTCAGAATTTAATCTTCACCCAAACTGGGCTCAAGACCAAGTTCAGATTTATTGTTTCACAGGGAGCAACCTTTGAGTTTTGATGGATTGTGAGCCTGATGAGCTACGTCACTGATTTCTCTGTTTCTCAGATGAGTAAGATGGCACAATAAATGGTGAATGTTGGGTGCTCATGAGTAATTGTCTTGTCATGTTCTTAAAACAAACTTTCTGCCTGAATTGATCAGATACACTTTAATGGAATCTGTGGTTTGTTTTTTCTCTGTAAACAACAGAAAATTAATTTAAAGGAATGTAGATATTTAAACCTGAGATCTAAGATAAACCTAACAGGTAGTTTTGCTGAAATGGATGTTGGAAAGCTAAAAAAAAATACTTAAGATGTTCAATACACATTTTTCTTTACATCCAGTCAATCAACTCTGATAATTAAAATGAAACTGATTCACGAGTTCACTCAGCTACCTTAAGGAGCTCAGTTAATTAATAAACTTAAATCAACTTAGCTAGCAGATTATGTTAGTTAAGCTAAAATAGATTCCTAAGTTAAAAGAACTACTAAAGTATTTGAATTAACTAAAAAACCCAAGTCAACTGAACTAGGACAAGAGTTTAAACAATAGATTATTTGAATTTAGCTGAAAGGGTTTTCCCAAGTAAAAATGACAATTAAAGGAGTTGAACTGACTAACAAATCTCAGTCAACTAAACTAAGACGAAAGTTTAGACAACATGTGATTTTTCATCAACATAACATTTGGTTGTGTTACAAGAACAAACACTATTTCTTGACTTAACTTCAAATTTTAAGGGGTCGACCCTGCGTTTTATTTTACAATCACTGTAATTTATTTACACACGTATAGAAACATTAGTATTTCTATATGCTTCTTTAATGACATTTCAGTGTACTTACAGACAGCTACACTGAGGCTACTCCTGGCTAATCGATCTTCCCTCCCTCACATAGTCACAGTTTTTCCATCAGTTACATCGTCTAGTAAATGAATTCATGGTGTATGCCAAACGTTCCTAGTTTCGGTCATGAGTTATTTAAAAGTACATTTGTTCTGTCACACACAAAGAAATGACTTGATCAACAGCTGATACACAAAGTAACCTTGAGAGCTTGAGTACAGCCTCATACTTATAAGATTGCTCGTCTAACTTGACTTTTTTATGCATCTCAAAAGAAAACAGAAGATGAAGTTCAGTGAATTGCATTATTTAGCCTGCGAAATAAAAAGACAGAAAATAAAAAGAGACAGAAATACAAGTTAAAATTTTGAATTTGTTTTATTGATCTGGATATTTTTTAACAAATTGCTAATTAACTGTTTTTAAATAGGGCCCAATAACAAAAGCTGATTGAAAGTGCTTTATATTATAAAGACCCTACAATGCAAGAGAGAAAACCCCAACAATCTGATGATCCCCTATGAGCAAGCACTTGGCGACAGTGGGCAGGAAAAACCCCCTTTCAACGGGAGGAAACCTGCGGCAGAACCAGGCTCAGGGAGGGGCGGCCATCTGCCGAGACCGGTTGGGGGACTTGAATCCACTTCTTATCAAATTTCTCTCTTGCTACGACATTTTTGATGTTATGTATTTAGGTATTGGTCTGAAAGAAAAAAGACCAATACTGAGTTGGTGTTCAAAGCCACCATTTTAAGTTGTGCGTTTAAACGGCTTGGTGATGGCTTTGGCCAGTGCAGTGAAAAACCTGACAATGGCAGACGGCGTCTTCTTTGGTTGTGACAGATGTTCAGTCAAGCTAGTTGCAATGAGTCTTACAGCTATGGATTTCTGTAACTCCAGAGCTACTTGAACATCTTCTACACTCCCAAAGACATCGCGCAGGTCTTTAAGAATGCGCTTTTCAAGATTTTTAAGGTTTTGGGGAGTTATAATAAGTTCTTTATCCTGCAGCTGGTCCCATACTTCTTCCAGAAGCCAACTGTGGATGTTCTCTGAGCAGCCACAGGTGCACATGATGTTTAATTTTTTAGCTATACGGCTAAATAATTTGTGAAGAATTATTTTAATGTAAGCTTTACGTGCAGAAGCATCTGGTACAATATAGTCAGGTTTTGGATGGGATGTTGGGACGCTTGACTGTGGTTCTGCCACTGACTGCGGTTCTGTCACTGACTCCGGTTCTGTCACTGACTGCAGTTCTGTCACTGACTCCGGTTCTGTCACTGACTGTGGTTTTGTCACTGACTGCGGTTCTGTCACTGACTCTGCGCCAAGTATTGCGAGCATTACGCTCTGACTCTGGCTCTCAGCCTGGGTGAAAAACCACCATCTCATGAGTGCTAAGAAAACGCGGACCTTTCTGTTGACGTACGCTCTCCTGAAACGATCAGGTAGAATTTCAGGTGCCACGCCCTGTGAAGCATGGTGGTCGAGCATGTCCGTGAGCTGCTTAGTGAACTCCATACGTTTACCAATACAATTTTTAAATAGTTCAAGCTCACAGGTTTCATTTTCGCTCAGATCTTTTACGGTCTGAAGCAGAAAATCAACATCACGAACAAGCTGCTCCACCGATTCACTGCTTTCGTCTTTCCCTGTTCTCTGAAATGCTGCCCTGACGTTTTTGGCCGCGCGAAGAATTGCTGCTTTTGCAAATTGCGTCGCAAGGAACGATTTGATATTATGTGAATGGTTTTTTAGCGACTGCTTCAATTTCTCTTTAAATGTTGTGGGAGTGATAACTTCATCACTCTCTGGGGAATCTTCAATCTCTGCCTGAAGAGAACCAGTCAGCTCTTTTGCAAATAGCTGACTCTCTTCACTTATTACTGATTGCGGCCTGTTATACTCAGGATCTTCAGTTTGATCCACAACTGGGGAAAACTGAGCAACAGCCTTTTCGATGGCAGTTTTCAGAGTTGAAGTATTGAAGCTGTCCTGGGAGCCCACCGTGAGTTTTTCATGTTCTCTATCTAGTTGTTCCTTTGGGACATCTTGGCTATCTAAACTTTCAGTCTCCGCCTCTGACTCAGTGTCGCTAATGGTGTCAATGCTCATGCCGAGATGCTGCCACATTAAAAAGAAAGCTTTCATCATTCTCTCACCAAAACGGCTGATCATGTTGTTCAGGCGTTTTGGTGGAACAATGCGGTCACTCTCTGAAGATAAATTTGTTTTTGTGTCAGCAGACTGAGCAGATTGAACACTGCGCACAACCTCTTTAGCGAACAGCTGCTCTTTGATGCTAACCTTGTGGCCCTGACCATCCATTGTCAAAGCTCCTGCCAAAGGCTCTGGAAGTATCGTACCTATGTTGTCCAAAAAAGCCTCCTCTGATACTTCAACGTTGGCAATCTGAGCCATCATTAGAAAGTGCTTTGAAGCAATTTCAATGATCTCTATAATGGCCTCTGCCAGAAGAGTCTTAGTGGCTATGTCAGGCTCTCCTGATTTCATGGAACGCCACTGCTCAGCTGTCATATTTTCATAAAACGATTTGATGACAGGAAGAAGACGTACTACTGTCAGTTCCTTAATGTTCGCTGTTTTTAGGTTTTCCATTTCTAATACTTGTGTGTTAGAATGGGTTAAATGACTATCTGTTAGGTTTAGAGTTGATCTCGTCTGAAATGGACCTTCCACGTTGAAAGCGTGTAAAATGCAAGTTCCAAGTTTGCTGTTTCAGAGACGGTTCCTGCTCCTATTTATAGGTTTTTTGGCTGATGACGTCAAACAGAAGTTCAAAGGTTCAAAGGCAAGCCGGTTACGTCACAGGAAACGGCTGTTCCATCGTCCCCGCCCCTAGCGACTGCTTAGCAACCGTTACTATGTGCCCTCCGGCCGAGAGTTGTTGTTGACGTCGCGATAAAAGTTCCACGCGACAGAAAAGCCGCTGGATTATTTGAGAGTTTTTCACTTCAGATGCTGAATGAAACTTTACCTGTGGCGCGTTAACAGGTGAGAGCAGCCAGCCAATCAGCCTTCAGTTTGCTGCGGAAAAACTCATTTTAACGGCGTTAGTAACTGTGGCTGTGTCCCAATTCAGGGTCTGCACGCTTGAAGTACGCGTTTTAAGTGCGATTACGTCACCGCCACGCGACGACGGCTGTCCCAATTCGAAGTGTACTTCAAATGCGTACTCCAAATGCGCCGTCGATTTCCCCAAATATCAAGCGTGGTCCCATATATCCCACAACTCATAGCGCGGCGGTGGGTGTGGATAATTTTGCCGCAAAATACGGCAGAAGGGAGCGGCCGAAGAGTGAACTGTCAAAAGTAAGTACTGAATATGATGTCACTTATTTATGTGCGAATGTTTAATAAGTCAGCTAGTTAATAAAGCTTATTTCATATTGTCTCTGTACTTGTAAATTTCTTCCAAGTTCACAGGCTGTTGTATTTTGGTGGAAGTTCATTTTGGAAATATTTCCAATAACTGACTGGGTTCAAAAAGAACTTTCTGGCAGGACTGCTATGCTTGTTGTCATCTGTTTACCCCTATGTAATCACTTAAGTTGTTATTAACTGCTGCATGCTAAGCTGCAAGAGTGCACTGAGGATTGAGACAAAATATGGTCTACAAACCAGCATTATATTAGTTTTTATCAGATAGTCCTCCAGTGTCTTTATTTTTTGCTTTAATTATATTGTGCAGTTATTTGTTACCCTGAAATGCTTTATGCTTAACAACAGCTCACTATTTTAACTTATTTTTGGACTCTTGTGATCAGTATGACCAGATTGTGTGAGTTTCCATACTAAAAGACCTGTAGTGATAAAATAATTGGCATAAGAGACACTGATTTTTGGCATGATATACTGCAGAAGGTTTTTTTTGCATAATTTACCTTTGAATTAAGCTGCATTCCCTGTATTGTAACAAAACTAACATTGTTTATATGTCAGAAAATTAGCAAACATGAATAAATGGCGAAAACAATATAATTATAACATATATTTTTATTTTACTTATTTTAGGTCTGTGAAGCCAAACTTGATGCTGGGGATTTATTTTTGTCAGTGGAGTCAAATGGTAAGTTACAATTTGTGCATTTTGTCATATTGGAAACACCACAAATTACATTGTAACTTAATAGCTCTGTAGAACAAATGATATAAAGATTGTAGTGTCAGGGTACTTCTTAAGAAGTAATATTGATGATCGCATGCAGGTGGCATAAACTAAATATTCAGACGTGCTACCAACAAATGATTCATTAACAAAAGCAATGGAGCAGACTGTTTAGGTTCTTGTGGTTGTAATAACATCCATAACTGCAGGTTTGTCATTAATTTGTTTTCACAGGTCTAGATGATCACATCTGACTTTGTCATTTAAATGAGGTGGACTTGCAAACTTTGCGCTCTTTTGGGTAAATTGCTGTCCACTACATATACACAGAATGTGCACAGTATTTCAGATATAAAAAGGGAGTATGTAATGGACTTGCTGGCTTTAATGTAAAAAGCCTGTTGTGTAACTGTAATGAGGCAGTTGGACTAAAGCAGTATATTGCTCATCAAGGTAAACATCTGAGGAATAAGGAAATTGTTACTTGTCCTTTTACTCGGTGTTCTTTTAATCGCACGTTTACTAAAGTTTTACATCACATAAGTCATTTTCACAATCATTCTACTTTAAAAGATTTCAAGACAGAGCTTATTGTTCTCTGAACTTCCTTGTTCGCTGAACGGCAGGTAAAGTGCATCTTTTTGTTTGTTTGCTTTTGTGTGTTTGTGTTTTCTCTAATGGGCCTCAGATGACGGTTTGCTTAAATTTGGGTCTCAAAGAATATTTTTTTTATTCTGCCTGTACTCCCCACCCCTCTTCTTCTGTTGCTCAGGTTGAAGCAGAATTTGCCCGTCTTACATCTGTTGACCTGAAAGGTTCCTTTTTGCTGTGCTTGACCATTATGGAGAGGTTCGTGGAGCTGTACAAAATCAAGAGCGGCATAGGAGGGCTGACTAGGCTCATAAAATGCTTCGGTGATGATGTAAGTGTTCAACTGCGAAATCTAATCCTTTGTTTAAGTTTGAGGTTATCCAGTTCAACTGATGAACTCATTGAAAGAAAGCTGATAAGTAAAGTCTGTCATCATATTTCACAACTGGACATTTAGTGTGGTAACTTTTACTGTGTATATTGGTGGTAGGTTGGATATCATATTCTACTTGAATGTCCTGATAAGCCTGATTCAAAATCTCCAATGATAATCATATATTGATGGAATTATGTATCAAAAAGCTGTGAGTTTGGAGCTGTCTACATGCTTCATAAACACTGTTTAAAAAGTGTTGTTTTCTTTTTGACTTCTTTGACCAGAGCCCTACACAAAGGAAGAGGACAGAGGACCTCATCTTCTAAAGAAAGATCCCTCACACACTCTCAAGACTGTGAAGGTTAGCATTGTTTCTTTCAGTAAATTAATAATGACAGCACCACAGTGGATTTTAAATGAAACATGTGGCATCTATGAAACAATAGATGCCACATGAAAACATGTACTTTTTCCTCACCAAATGTATTATTACAAGATCTTTGACACTGGAGATGGTCTGGGTTTCAGAGAAACTAACTGGCAAGCTAGCATTGATATTATTAGTGTCTTGTGTTTATTCGTGTCTTCACCAGGGTCTTTGACATTTCGCTGCTGTACTGTTCACTTCAGCTTTACGTTTGATTTCTCACATTGTATTTTGTAATGGCAGAGATATTAGGATATTTAAGGGGCTGCAGTGGCTGCTACAGCTGTGGGGGGCAATACTTTGGTGAAATGTCCTGGACCCTGGAAAAGAGACTGTGTAGACTGGGTAAGCAATTAAAGGTTACTGGCCCAGAGTCATTGGGCAGCTGGGTAAAGGTGGATGTTGATATTCAGTGCCAATTATGCAACCTGTTCAGCCATGTCTATATGCTCTTTTTTATGCTGTTACTATAGGGGGAAAAATAAACTTTAATCAATAAACTGATCAAAGAAGCATTGTCTATGGAGCCACAATCTGATCCTGTAGTGTGGCTGCAGTTTACACATTTCATGTATTCTCAGCCAGATTTGGTTTAGAGCACAGCCAATATTTAGCATAAGTAGATTTAAATTTACACACACTGATGATGGCAGCTACATTGTAGCCACAGCCACCCTGGGGCGCACTGACAGAGGCGAGGCTGCCGGACACTGGCGCCACCGGGCCCTCTGACCACCACCGGTAGGCAACGGGTGAAGTGTCTCTCCCAAGGACACAACGACTGAAACTGTCGGAGCCGGGGCTCGAACCGGCAACCTTCCGATTATAAGACAAACTGTCAACTCTTGAGCCACGATTCAGTCATCCACCCATGTGTGTGAATGACTGAATGTGTAAAGCGCTTTGGAGCCCTTAAGGTACTAATAAAGCGCTATACAAATACAGGCCATTTACCATTTAAATTGAAAATTTAGTTTGAATTCTGCAATTGAAGACATGCTCAGTTATTTATGAACATGGTCTTTGTTTAAAGCAAGAAATGGATTTGTAACATGGGGGTGCATATCTCATTCTGAAAAATCTTTAACAACTAATAAGTGTTACCCAAAGCCAATCAGCATCATCCAAGGCATCAGTGTGGCTCTTCTTTGGAAAGACATGAATTCTTAAGCACGAGGGATGTTGTGTAATTTTATTTATTTTTTGTCTTTGAACCCTTTTATAGCCGACAGGTATTGAAGACACGTTTTCTAAGAGGATGAAAGTTGGCATTGTGATGGTGAAAGAAGAAGGCATCATCGATGTGTTGGTTGTCCTTGAGGCGGCAGTAATCCTGTCTAATCTGAGGGATGTCTCAAGTGCCATTTCCATGCTGATGGGTCTTCTTTTTGCCCTCAACATAGACTATCCAAAGGAACTTAAGGGCATCTTTGAAGTCATTCAGAACGTCCTAATGAACATTGGTGGAAGGCAGTGTGTCTCACTAGTGCATGGTCTAAGAAACAGACTCTTGCAGAACGCCATGCAGAACTGTAATTGTATGCTCACAGCGTACAATTGCCTTAGCGTTAAGGACAGTTTTTATTTTACTGTTTGTTTTTTTATTCTTGCAAGTTCTCATTCTCACTTTTGTATGTCACTAAATGACTACACTTTACATTCCAGATTAGACAATTGCTCATTTGTTCATGGTTTAAGAAACTTATGTGAACAACAATATAATGGTGGACTCTGCAGATGCTTATCTCATGCAACTCAGTAGTTTTTCCTTTGTTTTGCAATTGAGCCGACTCAAACTAATGTTTCTGAAATATTCATATTATCAAATGTTTCAGAAGCATGCACTCATTTTCAGAGATATTGGTTCTGTGGAATTTGTTGCAATTGTAAACGAAGACAAATAGAAGAGTTTGATGTCTTAGTTGTTATAAACTGATCTTTACTGTCACTTATCAAAGGTTTTGTACTATTTTAATATTTCAAGTTTTGTGCTAACAGGTGTGACTGAGCACAATGAAGTTTAAAAATGTTGCAAATGTAAAGAATAACTTTTCTAAAATAGCAAGTGTCCCGTTGATACATTACATTAATGCAGACTAGGGATGCACCGATACCGATACTGTAAAATGTGTGTGTACTCATACTCGTAAAAGTTAACCGATACCATGAACCGATACCAACTTAGTTCATTAATCAGAGGGTGGCTTGCCATTTCTGTTGTAGTTTTTTAGATTGGCCACTAGGGGGACATCCCGCGCTAAACAGGCACAGGGTTAGGCGAGTGAGACTGGCGACTCCAGATAAAAAAGAGAAACTGGAGGCTGCTGTAGCTAGGCTAAACAAAATGTCAGCAGTGTGGACCGGAACAGCCAAATTTAACTCAGGTTTTGGAAAAGCGATGAAAAATGTCAAGAGAAAATCCACGGACAGTTTAAATAACAGAGGCTCTGACTCATTTTATCGCTCTGGATGACCAGCCAATGCCGGTCGTGGAAAACATAGGATTGCACCGTCTTCTCAGCATACTCGAGCTGCGATATGAAATTCCCAACTGCCCATACATCAGGGAGATAATGGTGCCAAAACTTTCTGAAGAGGTAAAGACAAGCAGTGTGTGCGCGATGTCAGTCCTTGGTTTAACGGCACAGTGGACTGATGAGGAGTTCGTTCGTCAATGCCAAATACTTTAGTTATTTTGTTTGTTTGTTTACAATATGAACACTCTGCAATAATTTAAAAGTTTATTTTATTCGCAAACCCAATTTGTATTTGTTTTATTCCAAACAGAAGTGTTTATTTATTATTCTGAAAGCTCGAGACAGTGCCAATAGTTCAGTGATATTTTGTAAAATTACAATGTGGAGACTCTGCAATAATTTAACAGAAGTGCTTATTTTTCACTTGAAATTTTTTTGTGGTCATCTTTATTAAGATTTTATTTTTTATCGGCAGGGAATATAATAAAACCTGTCTTCCAATTAATTGTATTTGTGTGTGTGTGTGTGTGTGTGTGTGTGTGTGTGTGTGTGTGGTAGAAGTATCGGTTTTTGTACTCTGTATCGGCAAGTACTCAGATCCAAGTATCGGTATCGTATCGGTTTGAAAAAATTGGTATCGTTGCATCCCTAATGCAGACTTTATGTTGTTGCTTCACAAGAATCACTACTGCTCCTAGAGTATTGGTCAGAATTTAATCTTCACCCAAACTGGGCTCAAGACCAAGTTCAGATTTATTGTTTCACAGGGAGCAACCTTTGAGTTTTGATGGATTGTGAGCCTGATGAGCTACGTCACTGATTTCTCTGTTTCTCAGATGAGTAAGATGGCACAATAAATGGTGAATGTTGCGTGCTCATGAGTAATTGTCTTGTCATGTTCTTAAAACAAACTTTCTGCCTGAATTGATCAGATACACTTTAATGGAATCTGTGGTTTGTTTTTTCTCTGTAAACAACAGAAAATTAATTTAAAGGAATGTAGATATTTAAACCTGAGATCTAAGATAAACCTAACAGGTAGTTTTGCTGAAATGGATGTTGGAAAGCTAAAAAAAAATACTTAAGATGTTCAATACACATTTTTCTTTACATCCAGTCAATCAACTCTGATAATTAAAATGAAACTGATTCACGAGTTCACTCAGCTACCTTAAGGAGCTCAGTTAATTAATAAACTTAAATCAACTTAGCTAGCAGATTATGTTAGTTAAGCTAAAATAGATTCCTAAGTTAAAAGAACTACTAAAGTATTTGAATTAACTAAAAAACCCAAGTCAACTGAACTAGGACAAGAGTTTAAACAATAGATTATTTGAATTTAGCTGAAAGGGTTTTCCCAAGTAAAAATGACAATTAAAGGAGTTGAACTGACTAACAAATCTCAGTCAACTAAACTAGGACGAAAGTTTAGACAACATGTGATTTTTCATCAACATAACATTTGGTTGTGTTACAAGAACAAACACTATTTCTTGACTTAACTTCAAATTTTAAGGGGTCGACCCTGCGTTTTATTTTACAATCACTGTAATTTATTTACACACGTATAGAAACATTAGTATTTCTATATGCTTCTTTAATGACATTTCAGTGTACTTACAGACAGCTACACTGAGGCTACTCCTGGCTAATCGATCTTCCCTCCCTCACATAGTCACAGTTTTTCCATCAGTTACATCGTCTAGTAAATGAATTCATGGTGTATGCCAAACGTTCCTAGTTTCGGTCATGAGTTATTTAAAAGTACATTTGTTCTGTCACACACAAAGAAATGACTTGATCAACAGCTGATACACAAAGTAACCTTGAGAGCTTGAGTACAGCCTCATATTTATAAGATTGCTCGTCTAACTTGACTTTTTTATGCATCTCAAAAGAAAACAGAAGATGAAGTTCAGTGAATTGCATTATTTAGCCTGCGAAATAAAAAGACAGAAAATAAAAAGAGACAGAAATACAAGTTAAAATTTTGAATTTGTTTTATTGATCTGGATATTTTTTAACAAATTGCTAATTAACTGTTTTTAAATAGGGCCCAATAACAAAAGCTGATTGAAAGTGCTTTATATTATAAAGACCCTACAATGCAAGAGAGAAAACCCCAACAATCTGATGATCCCCTATGAGCAAGCACTTGGCGACAGTGGGCAGGAAAAACCCCCTTTCAACGGGAGGAAACCTGCGGCAGAACCAGGCTCAGGGAGGGGCGGCCATCTGCCGAGACCGGTTGGGGGACTTGAATCCACTTCTTATCAAATTTCTCTCTTGCTACGACATTTTTGATGTTATGTATTTAGGTATTGGTCTGAAAGAAAAAAGACCAATACTGAGTTGGTGTTCAAAGCCACCATTTTAAGTTGTGCGTTTAAACGGCTTGGTGATGGCTTTGGCCAGTGCAGTGAAAAACCTGACAATGGCAGACGGCGTCTTCTTTGGTTGTGACAGATGTTCAGTCAAGCTAGTTGCAATGAGTCTTACAGCTATGGATTTCTGTAACTCCAGAGCTACTTGAACATCTTCTACACTCCCAAAGACATCGCGCAGGTCTTTAAGAATGCGCTTTTCAAGATTTTTAAGGTTTTGGGGAGTTATAATAAGTTCTTTATCCTGCAGCTGGTCCCATACTTCTTCCAGAAGCCAACTGTGGATGTTCTCTGAGCAGCCACAGGTGCACATGATGTTTAATTTTTTAGCTATACGGCTAAATAATTTGTGAAGAATTATTTTAATGTAAGCTTTACGTGCAGAAGCATCTGGTACAATATAGTCAGGTTTTGGATGGGACGTTGGGACGCTTGACTGCGGTTCTGTCACTGACTCCGGTTCTGCCACTGACTCCGGTTCTGTCACTGACTGTGGTTCTGTCACTGACTCCGGTTCTGTCACTGACTCCAGTTCTGTCACTGACTCCGGTTCTGTCACTGACTGCGGTTCTGTCACTGACTCCGGTTCTGTCACTGACTCTGCGCCAAGTATTGCGAGCATTACGCTCTGACTCTGGCTCTCAGCCTGGGTGAAAAACCACCATCTCATGAGTGCTAAGAAAACGCGGACCTTTCTGTTGATGTACGCTCTCCTGAAACGATCAGGTAGAATTTCAGGTGCCACGCCCTGTGAAGCATGGTGGTCGAGCATGTCCGTGAGCTGCTTGGTGAACCATATACGTTTATAAATAGAAATGTTTTTAAATAGTTCAAGCTCACAGGTTTCATTTTCGCTCAGATCTTTTACGGTCTGAAGCAGAAAATCAACATCACGAACAAGCTGCTCCACCGATTCACTGCTTTCGTCTTTCCCTGTTCTCTGAAATGCTGCCCTGACGTTTTTGGCCGCGCGAAGAATTGCTGCTTTTGCAAATTGCGTCGCAAGGAACGATTTGATATTATGTGAATGCTTTTTTAGCGACTGCTTCAATTTCTCTTTAAATGTTGTGGGAGTGATAACTTCATCACTCTCTGGGGAATCTTCAATCTCTGCCTGAAGAGAACCAGTCAGCTCTTTTGCAAATAGCTGACTCTCTTCACTTATTACTGATTGCGGCCTGTTATACTCAGGATCTTCAGTTTGATCCACAACTGGGGAAAACTGAGCAACAGCCTTTTCGATGGCAGTTTTCAGAGCTGAAGTATTGAAGCTGTCCTGGGAGCCCACCGTGAGTTTTTCATGTTCTCTATCTAGTTGTTCCTTTGGGACATCTTGGCTATCTAAACTTTCAGTCTCCGCCTCTGACTCAGTGTCGCTAATGGTGTCAATGCTCATGCCGAGATGCTGCCACATTAAAAAGAAAGCTTTCATCATTCTCTCACCAAAACGGCTGATCATGTTGTTCAGGCGTTTTGGTGGAACAATGCGGTCACTCTCCGAAGATAAATTTGTTTTTGTGTCAGCAGACTGAGCAGATTGAACACTGCGCACAACCTCTTTAGCGAACAGCTGCTCTTTGGTGCTAACCTTGTGGCCCTGACCATCCATTGTCAAAGCTTCTGCCAAAGGCTCTGGAAGTATCGTACCTATGTTGTCCAAAAAAGCCTCCTCTGATACTTCAACGTTGGCAATCTGAGCCATCATTAGAAAGTGCTTTGAAGCAATTTCAATGATCTCTATAATGGCCTCTGCCAGAAGAGTCTTAGTGGCTATGTCAGGCTCTCCTGATTTCATGGAACGCCACTGCTCAGCTGTCATATTTTCATAAAACGATTTGATGACAGGAAGAAGACGTGCTACTGTCAGTTCCTTAATGTTCGCTGTTTTTAGGTTTTCCATTTCTAATACTTGTGTGTTAGAATGGGTTAAATGACTATCTGTTAGGTTTAGAGTTGATCGCGTCTGAAATGGACCTTCCACGTTGAAAGCGTGTAAAATGCAAGTTCCAAGTTTGCTGTTTCAGAGACGGTTCCTGCTCCTATTTATAGGTTTTTTGGCTGATGACGTCAAACAGAAGTTCAAAGGTTCAAAGGCAAGCCGGTTACGTCACAGGAAACGACTGTTCCATCGTCCCCGCCCCTAGCGACTGCTTAGCAACCGTTACTATGTACCCTCCGGCCGAGAGTTGTTGTTGACGTCGCGATAAAAGTTCCACGCGACAGAAAAGCCGCTGGATTATTTGAGAGTTTTTCACTTCAGATGCTGAATGAAACTTTACCTGTGGCGCGTTAACAGGTGAGAGCAGCCAGCCAATCAGCCTTCAGTTTGCTGCGGAAAAACTCATTTTAACGGCGTTAGTAACTGTGGCTGTGTCCCAATTCAGGGTCTGCACGCTTGAAGTATGCGTTTTAAGTGCGATTACGTCACCGCCACGCGACGACGGCTGTCCCAATTCGAAGTGTACTTCAAATGCGTACTCCAAATGCGCCGTCGATTTCCCCAAATATCAAGCGTGGTCCCATATATCCCACAACTCATAGCGCGGCGGTGGGTGTGGATAATTTTGCCGCAAAATACGGCAGAAGGGAGCGGCCGAAGAGTGAACTGTCAAAAGTAAGTACTGAATATGATGTCACTTATTTATGTGCGAATGTTTAATAAGTCAGCTAGTTAATAAAGCTTATTTCATATTGTCTCTGTACTTGTAAATTTCTTCCAAGTTCACAGGCTGTTGTATTTTGGTGGAAGTTCATTTTGGCAATATTTCCAATAACTGACTGGGTTCAAAAAGAACTTTCTGGCAGGACTGCTATGCTTGTTGTCATCTGTTTACCCCTATGTAATCACTTAAGTTGTTATTAACTGCTGCATGCTAAGCTGCAAGAGTGCACTGAGGATTGAGACAAAATATGGTCTACAAACCAGCATTATATTAGTTTTTATCAGATAGTCCTCCAGTGTCTTTATTTTTTGCTTTAATTATATTGTGCAGTTATTTGTTACCCTGAAATGCTTTATGCTTAACAACAGCTCACTATTTTAACTTATTTTTGGACTCTTGTGATCAGTATGACCAGATTGTGTGAGTTTCCATACTAAAAGACCTGTAGTGATAAAATAATTGGCATAAGAGACACTGATTTTTGGCATGATATACTGCAGAAGGGTTTTTTTTTGGTTTTTTTTTGCATAATTTACCTTTGAATTAAGCTGCATTCCCTGTATTGTAACAAAACTAACATTGTTTATATGTCAGAAAATTAGCAAACATGAATAAATGGCGAAAACAATATAATTATAACATATATTTTTATTTTACTTATTTTAGGTCTGTGAAGCCAAACTTGATGCTGGGGATTTATTTTTGTCAGTGGAGTCAAATGGTAAGTTACAATTTGTGCATTTTGTCATATTGGAAACACCACAAATTACATTGTAACTTAATAGCTCTGTAGAACAAATGATATAAAGATTGTAGTGTCAGGGTACTTCTTAAGAAGTAATATTGATGATCGCATGCAGGTGGCATAAACTAAATATTCAGACGTGCTACCAACAAATGATTCATTAACAAAAGCAATGGAGCAGACTGTTTAGGTTCTTGTGGTTGTAATAACATCCATAACTGCAGGTTTGTCATTAATTTGTTTTCACAGGTCTAGATGATCACATCTGACTTTGTCATTTAAATGAGGTGGACTTGCAAACTTTGCACTCTTTTGGGTAAATTGCTGTCCACTACATATACACAGAATGTGCACAGTATTTCAGATATAAAAAGGGAGTATGTAATGGACTTGCTGGCTTTAATGTAAAAAGCCTGTTGTGTAACTGTAATGAGGCAGTTGGACTAAAGCAGTATATTGCTCATCAAGGTAAACATCTGAGGAATAAGGAAATTGTTACTTGTCCTTTTACTCGGTGTTCTTTTAATCGCACGTTTACTAAAGTTTTACATCACATAAGTCATTTTCACAATCATTCTACTTTAAAAGATTTCAAGACAGAGCTTATTGTTCTCTGAACTTCCTTGTTCGCTGAACGGCAGGTAAAGTGCATCTTTTTGTTTGTTTGCTTTTGTGTGTTTGTGTTTTCTCTAATGGGCCTCAGATGACGGTTTGCTTAAATTTGGGTCTCAAAGAATATTTTTTTTATTCTGCCTGTACTCCCCACCCCTCTTCTTCTGTTGCTCAGGTTGAAGCAGAATTTGCCCGTCTTACATCTGTTGACCTGAAAGGTTCCTTTTTGCTGTGCTTGACCATTATGGAGAGGTTCGTGGAGCTGTACAAAATCAAGAGCGGCATAGGAGGGCTGACTAGGCTCATAAAATGCTTCGGTGATGATGTAAGTGTTCAACTGCGAAATCTAATCCTTTGTTTAAGTTTGAGGTTATCCAGTTCAACTGATGAACTCATTGAAAGAAAGCTGATAAGTAAAGTCTGTCATCATATTTCACAACTGGACATTTAGTGTGGTAACTTTTACTGTGTATATTGGTGGTAGGTTGGATATCATATTCTACTTGAATGTCCTGATAAGCCTGATTCAAAATCTCCAATGATAATCATATATTGATGGAATTATGTATCAAAAAGCTGTGAGTTTGGAGCTGTCTACATGCTTCATAAACACTGTTTAAAAAGTGTTGTTTTCTTTTTGACTTCTTTGACCAGAGCCCTACACAAAGGAAGAGGACAGAGGACCTCATCTTCTAAAGAAAGATCCCTCACACACTCTCAAGACTGTGAAGGTTAGCATTGTTTCTTTCAGTAAATTAATAATGACAGCACCACAGTGGATTTTAAATGAAACATGTGGCATCTATGAAACAATAGATGCCACATGAAAACATGTACTTTTTCCTCACCAAATGTATTATTACAAGATCTTTGACACTGGAGATGGTCTGGGTTTCAGAGAAACTAACTGGCAAGCTAGCATTGATATTATTAGTGTCTTGTGTTTATTCGTGTCTTCACCAGGGTCTTTGACATTTCGCTGCTGTACTGTTCACTTCAGCTTTACGTTTGATTTCTCACATTGTATTTTGTAATGGCAGAGATATTAGGATATTTAAGGGGCTGCAGTGGCTGCTACAGCTGTGGGGGGCAATACTTTGGTGAAATGTCCTGGACCCTGGAAAAGAGACTGTGTAGACTGGGTAAGCAATTAAAGGTTACTGGCCCAGAGTCATTGGGCAGCTGGGTAAAGGTGGATGTTGATATTCAGTGCCAATTATGCAACCTGTTCAGCCATGTCTATATGCTCTTTTTTATGCTGTTACTATAGGGGGAAAAATAAACTTTAATCAATAAACTGATCAAAGAAGCATTGTCTATGGAGCCACAATCTGATCCTGTAGTGTGGCTGCAGTTTACACATTTCATGTATTCTCAGCCAGATTTGGTTTAGAGCACAGCCAATATTTAGCATAAGTAGATTTAAATTTACACACACTGATGATGGCAGCTACATTGTAGCCACAGCCACCCTGGGGCGCACTGACAGAGGCGAGGCTGCCGGACACTGGCGCCACCGGGCCCTCTGACCACCACCGGTAGGCAACGGGTGAAGTGTCTCTCCCAAGGACACAACGACTGAAACTGTCGGAGCCGGGGCTCGAACCGGCAACCTTCCGATTATAAGACAAACTGTCAACTCTTGAGCCACGATTCAGTCATCCACCCATGTGTGTGAATGACTGAATGTGTAAAGCGCTTTGGAGCCCTTAAGGTACTAATAAAGCGCTATACAAATACAGGCCATTTACCATTTAAATTGAAAATTTAGTTTGAATTCTGCAATTGAAGACATGCTCAGTTATTTATGAACATGGTCTTTGTTTAAAGCAAGAAATGGATTTGTAACATGGGGGTGCATATCTCATTCTGAAAAATCTTTAACAACTAATAAGTGTTACCCAAAGCCAATCAGCATCATCCAAGGCATCAGTGTGGCTCTTCTTTGGAAAGACATGAATTCTTAAGCACGAGGGATGTTGTGTAATTTTATTTATTTTTTGTCTTTGAACCCTTTTATAGCCGACAGGTATTGAAGACACGTTTTCTAAGAGGATGAAAGTTGGCATTGTGATGGTGAAAGAAGAAGGCATCATCGATGTGTTGGTTGTCCTTGAGGCGGCAGTAATCCTGTCTAATCTGAGGGATGTCTCAAGTGCCATTTCCATGCTGATGGGTCTTCTTTTTGCCCTCAACATAGACTATCCAAAGGAACTTAAGGGCATCTTTGAAGTCATTCAGAACGTCCTAATGAACATTGGTGGAAGGCAGTGTGTCTCACTAGTGCATGGTCTAAGAAACAGACTCTTGCAGAACGCCATGCAGAACTGTAATTGTATGCTCACAGCGTACAATTGCCTTAGCGTTAAGGACAGTTTTTATTTTACTGTTTGTTTTTTTATTCTTGCAAGTTCTCATTCTCACTTTTGTATGTCACTAAATGACTACACTTTACATTCCAGATTAGACAATTGCTCATTTGTTCATGGTTTAAGAAACTTATGTGAACAACAATATAATGGTGGACTCTGCAGATGCTTATCTCATGCAACTCAGTAGTTTTTCCTTTGTTTTGCAATTGAGCCGACTCAAACTAATGTTTCTGAAATATTCATATTATCAAATGTTTCAGAAGCATGCACTCATTTTCAGAGATATTGGTTCTGTGGAATTTGTTGCAATTGTAAACGAAGACAAATAGAAGAGTTTGATGTCTTAGTTGTTATAAACTGATCTTTACTGTCACTTATCAAAGGTTTTGTACTATTTTAATATTTCAAGTTTTGTGCTAACAGGTGTGACTGAGCACAATGAAGTTTAAAAATGTTGCAAATGTAAAGAATAACTTTTCTAAAATAGCAAGTGTCCCGTTGATACATTACATTAATGCAGACTAGGGATGCACCGATACCGATACTGTAAAATGTGTGTGTACTCATACTCGTAAAAGTTAACCGATACCATGAACCGATACCAACTTAGTTCATTAATCAGAGGGTGGCTTGCCATTTCTGTTGTAGTTTTTTAGATTGGCCACTAGGGGGACATCCCGCGCTAAACAGGCACAGGGTTAGGCGAGTGAGACTGGCGACTCCAGATAAAAAAGAGAAACTGGAGGCTGCTGTAGCTAGGCTAAACAAAATGTCAGCAGTGTGGACCGGAACAGCCAAATTTAACTCAGGTTTTGGAAAAGCGATGAAAAATGTCAAGAGAAAATCCACGGACAGTTTAAATAACAGAGGCTCTGACTCATTTTATCGCTCTGGATGACCAGCCAATGCCGGTCGTGGAAAACATAGGATTGCACCGTCTTCTCAGCATACTCGAGCTGCGATATGAAATTCCCAACTGCCCATACATCAGGGAGATAATGGTGCCAAAACTTTCTGAAGAGGTAAAGACAAGCAGTGTGTGCGCGATGTCAGTCCTTGGTTTAACGGCACAGTGGACTGATGAGGAGTTCGTTCGTCAATGCCAAATACTTTAGTTATTTTGTTTGTTTGTTTACAATATGAACACTCTGCAATAATTTAAAAGTTTATTTTATTCGCAAACCCAATTTGTATTTGTTTTATTCCAAACAGAAGTGTTTATTTATTATTCTGAAAGCTCGAGACAGTGCCAATAGTTCAGTGATATTTTGTAAAATTACAATGTGGAGACTCTGCAATAATTTAACAGAAGTGCTTATTTTTCACTTGAAATTTTTTTTGTGGTCATCTTTATTAAGATTTTATTTTTTATCGGCAGGGAATATAATAAAACCTGTCTTCCAATTAATTGTATTTGTGTGTGTGTGTGTGTGTGTGTGTGGTAGAAGTATCGGTTTTTGTACTCTGTATCGGCAAGTACTCAGATCCAAGTATCGGTATCGTATCGGTTTGAAAAAATTGGTATCGTTGCATCCCTAATGCAGACTTTATGTTGTTGCTTCACAAGAATCACTACTGCTCCTAGAGTATTGGTCAGAATTTAATCTTCACCCAAACTGGGCTCAAGACCAAGTTCAGATTTATTGTTTCACAGGGAGCAACCTTTGAGTTTTGATGGATTGTGAGCCTGATGAGCTACGTCACTGATTTCTCTGTTTCTCAGATGAGTAAGATGGCACAATAAATGGTGAATGTTGCGTGCTCATGAGTAATTGTCTTGTCATGTTCTTAAAACAAACTTTCTGCCTGAATTGATCAGATACACTTTAATGGAATCTGTGGTTTGTTTTTTCTCTGTAAACAACAGAAAATTAATTTAAAGGAATGTAGATATTTAAACCTGAGATCTAAGATAAACCTAACAGGTAGTTTTGCTGAAATGGATGTTGGAAAGCTAAAAAAAAATACTTAAGATGTTCAATACACATTTTTCTTTACATCCAGTCAATCAACTCTGATAATTAAAATGAAACTGATTCACGAGTTCACTCAGCTACCTTAAGGAGCTCAGTTAATTAATAAACTTAAATCAACTTAGCTAGCAGATTATGTTAGTTAAGCTAAAATAGATTCCTAAGTTAAAAGAACTACTAAAGTATTTGAATTAACTAAAAAACCCAAGTCAACTGAACTAGGACAAGAGTTTAAACAATAGATTATTTGAATTTAGCTGAAAGGGTTTTCCCAAGTAAAAATGACACTTAAAGGAGTTGAACTGACTAACAAATCTCAGTCAACTAAACTAAGACGAAAGTTTAGACAACATGTGATTTTTCATCAACATAACATTTGGTTGTGTTACAAGAACAAACACTATTTCTTGACTTAACTTCAAATTTTAAGGGGTCGACCCTGCGTTTTATTTTACAATCACTGTAATTTATTTACACACGTATAGAAACATTAGTATTTCTATGTGCTTCTTTAATGACATTTCAGTGTACTTACAGACAGCTACACTGAGGCTACTCCTGGCTAATCGATCTTCCCTCCCTCACATAGTCACAGTTTTTCCATCAGTTACATCGTCTAGTAAATGAATTCATGGTGTATGCCAAACGTTCCTAGTTTCGGTCATGAGTTATTTAAAAGTACATTTGTTCTGTCACACACAAAGAAATGACTTGATCAACAGCTGATACACAAAGTAACCTTGAGAGCTTGAGTACAGCCTCATATTTATAAGATTGCTCGTCTAACTTGACTTTTTTATGCATCTCAAAAGAAAACAGAAGATGAAGTTCAGTGAATTGCATTATTTAGCCTGCGAAATAAAAAGACAGAAAATAAAAAGAGACAGAAATACAAGTTAAAATTTTGAATTTGTTTTATTGATCTGGATATTTTTTAACAAATTGCTAATTAACTGTTTTTAAATAGGGCCCAATAACAAAAGCTGATTGAAAGTGCTTTATATTATAAAGACCCTACAATGCAAGAGAGAAAACCCCAACAATCTGATGATCCCCTATGAGCAAGCACTTGGCGACAGTGGGCAGGAAAAACCCCCTTTCAACGGGAGGAAACCTGCGGCAGAACCAGGCTCAGGGAGGGGCGGCCATCTGCCGAGACCGGTTGGGGGACTTGAATCCACTTCTTATCAAATTTCTCTCTTGCTACGACATTTTTGATGTTATGTATTTAGGTATTGGTCTGAAAGAAAAAAGACCAATACTGAGTTGGTGTTCAAAGCCACCATTTTAAGTTGTGCGTTTAAACGGCTTGGTGATGGCTTTGGCCAGTGCAGTGAAAAACCTGACAATAGCAGACGGCGTCTTCTTTGGTTGTGACAGATGTTCAGTCAAGCTAGTTGCAATGAGTCTTACAGCTATGGATTTCTGTAACTCCAGAGCTACTTGAACATCTTCTACACTCCCAAAGACATCGCGCAGGTCTTTAAGAATGCGCTTTTCAAGATTTTTAAGGTTTTGGGGAGTTATAATAAGTTCTTTATCCTGCAGCTGGTCCCATACTTCTTCCAGAAGCCAACTGTGGATGTTCTCTGAGCAGCCACAGGTGCACATGATCTTTAATTTTTTAGCTATACGGCTAAATAATTTGTGAAGAATTATTTTAATGTAAGCTTTACGTGCAGAAGCATCTGGTACAATATAGTCAGGTTTTGGATGGGACGTTGGGACGCTTGACTGCGGTTCTGTCACTGACTCCGGTTCTGCCACTGACTCCGGTTCTGTCACTGACTGTGGTTCTGTCACTGACTCCGGTTCTGTCACTGACTCCAGTTCTGTCACTGACTCCGGTTCTGTCACTGACTCTGCGCCAAGTATTGCGAGCATTACGCTCTGACTCTGGCTCTCAGCCTGGGTGAAAAACCACCATCTCATGAGTGCTAAGAAAACGCGGACCTTTCTGTTGATGTACGCTCTCCTGAAACGATCAGGTAGAATTTCAGGTGCCACGCCCTGTGAAGCATGGTGGTCGAGCATGTCCGTGAGCTGCTTGGTGAACCATATACGTTTATAAATAGAAATGTTTTTAAATAGTTCAAGCTCACAGGTTTCATTTTCGCTCAGATCTTTTACGGTCTGAAGCAGAAAATCAACATCACGAACAAGCTGCTCCACCGATTCACTGCTTTCGTCTTTCCCTGTTCTCTGAAATGCTGCCCTGACGTTTTTGGCCGCGCGAAGAATTGCTGCTTTTGCAAATTGCGTCGCAAGGAACGATTTGATATTATGTGAATGGTTTTTTAGCGACTGCTTCAATTTCTCTTTAAATGTTGTGGGAGTGATAACTTCATCACTCTCTGGGGAATCTTCAATCTCTGCCTGAAGAGAACCAGTCAGCTCTTTTGCAAATAGCTGACTCTCTTCACTTATTACTGATTGCGGCCTGTTATACTCAGGATCTTCAGTTTGATCCACAACTGGGGAAAACTGAGCAACAGCCTTTTCGATGGCAGTTTTCAGAGCTGAAGTATTGAAGCTGTCCTGGGAGCCCACCGTGAGTTTTTCATGTTCTCTATCTAGTTGTTCCTGTGGGACATCTTGGCTATCTAAACTTTCAGTCTCCGCCTCTGACTCAGTGTCGCTAATAGTGTCAATGCTCATGCCGAGATGCTGCCACATTAAAAAGAAAGCTTTCATCATTCTCTCACCAAAACGGCTGATCATGTTGTTCAGGCGTTTTGGTGGAACAATGCGGTCACTCTCCGAAGATAAATTTGTTTTTGTGTCAGCAGACTGAGCAGATTGAACACTGCGCACAACCTCTTTAGCGAACAGCTGCTCTTTGATGCTAACCTTGTGGCCCTGACCACCCACTGTCAAAGCTTCTGCCAAAGGCTCTGGAAGTATCGTACCTATGTTGTCCAAAAAAGCCTCCTCTGATACTTCAATGTTGGCATTCTGAGCCATCATTAGAAAGTGCTTTGAAGCAATTTCAATGATCTCTATAATGGCCTCTGCCAGAAGAGTCTTAGTGGCTATGTCAGGCTCTCCTGATTTCATGGAACGCCACTGCTCAGCTGTCATATTTTCATAAAACGATTTGATGACAGGAAGAAGACGTGCTACTGTCAGTTCCTTAATGTTCGCTGTTTTTAGGTTTTCCATTTCTAATACTTGTATGTTAGAATGGGTTAAATGACTATCTGTTAGGTTTAGAGTTGATCGCGTCTGAAATGGACCTTCCACGTTGAAAGCGTGTAAAATGCAAGTTCCAAGTTTGCTGTTTCAGAGACGGTTCCTGCTCCTATTTATAGGTTTTTTGGCTGATGACGTCAAACAGAAGTTCAAAGGTTCAAAGGCAAGCCGGTTACGTCACAGGAAACGGCTGTTCCATCGTCCCCGCCCCTAGCGACTGCTTAGCAACCGTTACTATGTGCCCTCCGGCCGAGAGTTGTTGTTGACGTCGCGATAAAAGTTCCACGCGACAGAAAAGCCGCTGGATTATTTGAGAGTTTTTCACTTCAGATGCTGAATGAAACTTTACCTGTGGCGCGTTAACAGGTGAGAGCAGCCAGCCAATCAGCCTTCAGTTTGCTGCGGAAAAACTCATTTTAACGGCGTTAGTAACTGTGGCTGTGTCCCAATTCAGGGTCTGCACGCTTGAAGTACGCATTTTAAGTGCGATTACGTCACCGCCACGCGACGACGGCTGTCCCAATTCGAAGTGTACTTCAAATGCGTACTCCAAATGCGCCGTCGATTTCCCCAAATATCAAGCGTGGTCCCATATATCCCACAACTCATAGCGCGGCGGTGGGTGTGGATAATTTTGCCGCAAAATACGGCAGAAGGGAGCGGCCGAAGAGTGAACTGTCAAAAGTAAGTACTGAATATGATGTCACTTATTTATGTGCGAATGTTTAATAAGTCAGCTAGTTAATAAAGCTTATTTCATATTGTCTCTGTACTTGTAAATTTCTTCCAAGTTCACAGGCTGTTGTATTTTGGTGGAAGTTCATTTTGGCAATATTTCCAATAACTGACTGGGTTCAAAAAGAACTTTCTGGCAGGACTGCTATGCTTGTTGTCATCTGTTTACCCCTATGTAATCACTTAAGTTGTTATTAACTGCTGCATGCTAAGCTGCAAGAGTGCACTGAGGATTGAGACAAAATATGGTCTACAAACCAGCATTATATTAGTTTTTATCAGATAGTCCTCCAGTGTCTTTATTTTTTGCTTTAATTATATTGTGCAGTTATTTGTTACCCTGAAATGCTTTATGCTTAACAACAGCTCACTATTTTAACTTATTTTTGGACTCTTGTGATCAGTATGACCAGATTGTGTGAGTTTCCATACTAAAAGACCTGTAGTGATAAAATAATTGGCATAAGAGACACTGATTTTTGGCATGATATACTGCAGAAGGGTTTTTTGGGGGTTTTTTTTTGCATAATTTACCTTTGAATTAAGCTGCATTCCCTGTATTGTAACAAAACTAACATTGTTTATATGTCAGAAAATTAGCAAACATGAATAAATGGCGAAAACAATATAATTATAACATATATTTTTATTTTACTTATTTTAGGTCTGTGAAGCCAAACTTGATGCTGGGGATTTATTTTTGTCAGTGGAGTCAAATGGTAAGTTACAATTTGTGCATTTTGTCATATTGGAAACACCACAAATTACATTGTAACTTAATAGCTCTGTAGAACAAATGATATAAAGATTGTAGTGTCAGGGTACTTCTTAAGAAGTAATATTGATGATCGCATGCAGGTGGCATAAACTAAATATTCAGACGTGCTACCAACAAATGATTCATTAACAAAAGCAATGGAGCAGACTGTTTAGGTTCTTGTGGTTGTAATAACATCCATAACTGCAGGTTTGTCATTAATTTGTTTTCACAGGTCTAGATGATCACATCTGACTTTGTCATTTAAATGAGGTGGACTTGCAAACTTTGCGCTCTTTTGGGTAAATTGCTGTCCACTACATATACACAGAATGTGCACAGTATTTCAGATATAAAAAGGGAGTATGTAATGGACTTGCTGGCTTTAATGTAAAAAGCCTGTTGTGTAACTGTAATGAGGCAGTTGGACTAAAGCAGTATATTGCTCATCAAGGTAAACATCTGAGGAATAAGGAAATTGTTACTTGTCCTTTTACTCGGTGTTCTTTTAATCGCACGTTTACTAAAGTTTTACATCACATAAGTCATTTTCACAATCATTCTACTTTAAAAGATTTCAAGACAGAGCTTATTGTTCTCTGAACTTCCTTGTTCGCTGAACGGCAGGTAAAGTGCATCTTTTTGTTTGTTTGCTTTTGTGTGTTTGTGTTTTCTCTAATGGGCCTCAGATGACGGTTTGCTTAAATTTGGGTCTCAAAGAATATTTTTTTTATTCTGCCTGTACTCCCCACCCCTCTTCTTCTGTTGCTCAGGTTGAAGCAGAATTTGCCCGTCTTACATCTGTTGACCTGAAAGGTTCCTTTTTGCTGTGCTTGACCATTATGGAGAGGTTCGTGGAGCTGTACAAAATCAAGAGCGGCATAGGAGGGCTGACTAGGCTCATAAAATGCTTCGGTGATGATGTAAGTGTTCAACTGCGAAATCTAATCCTTTTCCAGTTCAACTGATGAACTCATTGAAAGAAAGCTGATAAGTAAAGTCTGTCATCATATTTCACAACTGGACATTTAGTGTGGTAACTTTTACTGTGTATATTGGTGGTAGGTTGGATATCATATTCTACTTGAATGTCCTGATAAGCCTGATTCAAAATCTCCAATGATAATCATATATTGATGGAATTATGTATCAAAAAGCTGTGAGTTTGGAGCTGTCTACATGCTTCATAAACACTGTTTAAAAAGTGTTGTTTTCTTTTTGACTTCTTTGACCAGAGCCCTACACAAAGGAAGAGGACAGAGGACCTCATCTTCTAAAGAAAGATCCCTCACACACTCTCAAGACTGTGAAGGTTAGCATTGTTTCTTTCAGTAAATTAATAATGACAGCACCACAGTGGATTTTAAATGAAACATGTGGCATCTATGAAACAATAGATGCCACATGAAAACATGTACTTTTTCCTCACCAAATGTATTATTACAAGATCTTTGACACTGGAGATGGTCTGGGTTTCAGAGAAACTAACTGGCAAGCTAGCATTGATATTATTAGTGTCTTGTGTTTATTCGTGTCTTCACCAGGGTCTTTGACATTTCGCTGCTGTACTGTTCACTTCAGCTTTACGTTTGATTTCTCACATTGTATTTTGTAATGGCAGAGATATTAGGATATTTAAGGGGCTGCAGTGGCTGCTACAGCTGTGGGGGGCAATACTTTGGTGAAATGTCCTGGACCCTGGAAAAGAGACTGTGTAGACTGGGTAAGCAATTAAAGGTTACTGGCCCAGAGTCATTGGGCAGCTGGGTAAAGGTGGATGTTGATATTCAGTGCCAATTATGCAACCTGTTCAGCCATGTCTATATGCTCTTTTTTATGCTGTTACTATAGGGGGAAAAATAAACTTTAATCAATAAACTGATCAAAGAAGCATTGTCTATGGAGCCACAATCTGATCCTGTAGTGTGGCTGCAGTTTACACATTTCATGTATTCTCAGCCAGATTTGGTTTAGAGCACAGCCAATATTTAGCATAAGTAGATTTAAATTTACACACACTGATGATGGCAGCTACATTGTAGCCACAGCCACCCTGGGGCGCACTGACAGAGGCGAGGCTGCCGGACACTGGCGCCACCGGGCCCTCTGACCACCACCGGTAGGCAACGGGTGAAGTGTCTCTCCCAAGGACACAACGACTGAAACTGTCGGAGCCGGGGCTCGAACCGGCAACCTTCCGATTATAAGACGAACTGTCAACTCTTGAGCCACGATTCAGTCATCCACCCATGTGTGTGAATGACTGAATGTGTAAAGCGCTTTGGAGCCCTTAAGGTACTAATAAAGCGCTATACAAATACAGGCCATTTACCATTTAAATTGAAAATTTAGTTTGAATTCTGCAATTGAAGACATGCTCAGTTATTTATGAACATGGTCTTTGTTTAAAGCAAGAAATGGATTTGTAACATGGGGGTGCATATCTCATTCTGAAAAATCTTTAACAACTAATAAGTGTTACCCAAAGCCAATCAGCATCATCCAAGGCATCAGTGTGGCTCTTCTTTGGAAAGACATGAATTCTTAAGCACGAGGGATGTTGTGTAATTTTATTTATTTTTTGTCTTTGAACCCTTTTATAGCCGACAGGTATTGAAGACACGTTTTCTAAGAGGATGAAAGTTGGCATTGTGATGGTGAAAGAAGAAGGCATCATCGATGTGTTGGTTGTCCTTGAGGCGGCAGTAATCCTGTCTAATCTGAGGGATGTCTCAAGTGCCATTTCCATGCTGATGGGTCTTCTTTTTGCCCTCAACATAGACTATCCAAAGGAACTTAAGGGCATCTTTGAAGTCATTCAGAACGTCCTAATGAACATTGGTGGAAGGCAGTGTGTCTCACTAGTGCATGGTCTAAGAAACAGACTCTTGCAGAACGCCATGCAGAACTGTAATTGTATGCTCACAGCGTACAATTGCCTTAGCGTTAAGGACAGTTTTTATTTTACTGTTTGTTTTTTTATTCTTGCAAGTTCTCATTCTCACTTTTGTATGTCACTAAATGACTACACTTTACATTCCAGATTAGACAATTGCTCATTTGTTCATGGTTTAAGAAACTTATGTGAACAACAATATAATGGTGGACTCTGCAGATGCTTATCTCATGCAACTCAGTAGTTTTTCCTTTGTTTTGCAATTGAGCCGACTCAAACTAATGTTTCTGAAATATTCATATTATCAAATGTTTCAGAAGCATGCACTCATTTTCAGAGATATTGGTTCTGTGGAATTTGTTGCAATTGTAAACGAAGACAAATAGAAGAGTTTGATGTCTTAGTTGTTATAAACTGATCTTTACTGTCACTTATCAAAGGTTTTGTACTATTTTAATATTTCAAGTTTTGTGCTAACAGGTGTGACTGAGCACAATAAAGTTTAAAAATGTTGCAAATGTAAAGAATAACTTTTCTAAAATAGCAAGTGTCCCGTTGATACATTACATTAATGCAGACTAGGGATGCACCGATACCGATACTGTAAAATGTGTGTGTACTCATACTCGTAAAAGTTAACCGATACCATGAACCGATACCAACTTAGTTCATTAATCAGAGGGTGGCTTGCCATTTCTGTTGTAGTTTTTTAGATTGGCCACTAGGGGGACATCCCGCGCTAAACAGGCACAGGGTTAGGCGAGTGAGACTGGCGACTCCAGATAAAAAAGAGAAACTGGAGGCTGCTGTAGCTAGGCTAAACAAAATGTCAGCAGTGTGGACCGGAACAGCCAAATTTAACTCAGGTTTTGGAAAAGCGATGAAAAATGTCAAGAGAAAATCCACGGACAGTTTAAATAACAGAGGCTCTGACTCATTTTATCGCTCTGGATGACCAGCCAATGCCGGTCGTGGAAAACATAGGATTGCACCGTCTTCTCAGCATACTCGAGCTGCGATATGAAATTCCCAACTGCCCATACATCAGGGAGATAATGGTGCCAAAACTTTCTGAAGAGGTAAAGACAAGCAGTGTGTGCGCGATGTCAGTCCTTGGTTTAACGGCACAGTGGACTGATGAGGAGTTCGTTCGTCAATGCCAAATACTTTAGTTATTTTGTTTGTTTGTTTACAATATGAACACTCTGCAATAATTTAAAAGTTTATTTTATTCGCAAACCCAATTTGTATTTGTTTTATTCCAAACAGAAGTGTTTATTTATTATTCTGAAAGCTCGAGACAGTGCCAATAGTTCAGTGATATTTTGTAAAATTACAATGTGGAGACTCTGCAATAATTTAACAGAAGTGCTTATTTTTCACTTGAAATTTTTTTTGTGGTCATCTTTATTAAGATTTTATTTTTTATCGGCAGGGAATATAATAAAACCTGTCTTCCAATTAATTGTATTTGTGTGTGTGTGTGTGTGGTAGAAGTATCGGTTTTTGTACTCTGTATCGGCAAGTACTCAGATCCAAGTATCGGTATCGTATCGGTTTGAAAAAATTGGTATCGTTGCATCCCTAATGCAGACTTTATGTTGTTGCTTCACAAGAATCACTACTGCTCCTAGAGTATTGGTCAGAATTTAATCTTCACCCAAACTGGGCTCAAGACCAAGTTCAGATTTATTGTTTCACAGGGAGCAACCTTTGAGTTTTGATGGATTGTGAGCCTGATGAGCTACGTCACTGATTTCTCTGTTTCTCAGATGAGTAAGATGGCACAATAAATGGTGAATGTTGCGTGCTCATGAGTAATTGTCTTGTCATGTTCTTAAAACAAACTTTCTGCCTGAATTGATCAGATACACTTTAATGGAATCTGTGGTTTGTTTTTTCTCTGTAAACAACAGAAAATTAATTTAAAGGAATGTAGATATTTAAACCTGAGATCTAAGATAAACCTAACAGGTAGTTTTGCTGAAATGGATGTTGGAAAGCTAAAAAAAAATACTTAAGATGTTCAATACACATTTTTCTTTACATCCAGTCAATCAACTCTGATAATTAAAATGAAACTGATTCACGAGTTCACTCAGCTACCTTAAGGAGCTCAGTTAATTAATAAACTTAAATCAACTTAGCTAGCAGATTATGTTAGTTAAGCTAAAATAGATTCCTAAGTTAAAAGAACTACTAAAGTATTTGAATTAACTAAAAAACCCAAGTCAACTGAACTAGGACAAGAGTTTAAACAATAGATTATTTGAATTTAGCTGAAAGGGTTTTCCCAAGTAAAAATGACAATTAAAGGAGTTGAACTGACTAACAAATCTCAGTCAACTAAACTAGGACGAAAGTTTAGACAACATGTGATTTTTCATCAACATAACATTTGGTTGTGTTACAAGAACAAACACTATTTCTTGACTTAACTTCAAATTTTAAGGGGTCGACCCTGCGTTTTATTTTACAATCACTGTAATTTATTTACACACGTATAGAAACATTAGTATTTCTATGTGCTTCTTTAATGACATTTCAGTGTACTTACAGACAGCTACACTGAGGCTACTCCTGGCTAATCGATCTTCCCTCCCTCACATAGTCACAGTTTTTCCATCAGTTACATCGTCTAGTAAATGAATTCATGGTGTATGCCAAACGTTCCTAGTTTCGGTCATGAGTTATTTAAAAGTACATTTGTTCTGTCACACACAAAGAAATGACTTGATCAACAGCTGATACACAAAGTAACCTTGAGAGCTTGAGTACAGCCTCATATTTATAAGATTGCTCGTCTAACTTGACTTTTTAATGCATCTCAAAAGAAAACAGAAGATGAAGTTCAGTGAATTGCATTATTTAGCCTGCGAAATAAAAAGACAGAAAATAAAAAGAGACAGAAATACAAGTTAAAATTTTGAATTTGTTTTATTGATCTGGATATTTTTTAACAAATTGCTAATTAACTGTTTTTAAATAGGGCCCAATAACAAAAGCTGATTGAAAGTGCTTTATATTATAAAGACCCTACAATGCAAGAGAGAAAACCCCAACAATCTGATGATCCCCTATGAGCAAGCACTTGGCGACAGTGGGCAGGAAAAACCCCCTTTCAACGGGAGGAAACCTGCGGCAGAACCAGGCTCAGGGAGGGGCGGCCATCTGCCGAGACCGGTTGGGGGACTTGAATCCACTTCTTATCAAATTTCTCTCTTGCTACGACATTTTTGATGTTATGTATTTAGGTATTGGTCTGAAAGAAAAAAGACCAATACTGAGTTGGTGTTCAAAGCCACCATTTTAAGTTGTGCGTTTAAACGGCTTGGTGATGGCTTTGGCCAGTGCAGTGAAAAACCTGACAATGGCAGACGGCGTCTTCTTTGGTTGTGACAGATGTTCAGTCAAGCTAGTTGCAATGAGTCTTACAGCTATGGATTTCTGTAACTCCAGAGCTACTTGAACATCTTCTACACTCCCAAAGACATCGCGCAGGTCTTTAAGAATGCGCTTTTCAAGATTTTTAAGGTTTTGGGGAGTTATAATAAGTTCTTTATCCTGCAGCTGGTCCCATACTTCTTCCAGAAGCCAACTGTGGATGTTCTCTGAGCAGCCACAGGTGCACATGATGTTTAATTTTTTAGCTATACGGCTAAATAATTTGTGAAGAATTATTTTAATGTAAGCTTTACGTGCAGAAGCATCTGGTACAATATAGTCAGGTTTTGGATGGGACGTTGGGACGCTTGACTGTGGTTTTGTCACTGACTGCGGTTCTGTCACTGACTCCAGTTCTGTCACTGACTGTGGTTCTGTCACTGAGTGTGGTTCTGTCACTGACTCTGCGCCAAGTATTGCGAGCATTACGCTCTGACTCTGGCTCTCAGCCTGGGTGAAAAACCACCATCTCATGAGTGCTAAGAAAACGCGGACCTTTCTGTTGACGTACGCTCTCCTGAAACGATCAGGTAGAATTTCAGGTGCCACGCCCTGTGAAGCATGGTGGTCGAGCATGTCCGTGAGCTGCTTGGTGAACCATATACGTTTATAAATAGAAATGTTTTTAAATAGTTCAAGCTCACAGGTTTCATTTTCGCTCAGATCTTTTACGGTCTGAAGCAGAAAATCAACATCACGAACAAGCTGCTCCACCGATTCACTGCTTTCGTCTTTCCCTGTTCTCTGAAATGCTGCCCTGACGTTTTTGGCCGCGCGAAGAATTGCTGCTTTTGCAAATTGCGTCGCAAGGAACGATTTGATATTATGTGAATGGTTTTTTAGCGACTGCTTCAATTTCTCTTTAAATGTTGTGGGAGTGATAACTTCATCACTCTCTGGGGAATCTTCAATCTCTGCCTGAAGAGAACCAGTCAGCTCTTTTGCAAATAGCTGACTCTCTTCACTTATTACTGATTGCGGCCTGTTATACTCAGGATCTTCAGTTTGATCCACAACTGGGGAAAACTGAGCAACAGCCTTTTCGATGGCAGTTTTCAGAGCTGAAGTATTGAAGCTGTCCTGGGAGCCCACCGTGAGTTTTTCATGTTCTCTATCTAGTTGTTCCTTTGGGACATCTTGGCTATCTAAACTTTCAGTCTCCGCCTCTGACTCAGTGTCGCTAATGGTGTCAATGCTCATGCCGAGATGCTGCCACATTAAAAAGAAAGCTTTCATCATTCTCTCACCAAAACGGCTGATCATGTTGTTCAGGCGTTTTGGTGGAACAATGCGGTCACTCTCCGAAGATAAATTTGTTTTTGTGTCAGCAGACTGAGCAGATTGAACACTGCGCACAACCTCTTTAGCGAACAGCTGCTCTTTGATGCTAACCTTGTGGCCCTGACCATCCATTGTCAAAGCTTCTGCCAAAGGCTCTGGAAGTATCGTACCTATGTTGTCCAAAAAAGCCTCCTCTGATACTTCAACGTTGGCATTCTGAGCCATCATTAGAAAGTGCTTTGAAGCAATTTCAATGATCTCTATAATGGCCTCTGCCAGAAGAGTCTTAGTGGCTATGTCAGGCTCTCCTGATTTCATGGAACGCCACTGCTCAGCTGTCATATTTTCAAAAAACGTTTTGATGACAGGAAGAAGACGTGCTACTGTCAGTTCCTTAATGTTCGCTGTTTTTAGGTTTTCCATTTCTAATACTTGTGTGTTAGAATGGGTTAAATGACTATCTGTTAGGTTTAGAGTTGATCGCGTCTGAAATGGACCTTCCACGTTGAAAGCGTGTAAAATGCAAGTTCCAAGTTTGCTGTTTCAGAGACGGTTCCTGCTCCTATTTATAGGTTTTTTGGCTGATGACGTCAAACAGAAGTTCAAAGGTTCAACGGCAAGCCGGTTACGTCACAGGAAACGACTGTTCCATCGTCCCCGCCCCTAGCGACTGCTTAGCAACCGTTACTATGTACCCTCCGGCCGAGAGTTGTTGTTGACGTCGCGATAAAAGTTCCACGCGACAGAAAAGCCGCTGGATTATTTGAGAGTTTTTAACTTCAGATGCTGAATGAAACTTTACCTGTGGCGCGTTAACAGGTGAGAGCAGCCAGCCAATAGACTATGTGCACGTTAGCATATGCTACTTCCGGTGCGGAAACTCCTGTGGGGACCTTTGTTTCCGGTGTCCTATTCGCGCCCTGTTTACGGTCCAAAACAAGTTAAGCAAATGAATGAATCAAGCAGCGATTTACATTTCTATAGATGTCTTGGGCATTTACCCAATATATCTGTAAATGATGTTCATCGACTTGTCGATATTACCCCGCCTCAGAGCAAAAGAGAAAAGGGATTCAAATGTTATATTTCTCAGTATCTGTAAACAGCTGTCCCTCGTTTATCGCGGGTGTTGTTCTAAAAATAACCAGCGATAGGTGAAATCAAGTAGCCAATTTTATTTTTTGACGGTGCAAAACGTTTCGTGGACATCGTGGACATACAACACTGCACTTCAGAGTCACAATGCTAACGATCGATGCAGCGATTCTGTACTGCACAGGAGAGACGTCACGGAGGAGATCGTCTGCAGCGATCAGGACGCAGGACACAATGTGACGTAAAAAAAAGCATGCAAACTTGCACTAAAAATCTGCGAAACAGCGAGGTGAAAGGTGAACCGCGTTATAGCGAGGGACCGCTGTAATTTTGAAGGTAAGTCACAACATACCCTTCGTAAATACTAATGTATAGAAACCGTTACCAGCAATCATTCATTTTTTGTGTGGCTTTTTTCACGGTTTGTTAACATGCTGTGTAGGTGTGTACTTGACTAGCTGATCTCGACATAACGGGGAAGCATCTGGTTTGACTATTGTTCACCTGTAGTTTGAATGCTGAAGATTTGCCTGTTTAAATCATAATATCTGTCACTATACAGAGATGTGCTTCTGAATGTGGACGATGTGTCTTCTGCTGCAGTGATGCAGTTCTGCTTGTGTTGAGTGATGTAAACAGCTGATCGATCTAAACTCTTTAAACATTAAAATTGATCATTAGATTTTTTATGACACAGCAGTGGTGAGTGTTCCCACCTTCTTCTCTTTGTAACTTAACGCCATCTTTCCGTTTTCAAGTTTTGGACATGATTTTGGAGGATATCTTCGCAGTAGTGATTGACCGCAAAGTAAAGCTACCGGAAATGTTCAACCCCACATCCGGTCTCAAACCAGGAAGTTAGCATTTTCTCGTGCACAGGGTCTGTTGCTGCGGAAAAACTCATTTTAACGGCGTTAGTAACTGTGGCTGTGTCCCAATTCAGGGTCTGCACGCTTGAAGTACGCATTTTCCCAAATATCAAGCGGTCCGGTGCACGCTTCCCATATATCCCACAATTCAGGCTGCCACTGAGCTCTGCCCAGGGGCGTTTCTGGGATGTTTTTAATGGGGGGGCTAACAATCAGAAATAACTAGTGATGTGCGATACCACTGATTTCCTTTCCGATCCGATACCAAGTAATATTCAGGGTGGTATCGACGATACTGATCCGATACCGATACTTTGTACAAAAACATTTTATTTATTGTATCTCAAATTATAGCGTCATAATGATTACAGGACATCAGATTACTTGTTCTTATCACTTAATAATGCAGAGTTCATCATATAGAAATAAAAAAAACCTGAAGTTGTGGCTATTTGAACACCTTGCCTGCCTGCAGCACTAAAGGACTCCATGAGAGACGTCTGTCTCGCCCTAGCAGCACCTGTCCCTGTCCTCTTCTTCAGTTCGCCTCAACATAAGCTCGTCATATTCTGTGATACGATTTACTCTGAGGTGTTTGACAAGGTTAATGATGTTGCCACAACCATACATGCCAACCTTCCCGATTTTTCCAGGAGAATCCCAAATTTCAGTGCCCCTCCCGAAAATCTCCCGGAGCCACCATTCTCCCGAATTTCTCCCGATTTTCCACCCGGACAACAAAATTGAAAAACCACATCGCAGAATTCATAGCGCGGCCCAGCCAATTCCAGTTTCCAACAATGACGGCAGCTACTTAGTTTTAATATTACTCTTATTTCTCTTTCTGGGTCGCAAAAAAACGTTTAACATATTTTCAGGTGAGAATGTAGCTGTGTAAACTTCAAATATCTGAGCCGACCGACACATCGTTTTCAACCCCCCGCGGTCTTTCACTACTCGGGTTAAACATGATATACAGGTCCTTCTCAAAAAATGAGCATATTGTGATAAAGTTAATTATTTTCTGTAATGTACTGACAAACATTAGACTTTCATATATTTTAGATTCATTACACACAACTGAAGTAGTTCAAGCCTTTCATTGTTTTAATATTGATGATTTTGGCATACAGCTCATGAAAACCCAAAATTCCTATCTCAAAAAATTAGCATATCATGAAAAGGTTCTCTAAACGAGCTATTAACCTAATCATCTGAATCAACGAATTAACTCTAAACACCTGCAAAAGATTCCTGAGGCTTTTAAAAAACCCCAGCCTGGTTTATTACTCAAAACCGCAATCATGGGTAAGACTGCCGACCTGACTGCTGTCCAGAAAGCCATCATTGACACCCTCAAGCAAGAGGGTAAGACACAGAAAGAAATTTCTGAACGAATAGGCTGTTCACAGAGTGCTGTATCAAGGCACCTCAGTGGGACGTCTGTGGGAAGGAAAAAGTGTGGCAGAAAACGCTGCACAATGAGAAGAGGTGACCGGACCCTGAGGAAGATTGTGGAGAAGGACCGATTCCAGACCTTGGGGGACCTGCGGAAGCAGTGGACTGAGTCTGGAGTAGAAACATCCAGAGCCACCGTGTACAGGCGTGTGCAGGAAATGGGCTACAGGTGCCGCATTCCCCAGGTCAAGCCACTTTTGAACCAGAAACAGCGGCAGAAGCGCCTGACCTGGGTACAGAGAAGCAGCACTGGACTGTTGCTCAGTGGTCCAAAGTACTTTTTTTGGATGAAAGCAACTTTTGCATGTCATTCGGAAATCAAGGTGCCAGAGTCTGGAGGAAGACTGGGGCGAGGGAAATGTCAAAATGCCTGAAGTCCAGTGTCAAGTACCCACAGTCAGTGATGGTCTGGGTGCCATGTCAGCTGCTGGTGTTGGTCCACTGTGTGTTATCAAGCGCGGGGTCAATGCAGCTATCAGGAGATTTTGGAGCACTTCATGCTTCCATCTGCTGAAAAGCTTTATGGAGATGAAGATTTCATTTTTCAGCACGACCTGGCACCTGCTCACAGTGCCAAAACCTCTGGTAAATGGTTTACTGACCATGGTATTACTGTGCTCAATTGGCCTGCCAACTCTCCTGACCTGAACCCCATAGAGAATCTGTGGGATATTGTGAAGAGAAAGTTGAGAGACGCAAGACCCAACACTCTGGATGAGCTTAAGGCCGCTATCGAAGAATCCTGGGCCTCCATAACACCTCAGCAGTCCACAGGCTGATTGCCTCCATGCCACGCCGCATTGAAGCAGTCATCTCTGCAAAAGGGTTCCCGACCAAGTATTGAGTGCATAACTGAACATAATTATTTGAAGGTTGAATTTTTTTGTATTAAAAACACTTTTCTTTTATTGGTCGGATGAAATATGCTAATTTTTTGAGATAGGAATTTTGGGTTTTCATGAGCTGTATGCCAAAATCATCAATATTAAAACAATGAAAGGCTTGAACTACTTCAGTTGTGTGTAATGAATCTAAAATATATGAAAGTCTAATGTTTATCAGTACATTACAGAAAATAATTAACTTCATCACAATATGCTCATTTTTTGAGAAGGACCTGTATAAGTCACTTTGATAACTTAAAAATGTTATTGTTCGGCTTTTTCAGTGTTTTATTTGTTCGTGAGTAAATCGGTTTGGCTGAGATTAAAGTTATTAGATTAGATTAGATTAAATAAAACTTTATTAATCCCTCGGGATGGTTCCTCCGGGGTTTTCACACAGCTGAATAAACGTCAAACAGAAAACTGATTAAACAGAAGAGGCGGAAGAGGAAGTAGTTCTTTTGAATGTAGACAATCCGAATGATATAGTTTCTTTCCACTGTGTTCCTGTTAAAGATAAACTACAAATTTACCTAAATTACTAAAATATTGATATTTTAATGTGAAAATCGATTCTAGAACATAAATGATTGGTATCGGAGGAATCGATATTTCAGGATCGATCCGCACATCACTAGAAATAACTGTTGAAAACGACGTTGGAAGACATTTATATATCCATGAGCATTTTTACATTCATAGAACAATGATCAACATTTGTGATTTCCTAAAAAAATGATAGTGAGGATTTATTCATTTAACAGTATTTATTTGTAAGAAACACTTATTGTATTATATACAAGGACCAACACATTTTCATTTAGACATTAAAGTATATATATTCATTTAAAAGAAAAGGAAATGGTAGGTTTTTGTTTTTCTTTAAACATCTAAATGGCTGGTGTGGTTTTGTTAGCTTATTTAGGATGGACGTGATCATTTTTGGGACTATTTTCTGTAATTCCACTGATACCAGAACATGTTGTGCACTCTCCCAGTTCTTGCACAGGTCCTTTTGGAGGTTTTTCACTGTGCATTCATGCTACAGCGCTGATGTTTCAAAGCACTCAAACAAAGGCTCAGTCTAGGTGCAAATTTCTGTCTCCAGTGTACTTGTCATATTAAAGAATCACATAGAAACATAAACGCTTATATTTGCTCACAGAAAAATA
Source organism: Perissodus microlepis (assembly GCF_051167445.1). Taxonomy (NCBI): domain Eukaryota; kingdom Metazoa; phylum Chordata; class Actinopteri; order Cichliformes; family Cichlidae; genus Perissodus; species Perissodus microlepis. The sequence goes on along the minus strand of NC_140475.1, from coordinate 1,075,432 downwards.
CGATTAGTATAAAATAAACCCAGGGTCAAACTGAAGGTTTCTAGAAGTTACCTAGAAGCTAAAAGTCCTGCTTCATATTGCAGAGGCCTATACTACAACATCCCAGGCTCCTGTTACCAGGGTAACCCTCTGATGTATTTAGTAGCTGATTTTTTGTCAGTCAGCAGTATCCTGCCATGTCGTCGCTTCAGTCAGAATTTAAGAGAAGTTACCAAATGTCATTCAAGCTTTAGGAGCTGATGTGTTGTTGCGCTGCAGGGTTTGGCCCAGAACCTGCTGAAGAGAACATCTCAGCGGAGCTCCGTCAGCGGATGTGGGATCACCTTTGAAGTAGTTTCTAACGTCCCAGGAGGAAGTACCAGGACATCATGTTAGTGTCTGTGTTAGTGTTCAGGAAGGAAGGAAAAGACATTTGGAAACCAGCAACCATCAATTTCACTGAGACATCATGTCCACAAATGAAAACAGAAATGATTACAACATCTGTGCAGGAACAGCTGGTCACTGCTTTCCAAATATCAGTGCTTCTCACCTCAGACTTACAGTCTGTGTGGACAGAAGGAGGACAGAGGACCGGTGGATGAGGTCGTGGAGTGGTCTGGGAGAAATCACCCGGTGGTGTGGTGGCGATCAACTTCGGATAGAAAAGAACGGCTGTGTGATGCGTGTCTATCTTGGCAGAGGACGTTGAGCAGGCTCTGTTCCCTGAGGAAGCTGAGATCCAAAGTGCTGGAGAGTTTATGATCAGGAAGGCTGACTCTGTGTCTGGCTGCAAGCTGGATACTTCTGAGGCTGTGGGAGAGAGGAGGTGACTGAGCAACAACCTGTTATCCATCAGGCATAACCCTGACCACCTTCTCTGTCACCAAGGACTCATACGGGACGTCTGTCATGCCACACACAGTAACTCCTTACACTTTGCTGCCATTTCAAATTCTGTCATCACGTCTAGGTTTTCAAAAACGTCTTATTTCATTATTACGGTTTCACGTTCTCTACCTAAGGAATTTCCCAAATATGGAATAAAGTATTTTCTGCCAGAAGTAACAGTTTATATGGGCACAGGTGCAGTCTGCGTAGGAACATGTCGTCTCTGCTGTACACGAGAGCAGACCCAATAACGAGGAAAACTCCAAACTGCTGTCAGTGTAAACACCGAGGTAGTCGTAAGGCTGAACCCGTACAATAGATGGACCGCAGAGGAAGCAGCTGTGATCAGTGAGCAACAAAAAAACAGAGAAGCAAATCTGTAAAAGTGTCAGCATCATGTGTGTGTTTGAAAACGTGGTTCTGTGAACGCTTTGCTGAGCTTTGGATGACGTGTAAAAAGGAAAGGTGAGCTGACAGCCTTGAGGAGCAGAGGTACTTCCTGCTTTCAGCTGGGACAGAGTGATAATGAGTTTAATCCGCCGACGTCTGTGTTCAAAACGCACGATACCGTTCAACAATCGAGGAGTGCACGCTCAGTTATTTTAGCTTCTGACAACATAACAAATTTTATGGAAATGGATGAAAAGCAGCCGAGCAGAAGCTGTGGGGTCTTCAAGGACTTGAACCGAGTGCATCGCTGGGTGTCTCTCTGTAGTTTCTTCCAGGGCGGAAGTGTTTAAAGTGAGACAACATGTTGTGGATCCGTCACTAGTCTGTCATTTAAAGGCAGGAACTCCAGCTACTGTGAAATCACCAGTCTCAAACTGCAGATAGCATGTGCAGTAACCAAATGTTTCAGAACTCTTAATGAAGTTTCACAATTCAAACTTTAAATCTTCCTCTTGCTTCCTGTAGATACCCTCAAAAGCTGATTCAGTGTACTTCCACCCTCATCTATGTCGGAACAATCAAAATGTTGCATTCGGTACCGTTGAAGTCGCCTCTCAGTGAGTCAGTGCTGTCCTTTGACCACACAGTTACTGTTTTGGTCTTTGGCCTGCAGCTCGTTAAGACTGTCTTGTACGTTGGTCTTAAGTAGAAAGGATGGTGAGCAGAACTTCCCAAAGGATGTCTTCATGTAGCAGCGGAGGAATCTTTGATATTACCGTAGTACTTCTGTAGTATTTTACTATCCTGGAGTAAACATTTCAAATATAAAGTCAGCAGGAATAAATACAGGTGCTCCCAGGTTATGCTGCAGGTGATGAAAGTCGTTTGGTTTGTAGCTTATGTTGCATTTGCAGATGGAGGGACGCACATATAATGTAACCAATCACCTGTCAGTGGGACAGGTGGCATTACTGTTCCCCGTCAGTCCAGGATGTATATATATGTTTGTGAGAGAGATGGTTTCATTTGATGAAACCTGAAACATTCACGCCGTCACCTTGATGATTTACATGTGTGTGTATAAAATAGCTTACTGGCTGCACGAGAACTAAAACCACATGCATTGAAATAAACAAAATCCCTCAAGTATCGGATACGTATCCATTGATTTTAATGCAATTATTTTCCAATTTGAATATAATTACAGTATTTCATTTAATTTAATACATTTAAGACCCAATTGACCTTTTTTAGTGGTCATCAAATAACAAGATAAAGGCCAGAACTGTGTTTTTGGCCTTTATCTTTTTAAGTGGCTCTCAGTCTGGATATTTATGACATAACTATCCAGGGGGGCAGGGATAGCTCAGGAGGTAGAGTGCTTGCCCCATGATCGGAAGGTCGGGGTTACTGAACGGCTACCCTGAGGTACCCCTCAGCGAGGTACGTCCCTACACACTGCTCCCCCGGCGCTGCATTGGTGGCTGCCCACTGCTTCGCTGAGTGAATGGGTTAAATGCAGAGGAGTAATTTCCCTACGGGGACTAACAAAAACACATTATTTAACTTTAGCTTTAACGTCCAGAGACAGGCCGGTGTTCACTGGTGATTCACGCTCTGTGCTCAAAGGTGTTCTCCTCCTGTCTGAGAATAAATGTGGGACCATTTCAGGTGCAGTGTCCTGTGAAGCATGCTGACAGAGCATGTCTGTGAGCTGCTTTGTGGACGCCGTACATTTGATAAGTTGAATTTACGTGTTTGTGTTTTGTATCGAAGGATTGTTGAATCAACAAGTCCTCTTACAAAGTGAGGGATAGCAAGCCGGGCCAATAAAAAGCACAGTAGGAGAAGAGTTGTCTCAACCTGAATTTACGTGTTAATTCATCGAAATCGGTCAGCTAAATCCCGACCCTGTCTGCTCTGCTCTAACTGTATTCAGTTGCCCTGGTGTATTTGACCTCGTCTTTGTCCCCTTCTCCGTTATCAAGCTGATTCTTTCCCCAGTGTTTGTCTTCCAGTTTCCTCGTGTTTCTGTAGTTCCCCAAGTTGTGGTTAACTATCAGCTATAGCAGAAATACAGTCATGTACCCAAGAAATAGGGGAAAAAACGTCCTGACACAGGACCCGAGACATGCATCCGGCTCCTCAGTTGATTCATGTCGTATGTCACGTTGGCTAAAATCAGCAGCTCCTGCATTCCCCCCATCCCTTAATCTCCACTCACAAATTGAAGTCTGGGAAAGTGGTTGAATGTAGGGCCACATGTGCTGTGCTTTCCGTTGTATGCACTGCACATAGGAGTGTAGGTAAAGCGCCATTCCTGTTTCGTTCCCCTTCCCTCGGGTATTGAAACTGCGTGTGGGGCAGCAATACTCGGCCATGAGTGCTGCATCATCCTCTGCCAGTCGTGTCTGTAGGGATCCTCTGTGATCGCAGATGACCACAGTAACTCCAGTTGGTCCTTCAGTTTGTGAGTTCAATCACAGGTTGCCAGCAGCAGTTCTTTGATACACGGTATGTTGTAAATGTGTTTTGGGGCCTCAGAAAGAGCAAAAACATTTTGGAATTTGATTAGATTGACTAAAAAGCAGGACTGAATTATTTCCCATGTTGCAGAGAACATTAAAACAGCAGCAAAACTATTTAAGAGCACACAAAGAAAAGCATAAGCCTAATTATGTGGGATGGGGGGGGGCTCCTATAAAAAAAGGGTGCTGAGGCCCACACAGCAAACCGCCACGGGGTAAGCAAAGAAAATCCAGCCACTGATTGCATGTCAGTCCCTGTCATGCAAAATTCAAGGCAATCAGTGGCGCCTGTCTAATTTTGCGTGTGCATGAGTGCATGTGGGCGTGTGCGAAAGAAAAACAACAGCAGAGCGAGCAGAGACGGAGGATTGCAATGATCAGTTTTTATGTAATGCGGTAACAGCGGAACGCTCTTTGTTTTAAGCAGAAGTAACGACGACGCCCGGAGGCCTTTGACTTCCATCTTCAGCCTCTCGAAACTCGAAACGTTTGATTCACAGAGGCTGCGTTACATAATTCAAATGCAGACTTTGAATATTTCAGAGGATATCCATTATTTACTAAAAAAGAAGTTGGCTTTCACCTCTTCCTCTCATCTCGTTAATGAGGAGAACATCTTCTCGACGGAGCATTTCCCCACGGTGTCGCGATCCTCTCTCAACGTCACTGTACATGAAAACAACACCAGCTGTTGTCAGAGCTCCTCTCGTTCCTTTTTTCAACTGCAAGCGTCTAAACTCACAAAACGCTGAGGTCATCGCTACAAAGCAGCAGCATCCGCGCAGCCTTAAGAGAAATCCACTTTCGCCTTTGCGTCTGTAGCTTCATGCACGAGTTCAAACTCACAGTGGAGGAGAGGCTGGGCTCCCGAAGGACCAGATCCGATCCAGGAAAGACCGAAGAGACTGCAAAATACCAGATTACAGATAATCAGCTGCTCAGACCTCCGGTCTTTGTCTCACTCAACCTGTCCACCTGTTATTTTAAGCTTCACAGCCAGGCTGAATCCGACGCTGTAGTCACGCATGATTAACGCCACTGCTGCTGGTTCATGCTGGTCACCTCCGCTAATCTCAGTCACTAACCTTAAGACCGTTTCTGGTGTTGGCGTCTTTTGGAGCATTTTGATGACCCTCTGAGGTCATCATATGTGCTAACCCTGACTCTAGTCCTACGCCATGCTTGGGGTGAGCAGCCAGTATTAGCAAATGGTGCTTTGCAAAATCAAACTAAAGCTATTCTTTGGTATTTACAGGAAGATGCGTCCACATATGGACAACGTAAGCATGGTTACTTTGTTTCTGGTTTTCTTGGTGTAGCACTTACTATGTGGATCAAGCTGCCTATAAAATCCACAAATTGTATTGTTTGGATTCAAACTAATTCCCCTGAAATCAAATGAAATTTCATTATGTTTTATTTGAAATTACAATGCAAATATATTTCCATACAAATACTTAAAGTTAGGCATACTAGAATGAGGGAGTAACAAGTCAGGTTATTATAGAAAACAAAGAAATAATTATACTGTAAGTACACTTAAGCACTGCATAATTAATTTTATTGCAGAGTAATTTTGCAGAAAAACAAATAATATTTTGCCCTTTTACGTCGTAAGTACCGTGTGATCTCAGGGGTACAGGCCGTATCACGGAGTTGCTTAACCTTGTCCGACTTCTGGGCATTTTACAAGAAAGAGACACATTATACTGGAATTACAGAAGAATTTCATCCTTAGTCATGAGCTTCGCTATAAAGTGTTACAGGATTGTGCCGGAGACTCAGCAAGGCTTGTTGCTGGATCTCTCAAGGGGGCCAGAGGCCTGTACCAGAACTGGACTCAGGATTGTTGTGCGGAGGCAGGACAGTTTAACTGAAGAAGCTTTTATTTACAACGACATGTCACTGACAAGGTGAAACAAAACCTAGAAGCTTGGCTTGGATTGATGCACAATATAATACTAGGTGGAAAATTCCAGCGTGGCGGCCCGAGGTGCGTTACATAAACGGTGACCGGTGCTCGCAGAGCGCACTGGAGAGAGAGAGAAAAGGTGTTAGTGGGTGCGTGGATTGGGCCAGAGGTTATAGTGGATACTGGGATGGAGTGTTAAGAAGGTCTGACCTGAGTTTTCCAGGATCTGCGTGGGTGGTGATGGCAGGAGGCCAAGCAGGTTAGTGTGGCTGAAATCCTTTGAGTGTTTGTGACCAGAATCCAAAAGGTGAATCTTGGCGGTGATGTCGTGATGTAACCAGCTAGGAAACAGCAAACAAGACCTTGGACCCCGAGCTAGAATGTGAGCCAGTTACCAACTTAGGGTGGCTGACAAACTGGCAGTGAGGCGACGGTGAAGCTGGCCATAAATACCCTCTGTTGATTGCCATAAATTAGCTCCAGGTGAGCTGCCCAGGTAGGGTCTAAGATGGGAGGATAGTGTGCCTGCTTAAAAATGTCAATATTGCAGATGTGACTGGCTGTTTCTGTTGTCTCACATAGGGTGCTTTTTCTGTTGTTTAGCCTTCGTTTGATAGTGAACAACATGCTGGAAACGGCCTGAGCTCTCACTCTCTGCAGGGAGTTGAGGGGTTTATTTTTGGAATCTCTTTGCTAAACTGTTAGTTGCATCAGCTTTTATATGAAATATGAGCACGACTTGTGAGGAAAAGAGAAAAGAAAACATGTCAAGTTTTTTCATTGATAGTTTAACTGAAAACTCTGATGCAAGTGCATTAGCTTCTTTTACTTGTATAACACTTTTAATGCTCCTTTGTGGCTAAACGAGTGCAGTAACGTTTGTTTGTGGTCATCTCACAAGACTTTCACAGATATGTCTAGATGCTATAATTCAGTGTGCGATTGCTCTTGCTGGAGAGGACCAGGAGGAGTGAAGCCCTCACGCTTCCTCTTCTTTCTCACATTTTCAGCCTCCCGTCTGACTCGCTCTCTCGCCTTCTCCATCTGCCTCCCCGTTTAAGTTTCTTACTTCATTTACCTCACCTCCACTCGTCTGCTTTCTCTCTCTGATGTCTGATAATGGCTCGTTTCACTTCCTTCTGTCATCTGTCTCTCTCTCCACCATCCTATATGCTTTCAAAGCATGCTATAGCAGAGATGCAGCATCACGAACAGCATCTGCAGCAGGTAAACTGAGCAGCTGCTGCGTCACTGAGAGAGCAGACTATGGAGAGAGGAGAGTCTGCTGTCTGTGCTAGAAGCTGTAGAGAAGAGGACTGTTAGCCTCAGATGGGAAATTTCAGTTTTGGAGCAGCTGGAGCAGCTGGAGCATGTGTTACTCCTGACAAATTTACCAAAACTACCCTTAATTGCTAAACCGAAGTTTACTCTTGCTTTGTTTAAAAGATATTGTTAAAAATTGGACGTTTACTATCCTTGTGGGGAGCAAAATCCTGCTCTCCACAAGTCTGAAGACATTTTTGAGACTCCAAATGTGGTTTTAGTGACAAAGTTACAGGTTAGGTTTGAGGTAAGGGGCTCTGTGTGTGTGTGTGTGTGTGTGTGTGTGTGTGTGTGTGTGTGTGTGTGTGTGTGTGTGTGTGTGTGTGTTTCTTAAGTCCGATTATAAGGAAGGCCTACTAAAATTCAAAGGTAACCCCACACATACTTATAAAGTGAGCGAATAGTAGCTGAGTTGTGTGGCTGTTGTGTGGCTGTTGTGTGGCTGTTAGCAGTGAAAAAGACCACGTGGTCGGTTTATTTTAATAGCATGTATAAAAGACTGATTGGATATTTTGTGGAAGTGATGATTGCTTCTGAGCTAACCGGATAGCCTCGAGTACTGAACAAATTTGTTTTCCATGGTGATTAGTCATCACTGACTGCTCCAACATTCAATTATAACGTTTGTACTGGTGTCAAAATTCAACTACTTCATTTATTTATTAATGTTTTGCTTCATGACATCATAGATGGTGCAAATCCCTATTTTGGATCTTGGTCCGGCTCCATGTTTGTTTTTGAGCACACAAGCTCCTCCCACCTGCTGTTCAAACCTTCTCTTCTTTGCAAGGAGCAACCAATCAGCAGAAAGAGCTGCTACCCTTCCTGCTTCAGAAGGAGGAAGCATGCTAGAACAGCTGTTGAGGGCAGACCCAAACATGTTTTTACCATGAAGAAGCCAGGGCAGCAGAGAAAAACCCACACAGGCGTGAGGGGAAGATGTAACCTCCACACAGAAAAGCACCAGCCTGGATTTGACCTCAGACTGTTTGCTGTGCAACATTGTGGCCATCCAGAGACTGAGCGTGCGAAACCCTCGACGTCTGGGTGACCGCTGCTGATCACAGCTCATCAAATGGGAAGCAGCCTGTCTCTGACTGAACTCATCCTCGGGTAGAATGACCAAGTTTGCAGATGCCTAATTTGACAGGTTGGCAACACTTTGAAATCAGTGTGAGTCTGTGTCAGTGAACGCAACTTGTTGGCAACATTGTCTAATTGTAGAAGGAGACTCAATTCAACTGGTTGCCAGCTGGCTGCATTCTGGTTGTTTTCCCATTTTAAAGCAAGGTTGCTGAACACTTTGCAAATAAATCTGCAGCAGCTATGACAGTTAGAGTTATGTTTCAAGTCTCCGAGACGCTGAATGAAAAAGATAATGTGAAATCTTGTGTGATGTGAATTTCCGTGTACATACACAGCAACAGATTTACAGTGTTCACCGATTTATCACAGTTAGTCGTGTTATCATAAACTGACTCCAACATAATGTCATTTTATTGCTTTCTTGAAGCTCTGAAGACAGAAACTGACTGCGAGCGTCCAACAGATCACATGAGACTCTAAGTTCATTGAACATGCAACAGTTATGATTGTGCCGCAGGCTCTAAGTCCAATGGCATATGTAAAGAAATAAATAATGGTAATATATAAATATATATTGAGTCAATTATTTCAAAAACAAAAACAGAATTGATATCAAAATAAATATGAGACGACACTACAGTGGCTCAGTGTAACAGTAAAGTGTGGTGAACAGTGCAGAATGCAATAAACTGTTAACATGAGACACCAGGTGATTCTCTGCTGGGTGATGTGTTGCTTTAAAGGAAGGAAAGGGAACCACGTGGAGATTTGTTGATAAAAAAAACACACGGCCAAATGTAAGAGATCCTAAACTTTGTGACTAAAACTCACTGAGTTGCAGTAATTTGTTATTTAAATGGAAGTGTTAGAGAAAGGTCAGACAAACCCTGAAGTAAGACCAGGCAAGGGACTGATTTGATCTCTGCTTAAACCTGAGTGAAGGCGACACGTTGTTCGAGTGTCCAGCAGCTAAAATGTAATGATGAAGAAAAACTATTATGGAAAAAATAACAATGTGGAGGTGTGAGGGTAAAAAGTTACAAAGATTTCTGTCAGTTTTCCACCAATAAATCATTGAGTTGATCTTGAAGACCTCGGTGGAAGTGCGGCAACTCTTAAATGAATTGTTAACAAGGGCCCGCTCTACACCTCTACGAAGTTTTAGCCAAATTCATTCAAAGCTTCCTGAGCTTCCATGTTTAACCTCCTCGGTGGAGGTGATTACATTCATTAGTTAAAAAGGCTTTAAATGTAATTCTGAGGATGGATAAATACAGCTGAAGTTTAAAGAAAGTCAGAACTCAGTTAAACAATGAAAAACGCAGAATTCATTGTGTGAGGATCGGTTCGTACTTCATACTTATCTCTAGATTGTTTTTTTCTAATCTACCTGCTCTGACTGTCCCACATGATATTCACAGTAACTGGATTACTCCTTTAAATCTGGAGGTTTCTGCAGGATCAGGCATGAATACAAATTTCCAACTGCAACAAGGTTCAATCCTGACCATGAAAACTGAATGCGTGACAAGTTGGGCAAAAAGCCACATTTTTATGGTGTTGATTTTTTTTTTTTTGAATAAATCTTTGCTCATCCTGCAAAAAGTTGGGTCTGAGATGGAAGCGCATGCGCTGAGCTTGCACTGAGCCCCAGTCTATCAAACAGACAGCCTGCGCTGGACTTCAAATATTGCTAAATGGCAGAAGCAGTTCTACAGGGATATGCCTTGAGACGACTTTTGTTGTGATTTGGTGCTATATAAATAAAATTGAATTGAATTGAATATGTGACATTAGCAATGGGAGCATTTTGTGCATGCAGAATGAGAACCAGAGGACTCAGGTAATTCTATAGTGGATCTTAAAGCTCGGTCTGTTTCATGACTCCAGCTCCTCCTTGCCCTCTTGTTTCTTTATGCATTAGCAATACGTCTGATTCAGACCCTCCCGTACACAGAATAGCACCAAAAGAGAGCAATAATTCTGTAGGATAAATAAGAGAAGTGTGCCCTAAAAATGAATTTAAAAACATGAATCCTGTCTGTAGTCTGAGAGCAGAGCTCGTGGGTGGACGCTCTGCACCCAGAGGTATGTGTGGTGAGTAGATGGATTCGCTTTTTTTAACCTTGACAGCGGCCTTGTAATGAGGTCATAAATCAAACGCAGTGTGTTGCTGGACAGTGGGAGTGATGCTGCAGTGTGGCGTCGTGGTCTGAGCTGCAGAGCGCGCCGTTTCTCACGCGCTCTTGAATGCTCGCCTTCCCCTCCTATTTTTATCCTCCTTCCCCTCCTTTCCTTTGTCACTCACTTTGATTCCCATCCTCATTATCTGTCTCTTTTTTCTCCTGTGTCCTCACTTTCCTCCTCCTTTATTTCCATACCAGCCCCCCCCCTCGGTGCCTTCCTCTAACTCTGCAGTGACAGAAGCCTCTATGAGTGTGTGTGTACTGTATCTACTGGCTCTCTCAAGTATTTCCCGCTCTCGTTCTCTCCTTGCCTTCATCTCACTCCCTCGTGACTCCCTCTGCTCGCTCATTTTGGACCGAGCAGTCCCTCACGCCTTCTTGCTAGTTGCGCTCTGATGCCTCAGCTGATTGCATGAGAACACGGTGACAAACGGCCACTCACTGTGTGCCGGGGGGGCACCAACGCCACTGGCCACGACACAACGGTGTGTTTGTGGAAGGGTTGGGGGGTTATTGTGGAAAACTGTGGATTTTTGGTGTAGTGTTGCCTCTTGTAAATGTTGTTTATTGTTTCATCATCAAACTGATATTTGAAAGCTGCAGTTTTATTATATTGACTCTGTTAGGCCAGGAAACTGACAGCAAAACCTCTGAGATCTCTGTAAATTGTTCAGGCTGCTGACAGTAATCTGTGACAGTACAAAAGCTTTTTCTTTTTAATAAGAACATCAGCACAGATACAAAGCTGCATCTAAACAAACACGAGACCTCCAGGTCTATGTCCACTGGACAGGCAGGGCCAAAGTGCAAATGTGTGGCACCAGAGATGAGCAGTAACGCGTTACGTCTCATGACAATGATGTAAGCGCGTGCGACGTTCGTGGTAACACACATGTGCAGATCAACAATGGATAATATATGGGAGAGAGTACGACCGTGCAGCGTTTACAGCGTGGACGTACTGACCTAACTTTGAGTTTGATTCCATAAAAGTGACAAAAACATCAGCGTCTGCTGTAAACTCTGCGTGGGAAGAAAACTTCTTTCTGCAGCGAAAAAACCCCTAAACTTCTGAGCGAGCAGCGAGCACGCTGCCACGGGAATGTGACATTTACCGAGAAACCCCCGGATCCCCCCACTGACATGACCGCTGCAGCACTCCTGCTAAACAGGTGAAAATAGATTTAAGAGCGACAGGACTCAGAGCTGCTGAATCTTTGATTTTATTGATTTTCTGCTGTGTTTTACTTTTATCTATTTGAAAGAGTGTAAACATAAAACATGATTTTATTTCATATGCAGGAAATAGGTTTAAATGTTAAAAACGTTCAAGTCAAACACAGTTGCATATAATTTAATTGTTGCTTGATGAAATGTGCATAAAGTTAAAAGATTAAAACTAATAAAACTCTTTTTAAAAAGAGACTTTTTCATTTGATTACATTTTATATCATGCAGAAAAAATAGAATTGGGCTGAAAGGTCTTTATTACATATTTAGGTTGTGTTTCGTGTAACTAAGTAATTACTTTTTAAAATAAGTAATCAGTAAAGTAACAGGATTACTTTTTGGAGGCGTAATCAGTAATTTGTTACTGATTACTTTTTTCAAGTAACTTGCCAACACTGGTGGCTATAATGCACAGCACCATCCATCCATCTTCTTCCGCTTATCCGGGGCCGGGTCGCGGGGGCAGCAGCCCAAGCAGAGAAGCCCGGACCTCCCTCATCCCCACGGTCTGCCAGCGCTAACCGTGACACGGTGTCTATGTGCATTATTTAAGTACTGAAGGTATTTGCTCGTCATTTTTTTTGTTTGTTTGTTTTTTTCCTGTCCCATTTGGTTCGTCAGCCGTCAGAATTGTTGTCTGAAGACCAACAAGGAGACCCCATGGATTTACTTTGCCAAATGGATCATCACGGCCTTGCCGTATTGGTTCATTTGATTGACCTTTGTTGTTATTATTTATTTTATTTTATTTTCAGTTACAGACGGGACAGACGGGACTGAGGGACAGGAAAGGGAGAAAGAAAGAGGAAGGAAAAGAAAAACAGAAGGGAAGAGGGACAGTGAGAAAGAAGAGAAAAACAAATCTCCTGGATCACCTGTTGAGAGAAAAAGAAGAGAAAACAAGCAAAAACAACAGCAACATACTAAACACAACACCATCACGTTAATCTAGCTCAGTGTAAACAGCAGTAAATACTAAATATTGACTGTTGTGGTGCAGCAAGCAGGACCGACGGCGCATAATGTGCTTGGAAGTAGCGGCCAATAAAGGTGTAGTTTATGTCTATGAACAGTGAACACCCGTGTGCACACCTGTGTGGATCAGCGCGCTTGTATTCAAAAGGTTTCCCCATGTAACGGTCTGCTAGAGGCTGTAGAGAGCCATAGCCCCGCCCCCCAGGGCATGAAGCAGGCATGGAGGAGATCCAGGCTCCAGACATCCAGAGGCCCCAGAGTGCGAGAGCCCAAGGAGGGCCACCGGAGGGGCATCCGTGCCACCCTCCTGGGAAGAGCTGAGGAGACCCCCAGACAAGGGGTCACCCAGCAGCCACGGAGCAGAAGCCAGAGGGGGCTGCAGTGGCGTGCCCACCGGCTCTGCCGGCAGCCAGCTGTGCCAGAGTGAATCGAGCCGCAGGCCCAGAGGCCGGAGGCCCGAGGGCCCCCTACGCCCCGGAAGAGGCCTGACCGAGCAACAGGCGCCAGGCCCCGCCAAGTAGTCACCGGGAGTGAGCTGGTACATACCTGAGCGCCCAGCCCCGGACACCAAGAACCACCAACGCACCGACCCCTGAGGGCATCAGTTACCGGCAGGGAGTGTGCTGAGGGGAGACAGGCCTCCACACTTTGGAGGGCCTGGGAGTTCCCAGAGAGGTGGAGTCTAAGACCCGACCTGACATATAGACACAGACAAACAGGCACACACAGACACAAACATGCATTCCCACCCCCATGCACACATATACAAATACTCGGCACTCACCCAACGTAAAGATAGACACAAATGGACATTGTACACACAATCACACTCCCCAAACAGCACCTAAACCCAGGAGATGTTACCCTTTCCCCGGGGTGGAGGCAAGCAGTCTGCCTATTACTGACCTTGAGTGACGTCCCATTCTTAATCCATAGTGTTTAATGTAATGTCAGCTGTAACCGCTTCAGATTTTCTGCACATTTGTGAGTTTCTGGCCTGCCTCACAGTCTCCGTTCTAATTCATCCCAAAAGTGTACTATCAGGTTGATATCAGGACTCTGTTAAGGCCAGTCAAGTTCTTCTACACCAGACTTACTCAAGGCAAGGTCTTTACGGACCTTTATGGACCTTGCTTTGTGCACTGGTACACAGTCATGTTGGAAGGGCCATCCCCAAACTGCTCCCACGAAGTTGAGAGCATGAAATTGTCCCAAATGTCTTGGTATGCCAGTGCTTAAGAGTTCCTTTCAATGGCACTATGGGGCAGAGCCCAGCACCAGAAAGACACTACCTACCACTTCATGGCTGAGTTGCTGTCATTCAAAACTGTGTCCACTTTGTAACAACAGCACTAACAGTTGACAGAGGAATAATTAGTCGTGAGGACTGGAGTTGTTGCACGGGTGGCATCCTATTGCAATGCTGGACTCCACTGAGCTCCACCATTCGTTCACAAGTGTTTGCAGAAGCAGTCTGCATGCATAGCTGCTTGGTTTAGTACACCTGAGGCCACGGCAGTGATTGAGCACCTGAGGTCAATGATTTAGATGCATGAGTGAATACTTTTGGTGTATTTTTAAATACAGCATATGGATGTACCGTGCCTCGTAAAATTAACACAGTCAATGAGTCTGCAGGAAATTTTGATAACGCCAAATAAAACTTAATAAAAAGAAAAAGGAAGTGCCAGTTTCAGTCTCAGCGTCATCCCACAGTGTGTTGTGCGTCACATGTAATACCCGTGTTTGAAAATCTATTTGTCTCGAAAAGTGAACAATTAACAGGAAGCACCATCAAACCACTCTTAGTGCAGCGAGGCAGTAGAGGCAGGAGTTTTGATAACAAGCTCGAAAGAGACAGGCAGAGAGGTACGACCGAGGTAATTAGATCAATGCCCAGAAAGATCCAAAATCTGGAGAGCCTGCCAGATGTGAGGAGAGGCTGTTTGCTGTTAGTGTGTGTGTGTGTGTGCATACTCAGAGAGCAGAGGCCAATTAGTGTGACTGCACTATGAGGCACATGGCTGTTGCACAGAAGTGGAGCACTGAGGCACTGCACGCTCTAAGCACAGGCGGCATTCAAACAGCATTTCACTTCAAATAGCTGTGAGCTTGACAACAGGGGGAGCTTGTGTTTGTGTTTGTGGGTTTTGTTGTTTTTTGCAGGGTTTTTTACCACTAAACACACAACATTCAGACAAGGTCACACTGGAGGAAGTCAAAAGAAAGAAAAGCAGGATCCTGGGAGCATCTCGACCCAGCAAAGGGCCCCTCAGCAAGGCCAGGAGCTTCCCGTAGGCTGCCAGTCAGTGTTTGAGCCGACACGGGGGGGTTGTGTGTGTTATGGTTGTTATATCTTTGTAATTCTATGTTGTAATACACAGAAGGTTCATGGATTTTGCATTTTGTTGTAGTTTTGGATCCAGTGTAATAACAATTCACTCAGCAAAACAGAAGTGCAAACTTCTTGGATGGGCTGCACCACACAGCAGGACATACTGTTTATCTAGAAAGCAACCACCCACATGGATGAATTGTAAAAATATATAAATAAATAATTACAATACTATTAACTCAGTCTCAAGTGGTCATTATTGGAACTGCAGTTTATGGAACTGTAGCTGTGTTGTAGGCAGGATGTGGACTAGACAAGAGGCAAAAGACTATAAAAATAAAACAGGAAGTAACTACATGTGCAACACAGCAGGGCACACGGGAAAGGTTAAGAAAACAAGACACTCAGGAGACTATACCGAACAACAAAAATAACCACTTACTGACACAAAGAACTAAGATTTTGCTTCATCTTTCAGCCTCGTCAGTTGCTGCTTTATTTCATATTTGGACATTTTGCAGTTTGAAGGTCTTGAGAAAGTCACAACAACACCTCAGTGCACCTGTTCTACCGAAAGGCGGTCGGACGCGGTGCCATTTGCAGTCGGTTCATACTCACACCTGCACTGGCAGCATTTAGAGTCTAAAACTTTAAAACTGACATTTTGCATATCTCAGTTTTAAAGCATAAAGCATTTGGAAGGAAAGAACCAGGATTCAGACCAGTTAATTAGGCTGAGAATGCACTTAATGAGAGCAGATCAAATACACTTTTATTAGCTCTTTGTGTGAGAGGATTGCTGAACATCCAGAGAAACACGCACACGCGCACACACACACACACACACACACACACAGCCCGTTAGCAGGACGGCTCTCAGTCTGGTGCAGGAGATGAAAGAGGAGATGTGAACTGTTCTGCTCTGTGAGACACCAAGGCCAACGTGAGAGGGGAGCACTAGCACAGCATTGTTTTTGTGCTTGTTTCCAACCCCGGGGTGTGAATGTTAATGCTAGAATATTTTTTATGCTCTCAAAAAGCATCTGAAGCCAATTGCATTTTGTCACCATATTAAGCTCATTTTCATCCCCCGTCTTGGGAGCAGATTAATGCAAAGCACAAACAAGACTTGGGTGTCCTTGCTCAGGGCCACCGTTTGGCTCCAGCTTCCTACCTTCGCTCTTGTTTACCTGCTAATGGGCAGCTTTTTGTTATCACACACAAACCATTGTAAAATATTTAGCAATTTGCTGTATCATGCCTCAAATAGCATATAAAATAACAATGTCTGCTCCACAGAGGGTAGCAAACCAGTCGTATACTCAGTCCCTGATGTCAATGCACAGGATCCTGCTACAGGACTGCATCTCATCCTGGTTCTGTCACCACTAAATTGAGATCACGCAGTTCTGGATAACATTTCACATCGATTTTGTAGCATCACGGCTGAATGACAGTTGGCTCCTGTTAAATATGTATAAATTCTCCCTTTGAAGCGTGATTCTGCACCTGTAAGCCTGTGAAACAGCAGGAGACTGACAGCAAATATTCATGAATCACCAGCCATAAAACACGATACTTGAAGCATAAAGCTGCACCGCACCACATATGCACCTATACATTTATTACCTGCAATGCATCACTGATAAACATTACAGAGTTCCTCTTTGTGTCCAGATCAGTTGGTAACATGTGCACATGTAGCTGAGTGAGGACTGTAGGGAGCTGCTGCCACCCAGAGGTGAACTTTCTTATTATGTTTTGCAGCATTGTCCTCATGTAGTAAACCTAATAAAGTAATAAAGGTCATGAAATCCTTCGAACGACTGGTGTTAGCCCATCTGAAAGAAATTACAGGCCACCAGCTGGACCCTCTGCAGTTTGCCTACCGGGCAAACAGGTCGGTGGATGATGCAGTAAACATGGGGCTGCATTACATCCTGCAACACCTCGACCGCCCGGGAACTTATGCCAGGGTCCTGTTTGTGGACTTTAGTTCGGCTTTTAACACCATTGTGCCTGAACTTCTCTCCTCCAAACTCTCCCAGCTCAGCGTGTCACCAGCTACCTGTCAGTGGATCACCAGCTTCCTGACAGACAGAAAGCAACAAGTGAGGCTGGGGGAGATCACCTCTGAAACTCGGTCCCTCAGTATTGGTGCCCTTCAAGGATGTGTCCTCTCACCACTACTGTTCTCCCTCTACACTAACGACTGCACCTCCAAGAACTCGGCTGTTAAACTCCTAAAGTTTGCAGATGACACCACTGTCATTGGCCTCATTCAAGATGGTGATGAGTCTGCATACCGGCAGGAAGTTGAGCGGCTGGTACTCTGGTGCAGTCAGCACAATCTGGAGCTGAACACTCTTAAGACTGTAGAGATGACAGTGGACTTCAGGAGACATCCCTCAACTCTGCCCCCCCTCACCATATCAGACAGCCCTGTGACGACTGTGAAGACCTTCAAGTTCCTGGGTACCACCATCTCCCAGGACCTGAAGTGGGAGACCAACATCAACTCCATCCTCAAACAGACCCAGCAGAGGAT
The DNA here is from genome assembly GCF_051167445.1 of Perissodus microlepis. Taxonomy (NCBI): domain Eukaryota; kingdom Metazoa; phylum Chordata; class Actinopteri; order Cichliformes; family Cichlidae; genus Perissodus; species Perissodus microlepis. The sequence goes on along the minus strand of NC_140475.1, from coordinate 1,058,049 downwards.
GTACTTCCTGAGACAACTGGGGAAGTACAGTCTCCCACAGGAGCTGCTGATCCAGTTCTACACTGCGGTCATTGAGTCTGTGCTGTGCTCCTCCATCACAGTCTGGTATGGTGCAGCCACTAAACAGGACAGGAGCAGACTGCAGCGGACTGTACGGGCAGCAGAAAGGATCATCGGCGCCCCCCTGCCCTCCATCCAGGATCTGTACCTCTCAAGAACCAGGAAACGGGCAGGGAAAATCATCGCAGACCCCTCACACCCTGGACACAGACTTTTTGATCTGCTGCCCTCTGGCAGACGGTACAGAAGCCTGCAGACCAGGACCACCCGACACAGGAACAGTTTCTTTCCCCTCGCCATCTCCCTTCTTAACAGTTGACCTGTCACACTGCTCCCACTGCCAGACTGCAGCTGCACCTTATGTACATTCTGTAGTATTCATTCCACCTCATTCATTTCTGTATTTTATGTATATAAGTTTAGATTAGTTATTTATAGTTGGTTTACACAGCGTTGTGTATGTATGTGTATGTATGTGTAATGTGTATATATAGACACGTGTGTGTGTGTGTGTGTGTGTGATTTACATTGCTGTGCTTGAGAGCCACCATCTACCGGAACCAAATTCCTTGTATGTGTCTGCACATATACTTGGCCAATAAACACGATTCTGATTCTGATTCTGATTCTGATTCTGAAGTAATAAAGTATGTAAAGTATTTGCAACTGGGACTGTGGATGTGTGACCTCCTGACTGTAGGCTCTACAGTCTTAATCTGTTAGTTATCTGATGTATGTGTGATGCTGCAATGACTACATGCATAAAGATTAAGTATGTACCAAGAATAATGTTGCTGATTTTTCTTTTTCTAAACTTTGGTTTGTATTATCCATATTTTATTTCATAAGTACTGAGACTACCTTTTGTTACGTTTGCATGCCAGAAAAACCATATGCATTTAATTTGGTGATTTTTAGTCATGAATAAGTTCATAAGTTCTGAAATAAAGCAGTTAATTAAATAACAAAATTGCAGCAAGTTGATCAAGTTGATCTTCAAAGCCAATTTTTTTTTCATGATTTGAGTATTTATATTACTTGCTGATGCTCTTTTATACACTCGTAGTCCATCTGTAACTGTGCATTTTCTAATTAAAGAATGCAATTATTAATGCAACGAATTTAAATGTGTTCAGTATTCATTCACTCTTGTCTGTTATAAATCTTACAGCGAGTAATTAGTCACTTTGTGACAGCTTTGCTATTCTAGCATGAAATTAATAAAACACCACCAGACCAACTAAATGTGAAGAAGCACAGAACAACTCTCATATGATGGAGCGAGCACATGAAACTCTAGAAGCCGAGATATTACTGGACAGACTACAGTAGAAGTACACATTAGCTTTGAAGTGATAGCTTTGAGTAAGTTAATTTGGTCATTATCTGGAAAACTGAGAAAGACAATGCATGATCCAGCTAACCTGATTTGTTTTTGACTTTATTATTACTCTGTGACAGATTCAAGTGTTCAGTATGGCACTGTTTTTTTATTTTTAAAAATCTTTATCTTTTTTTCTTTTTTCTTTGTTATAGAGATTCCTGCACATGACACTGCCCACTGCATGCACTCTCAGTACAGATTTAATGCAGAGTGTGACTTTTAAACTGTAGCACCACTTTTACTGCTGCCACCATCATGATAACGTAGCTAGAAATTGCCACAAGGTGGCAGTTTTGGACTTGAACAACCTGAGAAATCTCAGCTTTTAATTTGTCCTCTTTGTGCATACAGCTTTTTACATTAGGAAGCTGCACTAATACCTTTGGTTAAAGACATAAACAGTTTGGGTGAAGCATAAAGTTAAAGTTAGTTGATCTGAAAAGTCAGCCTCAACATTTTAGTTTAAGCAAAGGATGGGAAGATCACACTCAGTCCAATCAGAAACAAGCTAGAGTTTGAAACTTACTCTTTAAATGATCAGTAGGAATCTCTTTAGAAAAGGAGCGCGATCGTTTCAGTGGCAGAAGTTTTCAACATTTAATTGGCCGTGAGTCATGTGGTCGTTTGTCCTGTTTGTGCTGACAGATGTTAGAAAAATTCAAACTCATTCAATTATGTTTAAAAGGATGTATTATAATAACTTTGTTTCTTCTAATGCAGCGCTCGCTGAAAAACAGACTTTCATTAGCATAATATATATTACATTACTATATATTACATCTATATTATATCTATACATAGATACTGGTGCTGGTTCTGCCAGAGGTTCTTTCTGTTAAAAGGGACTTTTGCCAAGTGCTTACTCACACTATAAAGCATTTTGAGGCAACTGTCAGTGTGATTTGGCACCAAACTGAATTGAATATTATTGTATTTTCAAGCAATACTAGAAACCATGTCATTAGTTTTTGTTTTGTGCTTTGTCAACAGTTTGTTTAATTACATAAGGTTCAGAAAAACCAACCAGGATGCCTCGCTAATGTGCAAGTAGCAGTCTAATACAAAAGGCAGCATGACGTCTTGTATTAAATGTATCATTATGAACTATATAAGCAAAAATATATTAAATTAATTATGATTTAGTGTACAAATACATATTTCTTATTGCGAGATATGATTTCTTTTTTAAATGTATTCAGTCACTTGCAGCAGCCTCTGCTCTTCCCGAGATTTGAGGTATCATCTCTGTAATGTTTCTTCCTGTCAGCTTAAGGTAGTGATACTTTCACTTTTCATTATCACTTACCTACTTCCTGCATTATTTTGTGCCCCATTATTGTATAACGCACATGACAGTGTGATTGCTGGGCAGTATAAAATATGCCTCTTTGTTTGTGTCGGCGTGCATAGAGTTACCGGAGGAACTATAACTCCATGAAAAGCAAGCAGTTGTGGTAGAGGAATCATAAAAGTTCACTCTGTGCGTAGCTTCAGCCACAGTGCTGAGAACAATAAGCTTTCTCAAAAATCACATCTCCAGCAGCAGCACAGGCAAGAAAGCATCTGTGAGCTCTATTTGGCCTTGCATTGGAAAGTGTCTGCTTTGATTGTAGAGCCTTGACATTTCTAAAGGCTGTGTGTGTGTGTGTGTGTGTGTGTGTGTGTGTGTGTGTGTGTGTGTGTGTGTGTGTGTGTGTGTGTGTGTGTTGATTTGCCTGAACCAAGAAAGTGTCCCTGTTCGAAAAGCAAAGCAATGTTCAAATGTTTCTTGTCCAATTTGTAAACTATTGCTTGCTTAGATAGATTCCCAACCCAAGAGATAAGTCCTACAAATTCAAAAGAGCTCAAACTTGCCTTATTTTGGAATTTAACTTTTAATTATTATCCTTCTCTGTGATTGTGCGGTTTTTTCTGCCAAATAACGCATTAATGTTCTTCCTAGTTTACTGTCATCAATGTGAAATAAATCAAGAAATCCTTATGAGTCATCAAAAAAGCTGACGATTTAATCTGTACATTTCAACACACTGAGAATATGTAATACAGACAAATCTCATTATGTCGTAGCCTGATTTGTCTGTTTTAAACTTACCTGAATGCATAAACCTTTATGTTTAATGAATGATAAAACATATAAAGCTTATTATATTTTCATCGTGAACTTTCAGTTTGAGACAGAAAAGCTCTGCCAGGCACTGTGGACGCTAAATAATTTCCCGCATAATCATTGGATATTAAAAAGAAGAAAAGAGTGAATTTAATTGGCTTCTCTCGTACTGTCCCTAATATCGACCAATCGAAACGGGAGTGGGCGTGGCTTGAAACTGGACTTTCTTCATGGCTTTTCTGCTGGCAGAGGGAGGGGTGATGAGAGTGTTGTTTTCTGTTGCTGCCGGGAACACACAGAGCTGCCAAGGTCGGTGAAAGTACTGCACACAGCCAGGCTTCGGTGCTGAGCTCCTGTAGACTCCTACACCGAGACACATACCGGTGAGTTTTGAGGTTTGCGCAACTTTGATTCGTGTTTTGCCGGCCACAAAGATGGTGGGGTCTGTGGGTTAACTTTACTTGGTGTCTTGCCAAAATGTGTACCCCGTACAAATCGGGGACTGTCAAACGAGTTCACATGGAGTAATGGGGAGCAGGCGGAGGAAGCGCCAACTTGCTAGCTAATATTAGCTCCTGAAATGAGTTACGTGGTAGCGTAATTGTTGTACTAAGTCTTATCTGCCCGCGGTTTTGTTCTATTGATATTCACATATGTTGTGATTTCTTTTCCGAGGTTTACTTAGTGGTGCTAGCTTCGCGGTCCGGTTAGCCCACAAACTTAGCTCGGGACTGCTGGAGGCGTTAAATTCGAGCCACACTGCTCTTGTTTTCCCGTTGTTGATTTATAGAAACACATTGTTTTTGCTTTATTTTGATAGCAGATATATGTTAGAACCCGGTTTGGTGAAAAAGTTATAACAGTTTAACAACTATCTCCGTCTGAAATCACTGCTGTGTAGAGACCGCTGCAGACTGATAACAGTGTCCGGTTCATCCTCGGGCAGGTGGTTGGATTAAATGATTTCCTTTCTACTGCTGTAATTTCTGACTGATTGCTGCCTCTTAAACTGGCAGAGGGGGGAAAGGCGGTTATAATATATTTGTGGCCTCAGTCTGCAGCTGATAAAAGTAGCTGTTTGTGCGTCCTGACATGATCTACAACGTGGAGCTCTGCGTCGGCCCTCCGGGTGTTATTCCAGGCTATACTTTATTATTTCCTATTACAACAACAACACACCTCCGCCCCTGGTTCATTCAGCCCAGTACCTCCATCCATTGCAGTGCTGCCATGTAGGTGGTGGAATCTAGATTCACTGTGCTTTGCCAGAGGAATTAACCAAACATAGTCCAAGAGCCGGGTGCAAATTTGATCACAGCCTGCAGCACAGGCAGACTGACTGACTTGTCTTGACTCAGATCTCTAAATTTGAAAACCACCTTGATATGCAAATTTTTCTAGGCAATAAGAGGAATGTGCCCATCAAGGCCCTGGTGTACTGAAATGGCGCTCTTTTGTTCAAGAGGACATACAGCAACAGCTGCACTTCCCAACTGTGTGTGTGTGTGTGTGTGTGTGTGTGTGTGTGTGTGTGTGTGTGTGGTGGGGGCATGTGTGAGCAGATTTGTCCTGTTTCAGTCAGTATTCCAGGGAGTAATTGCAGCGTTTCTGGAATGCTGGTTAACTTTTCAGAGTTCTGCATGTTAGACAATAGCTGGTGTGAATGAACCTGATCTCACATGAAGGAAGTTGAAATGCTTTGCATGTTATTTGCATGGCCAAGCAGAACTAGTAGTGGTGTTCACACTGAAACCGTGGAGATGTGCTCGGACACGCAGAGTCATACATGCTGCAGCATTTAAGCCAGTTCTGTTTGACTTTATTAGACTTTTGGTCCAATAAGAGGTCCTCTGCATTACTGGGAAGGACCTTTGTTAAATATTCTTATGAATGCATATTGTTCTAGTGACCTGTGGAGCATCAGAGTGATGCATGCTGTGTTCTGTACACTGGGTGTGACAAGAACGAAACTATCTACCTTTGTTTCAACAATGTGGCTAAAGTAACTGATGTATCAGTTTATCTTTCTTTGCCTGTGGTTGCTGTAAACCATTCCACATATTCCAACATTCCCAGCTAAAATGAGAACACGAGCAAAAAATGTGTCAGACTTTAAAAATTAGGCATGGCACAATTTGAATGGCGTGTCCAGCACTCTGCTCGCCCATCGTCCTGTCAGAAAGCTGCCAGATATCAGTTGAAAGTCTCGTAGTTCTGCGCTCTCACTGCTCAAGGTTTTCTTTGCAACAGAAAAACAGGATATGGTATCTCACACCCTGTCGAACAGTGGCATATTTGTACGTTGTGGTTTTTCAACCTGCTGTTGCATTACAGGTTGCCTGAGGGAAGCACATGGTGTAACACTGTGTAACACTTTACACTGCTGTACGTCACAGCTTGGGTTCCACTGTGTGGCTCTGAGAGATGCTTTGTAACATGACAATAAAGATGCTTAACTGCTTGAAAAGAAGAGCATGAATGGTCTGTTTCCTATTCCTTTAACAACAAAACAAACTGTCAGTGTCAAGCTAGCCCAAACTTGCATGTTAGTTTTAATAAAACATTATCTTTATGTTGAGTGTGAACTGCTGTGATTGCACAGGGGAGCCGCTGGTGCCGCCCTGGCAGCCATTCTGCTCATTTACTGAAGAGCGCCACTTTAGCCTGTCATGGGCTGTTTCAAAGGTAATGTGGTATTTGCAGTTTTTGCTGCTCTCAGACTTCAAATGAAACTGCTCACAGCAGCAATTTTTTGTTTGCCCGAGTCCAGCTATGAATCACAAGTCGCTTTGTGATACGACATGAGAAATCCCAAAGGATTTCCTGCTAGCGCTGCACCATTGCCAAGTCCAATATCTTGAGGCTTAAGCTGTGCAAGCAGTGGGAAGTCTTGTCGTGTCATTATTTCACCGTCGACGCCAGCCGAGGCCAGCCTGCAGCTTCTGCAGACTGTCTGGCACATTTTATTTATGCATGGCACATTTTGGGCAAAATTAGGCTTCTTCTTTCTGTGTTCATTTAGCAGTGTGGGCAGTTACTGATGTATGTGCGGAATGGAAATAGTATATTTGCATAAAGTACGTTAGAGAAGTCAAACATGAGGGCTTTTGGCAGTTATAATAGTTTGAATGTGTACTTCCTTTTAGGATAAGAAAGGATTTGTGTTAGAGTTGTTAAAGTCATGATTTCATTCAGACTGAACAAGCTGGCTAAGAGCTCTCCTCCTGTTATCAGCAGCTAGTCATCCAGTTTGCTGTGGACCATCCGCCACTGCTGACTCAGCCAATGCTGCCATCTGGGCTGGAAGAGAAAACAGGACAGATTTCTCCCTGGCTCCAGAGCCTCGGATGCTCAGCTAACAGATTCTGTGTGTTTGTGTAGCTGTTTTCATATATGAGCTGCAGCTTTGAACTTTGTTTAAAAAGACATTTTCAGCAAAGGTGCAGAATGTTAGATGCAGTTTGGTAACAAAAGTTACCGTCCAATCCAGACGTGCAAAATTTTTACCTTTGAAAAGTGTCAGTGTTACCCCTCAAAGGTGCTCGATGCTTTATTTTTCCAGCATTTTGAGACCTCATAAGTTTAGGGGTACAAGAGTTGTACAAAAAGCGTGTTTGATCCAAGACGAGCGAGTTGTGTGTGGACATCTGCGTGAGAGGTCTGCAGATAATAGCGTCGGGCGTTCGAAGCGAGTCAGTGCTCACGCTCTGCCTCCTGCACACTCTGCTCAGGATGCACCGTCGCATAAACCAACCTGAGTAAGTCCAATACTGAGAACGTGTCTGAGAGATTACATCTGTTGTGGCGTGCTATAAATGGGAAGTCTCCCAAAATGAGCTTGGTGTTCAGATTTGTATTCCGGGTTTTTCTGGGATCTGAGTTGATGTTTGGGGGTGGCTGTGCATGTGGCTGTGCATGTGGCCATGTTTGGTGCAACAGAAATCAACCTTTGTTGCATTTTATGGTATTTCTAGCCCTTTTTTTCTTTTTTTAAGCTACAGTATATTTTGTGTTTGGGTAAAATAAACCCCGCTCTGAAAACACAGTGCTGGAAGGCGTGTTTGTTTCCTCTATGCAGATAAAACTGCGATGTTTTTGGAATGTTCTCGGAGGAAAAAATTCCCTCCTATGTTGGAGGATTTGTTGTTTTGCTCAGAATAATTTCTTCTGCTGCTTTTATGTTTAGTTTTTTTATATTAATTAAAATCTGGCTGTGATTAGCAAAGGCCCACCCACCCTTCTGTTTTCAAGGAAGTGAGCTAAAATGCCTTCAGCTGAGGGTTGGCACCAAGGCCCAGCAATAGCTAAAGAAGGACCCTGAGCTGCTCTCGAGTCCAAGAATAAAACTACCTTTGTATGGAAAGCAAAGGTGGCTGAGTATAATTGGCTGCGTCAGTTTTGGGGCCCTGGTTCTGTGCACGTTTGCTTTCTGTCACACTGCCTCCATCTGCTGCAACACCTTAATAAACCAGAGCCATTCCCAGTGTTATCCATGACACCTGTGCTTTTACTGCAGTGACAACAACAAATGTCTGCTGTTAATTAAGGTGATCATTTCAGCTTTAATTGAGTGCTTACTGAAACAATGAGCCTTTCAGGTTCTCAGTCTGGCTGAGCCAGATAAATAAATCCTAACTGTTAGGACAGCTTATTCTCTTAAAAGCTTAAAATGTTTTTGAAGCCTAATCCTCCAACATTTAGTGTTCACCGCGAATATTGTTCTTAAGCCTCCTGGTTATATTACTCTAGTTATTTGTGTGTACTAGACCGTGGCCGTCCTGCCGTAGTTCCTGTTTTACGCCGAACTGCCCGTCTGTGTGTCTTTTTATCTGTCTGTGTGTGCAAATACGTGTGTGTACAACTGTTCTGCCTCATGACCCTGCACACTTCCCACTCACGTTTCACTTTTTCTGCTTGCATCCTGTCAGCGTGACAGCAGCTCTCTGGCTGTTTGCTGCAGTTTCACTGCTCTGTGTCGCTGTTGTTCAGAGCCGTGGTCGTAATGGTCACTTCTGTTTATCTCGGCTGCTCGTGTGTTACTGTTAGTAGTCATTTTTTGGTTTGGTGTGCTGTTGTACTGGGAACACAGACTCTCAATTGGCTGTTTTGAAGTTTATTGTATAATAGGAAACTTTTTTTAGTCAATGACATGATTTGAATTCATCCGCTTTTATAACCACAAACTGTCTCACAGGGCCCAATAACACAGCAATAGTTGGTTTTGTGGTTTGTTTGTTTTTTTACATAATTATTTAAGTTTGTTTCGGTTGCTTTGGTTATTTTTCAGGTTTTGCTACTTTGTAATCAACCTGAGATTTATTCTTATGAGGTCTGCGTTATGTCTGGTATTAACATGTTTCTGAAGCCCAAGTCGTTGTACAAGTGCTTATTTCAAACTACTTACAACAGTTTGCACAAAATTGCTTTGGCGGTTCACTTGGTTCCAAATGCCCAAAGCATCATTTTTCTGGGCCAGTGGAAAATTGGAACGCTTTGGAAGAGCAGCTCAAAGTTCAGAAACTACAAGATAAGAGTCAGACTGAGCTGTGGGTGACAGAGTCGTTGTAGGGAGGCGTGTGAGGGATCAGCCAACTACACGCTTAAACTTTGTCACCTGTGATTGTTGGCAGCTGAGATGCTACTTTGTGAAGCCTTGTTAATTGTCGTTGTTGTACAACACTGGTTTACTGGGGGCTTTATTATAGCCACCTGTCACTGCTCTCTGCTGGAGACTGCAGACTGCAGCTCCCTTATCTCCACACTAACGACTGTAATAAATGTTGAAAATGAGCAAAGATTAAGTTGTGCGTCTCAGGATTGTTTGGCTGTGTCAGAATAAAGGGAGCCACAGGAATCACTACACTGAACATGAAGCTAGCTGGTGCTAGCCTTGCTCATGTTAGCTAGTTACTGTTGAAGCAGTCGATTAGTCTACACTTCTGTTTGTGTTTAGCTGGTCAGGAAAGTCCATCGTTCTCCTGTGGACTCGGTGACACATGTCAGTGTCCTGAGTGGGGCGACAGTTTGGAGCGTCTGGAGCTTAACACAGTTTTGTCCTTGTAGGCTTGATCACACTGACCACTGCAGGTTTTATTCTTACTATAACTGCAAGCTTGATAAAAGTACAACAGACATGAGTACTTGTCCACAGCAAAGAATAATCCAAGCGTTGCCCTTCTTGCTCTTCTTGCATCAGTTATCCTTCACAGCTCACTGAGCTCAGCTGTTGTTCAGCAGCTCCCTCAGTGTTGGTGAAAATGAGACCGTTAGGATTTGCCAAGTTCTCCAGTTTACTGTAATTTCATAATTCCCGCCGGGCTTAGTGATAACCACTGCATATGTGGAAGACCCCACAGCAACGTCCATGTTGGAAATGTCAAACTCTCATAGATACGTACTCCGCCCATGTTCCCTGCTCCTAACACATTAAACTTTAATAACTGACTGTCGACATGCAGCCTGATATTAGGGCTGCCACGATTAGTCGACTAGTCACGATTATGTCGACTATCAAAATTGTCGACGACTAATTTAATAGTCGACGCGTCGTTTGAAGCTTTGTAAGATCCCAAAAGACGCAGGAATAAGTAGTAGGATTTAAGAGTGTAATAACGGACTGAGACAGAAGATGGCAGCACTGCATGTACAAGGATGCCAGCTGCCGTTAAACCCCGAAGAAGAAGAAGCAGTGTCCCAGAATTCATAGCGCAGCCCAGCTCAGTTTCCAACAATGGCGGCAGCTAGTTAGTTTTAATATTACTCTTATTAATCTTTATGGGTCACAAAATAAACGTTTAACATATTTTCAGGCGAGAATGTAGCTGTGTAAACCTCAAATATCTGCTCAGTTTATCAAGACACCACATATTTTCAAAAGCGCTCCGACGTTTTCGGAGACGTCTGTTACCCACTAGCTCGATAGCTAGCCGGGGGCAAGGTCACTAGAGCCGTGAGAACACCGGACTCCCGGCAAATCTCGCTACTCAGGTTAAATATATATGAGTCACTTAGATAACTTCAAAATGTTGTTGTTTGGCTTTTTTTTAGTATTTTATTTGTTCCTGAGTAAATCGGTTTGGCTGAGATTAAAGTTATAGTTTTTACACAGCTGAATAAACATCAAGCAGACAGCTGATCATCAGAAGTGTGAGATGCTGGAGAATTTACTCCGGTGTCCTGTTATATTTTAGATAGCAAGGAGTTTATTAAACTTCACCGAAACAATCTGCAAATTTCATTAAAATTTAATAAACTATCATCTTGTCTTTATTTTTAGTTAGCACATACCTTAAACACTTAAAGCTGTAAGCTAATGATAGTTATATAAGAGCAGATGCAATAAGCTGTACGTTTTACGTCCAATGGATGATGATCTGATTAGTCGACTATCAAAATAATCGTTTGTGGCAGCCCTACCTGATATTAACTGGTGCCTGTGCAGTGATTAATGTCATTTGATCCAGTTGTCACTGGTGTTTATGTTGTTGCTCGTGGGTGTAAAAGTGTAATCATATTTGCGTTTGGTTCCGTAGAGGCGATCACCATTTAACACTAAACGCTGTCGGCCTTCTGCTACGGGGTGTCATGCTTCCTAGTCCATGTGGTGCAAGACACTTTTCTTTGTAAGCATAATTCTGCTGCGAGATGAACCGAAGGATGGAGTGGGGGGAAAAACAGGAAACATGGGAAATAAGGTCAGGGTAGCAAACAGTCCAGCCGGCTGGGAATCAAACTGGACTTACTGCTCAGATACGCAACACATTATTTCTGACTTTATAATATCTATAACTTTGATTAGCCAGCTGTGCCACAACACTTGTTGTTCTGGATTTGGACGACTCTGAGAAGGATCAGAGCCTGTGCACAGTCACTGATCTCAGCAGGAACCCCGAAACTCAGAGTTTATTATTCATGACAAGCTAAAAGTCTGTGAGGGCGGGAATGGGTGGCTGTCGTGCTTTACAGTGAAGGTTGTAAAACTAGTGGGGGAGGTCTAACCAGCAGCAGCTTGGGGGGGGGGCTGCAGGCTTAAACTCTGACCCCGATTACTGTATGTTGGGATTGTGATGATTAATGTTGATTATTAATCTTGATAATTTGATTTTGTAATTACTTGGAATTCCCGACAGAGGGTGTTACAGGAAAAAAATCGACTTTCTGTTACGTACTGCAGCCCTGCCAAACCACAATAAACAGCTATTATCATCATTTCATTTGCTGTGTGTGATAAATCACTAATGATTGATGCGCTGTGAACAATATGTTTCCCAAGTCTTAACTGCTCATTTCGACCACTTGAGCAGAAATTTCCATTACAGAATATTGTACTGCAAACGAAAAGGGGAAAGTTGATCATTTAAAATATTTATACAAAAATGACCTTTCAGTACTTTATGATCTAGATCAATGAGAAGCCCTGGATTTACACTGTGTGCACACACAGAAGCAGTTTGGGCCGTAACAGCGTGTAAGTAAGATACAGAGGAAAAACCTATATTAATAAATAAATCAATGTGAGATTGCTGTGACAGCAACAATGGCTGCCCCGTGGTGTGCCTGGGTCAGGCCAGCAGACCAGGGAGCTGCAAGTGTCCTCGCAGAACGTTTTGAAGCGATGACACCGGCCCTCACGGCACAGTCTTTATGGAAAGCCCTAAATAGGTTCATTTTCATAAGCAGCACCTCGCTCTGTTTTTACAGAACTTACTTTGAGAGCGTTTCTCTAAGCTGTGAACAGCAATCTCATCATCTGTGGGTGTGCTGAAAATGCAAAGAGTTAATAAGAAGTAAAATATGTTATTGGAGTGAAGCGTGATGAAGGGGAAAGAAGCACTGGCTGCCGGGCCTCACTGGTAGAGAGCAAATACAGAAATGAGCAAACGGCTGTGTTTGACCAGCATGTGAAACAGATTGATGTGGATATTGTATTGTTTTTTAATGCTAATTAAAAGTGTCCTGTTTTCATATGTAACTGACAGATTGCGAGTCTCCTTATCAAGCTGTTTTCCCTGACCCTGTCTCCTTTGAATGCATGTTTGCTTGACTTCTTGTCTGAAGTATCTGCATGTCTACTGATGTCATGACTAGGGATGGGTATCGTTTAGGTTTTATCCGATACCGGTGCCAAACCGGTACTTTTGAAACGGTGCCGGTGCTTAAACGGTGCTCAAACCGGTGCTTAAAGAATGGAGAACACAAAATTGGTCCAAAAACCTCTCATGTTCAGCTGTTTTTTTGTAAAAAGATAACAATGTTAGCCTTTTCTGCAGCTATGGGGCATATATGGTATCACTCTTGGCTGGAAGCAGTGCTTAAACAATGGAAAAAACACAAACTTTGTCCAAAAACCTCTCATGTTTAACTGTTTTCCACTTTTTCTTTGGTCATTTTAGCCTTTTTGGCCAGTGTGAAGGGAGCATCTGCCATCAAACAAGAAGACAGCCACATGTAGCTACGACGGTGTTTGCTAGTTCACCTTACATGCATTAATGTAATAACGTGGTTAGCCTACTCAACGTAAATTACACACGAACAACATTAAGCTACTCACGCAGAGAAGAACGGCTGCTGCTGCATCATCATCCTCATCATTTCTGCTACACTGGCAGGGCTAGGGGCCAGGACTCTCCTCTTCGGGTTTTTGGGGGATGTTGCTAACTCCGGGTCCGATAACAGGCAACCCACCCGCAGTAGATGTGCTCGGTGTGAGGTCTCACAGCAAGCTATTAAATACGGTGCATTTCTCGGCTTTTAAAAAAACGCTATGCGTCGCCAGGTGTTTCATCAGATTTGAGGTGTTACCTCCTTTGCACAGTATCAGCTTAAAGCACTTGTTGCAGGCTGCTGAGTTTGCATCTTTTGCTGTGAAGTACAGCCAGACTTTGACCGCTTCGCCTTGGGCGTTTTTAATCTGTGACCTTTTTCATAATCTGGAATATAAAAGATGGAGGTCGTCACTATGACATCACCCTCTGGTTGGGGGTATAAAACACTCGGGGATACTTTCTCATTTATGAGAAAACAGCCACTCAGCCACCTTCATCTGTGTGGTCATAGATGAAGGTGGCAGATCTCTTTTGCAACCACAGGAGCATTCAGAAGAATCTCTAGAATAAATAAACAACCTACATATTTGGATGATCTTGATAAGTCCTCGAAGGCCGATTGTTTGGTTTTTGTTTCGTGGCTGTCTTGTTTTCATATTTACCTGACAGACACAGGTGCCAGTCTCCTTATCCAGCTGTCAAAAAGTTTTTCCCTCTCTTAGAATAAGAACTTCTTTATCTGAAGTATCATCAAGTCACAGTCTACTGATGTCATTGCTTCAAGGCAGTCTGCGGCAGTCGCTCATCTATCTGAGTATGTTAAGACAACCTTGCTGCTCTCTGTAGCTCTCAGAGAAAGGGCTGTGTTGAGGAAGTTAGCTTGATGCATTCACATTCATATTTGCTAACGCTGGTTTCACACACAGACATGGTTCCCTTTGTATCTACATTGCTGTTGACAAGCAGGGCTGGGCAGAACAGAAGCGGCATTGAACAGAAACGTAGGAGGAATTTTTACGCCTGGAGTCCCGCGCTACGCAGCACTAGCTGCTAGCAGCCAGCGACTCTGCCTCCCCCTGCTCTCCGAATACCAGCCTCCTGCTTCTGCTTTCACACTTGCTCGTTTTCTTCGAGTCTTTTCCTCCGTTTATTGTTCTCCTCATGCACTCTTAAACGCCTTGGCAGTCTCTCCCTCCATCTATCCCACTTTCTCTCAGCACTGACAGAGGCCTCTCTGAGATGTTTACTATGTCCGCAGACACCCCTCCCCCCCCCGTCACCCCTCCTACTCACCGAACAGAATAACGGTCACTGTGACTTTTTTGTCTGTTTATTATCTTCGTCCCTCTTCATCTGCCTGCAGATGTTAGAGGAGGGATAGTGGTGAGTTTGTATGGAGCGAGTGTAAAATGACCCAGCTGGCTGAACCAGAGGGCATACAGAGCCGAGAGCGGCCGCTGAGGAGGAGGCTCAGCTCTGTGCTCCGGTGACAGCGAGCTGGAGCGCGTAGCCGTTTGTCAGATATGAGATGTACTGTTTCTGAGTGAGAGCCTTTCAGAGAGCAGCACAAGTACTTAAAAGTGAACTGTGCTCGATGCCTGACTCCCGGCTGCTGAAGAGTTCTTCAGTGTGCAAAGAGCCTCCAGAGTGTGGTTAGCAGAGCAAAACAGTTGAACCCTGTGCTGGTATGTGAAGCAGGCTGTGAGAGGGGAGGATAAAGAGCAAGGCTGCCATTGTGGTGGTGCTAGGCAGGTTTCCCCTTCTCCACCCAGCCCACCCTCTTCCCTGCCTGCCTGCCTCCCTCCCAACAGCACCCCCCACCCCCCAGCCCATGTCCATATTAGGGCAAAACTCAGCCAACCTCCCCTTGAGCTGAGCTCAACCCCCTCCAAAATGCCCCGCTGTCACATTTGCTCCAGCAAAGGGCGCCTGAGGGAGACACAGCTCCCCTAACCCAATTTGAAGGCCTGTTTTCCTCGCCAGTCAAAACAGCCGAGGGATTTTAAAAATGGATGCAGAGAGCCAAGCTGGTGTGTTCGAATGTGCTTTTATTTTGGAGGAGCTACAGTTAACGGGCTTAACTTGAGCAGTTTCTGACCATATGCCACTTGGTGACCCCCCCCCCAAAAGGGCTCATTACTTAAGTTCATACTGTACATCAGTGTGTGTGCAACATTTAATCATTGTTGTGTACTGATTCTACTGTCAGACAGCACACAGCCTAAAAGCATGCAGTAGGTATTGGGACTGTTTTTTCTTTGCTGTTCTAAAGAGGTAGCGACAAACTGAGGTTCAGACTGAACTATGAACTATTTTTAGTGTTGAGCCCCCAGTTTCTTTTGTTTGTGTGCTGTACTGACACTCGGTGCCAGCTTTGCTGCTCGAGAAGGACGGGGCGCAGAGCAAAAGATGTCGTTACTCTAAAGCTACTTTGGATTACGCTGGTAGTGACAGACACCAGTTAAACAACTGGTTTATGCTTGTCAGCCATTTTCCTAGAGATTCCTAAACACAAGTTATTTCGGGGCATTGGTGTTGATTTTGGTTTCCTGTGGTTTATACAGAGAGGAAACGGTTTACTTTGCAGAGCTGGCTTTGGCACAGAAGCCTTTTAAACTTAAAATATTTGTTTCCTTGCAGCCGCGCCAGCCAATCGCACACGAACACACAGGTTGGGCACACGCAGGCCAAGAAAAATGGGAGCGTCCGTGTCGTAACTGGCTGTTTCTTTCCAGGTTTCCAAAAGACAGTTCAGGTGTCACAGCTCTCGATCCACAGCAGGCAAGAAAGGTTTTCTGGGAACTCGTTATATTAACAGTCAGAGTTAATTAAACTGGTGCTAAAACT
Source organism: Perissodus microlepis (assembly GCF_051167445.1). NCBI lineage: Eukaryota > Metazoa > Chordata > Actinopteri > Cichliformes > Cichlidae > Perissodus > Perissodus microlepis. The sequence continues at coordinate 1,042,106 of NC_140475.1, read as the reverse complement.
TCTTTTTTGTGAAGAATCAATATAATCATTAATCGCTACAGATAATTGGCCAATCATTGGTTGAAAGCATTTGTCTGGATGGTTATTGTAAACTTGAAACTGCTCTGTTGTTTTGTAAATGGTTAACTGGTCTTTAATGTGCTTACAAGTGGGCAAGCATACCTGAGGACTCACTGTCTATTTTTGGTTTTACTTTTGTGTGCTTTCACAAGCTATTCGCTTAAGTTCAGTTGTATATGTACAACCAATCACAGCAGTTGGCCCCGCCCCTCCCTGAACCTAGTTCTGCTGGAGGTTTCTTCCTGTTAAAAGGGAGTTTTTCCTTCCCACTGTCACCAAAGTGCTGCTCATAGGGGTCATATGATTGTTGGGTTTTTCTCTGTATGTATTATTGTAGGGTCGACCTTACAGTATAAAGCACCTTGAGCCGACTGCTGTTGTGATTTGGCGCTGTGTAAATAAAACTGTTCTAGGACCAGTACCAAGACTTTAACGTGTCATGCAGCCCTGTCATGTGTTTCAATGTAGCTTCTAATTAGACTTTGTTAGGCTATAAATTTGTAATGATGTGGTTATTTATAATAATTAACACCTCATGCTACTGAAAATAATGGAAAGGGATTATTTTGTTTATTTTATTATTATGTGTTCGTTCTTGATCTGTAACGGCACTTTGGACAGATTTTCCTAAAACGTGCTTCGTGCTGCATCGTTCGCTCAAATCGAGACAACATTCAGAGGAAAGTTTCTTTTCAACAGATTTTTATTGCGTTGTCTTACAAGAGCTCTATGGCTGATTCCTTGCCAGAGCGGCTTGTAGATAATCTCCCAGACGTAGCCAGAGTGTACGAGCGTTTGGCTGCTGCTCATTTTCCTTCATCTGGGAATTATTTGAACAGCACCACAAGCTTTTTAGAAATATTTTTATTTATCCATTTATTCTTTTTACTTAACATGAAGATCATCTTATCAGCCTGTGCTGATGTTCCAGGTTCTATGTTTTACCAGCGTCACCATTTAAAATGCAGGAAAATATTTCCCCCGTTTAACGTCGTCGGCTCAGATGCTCACGGGCCTGTGACGAATCAAACGGGAACCACATTCCACAGAGTGCAGAGCAGGTTCAGCGAGCCGTTTCCAGCATCAGTACAGCACTTCCTCCCCCCCTCACGTATTACTTGTACGTATAATAACCATCAGTATATAATGTTAGTACTCACTGCTGCATGCTAACCATGCTGATTGTGTTGGTAGATGTTGTGCTGATCTGATTATTCAGTTATGAAGTGATTTGAAGAAACAGAACATGATGCGATTTCATGAGATTTTTTTGTTTTTACCAGCATGTTGACGAGGAACTGCTCTGTTTACCAGAAGACCAAAGCTGATTTATTGTGCTGGTACACGCATGAAATTGTGCATGAGAACAAAGGAACTGCAGACAGTTCCCACACGCTTCAGCACTTGCTCCGTCACTTGCTCCGTCACTTGGGGTTTTTCTGTCATACCGAGCAGACTGACGTTTCCTGTGTAACAGTTAGCACTTGATGAATGAAAGGCCTCGTTTGCATTAGTGTGAATGCAAACGGTCTCCTGTGGGGCTTTTTATAAACATGTATAATTACATATTTTTAAATACATTTTTTTAATTGTACTGTTTTGAAGGTGAGTTGGTATCAAAGGCCAGTGAGTTTCTAACAAACATGGAGTTAATGTGGAAAAGAACAAAATCAAGCCCGCAGTGGCAGAGCTCACCGTTCTGATTCGTGACCCTTTCATAGGCTGTTGCCATGCAGAAAGGACGCAAGACGCTCCAGACAGACACACACGTACTCATTTACTCATGGGAGGGCTGTAGTCTTCCAGCCCGTTGAACTTCCATAACCTTTGTTTGAACCCTGAGAGAACTCTCCATCCTCACCACATCATGAACTTAGCCTGCTGTATAGAGCAGGGCGATATGACCAAAAATATTTATGACGATATACATTTGAAAATTTGCGATAACGATATAACTGACGATATAATTGACACGAGACAAAATACTTTACAACTCCTCAACTTTGGTGGTTTTTTTGCACTAATAATGTATTTTCACTCAAACAAGCAGCTGTTTTTTGCATTAAAGTTATATAAAAATGTAACAGTGCTAATGCAAATTCCTTACTGACAGTTTAACCAAAAGGCATTTCCAGTGGAAACTGGCCGACATATCCTCAGCATAACCATGTATAACAGCGGTCCCCAACCCCCGGGCCTCGGACCGGTACCGGTTGGGGCAAAAAAGGTTGGGGACCGCTGATGTATTATACAATGTACAATACATCAGCGGTCTCCAACCTTTTTTGCGCCACGGACCGGTTTATGCCCAACAATATTTTCACGGACCGGCCTTTAAGGTGTCGCGGATAAATACAACAAAATAAAACTAGTACCGGTACCGAAAAAAAGAAGATTTATTCATAACACACGTGAAAAGACCCAGGAAAACCGAGTTAACGATAAAAACGATAACAAAATAACGCTGAAAACTGATAAAAACCCTGAAAACCAAAAATTTCACACCTGAGCCTCAACTCTCGCGGCCCGGTACCAAACGACTCACGGACCGGTACCGGTCCGAGGCCCGGGGGTTGGGGACCGCTGATGTATAATATCCACAAAACTTAAAAAGAGGTTATACACACACAATACGGTAATATTATGTTGAAGCACAGTACGTATCACTCCGCGAGGCTCCGCCTACGACAGTCGTAACGCTCCGACAATCCATCAAGCGGTGCGGCTTCGTAGCTTAGCAAAGTCGTACTGAAACATCTGACAGATTTTCGAGCGCCGTGTACCAAATAAACTCGTTTTGAGGTCAGTAAACACAACCAGAGTTCATACATAAGGCTCACGGGATTATAAGGGGCTCTGTCGACTTTCAGAAAAATCAAAGGATGATTTTAAGTGTGCCGTATTTTCCAAACAACACGGTGATAACGACGCCCGCTAGCATGCGCTACCAAAAATAGTGCTTTGTTGTGTATCTGATGGACGAAAGCTAAACCAGTTCCACCACTGAAGCTGCAGCATTTTTACAAACCAGTTCTGGTTCATCTGTTTCATTCAACGATCCGCTTTCGCTCTTCTCATTCTGCGTCGCCGCCATGTGCGTATGTAAACAAAGGCCCTGCGCATGCGCGTTTTACCCATATTCTATCGCCATATTTCATTTTCCTATCGTTGCCCAAAATTACACCGGTATTACCGTGAGCGGTATGATATAGCCCAGCCCTACTGCTGTGTCATCTATTACACGTGTACGTGCATTTCATTTATCACCTGGTTGGAAAACGTGTGTCCGACGTGGTCTCACTTGTGCTTACTCACAGATTTGCACACCGACTTGTTGCGTGACCTGGAGTGATGCTGGAAATGTGCTTTTCCAGTGGTGGATATGATGCTCAGTCATGTAAATAATTGATTTACCGGTTCAATCCTGTGAATATCAACAGCTGTCACGCCATTTTGGATTTCATGTCTGTTTGTGCTCACAAAACATCACCAGGTGTGGGTAATGAAGGTCCGGCCCCACCCACACAGCGAGCCCCAGTACCGCCGTTCTTATCTTTAACCCAGCTTTTTTTGCTGTGGTGGTCGTCTCAATATCATTCTGCTTCCCAAGAGAGGATCTGATCCTCTGGTCAGACGCACTCAGACTCCAGCTGTCAGTGATGGTCCTTCTGCTCTGGAGATCTGCTCTGAGCTGGAGATCTGCTCTAACCAGAACCTACGGCAGGTGGAGGACTGCTTCAGGGGCTGCTGTCAGTCGAGCTGAAGTTCGTCTGCAGGATGAGAGACTCACGAGAGAAGCATCACCAAGTACTCAGAAAACAGGAGTAATAATAAAAAATGTGTGAACCTGCTTCACTGTGCAGTCTTCATTTAGGGAAACGTTACTGTTTGCAGTTGTTAACTGAGAAAATACAAGTGATGTTGGTTATATTGTTCATCCAGCTGTCTGCACTCAATGATGACAGTACTACGTGTAAATGTGCTGATTGTTGAAAATGTCAACGTAGCAGCGAGGAGACAAAAGGTTTTGATCCAAAGTGGGTCGTCGCCTCTGCTGCCTCGGGGCAAGAACATGATTTGGGCACAAAGGAGACGGGACATCCTGATCGTTTCCATAGTTTCCATCTCTACACTTCAGAGGTAAAAAAAGAAAAGGAAATGTTCTATTTGTACTCGTATCTGACATTTTCTGTGTTACTCAGAAAAGAGTTACTTGGAGAGTCAGTTGTGGTGTCAGGCTTGACAAACGCAGTGCAGCTTCCTGTGATTGGGTTTGTGAGTCTTGCACTTTTAACATGTCCGTATACTTATGACTAAACAACAGGTCCTGGTGCCTGCTGTAAATCACAGCTGTGAAGGAAGCGAAACAGATCATTTCCATTTGAATAATAGCATAAAATGTCTTTAACAGATGACTTTTATCTTACAAAGGTAGACACTAGAATTTGAATAAATAAAGTCCAAGATATGACGTGTTTACACAGGCTTCAGTTTTTTACACTTGTTTGGAAACTGCTGTTAGACAAATTTGCATTAGATTATGTGTTTGCAGATTTATTGGGTGGTCAGCGGTTATCTACTGCTGGCCACACTGTGAAAACACAGCTGATATGACAGCAGATAAGAACTTATCTGCTGTTATGGTCAGTTTAACCCAGTGAACTGTGGGATATGCAGTCTTTTGTTTTCCTGTGTAAACGTTGACTGAGCCTCTCAGTATTCCTTTCTATGCTGTATACGTGAAAACAGCAAAGACATCTGTAGCTCTCCGTTTTTCCCTGCATGCACTTGTTTTATGAGGTTTACACAGACAGATGGATCTGTGCACATTAAGAGGAATCTTTGTTTGCTCCACTTCAGCGACGCTGAGGCGCCGTCATGATAGTGATAATCTGTTTCTTCACATGTTTTTGTTTACATCCACCATTCCCTCTCCGGTGATCCCTCCTCTCGTCTCCCTCACGTGTCTGCAGACTGCCGCTCTCCCGTTTTAAGCAGCCTTGTTGGCAGAGATTCGCATCGTTAGTGACAGCTGCTTTCATCACACACCTTCCCTTTTTCTGAGCGGTAGCCTTTGTAGAACAAAGCGTGTGTCCACATGTCTGTCTGTCCCCTCCAGGCTGTCCGTCTTTCTTATTTTAACGCACTTCTCTGCTGTCACCATGGAAACGGATAGTTTTGAGACGAGCCCAGGCAAATGTGTGGTTGTCCACACAAAGAGACTGTTAACATCTTTATGTAAGTTTGTTTTACGTCCATGCAGGGAGGGTGCCAGCACTCTGTACATGAAGCTCACATAAGAGCAGGAGGGTGAATTTGCTCGTTTCTACTCCCCGATTGCTCTTCAGACATGTCAGATTTCTTCAATTCTTTCGACAGTGTCATGTAAGCTGAGGGGAAAAACATCTGCACTCGAGAGATGAAGCACGCCATTCAATAATTGCTTGTTGTTGTTTTTTTGTTTGTTTGCTTTTTAATATTTGACAGAGATGAGTGCTACCACCCACCCCTTCGTGGATGTAAAACAACGGCACTTTTTTGCTAATCTTTGCTCTGTGTGATGTCAGAAGGGGGGGGGGGCTCTCTTATAGCAGGGGTGTCCAACTCCAGGCCTCGAGGGCCGGTGTCCTGCAGGTTTTAGATGTGTCAGCTGATTTAAACGGCTAAATGACCTCCTCAACATGTCTTGAAGTTCTCCAGAGGCCTGGGAATGACCTCATCATGTGATTCAGGTGTGCTGACCCAGGGCGAGATCTAAAACCTGCAGGACACCGGCCCTTGACGCCTGGAGTTCCCCGCCCCCGTCTTATAGGGTCATCTCAGGTGCACAGAAGCCCCACCCACTTGCTGTCTTGTTTGTGGGGACGAAGGAATGGAGGTAAAACCACTTATTTCAGTTGTTATACAGTAGGCGTACTGAAGACCCTCACTGAGCCTCTGCATAAGATAAAAAACTCTATGATTAAGTCCATGATTAAAAATATATAGCTGAAAATTAGGATAATATCAGTAAGCAGGAAGGGCTGTGGCAGTAGAGAGTGGGGATCAAACGGTAGGCCGAATGGGAAGGTGACGTGTTGTGGCACTCGCCTCTTGTTTGTTAGAAATGAGCGTGATCCACGTTCTTATCAAACCTCCCTTAACGATGACGGCTGCCACACAATCAGCATGGGCAGACTTTATGATCAGTAAGTTACAGTCACTGGATTTTGTGTGGATGACTAATCCGACTGTGTGTTCATGACTTTGCTGCTACTTTGTTAGAATCATCATTTTGACGTTTGCTGTCCTGTGTTTTGACTTGAAGTGACAGCTGATGATGAGTCCTGGGAATCAACACACCAAACAAGTCCAGCTGGACACCGGCGTGCAGCCTAAATTTAAAATGCATGTCACCTTAATGTTAGATCACCTAAAACCATTAGCACTAATGGCGCTGTCATTTTCTGCGTCGTTCTCATACATTCATTCAAATTTCATCTGTTTACAGTTTCCCTGAATCTGTCACGTTCGTCTGTCCTGAACATGCGCACTCTCATAACCATGTGGAAGGATATTCCCTGTATGTGATCCTCAGTTTCTTAAATTTCATTGTGGTTTTTTGGTTTTAGCTTCTTTTGTTAGTTTCAGTTCAGTCTTAGTGTTTCTAAGTGTTATTGTATGAGGGGCGCGACGTAGGCCCCTCAGCAGAGGTTTTACAATACAAACAGAACTTTTTGGAAGCATTTTGCTCTCAGGCTTATAAACATCCAGAGTCTCAGCAAACACAACAATGCCTCATAAAGAAAGCTGCATTACCATTTTCACCAAACTAACAGATAATAACTAAAAACCCCTAAAGTGATCGTTTTAGTTAACTACAGTGATCTCGATGCGTTGACCATCAGTATAGATTTTTTAAATGTGATTCATAGCAAACTAATTAATTTTCTTTACTAGTGCAGCAATAAGCAGGCTGCTTGGCTTGTGTCTCACAGCTTTGGTTTCTTTGCGCCAGTCTCTCCTTTTTCTCTTCCTGCTTCCTCCATCAGTTTGTCTCACTTATCTCATTCCTCACTCATACCTTCGTGCTCTTAACAGCAGATCTGTTGGATAAAATCAACATTACTGCGCTCAGATGTTTTGGTTTTTCCCCTTCGGTAACTTACCATGGCACAGCAGCGGCCCGTGTATTACTGTGCATGTTATTCCTCTGAGGTCACTGGAAAATTCCATTCTAGCTCTTGATTGATGTTTCCTGAAAAACATGTTTATTTTTGAGAAGTCTGCATGCGTCTCCCTCCACACTGTTTGACTGCACCACCTGCCGGGATGATTGACAGTTTTATTGACTTACTAAGTGCTGTGCTAAATGTGCTGGTAGTTTAAGATTGTTGGTTTGCACACTGGTATGAATGGCATAAGTGTGAAGTGTTGATGATGCATATTTTATTTATTCGTTTATTTTCATTCTAGTGCAGTGCGTACTGGCTGACTTTTGCAAACGTGCTTGATTTCATTGTGTAGATAAGTTGGGGACAAATGGGGAAATCCTGCCTGTTTGACTGAAAGCAGAAGCAGAGAAGGAAAAGGGAATGAAACGGACACATGGGGCAAAGAGGAAGGAGGGCTTCAAAGAAGCTGAAGTGCAGAAAAAGAAGGAAGTTTGATGTATAAAGTGGGTGTGATATTATATCTAAAGACCATTCACGTGTCCAACCGCAGGGAACAGTTGCACTTTCTGCCCTTACGAGGAGAGCATCTCGTGTCTCTGGAGGCACCCATCCACCCACCCATCCACCCATCCATCCATCCACCCAATCATCCGCAGCATCCCTTCTCTCAGCACTGTTGCTGTGCAGGTTCCACAGAGGATGGAGCAGAGTCGGTGCAGACGAAGGTTTCAGTGACAGTTGGTAACATGTCTACATTATGTAAGTTAATGGATTAGCGGATCATCAGAAAATCAGATGCTAAGAACAAACGTGGCGTTTGTATCAACGAACCTCTGCAACAGATGAATTGTCTTCGTTACCTTGCAAAAAAGTATTATGTTGAACAATAAGTGTTTGAGAAACCCAACATTTGGGTGTCTGTGGAAGTATTTGCACGATGCATGTATTATATGTTCATTACCTCGCTGCCATATAAACGTGCATGAGCTCATTAGTGCGTGTGTGCACGTGAAGGCTGTAACTTACATTCAACATGATGCCCACTGTGTCATTTGCACAGTGACTAATTCTTATGATCGTCCAATAATAATGGCCCTGAGTGCTCTGAGGTTCCAGTTCTCGTCCCAGCGACTTCACCCTCGCCTGCAAAGAGTGCTAGCTGGAGCTGGAGGTCATCACGTGATGAACGCAGTGAAACCACATCACCACCACAGAGCAGAGTGCAGATCAGAAAAACGTTGAGCAGTCGTGGGATGATATTAAACTGCCTCGAGCTGCACAGCTGCTCCAATGAACGTCAAGAATAAAAAAAGCCTAACAGATCCCTTTTAAGCAATTATTAAATTAAGGTAAAAATAAGGTTATAGTTCTTTGCACACAAACACTGGAGTATTATTTTGCTCCTGCCTAGATTAGCAGTCCACAAGCAGCCGGTCAGACCAGAATGAGCCATGTGGGGCCGTAAAACAAACATTTCAAGCCACAACAGGAAATGTAGTAAGACGTAGTAACCGTCCACAGCACAGCTTCACTGCTGCTGCATAATTCTCTCCAGTCAGGCCTCGCCATAATTTAAAAGTACTTTGTTGCAGGCCGGTGTAGGCCCATTCCCAAACAGGAATATTTTTCCAGACTGTAGCACCAGGAAAGCGTCTCTGTTGTTAAGCAGGAGACTACCTCTCATAGTTTGACTGATTTTCGCTCTCCACGAGCGGGTGTTGTGGGCCAGATTTGGGGCAATCATTGGCCCACAAAACCCGCTCATGGAGAGCGAAAATCAGTCAAACTATGAGAGGTACGCATTTAGAAACAGCCGTGACAAATATTAGGTTCAAATGTGGAAAAATTAGCTCTCACAGATGAACGCTGAGCTTCAGGTGATCCTGGTCTTTTCTTTTGGTTGGACGCTGTGCTAGTTGACAGCACCATCTGTTTATTTTCTGCTCCCACCTTAAAGAGAATTACAGCATTGTGCAGCCGCAGCACGGCACAGGATGTTCAGTACCTCAGGAACCTGCAGCAGACGGGCTAATCAGCTGCTTTTCTTTGGATATGACAGACGCGGTGTCGATTTCAGTGTTGAATAATTCAGACGTGTGTTTTGTGATGCTGGAGGATTGTATTTGTCTGAAGGCTCGTGTGCATCAGCAGAAAAGAGTTATTTTGTTGGTTAATGTGGAAAGCTGATCCTCTGCCCGTTCAGTCGGCAGGTGTGCGACGTGCACGCAGTGGCAGACACACCTGCACGTGTATTTTTAATGAGGAACTGTGCGTTTCCTCGCTGGTATTAGTCGTGTCATTTTCTCTAAGTCCTTTTTTCCCTTTCTTGTTGTTACAGAGACACAAAGAAAGCGGATGATATAAACCGCAGCCTGACGTCCTCCACCAGAGAAGGTACATCACTCATGACCACAGCATGCTTCATGTTCGTACGGTCGGCACTCCAAGCTGCCACTGAGACACATCAGCCAGCAGCACCACTGTGGTTTAGACGATCTTAGGTAGCTGGGATCAGCCCGCGGTTGTTGTGTTAAGCCTCAGAAAGCTCCTCGTTCTCTGGGCTTTCCAGCCAAACCTTCGTTTGGTAGTTACAGGATCTGAGGAGGATTACCAAACGCTCAGGTTTTCCAAAGGTCTCTGTGCAACTTTGCAATGAACAAAGTTAAAAGAGAAAATTTGAAAAGGGTCTGTGCATTGTTTAAACACCTCTGTGTAATTTCATAATTGAGTGTAGCATCTGTCAGTGGGAACTTCCCCGTTTTTTATTTTTGTGTTTTTGAGGGTCGAACATGTTGCCTGAATTTATTTATTCATCTAAAAAGGAAAAAATCACCAGTGAGCTTATGGTAGGTTTAAAGTACGTTTTTGAGACTGCCATGAAATATCTGTCAGTATTTTCATTTTATCTGTCATTTTTTTATTTGAAAGAATAAAGCTCCAACTCTACAAATAATTTGTGTTACCAGTTTGCTCAGATCAGGATTTTCTTCCTGAGCACGTGTTGGTTAGGACTCCCCAGACGGCAGAGGAGGTCGTTTAACCAGAGAACTCATTTTGGTGCTTTAAGTGCATAGAATTAGCTTTAATTACAAAGCTTAAGTAGCCTTGAGATGGCAGCACAGACTGCAGCAGCAATGCTTAAGTTGAGATTAAAGCAGCAGAGTTTTGGTCTCTGAGAGCAGCATAAAGGTAGCTCATGTCTTAACACAAAAATCTACTCACAGAACAACAGGCCTCGGCTTTACCATTTAGACATGCAGATTATGTTCAACAAATTACATTTTTAATTTCTTCTCTTTTTTAGGGAAACTGCTTTAATCTGGAACTCACTTCATGATTTCTAGTTCCACTCTCAGCGTATTCTTCACTGAGTCGTCTCTTCACACGAGTTTCCACAGATACTCGATAACTGACACTGAAAGAGGAAGAACACAACAAAACCGCCTTTATTAAAACAAATCGAACATAAAGGAGTCGCAGTTATATCAAAGTTTGATTCCAGTAGCTCAAAACACCAAATGAATGTAATGTTACCTGAACTGCAGACTGTAATAAGAAGCGTGCTGATGTGCACATTAATACCTCACACACCTCATAGACTGTATTTAAAGGATGGCTGGTGGAGTTTTAGATCCTGCATCTTGTCAGGGTATCGATCGCGCGTCTGAGCGTTTCCACCATCGCCGCCATCTTGGTTGTGCAAAAAAAAAAAAAGGGATGTGATGAGTAAAGATGGGTCTGGGTGTGAAACCACGTACTCACCGGCTGGTGGACTACTTGTCAACCACAAGTCCTTAGCTGTTGGGTGTGTGCTCTCGTGCCACCGATGATCATTCATTTTAAAACATAGTATGATTGATATTTACAAAATAGACTTGTTTATTTATTTAATGTGACCCACAACGTGTGACCGAGCCCATCAATTCTTGGAAAGGTGTTTAAAGGTCAACACAGAAAACCATAAACGTCCATCTCAACCTCAGCTCTCGACAGCGGCCTTCAGATGGAGTTCAGCTTTAAGCTTCCTCCACACTGGCTTCATTTTCTGACCTGCGTCTCACCTTTTTACACCATCTGTGGGCAATGGGAGCTAGCTAGGAGGGAGCTAGGAAGCTAATGCTAGCATCGTCACAGGCCCAAACACGATTTCTGTAAACACGCTGTAAACATTCGACCTGTGAGCCCCCCTCCCCCCACCCTCTTCCCACTTGTGTCTCAAGTGAAACAAGACACTCGCACAGACACTACTGTTGGTGTATTACTGGCATACCTGTAGTACCAGGTGTTACCAAGAAGCTCGAACTAAGAGACACAACCTCTGCTGCAGGACTCTCCATAACTACCTAATGATCTGAGAGTAAACATTACCCAGACGTGTTCTTTGTTGTGCAACCTGCCACTCGCTGGTGTAATTCAGCCCATAAACATAAGATGGTGACGCGGTCACATCCCATTTAGATGCGTCATTAAAGGATGCTGATTGGGTTACGTTCAGATCGTCAGAGAAGATCAGTGACATCATGAGAGCGATATTTGCACTGACTGGTTTCACGCCTACAGTGTGTGCTGGTTTTTTATCATCTCATATTTAGTTAATTGAATACAAAGTCCAATAATTCTCCCGTCTTTGTACAGTTTAAAAAAAACTATACATGTGCCAGATGTTGTATTCAACTTTTAATACAATAGAGTAAAACTTTAAATGAGCTCACCTTTATTATAGCTATACTGTAGATAAAGTGATTGACTGGCTGTGTGAGTAGGTACACATGCACATACATGAATCGTTAAAAGTGAGCTGGTGTAGTTTAGGAACGAGAGCGTGTAACAGTGCACGAGAGCGTGTAACAGTGCACGAGAGCGTGTAACAGTGCACGAGAGCGTGTAACAGTGCACGAGAGCGTGTAACAGTGTGCAGCCAGATCCTGCAGAATGTCAGGGAGATGCAGCAACAGGTGAAATCCCCAAACATGTGAGGTAGGCTCAGCTTTGAGCCAAGGAACTGAAGCGACTCGTAGTGCAAAGACTTCAGAGAGGTACTGATCACAGTGACGCATGACGACTTTAGACCACATGGTTGTTTCTTAAATGTTTGATCAACGTCTTTTATTCCCAGTGCACACAAAATGAAAAAGACCACAAATGTACTTGACTGGACCGTTTTATCTCAGAGGGAAAAAATTCCCATCGCAGTCTTAAAGTCAGCTGTCAGTTTTAATGGTTCACTGGTACCTGAGGGGTGGGGAGGTGGAGATGCTGCAGAATACAGCAGATGAAGCAGCTGCGGACTCATAGCCACAGTTTAGACTCTGCCCTGAACAAATAAGGCTTGCACGGCAGCACATGTACCAGCATGACACGTCACAGTAGTTAGTGAATGTAGGCATACGTCAACACTGCCCCCTGCTGGTGCAACCCCGAGTCTGACTGCTCTGCATGAATTTAATAATCTGATGCGTTTTTAAGGTATATAATTTCCTCCCAATCAAAGGCTGTAGGCACAGCATGCAGCCTGTTATTATGCACACAGTTATATCTGAATTTATGACGAGCGCAGGATGTGCAGCGAATACCACGGTTGAAAAATAGCGGACAGCTTGCTGGAGGCTGTGCAGAGAAATGCAGTGTGATTATCATGTGCACGCTGCTGCACAGAGTCTCTATTGTTGCCACTTCACTGTCTGGCTTAAGTCGAGGGAAGTTGGCTGTTAATGTGTGAGAAAAGAAGACTCGTGTTTATCTTTACTGTGTAAAAATGCAAGTGTGCCAAATATACTAACACAGACTTTAAAATCATTTTTGTAGCAGCTAATTCAGTTTTTAAAAATAAACAGGGTTACACTGTTCCTATCTGCATCTCTGTGAGTTCCTGACGTTATGCTGCTGTAGGTTTAGGCCCACTGTGATTACAGAGTTTGTGACCACCCGTCATAGCTGGGGGAGGGAGACTTTTCCCAGGAAATTGCTGCCCTTTGCCTCCAATAAAAGCTTTATAGAGTGTAACTGTAATTTAGGACTCTGCGTTTGGCTGATTTCAGAGACGCCTGAATCTAAAAGAAAGGTTAAGAAACTAGACTTTTGCTCAGGTTGCTTTCACAGCCTCTTGACTGACCAGGAAACACACGTGTGAAGAGACGGCGATGAATTGCACCTGGATAATCATCACCTGCATTTTCAGATCAGCTAGCAAAGCTTGGTGCGTGGTTGGTTTCATTTCTGTCAAAGGAATGATGGACGGAAAGGTCGGCAGCAAGGATTCAATTTAGAAAATAAAAGGACAATAACAGTTTTTCCCACACTGCAAATGGTACAGTAAACATAGCCAAACGTTGAAGTCGGCGTATACGTGAGCCAAGAGCGCAGACTTTAAGCTTAGCTGACTCCACCCACCTTGTATTTGAATCTTTTGTTTGCGAGGGGCAGCCAATCAGGAAGAAGAAGAGAAAGGGCATTAAAAACAAAAAGAACTTGACTAAGAGCAAATATTTAATTTTATTTTGTAAACTTTTGATTGATAGTTTTGTCTGTTTTGAAAGTTTTCACTGCAGGTAGTTAATTAAATCCTCAATTAAATGGAAAAGGCCTGGTTGGTCTTCAGAGGCGCTGCTGTAAGGCAGCATCATTTAATATCCAGCTCCTGGTCTGAAATCAGCCACACTGAACGTGTTTTTGTGAAACTGTATGTACTGGTATCTGTTGTGGTGACGACTCTTTTTAACCATCAGGTTTGCTGGAATGGGTAACCTGCTAAAAGTCCTAACAAGGGAAATAGAGAACTATCCACACTTTTTCCTGGACTTTGAAAGTAAGTGTGGCGGGGCAGCGGGACAAAAGCTGGATGGAGAAGGAGGTGTAGCCTGCTCTGCTCTTTCTTCTCTCTCCGTCAGCCTCTGCTCTCAATGACCAAACTGTCTTTTTTCCTCGCCCCCCTCTTGGCTCGGTCGCGACCTCCCGCAGCATCGCCTCTGATCGGCCATCGCTAATCAAACAACTTTCTTTTCTCCCTTTTTTCGGTGGCTCTTTAACATCACACATGCTCTTCCTCCTTTCTTTCTCCTTTCTCTCTCTTGCAGAAACCAAATGGGGAATCTATTAAAAGTGCTCACGTGCACAGAGTTTGAACAGGGGCCGAACTTTTTCCTTGATTTTGAAAGTGAGCGCAGCTTCTGCCTGTCCTCTTGCTCCCACACTCTCCTTTTCCCTCAACCAGTCGTCCCTTTAGCCTCTCTGTAGCCGCTCCGGCTGGTCAGGGGTCAGACTGTTCAGCCGCTGTGAACCTTCCTCCATTGAATTTCTAATGTTATTAAAATTCATGATTAATTTCAGCCCTGCTTTAGAATAGGAGCTCTTTTCTTTGTGTGCCAAGCAGAAGAGGAATGGATCTGACCCTTGACCTTTGCCGTCTGCTTTTACTAACTCGTCCGCATGCACCTCTTTGTGTTTGTGATACAGTTCATGCACCCAAATGTGACATAATGTAAACATAATGTTTATACACACACACACACACACACACACACACACACACACACACACACACACACACACACACACACACACACACACACACATTACGCCTCCACAGTGGCATTTCAGCAGCTCGCACGATGATAGGAGTGGAAGGTTTTTGAAATGCAAAGCAGCGCAGACACAGTTTTAATGTCAGCGCTGCTCTATATTTAGACTCTCTGTGGTCATGATAACCAGCTCTCTATTCTGAGTCTTAGACGGGTCTGTCTAGGCTTGGAGAGTTTGCATTACCTCACACGTTTTTACAACTGAGCTGCCAGAGCTGAGATGACGGGTTACGCAGAAGCCAGTTCACGGTGTCATAAATATGCATGCAGCAGGAGACAAAGAGCCGGTGAGCTCGTACGTACATTAGACCTGATAATTGTTTCAGTCAGTCACAGCTGTTGCTCGAGCACGTACAAGCTCCTTCTGTGGCTACGGCACGCTTTGGATGACCCTGTGCAGGCACACTGACCTTTGACCCCCACACACACTCTGCCCATCTCTCACCTTTTACAGTCAAATATTCAAAATATCTGCCTTAATGTGAGCTGCCATATTCAGATACGTTTGTGTGTTATTGGCGTAAATGTGGCCTCGTCTGAAGCTCGAGGCTGCCGCGTGTATTCGGTCCGAGGTGCTGGAAGACGATGGAGCCAGTTTAGTGCTTTTCACTGCACAATGATTTGGCTTTTTGCAGTTAAAACCATTAAAGGCAGTTTTGTTGGTTTGACTGTAAAAGAGCTCAGTTGTATTGTATGAAGTGATGTCCCTCACTCGAGCCGTGCTGCTGAACGTTTTTGTTCTGTTGGGTTTCCCATTTCAAACGAACGGCGAGTTCCGTTGTAGCAGCGAACGCGTTCAGCGAGCATGCTCGTTTCCTCCACTCGGTGCTAGCTTTCATTAACTAACACGGTTTCACATCAATATGGAAAAAATCCACTGAAGTTTGTCTGTAATTATACAAGAGACGCGTGTCATTTGTTGGCTTGTGTTCTGACATATGTTTGTGTTTAGATGCACAGCCGACAGACGGAGAGCGTGAGGTGTGGAACCAGGTGAATTCAGTCCTCCAGGAGTCCGAGAGCATCCTGGGTGGCCTGCAGTCTTACAAAGGGGCTGGCCAGGAGATCAGAGATGTAAGGAGAAACACAGAGACACGGCATGGCGAAGAATCCTGAGTGGAAATCTCTAGATTCGTTCCGTAATGCCAAATACGGCAGCTGTCCCGTCACTAACTCCCAAACCGTGTGAGCGAGTTATGATGTCGGACTGACGCAAGTTCACGACAGCTTCAGCTGTGTTGTGGGAGCATTTCTACTCCTCACTGTTCTTGGCTTATTGTAATCACATTACACTTGAAGCAGGCTTTAGTCACATTAGTGTGCTGTGCATGCAGTATGGATGCACAGTCCCAGTGATCACTGACATCAAAGGTATGGCCTTCTCCTGCTCTCCTTCAGTAACTGAGCTCCCAGCAGACCCACAACGTTTGCAGAATCTCGTTACTAAACAGCTGACTGTGAATTCAATCAGCTGCCAGAATGAGCTGCAAGTCAAGTCCTTCATGCAAATTCTGACTGTAATCAGTTGTCCTGGAGGGGGGAGCTTTGCTGACGCTTCTGTGCAGTTATTAAGTTGTTCACTTTGATTTCAATAGGAACAGAAGAACTGCATACATGGAAAAATATATAAAACTATAATAATAATGGACTTTTAGTGTGTTTATTTAAGTGTAACTGTTTCCATCTTTACAGCGACAGCAAGTGGAGAGACGCCTGCCACCACACGGCTCAAACTGCTGCGAATGCTTCTGTTATCATACAGAAAGCCCTGTTTACCATTTTAGATCTGTGTGCGTCGCTCCGTGCTGTCGAGATGCGTGTGACGGTTGATGAGTGTTTCTTTGGTTCCAGGCGATCCAAAACCCCAGTGATCACAGCCTGCAGGAGAAAGCGTGGAACTCCGTCTGCCCGCTGGTCATCAAACTCAAGAGGTTTTACAGCTTCTCCCTCAAACTAGGTGCTGAACAAACGCCTGCTTTCTGTCACTGAACAGGTTACGTTAAAGTCAAATTTCTCATCACATTTAAGATTATGAATAAAGAGAGTGTGTGTGTGTGTGTGTGTGTGTGTGTGTGTACAGAGAAGGCTCTGCAGAGTTTGTTGGAGTCCCTGACGTGTCCGCCCCTCACGCCCACTCAGCACCTGGAGAGGGAGCAGGCGCTGGCCAAACAGTTCGCTGAGATCCTCCACTTCACTCTGCGCTTTGATGAGCTCAAGGTCTGTGGAAACACTCGAGCTAAACTCAGACGCGCACACAGTCAGCCTTATCCCGATACCTCGTGTGTTGTCCTGTACGGTTTTATCAAACACTGACGTGTGTGATGGCGAAATGATGGACTGTCTCTTTGTTTTCCCGTAGATGAGGAATCCTGCCATCCAGAACGACTTCAGCTACTACAGAAGGACCATCAGCAGAAACCAGATAAACAACATGAACGTGAGTCTGGGGAAAAATCTTTTCCTGGTTTAGTCAGATTTGTATCTGGAGGACGTACTCGGTCTAAAAGAGGGTCCCTTTCTTTTCTCGCGGTGAACCCGAGTCAGGACGAGAACAAACTGATCAGATTAGTTTTTTCATCTAAACTTGGCAGAGTAGGGCGCTTGTTTCTGCTCAGCAGTGGGAATAAACCTGAAGCCTCGTGGTTATTTCTGCACCCACAGCTGGACATTGAGAATGAAGTCAACAACGAGATGGCCAACAGGATGTCTCTGTTCTACGCGGAGGCCACACCCATGCTGAAAACACTCAGCAATGCAACCACAAGCTTTGTGTCAGAGGTACGAGTCTAACACAGCCGGCGATTTCCTCCTGGCTTTAATGATGCATTTCATGAAGGCAATATTAGTTGAGTCTGTCCTCATAAATGTGACACAAATATCAGCTTTTTTTTTGTTTGGTCATTTCCAACTGATTGTTTTCCACAGTGGGTGGATCTGTCACAGTGGGTGGATCTGTCACAGTGGGTTGCAGGTCAACCTTCAAACATTATGTTTCAGCTCTTTAGTTTTCTGTGTGTCTGAGGCCAAACACAGAAACACTTTACTGTTATTGCCATCGTTGTCACTCACATTGTAACCGGAAGTCTTTTTAATCCTAAACGTGGCGCACGAGAAACTTTACATCAGGTCGACGCAACGACTCGGATGGCGTGGAGGACACAGAGTTCCCACAGAAGTCTGAATCAAGCTTTAGAGTCAGCAGTTAACCAGACAACATGTCTGTGGACAGGTTCAAACGTCTTTACTGTCAAGTGACCGATGCGGCCTCTTAAACTCATTTAGCTAATCTGACCGCGCCATCAAATTACTGTGTAGGTCAGTGTTGTCTCTGCCCTCTCCTAGTTTAGTCCACCATGAACAGGCAGTGATTCGTATCGAGCTTTTTCACTCTCAGCTAACACACACTCACACAGACACGCACACACACACACAGATTGGATGGACGTTTCACGGGTCCTTGACTCTCAGGATCTTACCTGAGGAGAAACCACAGGAGCTACAGATGGAACCACAGACCTTCAGCTGTAGACGAGCTTCTCTGAATACTGAGCCACAGCTTTGATCTTTCAAATGACAAAAAAACACTACATGTGGCACTTTAGTTTATCTTTCTGTGAATGATTTTCTTTTGTTGCCCAAAGTTCCTCTTTTATTTCAGGACAACGAGGTTCAAAGTTCCTTTTTGCACTTGTTTTTCAGAAATTTAATTTCAGGTCTAAAATTATTTTACCCATCAGCCTTTGTAATGATAACGTGTGACTTTGTTTAGAACAAGACGCTTCCACTGGAGAACACAACAGACTGTCTCAGCACCATGGCCAGCGTCTGTAAAGTCATGCTTGAGACGCCGTGAGTCACACACACACACACACACACACACGTAAATCATTAAACTTTTCTGATCCTCCTCTTGTGTGCGTGCAGAGAGTATTCGAGTCGTTTCAGCAGTGAGGACACGCTCTTGTTTTGCATGAGGGTCATGGTTGGAGTCATCATTCTGTATGACCACGTCCACCCCAACGGCGCCTTCAACAAGTCCTCCAAGATAGATGTAAGGCGCGCGCGCACACACACACACACACACACACACACACACACACACACACACACACACACACACAGTATTGTAAGTCATTGCTGACATCATTGATTTGTCTTCAGATGAAAGGCTGCATAAAAGTCCTGAAGGACCAGCCAGCAGACAACGTAGAAGGTCTCCTGAATGCACTCAAGTAGGTTCACAGCTCGTCTTTGGATGCCGACTGTTCCTGTGTGGGTTTGATTCTGATTATATTAAGATTCTGACTCATGCTATGGATCAATTTTGGCTTTGAAAGTTATGAGAGGTTGTACGTGTGCCTGCCGAGGTAAAGCCGAACTGCAACCATTTCCACACAGTTTCCTTAAAACACCACCTCTGCTGAAAGCAAATATCCGGTTGGACATGGCCTGGTCTTTACAAAAGGGAGCTGGCAGGTTCAAGTATGTGTGATGTCACACTGGGTTGGTTGGTACAGGTGATAGTCTGGTGTATTTGAAGCCAGCGAGCAGGTTTAGGTGGCTGCACACGTCTCCAGCTACCTTATCATCTAACCCAGCGTCCCCGACCAGTTTATGTCCGATGATATTTTCACAGACCGGACTTTAAGGTGTCGCGGATAAATACAACAAAATAAATCAGTATAAAAAAAAAGAGATTTATTCATAACACCCAGGGAAACCGAGTTAACAATAAAAACACTAAAAAAAACATAAATTTCACACCTGAGCCTCAACTCTGGCGTCCGGATTCCTAACGAATCACGGACCGGTGCTGGCCCGGGGGTTGGGGACCGCTGGTCTAAACCACAGCAGTGTGAACGTGTCTGAGGAGCACAGTTTCCTGAACCGTGGGAAGTTTCCTGACCTGATTCTCACAGAACTGTCCAAACTGCATGTGTGAAAATCGCTTTTGTGTTTGTCAGCAAGAATTCCTTTGGAGCTTCTTTACGCGGCCTCGATGTTTTCATTGGTGCACTAACGTCCACTCCGACTCCTTTTTTCTCCTCAGATTCACCACAAAACACCTGAATGACGAGACCACTCCGAAGAACATCCGGACGATGCTCCAGTAATATTCCTTCTCTCTTATATAAATATATATATAAATAGATATGAAGAGGATCACTGCTCTGACCTCAGATAAGATGTATATGTTTACATTATTTAAAGAGTCGATGTTAATACTTTTGTGTATTTGCATAGTGATTCCCTCCAAGTTACTGAAGCCTGCAGATCATGTACACACTGTGCAAAAAGAAAGAAGCTTCACATAATTGCCTCGAGCGGTCAGAGCACAAATGATGGTTGCCTATCAGCCTTACATGTACTGAGCTTTGCGAGCAGCGCTCACAAATAAAGATCCCAGGCAGCAGGAAAACGTCCTTTAAAATGTACTTTTTCAATTTTTTATTTGGAACTGTGGCCATCAAACTGTTTCTCCTCAAATCCAGACAGACGCTGAAGATATTTCATCTTCACGTGTGTCGACTCGCGCACAATGAGACGCACAATCATTCTAATCGTTTGTGTCGCCGTGAAGGGCTGAAGACTAAAGCAGGGGGCGATGTTTCACTAAGAGCACCTTGGTGTGTTCTCTCTCTTTTCTGTGTTCAAACTCCAGCAGCCTTTGAATTAAACCCACTGTGAACATGAAACCTGACTTTGCACGTCCAGTGAGATCCAGCGTGTCAAAGCTGAGGGGTGCGACTGATGAGAAGTCGGTGAAAGACGTCACCGAACCCGCCGCGTTTTACTCAGTCGTGTTTGACTTGCGTGACAATAATTGTGTGTTTTCCGTCTTCTGGGTGACTTTTAATCTGCGAGGCTTTGCTGTTGAACTTTCTTTAAAAGAAAAGCCAAAAATGTCTTTAATTTTCTGAATAAATTCTGTTTTTCTTCTGTTTTCCACTTTTGTTTGTGAGTCTCTTTGAGGAAAGAATTGAGTAACATTTCTCCTGGACTGGGAGGGGAAATGTGTCCAGATTGTTTTTTTTATATGGTTTTTGATCATGTGTAAATTCATCATAGTCTTCTGAGCAATTCCAAGACTCACGCCTGAGAAACTCAAATCAAACATCGGAGTGTAAGGTTGTTGTCACTGATCACGGCCTGTAGCTCGTTCTTCTAAAACCGCGCTCTGCTGTCGTTTTAGAAGAACGGTTCTCTCTGATTTTGGGGGGTTTTGTTTCGAGCCTGCTCACAGGCGGTTGGACAATCTGTGCTTTAATTTTCGTTTTAGTTCATTTGTAATGTCATCTGATCACCGGTGCATCAGGACAGCACGTCTATTATACGAAGCAATGAGTCCTCGTGCACAGCAGTCAACTTTTACTTTGTTTTTGTTCAACTGCTGTACGCTCTGTTGTTTGAGCCTTTTTACAACGCGACCTAATTACAGTAATAACTGTGTCATCCACCGAGTGACGATTAACCCCTGTGGTGTCTGTGGCTCATTGCGAAGCGCCACATTTGCCTTAAAATCTGCCGCAGGCCGACACGTGTTAGGACGTAACCTGTGAAACATCCACAGTTTTACTTTATTTTGAATCCAAAAGCCATAAATACACTCCTGGTCTTTAACACTCATCCTCTGATTAGTTAACAGTAAATTAACACAGTCTTTCATATAAGTTTCTTTCTCTTGTATTTAGTAATATATATACATACATTTTGGACGCCATGTTTATATGCAACGAGTGAAAGCTCGTTTGAAGCCGGCTGTGCGTATGAGAGTGATATTTCATATCTGACTGAAGTGGATTTTTTTATTATTATTAATAAAAAAATGACATTGTCTGTCATAATTGATGTACACGAGGCTTCCCTCTTTGCCCAACATATGCTGTGTGTTGACAAGTTGTTTTGAATACTGATCAAAATCAGTTACTTTGTCTCAAACTGACATTTACTGTTAAGTATTTCTGGAGTTCAGACTCACTGGTGTTAGAAATGGTTTTGCTGTGTTGTTGCATATTGAATGGGACGTGTGGACTGGATAATAAAGGTGGTACATTTCTTACACACATCGTTTGTTTTGGCGTTCTTGTGTTACAGCTGATTATAACTCAGCAATTTTAAACTGAAGTGTTCATGTTAGAAGTATTAAAACGTCTGTATATAAAATGCAGCTGTTTTGATGCTTTAAGTTTTTCAGATTTTAAAGTCTTGTTGTTTTTAAATTTGGGTAAATATTTGGACAAACGTGTGAGCTCGTCTCATTAGCATGGTGCATTTGTAATGTGCTGATCTGGGCTAGCAAAAAGTAGACTTTAAATATACTTGGTGTCCATTATTATCAGAGCCCGAAGAGCTGCTGGAGACATAAAATCATCAGGAAATTATTAATTGTTGTAATAAATCAAGTGCGTATAGGTTCAATTTTTTTGTAGACTCTTACAGGGTTGGAGGGGTTTTTTTGGGTGGGGAGGGGGGCGGTGTTCTAAGTTCATTTGCCCATCCCGTCTGTTAACACAGTACTAATACAGAAATACGTTAGAATTACTGTCTACAAATGGGTGACATTGTCTCTTTGTCATTTCTCTTATAGAATTAAATGTCAAATACTTTTCCTAATGATCCATCTGTCTACATCTAGTCAGGGTTACACACTGCATGTGCAGAAAGATTGAAGCTCCAGGTCTTGAGGTTGCAGACTGTACTTCCTCCAGGAGGGGGCGATCTACTTCTTCTCTTGCGAATGTGATGCAGACGCAGTCCAGGGCTGAACCTCAAACAGGGGTGTACCTACAGTCAGTGAATACAGTTTTTAAGACTGGTAACACCTCCACCACTTCTCACACACACTGTTCCTCCTCTGCTTCTCAGACTCTTTGCAGCTTTTGTTGGTGTCATCTTTCAGTGCTGATTGTACACTGTGGACAGGCTTAAATCAATCAAATTATATCACACCAGTACACCATAGATCAGAGCTATACACAATATAGATTCTTTAGGATTTTATAAATCCACCCCTCCCTTGATTCTGGAGTTTAAGAAACATCTGCTTAATTATTTGCTTTTTAAAAAAACAAGATTAGTTTGTTCGCCTTCATAAACTGAAGAATCAGCTCTGAGCATTTTCCATTCTTAAGCTAAATTTTATCCACTCAGTGTTTCTTCTGCTACGAAGCAGATCTCTCATGTTAAGTAATATTTCACCAAGGACCAGGTTAGAAGTGTGATGCCGGCTGCATATGTAAATATCAATCACTATTCGGACATGACATTGTCCAATACAGCAGGAAAGGGACAGGCTGGGGTGGGTTGCAAAGCATGTGCCACAATTGTTAGGCTAAAGCAAAACATGCCCTGTATGAGACCTACCTAACTTTTTATACAAGCGCACAAAGAGTATATTAATATTTTGCAGTACAGAGTAAATGATTAATCTCCTCTCAGCATTTGGGAGCGAAACTGCACGCAGTCACTTTCCTGCAGAAGCTTTTGAACCTACAGTTTGTCCTGAGGGGGTTTCTTGTTGATGTGGGGTTACATCATACTCAGCCCAGAGGAACAGCAGGAACTGTGAAAACTTACTGGGAACGCTCCTGTGTGAACGCTGGAACGCCCTGAGCGCTTCCACACTCAGCCGAGGCACCGGCGTCCTCGCCGGCTTCGGACGGATCCCGGCGTTCCACTGGGATAAGTGGAGAAGGCGCTCAGCAGACTCCCCAATGACGGGGTGATCAGCGATACTGTGCGATGTCCATGTGGGGTGAGTTTGTGTCTGATCATGAGGAAGACTGTGGGGTCTGCTGCTGGAGCTGAGGAACATCTGAAAGAAGAGATGTGACCTCATAGTAACACAGTCTAAGTGTGGTATGTTGTATAGTGCAAACCCAGATCTTAAATAAATATACAGTAATTCCACCAAGGCCTGAATATTAGATGCAGCAGTGTCCTCTATTTCACCCTCTCCTCCACCCTTCTCTCAAACACCATCATCAGCATAATTTGCCTCCCGCTGTGCAAACGCTGTTCCATAATGCATGATGCCTGCTGGATGCAGTCTCCAGAGATTTGTCTCCGTTTATTATCTCCCTGTGATTAAGACAAGGAGGTCACAGCCATATGGCACTGATGATGAATGGGGAGTGGTTTACCAGCGATTTGGCTTTGCGTAGTTTATAATTTGCTTCAGAGAGTGTTTTCTTTTTCCCATCATCCGCCTTTGATGTGTTAGTGCAGCAGGTGGAGGCGCTGTTGTTTCTCATCTGCCTGGAGAAAGACAGCAGAGTCAGTAAAGGGGAACGATTATGCATGATAACGACATCAGTTTATCTACAAGTGAACGCTGTGATGAAACCGCTCAGCCCTCAGACAGTTGTGAGGCAGAAATCGCCCCAACCACCACCTGTTCAAACCTTCTGATGGGGCAGCCAATAAGATGAAAGTCGAAAACTGAGAATCATGAAAAATTACTGAAGTGCAAATTAGTTAATCAACTATTAAGTCCAGGCAACACCTGCTGACTCTTGCACTGCCACTCTAAGGTGAGTTACAAAGGGTTCCTCCAAGAGCTCTAAATAAATTAAAATGCCCTCCTGCAATATCCTGGTCTTTGGGTTCTCCCAGACCTGAAAAACACCGTGATGAAAGCACGGTGTGAAGAAAAACCTCTGATGCTACCCTCTCTCCACAAGCAAGTCTAAAATTTCCCGGACGAGCACCCAAATATGACATAACCCAGCTCAAACGTTTCTAGTTCCTTTGTGGATATAATGTTGATATAATAAATATTGGTCCCCATTTGAACCATAAACAAGGACAAAGCAGTTTGTGCTTTAGAGGATGTCTACTCTATGACTGATAAGTTTCTTTCACATATTATGTCTGGTTAAAAAACACCGAGGCATTCATCTGGAGCTGTCAAAGCTCTTTGTGTTGTTAATGTCCATCATTTATATCCATTTTGGCAGATGGCTTGGTTCTGCTGTAGGTCTCTTCCTGTTGAATGGGAACTCTTTCTCTCCACAGACACCTAGTGCATGCTAACAGGACACTGTTTGGGATTTATAATATTTTTAATGCCAAATGCACCTGTTCTTATATAGCACTTTTCTACTCTGAGCAATCAAAGCACTTTTTCCCACTATGCTATTTCTCTCTGCAATTTAAACACATTCATACTCCAACGGATGCACTACAAAGCGTTTTAGGGTTAGTGTCGTGCCCAAGGATATTTGACAGACTGGAGCAGACGGGGCTCAAACTACCAACCTTCCAATTAGTAGGTGACCCACTCTACCACCTGAGCTACAGCCACCGTGGGGCCGTCACTATAAAGAACCTTAAAGCCTCATTAATGCCAGACGTGATTCAGCAAATGTTCCCTGCCGTCTTACGCTCTCAGCGCCTGTTCGATGGGGTCCAGATTGTCCAGGTAGTTGAAGCGCAGTGTGTCTTTGGGACGTCTGTCAGAGTCTCTCCATGGTGGGGGTGCACCTGGCTGCTTCTCCTTTCTCAGTCTTGTGCTGGAGCTGCTTCCAGGTTGCTGCTTGGTGGATGCTGGACACTCCCCCAACCTGATGGCTGCTATTTCTGACGGCTCTTTGTGACCACGGCTTGCTGCTGCGACATCTGAAACCACAAACTGCTGCTGCGATGAAGCACCCTGGGGAAAAAAGGGTCTTTTATTTGTTTTGTTTTTGAAAGCTAAATTTTAATAATGTTATTTTGTCTTATCGAGTTGTTAAACAAAGGTAGGATAATTGTTTAAATCTCTTCTGGATCTCCTAACCTGCAGGACGCTCAGCCGCAGCTCCTGGACTGTCTGGATGTAGTGTCTCTTCCAGACGCCCTGTTCGAATGGTGTCGGGGAGGAGCTGAGGAGCCAGCCGAGCCTCAGACACTTGGGCATCCACAGCTGGTCCAGCTCCACAATGCTCTTCCACTGCCAGCTCACCTGCGCATGGATCGAATCATTCATTTACCAGACTTCTTCACAAGAGCAAGGGTCAAAACTTTACGTCACTCCCCATTAATGAATCCACGTGTACCTGGGCACATCGACAGAGGCTGCGTGGGTCCAGGAAGGAGAAGAGATACAGGGAGAGGGCTCTGGGGAGCAGGCAGGTGAAGTCTGCGGCCTGCAGGGGGAGCTGTCTGCTCACACTGAGGCTCAGGAACCTGAGCTGCTCCACTGAACAGCTCAACACCAAGTCCTGCAGCACCGCCTTCCTCTGACTCTCAGACCACCTGTCAAACTGGTAAAGACATGAAAGAATACAGCAGAAAAGCCGTCTTCAGCTAAACTGGATCAGATGGAAAAAGAAGTCTGCAGTGAGCACAGCATGGTTTCTAACTGCTAACTGGATTTGTGTGGGCTTCAGCTCACGCTGGGATCACTGTAAGGGCGCATTAGGTGCTTCTTCATTCATCTGCTCACACATACCCACTTTGCCAGAAGGCTTCGTCTCTCTTCAAACACCTACAATGAGACAACAGTGACAAAGGTTAACAACTATAGTATCCAAAGTATTCAGTTTTAAAGTTTTTAGTTGTTTAATCTTTCGAGGAACTTGGTATTTATGGAAGACCAACACCGTCAAACAGAAAACAAGGAAATGAGCCAATGTTGTTCAAGCTTCCACACTAAAGCAAAGCCAGCCCGGTGTTCTTCTGACAGTGAGGGCAGTCACAGCCTGCTGCTGATCCACAAATAATCAGCTCACAAAACACTTTTAATGACAGCGCCTTTGTTTACATAATGAAGCAGGACCAGGACCAATGAAGTGACCAATGCAACCAGTACACAGATACAAATAAATTAATGAATGCATTTCATTAAAATGAATTTCTTTTAAAAAAGTAAAAAAACCCAAATATTTGCATATTAATTTAGATATTATTGCCTGTCTAGATCATCCACGGACATTATTATGAATTCCTGAATTCCTGCTTTGTGACTGTGTTTACTAAACACATCATATGTTAAAAAAATTAAATCAAATTGCCGGCATAAACAGGAAGCAATAATTTAAAGAAAAATTAAAATCTGAGGCTTATTTATTTAAATAATTAGTCATTAAGAAAAATTTGCTTCATATAAACTGAATGTATGCCAATAAAGTAAATTCAATTTAGATCTAATCAAATTATTTTATTGTGGATAATTTTGGGGGGTTTCAAGAGTGCATCAGGCAAACACCTGGTCCTGCAAGCACAGGCTGAAACAGACATAAATCTTACTGCAGCGAAGGGAACATTTAAAAGGAAGCTGAGAGTCGCTTGACTCCACTGTTAGAGTTGTTTTATGTACTTCTGTGGAAGTTTTGAGGGATCAGTTCTGTACTTTTGTGTACTTCACCAGCTTTAACACAGAAATGTACATTTTGTCACACCGTTCATCAAAAGATGTAGTTAGTTTTACTTTCTACAACACTGCTGTACATCTTATAAAAGTTACTGAAACTATTAACAGCCACCCTTTGGCTGACGGCACAGTTTCAGTGTAAGCTGATGTGACCTTGCTGTTGGCCCGCGGGTTGTTCAGAGGAGTCCAGGTGCTCAGTTTGGTCTGCGTCTTCGCACAGCTTGCAAAAGATCTTGTTGCAAGTGCCATCACAGAGTGCGTCAGCAAAGATGATGCTCTAGAATACAAAAACAGTAACTGCTACTCAGGTATGTATTGCTTTTCCTTACATTGTGTACATGTGTGTACATGAAGCAGTAGTGCCTAATAGTTTCATGTTTTTAAAATCCAGCCAACACTAACACAGTCCTGCGGTGTTTCACTCACCCGCAGCTCCTCAGCTCAGCTCGCAGAAAGAAATTCAGCTCCAAACTCACTTTGTAGGTGCGCGCTCGGCCCGGCCTTGGTGCCCACACACTTCTTTCTCCTACTTCCCCGTGGATAGTTTACTTGTTTCCATAGAAACTGTGAGTGTAGGCTCTCCTGCTTGTCACAGCCTGTGACACACATGGAGGCGGTGATGTGGGTGTCGCTGCAGAGAAAAGCACAGAGTGTGCGGGCCTCACTCGCTCTAATGATGACAAACGTGGTGCAGAAGTCCTGACACTGCAGTTAATATAAAGACCATCTGCTCCGCATTGGCTGACACAGCAACAGAAAAACAAAGCATTATTATTTACTGTCGCAGCAGCAGAACCAGCAGTAATAAGCCCGGACAAACGAATCTGTTTACGGAGTAATAACCAACAGTTGGTGTGTAATTAGAATCATAAACCAACAGCATCTTCAGAGCTGTGTCTGCTGTGTCCCGCAGTCCTCCAGCTCCACGCTTTCACTCCCAGCAGTCACACAAGTTTCTGATTCAAAGCCTGCTCGTTCTCGGATGGGCGGTCGCGCGCAACGAGGACAGAAAACCTGCTGCGAAGAAAAACGGAGAACTGCGTCAAGTTAGACACGCGGGAGTGTGACCGGAAACAAGAGCCCTGTGCCTTCAGAGTAATAGTTCACTCTTTATTGGACTGACGAAGAAACGTTTGTTTCACTGGAAAAGCAAAGACACCGAGAAGTCTTTCAAAGTCTCTCTGACGAGTTTTAAAGATTTGTCCTTCTCTCCGTTTTTAAGCCGCTTAAACCTGACCTGTGACCAGTCAGCATGAAACAAGTCACCTAACACAGCCGCTGTTTTCTCTACACATAACAGACAGGACGTCAGCAAAGAAGCAGTTTTAAATATGTGTATGTTTAAGCACTAAGCACTAACCAGTCGCAAAAGCATATTTGGTCCCAAAAGTTTAGCTGAACCTACAAACACCACCTACAGCAACACAGTTTGGCACCAAACGATTACTTTGCACCATTAAGATGTTTCCCAAAGAGCTGTTAGCTGAAAACTATTACAGCAAAACCAAAAGCCAGCCATATTACACAAATTCAGAATTGTGAAATTTACTACACAAATGTCTTAATGTAAACTTAAGAGCACAACTGTTTGGCTTTAACTATGTACTAGCTGGATTATATCATTTTGAAAACTAGACACGTGGAGGACAAACAGGAAGCTGTCAGCCAAAACCATCTGCAGCAGATCGCAGATCTAAACATCATGTCCTTAAGAAACAAGGGAAAAATCCACCCAAGACCTGACACGGGATCTGAGAGATGCATCTGGAGCTTCAGATAATCCGTCTACTGTTCACTGACGCTTCATCAGAAATGCTTTCAGTTGAAGGGCGGCTGCCAAGAAGCCATTGTTCAGGAAGTGAAACAGGGAGAAAAGGCTGAGGTATGCCACTTTACAGCAGAGCATCTGATTCCATTTCTTTATTTTTCAGCAAGGCGGTGATCTCAAACACACTGCCAATGCAGTAAAAACATACCTGGATAGAAACGCAAGACCTCTGTCTAACAAAATAAATAAATCTGGGTACATTCCCAGATGATTAAAATTTTGCTGGTAATACCTGAAATGAGTAAAGAAAATCAACAGCCTATCAATGCAAGATAATTCATAATTTTATTGGGGGGCTTATATTGGTTGGGTCTGATTATTGGGAGGGGGGGTCATAACCCCCCTGGAAATTACGCCCTTGTTTGAATGTCCTTCAAGAAGCCTGAGAACTATTCCTGAAGATATTTAAAGAAATGACAAGAAAGCTTGACTCTGGGAGTTCAGGCTGAGTTGTAAATAAAGGTGGTTCATATCAAATGTAAATCATTTAAGCACAATTTTCAACACTTTTAACTTTTATTGTTGAACTAAAAAAAGTTTTTATATTTTTGTATGTTGCAATAAATTGGGCCAACATCCGCGACTAAGGTGGCAAACAGCGTATCGCTTCTTTCATATGTATTCAGCTCGACTAAAGCTAACTGTAGTCGTGTTTTGGCTTCCACGAAGTCGGGCGTTTGTTGAAGAGGCTTTTAATTTGATAGTCCGTAGCGGAAGCCGTTAAAAAAGTCTCGCGCACTTGTCGCTCTATGTAGAGGGGGAGAGAGGGGGAGGAGGACGGAGGAAGAGGACAAGAGGAGGAGAGGAGGGTGCTGGTGGAGGGACATTCAGTCATTGTTACCAACTCGAGGAGCGGCGAAGACCCCGCTTACTCCCCGAATTTTGCGGACAGCCTTCAGGTAAAGTTGCGTTAAATTCAGTGGGTGTGGACGTGTTACTCGTAGACCACCGCCTCCGCTGCCGCCCGGCTCGGTGACTGAATGCACCGGTGCGGAGCGGTTACCGTGAGTCAGGTTGAACTAACCGTCATCTTTTGTCTGCGCCGCGCCGCGTTCACGCTTCTCTCGGCTCAGGTCGCTCGTTTTTATTGCTGCGGGTCAGTTACAGCGGGAACCGCGACGAGCCTCCGTGTAACGCCCGGCAGCTACACTCCCATTTATGAGCAGCAATTCGTGTCTGAGTCCCGGTGAGGAGCTACAGGAGGAGCCCGTTAGCGCTGACGCACAGGTAGGCTAATGGACGCGCTTGTGTCGCGTTAATAATGAAAGTTGAAGTGCGGCCCGGGTTAGACACCGGCAGGTGCGACGGAGCGGAGACCGTGTTTGACGTGTTGGTCGGGGGGAAAGGTGCGGGGCTGGGAAGGGTGTGTGCTGCAGCGATGGATAAAACATGTGCTCTATAAATAACAAATAACTTTAATAAATGACTTAAACAGTTTCTGAGCTGTGATTAGTGCAGATAGCAGTGTAAAAATAATAATATTAATAATGGTCGGAGGCGTCTACTGCTGCTATTACCACTGTTATTACTACAGAAGTACTGCCGGACGCACAGTAAATCTCTTCAGACTTGCCCTTTAAATACTCGCTCATTTGCTTATTTATTCACTGGGTTTTAATGATCTATTGCTGTTTAATAATGCATTTAATGTGGGCATTGATGGGCAGAACCCAGCCATAGTTAGTGACCTGAAAAGCAGTCGTTTGTGTGCTGCCCCGCTTACAGTTAGTCCATTTTTTCAGTTAAAAGGTTTCCTTTTGGTTTGCACTTGTTGTAATTAATGGACCACTAATGTCTAACCATTTACATTTACAAGCTGCTGTACTGTATTCTTCTGATTGCAGGCAGAGCATCGTTTCCACAGGGGGTCGTGGCTCATATTTCCTCCAGCATCATCGCCGTCTGTGAAGGCAGGAGACGGAGGAGTGTTTTCAGCATCTTAAAGGACCACAGCATCACCTAGGTGATGGAGGCCCTGTGACTCAGTGTAGTCATGGTGATGGATGCAGCCAACTTGGCCCTGCTGGATTACGCTGCCCAGCCCATGGTGTTTCTCTGTGATCTAACGAGGAGGAAGGGGCAAACAGATAGTCCTTAAGTCTGGTAATTTTTCCCACTTCCTGGTTAAAGCCTACGATGCTGACAGGGCTCGAGCCCTCTCCGTGAGCCCTCGTCTCCTGGGTCTTGCTTCTTTTCTCCTGTACGGATCATGGATCTCCTGTGGGTGCTTTCCGTGTCCATGCTGACCGTGTGTGTTGCCGTCCCCATGGATGCTGTGGCCGGGAGCCACAGTCTGTTCACCTGTGAGCCCATCACCCTGCGCATGTGTCAGGGGCTGCCCTACAACTCCACCTTCATGCCCAACGTCCTGAACCACTACGACCAGCAAACTGCTGCTCTCGCCATGGAGGTACGGTACATCGCTGCCATGTGATCTGAGAAAGACAAACCATCTATCTGTACACACACACACACACACACACACACACACACGTATATAAACAAAAGGAATGACAGTTTTCCTCTCACAGTTATGGCGCTCAAACTCTGACAGCAGCAAAATTCATGCGATTCATTTAAAAAAAAATTGCTCTTCACTATATTATAATAAATTTATAATTTAAAAAATAAAAATATGTTAATATAAAATTTATCCCCCCTCCAAAAAAACAGTCACACTCACAGCACAAAAGCTATTAAATTAAAATAAAGGATAATAGAATATAATTGAATATATATTATGCAATATGTAAAAACTGTACAATAAAGAAATCTGTATGTTTTTAACACAGTTTATATATTTTTAAATGTTATATTTTATTTCTAGATTTTTCATGAAGCCGCGCTGCCACAGTGTTGGATACGCTAACTTTGGATTTGATCACAAATGCCTTTAATAGTTTTAATGTTTTTCAACATTTAAAATGAGTTTACATTCTGAAATACACATTTAAAAAAGCTTGAAAACATTTTGTAATTGACAGTGTAACAGTGGTGAGTAAAGCTGCTGTTAAAAAGGCTTAAATCCCTTCAAGAATTTGCACAAAAAGCAATAATTAGATTTATATGTAAAATAGTATGTTACAGCACATGAACAGTGTTATTATTATTTTAATCAGATCTGCCGGCCGGTTGCAGCTGTTCTAATCTGACTCCAAACTAAACAGAGCTGTGATAACTGCCTCACACAGTATATGAAAGAGTATCATGGAGGATTTCATATATGAGCTTCAGTTATTGTTGGATCGATCAGATCGATCAGCCCAAGTAGCCACAGCATGAAACAGTCCCTCATCTGAGAAGCTTCTTTCTCACATTTTCAGTCCAGACGCTTTTCTTTCCGAGGCTACGACGACCTGGATCACTGAGACGCTTCACACACAGCTGAAATTGTGCGCTTCAGCGTTTTTAGCTAACAGAGCTGCCTGGATGTAGCGAGCCACAGGTGATGCTTGCTGTAAATTCCCTGTGTGTTCGCCTGTACTCGTACCTGCACAGTCCTGCGTCACATGGGCGCTGTTGGGTTAAAGCGATTTGAACGTTTGTGTTGTTGTTCTCATGGATTTGTTCTCTCGCTGCTCCTTCTTTCTCCTAAAGATGAAATTGGAACCTTTTTGGTGATCGATGAGTGTTTCACACACCACAGTTACTCCATGTTGGCTTCAGCCTTTTAGTTCTTCATTTAATGAAGTTGTGTTACTGCTGTGAAAGGGACGGGGTCTGTTAAACAGGTTTGGATCTGAGCCATGTGATGTTTGTGAGTCCGGTCACTCATGTTAGTCTTCAGAGCCCGTTGGGCTTCCAGTCAGCGTCCACAGTGCTGATAATCTGCCTCCTTTCCTCGGTTGTTTCTCTGCGTTCTGACGCAACGTTTTGAGAGCAGATTCACGTGTCTGTCATATATGTGGAATGAGTGATTCGGTGTGCGTGGCACACTTTCTGCTCCCGTGGACACGAGCAGCTCGATAGGTGTCAGCATGATCAGCTGTGTGTTTGCTGAGGAGGTGCCAGCCTACTTAAATGTGGCCCATCTAGCTGCTGAGGCTGGGAGCGTATTACCAAAACATTAAGCAGACAATGAAGGTTTCGTTTTTATCCCTTTGGGCCTTGAGAACAGAGGATTATTAAAACGCCAGCGATTTAACAGGGCGTGGTGTCCTGAGATGGGTTTGAACCGCACATCTGGCCTGTTGACAGATGAGCGCGATTAACCACAACATGTAGTCAGCTGCTATTTTATATAACAGGCTTTGAGCAGTGAGCCAACCGAGTCAGGCTTTAAGGAAACAGAGCTTCATTGTTTTTGGGTTGTGATTTCAGCCTCGTGGATAATCCACAGACTGACCATCCACAGCATCTCACTGTTGTCATGGCTGCTAAAAGATGGAGCACGGAGCAGATGCATCGCTTCATTAAGTTAATCCCGTCCTTTATGGCGGCCGATCCCTTGTCAAGTTCTGTCTGTCTAGTAATTACGGGCCAAACTGCTCTGTTGGCTCAGCTCTCTGCCTGCCTGTGTTTAGTTTATCGATGCCCCGTGTCACGCGCTCTTTGCTCCCTCTCTCTGCGTCACTTTAACCCTTCAACCTCGCCTGGCCCCACCCTGCCCGGCGTAGCGGATGTGCAGCACTCTGCCGACCATCTGTGCATCTGCGCCCGCCCCGGTTCACGGCGCTGTGTGTAGACACGCGCTGAGGAGAGATGGAGGTTACGTAACCGTAACGGGCCGGCTGTGGGAGCGCGCAGCGTCACAGCTGTGGTCACGTTCGACTTCATGTTTGGAAAAGATGAAACTGATCCCGTGACCGTGCGCTCGTACCAGCACCGATCTCGCTGTGCAGCGGTGCTTTCAAACATATTTCGAGGTTTCTGACGGTTGTTATTCACGTCTTCATTTCTCTGACTGATTAAATGTTACCAGCTGCATGTTGTTTGAGGCCAGGTTAGCTTTTTACGCCTGATCAGTGGGTGTGTGTCGCAGTGGGGCGAGAGAGGCGCTTCTGGTTTAGACGGTGTTCACTTTGATTGGTCATGGCTTCACAATTAAGTCTCTTTTAGTGCTTGTTTGGGTTTGGAAAACACACGGAAACCCAGCAGGTTCCAAAACCACGGAGCCCAGTCTTGGCTCTCGTTTCCCAGATAACTCGCCCCAGATCCAGCTCATGGGAGAATTCAAAGCCTGTGAGACGTCGAGGGCAGCCAAATGAGAATTGACAGTTGATTTTAAAGAGAATTAGGTCCGCTGAATGGGCGTGATAAGGATGATGAATGCCTCGCACCGTGGAGAAACTGGGAGTTGGATGAGAACCAGCGCCTGCCGTTCTTACAGTTTCTGTTCAAACCCCCTGAAGAGTCTTTGTGGTTCCCTTTTCATGTCTTGCTTTTTAAGTATTTTTTTGTTCAAGATTTTAGTGTTTTAGGAAAGTAGGACAATTTGTCACGATCTCATAAGCTCCAAACCGATAGAGACAAACTGTGAAAATGCACTTTAATGACTTTCGTTTCTTTGGTGTGTCAGAAGGTCTGTGCAGCTTTTCACAGACAGAATTTTCTGCTTTGCACATTTAGTGTTTTATTTTCTACAGCTGTGAACAGAATGTAACACAAACCACACAGTTTGTTAAAATGGATTTTAATGTTCCCGTGTTCATCCTCACTCGATCCGTCACCGCTGACCGCCGTATGACCTCGCAGCTGAAGTGGGACGGTGGCCTCGGGGCTCAGGAATCGGCTATTTCTGCGTCACAATGACACTGTGCCACAGTCGCATAGCATAACTGAGAGCGTGGCGGATTTGACTGGCACCACAAAAAGAGAGAAAGGACTGGGCCCAAATCCCCGCATTTAGAGATGCTGCACACTGATGAATATGAAGCAGTGTGGGCCCATCACAGGAAATCAATTACGCTGCTATGAACTGTCCTCGGCCTGCAGAGCAGATGGCGTGTGGTTCACCGCTCGGTGATGATCATATTACTTTTCTTTGGTTAAGGTCGTTTATAAGTCCTACTCTTCTGCATTTATGCATAGTTTTTAATGCTCTAGAAGTTTCTCCTCTGAAAATGGCGTCCATTGCAACCTGCTGCAGAGTCTGGCTGGAGGGACTTTCCCGATCGCAGCTCCAGAGGAGAAGGACGAGCTTCAGGCTCAAACTGGAGGACTTGGATCTTTTGTTAGGAGAAGATTTTCTCTAGAAAGAAGGAGCTGAATGATACTGAGGACTCAACAAAACCAAAGAATGTCAAAATAAGATGAACAAATGCTAAAACGAGCGCCCAGATATTCTTATTATAACAGTGAAATATCAGTTTATGGCAAATGCAGCTCCTTTTGGAGGGTTTCTCTTATATTTAGCAGAAGCTTTCAAGCAGATAAGGGATGGAGCCATGGCAGTGGCTTTCACAATGGTCGGAGTCATGTGACCGTCACGGCAAGGCCAGATGGACCGACTGAAGGTCGGGCCGACTGAAGATGTTAATTGCATTAGATGGATAACTGGGCTTGTTTACGTGAATCCCAAGCATCAAGATTAGGAGTCACTGCGTTGGGTTAATGTGCTGACTATAGCAGAAATTAGACACACTAGCTTTTTCTAGGTTATCATAACCTTTGTTTTGTCACGTCTTTTGGGTTATTGCTTGTCGAATGAAGGGTCCACAGCTACACAAAGAATAATCAGCGGCCGGCTCTGAATCTGCTCAGACTCACTCGTTTCCTCCTCAGATCAGCCTGTTGTCTCAGGTTTACAACAAGTGCAGATAAACTGTGTCGTGTTACAGACTGAAGAATAACCCAGATACTCCACCCTGCTCTGCCTGAATGGATGTGTAAGGGAGAGCTAAGGTGTGTGTGTGTGTGTGTGTGTGTGTGTGTTAAACAGAGTACTTTTTTGTGCACTCTGGCACGTTTTAACAGGCTTATTATGTTAGTAAAGATGTATCTCAGCTGATCACACACACAGACACACACACACACAGACACACACACACACACACACAGACACACAACATGGTCTGATAAACCCAGCGTGACCTGGCCTATAAAAGAGCCTCTTGTTTTATTTAATGTCCAACACCGTGTTTATTGGCAGTGGAGTGAATAAGAAGCACAGCAACCTCTCACTGTGTGTGTGTCTGTGTGTGTGTGTCTGTGTGTGTGTCTGTGTGTGTGTGTGTGTGTGTGTGTGTGTGTGTGTGTTCTCAAACTGTCTTAGGAGTGAACGACTCTGCCCATTCGTCCTCTCTCGCTCACCCGGTCTCTCACCCTCCTCCCCCACCTCTTTTGTCCTCCCCCTCCCCCTACACAGGACTCACCCGTTGCCCAGGAAACGGTCCCAATTGTGCCGTTAACAAAAGGAGCAGAGGCTTTCTCGCCTCGCGGGAGGTGGTCCCCTCCGCCCTGCACCCTGACCTCCTCGAGCCCCGCTCTCCTCCCTCTTCGTCCTCCTCCTTCTCCTCCACCTCCGCTCCGGTGATGCATCACTCGTCACCATGGCGCTGAGCTTTGAAATTTGGAGAATTGGAATGGCAGCAGAGGAGAAAGGGGGATAAAGAGTGAGGATAAGGGGGGGAGATGGGAAGAGAGGTGACTAGGAGATATTTTTTTAAAGGGCAAATCAACAAGAACCAGTCGTCCACAGTGGGCGTCACTGTCAGCGATTCATCAGTCACACCCTCAGCCTTTAACCTCCTGAGACCTGAACTCTTCCACAGCAGCATTTTTAATTTCTCTTTCATATTTGGGCTGATTGGGACCTGATGAATGTAAAAACAAAGAATCACCAGATTTATTATTTTACCTGATTTTTGTTTCTAAGAACAATGAGAGCCACATATGAGGACATTCGTTTTTAATTTAGATAAAACAGACGCAACGTCCTCATAAGTGGACATCAGGCCCTTGTAGAGCAAAATTTAGTACTTTGGTCTAGACAACCAGAAATGTGATGTCCACATATGTGGACGCCAGGTCCTAGGAGGTTAATGAAAACCATTAGGCATACTAGGCTGTATTCATAATTAATATATTAATCTTAGATAACTTTCATCTTAATCTGATTCAAAACATGCTGGATAGTGTCCATGCTGCAGAGGTGAAGCTGAGGTCACGGCTGTTTTTCCCGGTTCTTCAAAGGCTGCTACGTTTAAGATTAGAAATATGCAAATATGCACTTTCACTACACCGTCCCAGGAAGCACGATTATTAGAGATGTTGCTCCTGTTCTTCGCCTCAGTTTGATGTGAGATTTGGTTATTTACTGTGAAAGCAAGCAGCGGTCACAGGAGGCTGACATACGTCAGAGTTATGAGAAACTGCTGTGTCCTGATCACCAGAAAGACTGGAAACACCACCTTCTTTTCTCTGGATAACAAAATAAACTCCACAGGATGGGAAAGTGCAGCTGCAGGGCAGCGTGCAGGTCTCTGCTTCAGCATTAACAGCTGCGGGACGCCATCAGTCAGCGACACTCACAGAAGCTGTGCCTGCCGACGCACCGTACCAGCTGAGTATGAGACGGTCCGACCTCCTGACTGATCATCACGCTGACTCATAGCAAATGTGTTTCGGAGAGTCAACAGAGTTTTTTTAATAAGGAGGAGATTTGTTTTTCTGAGCAGCAGCAGAACAAGAAAACAGAATAACAATAGATTTTAGGCCCGATGGTTATTATGGAGATAAGGAAGGTTTGTTTTCTTAGGAAATTCAGAGCAGAAACCATCAGATTTAAAAACAGGAGGAATATCCTGCTACCATTATTTTTTAAAATGTGTCAAAGAGGAAAAACAGTGACGGTGTTGCTAAATTTTAAAAGAACATTTTGGGTTCCTTGTGATCTTTTCTTGCATCCTTATGCGGGACAGAGCTGGCTCAGTCCTATTGGACGTGTCACAGATCTCACTGAGCGAGTTTTCAGCGTTACTGCAGCGCTGTTAGAATTACTCACAACTAGGGCTGGGCGATATGGCCTAAAATTCATATCGCAATATAATTTGAAGCATGTGCGGTAACGATATATATCACGATATATTCTTTTCTTCTGTATAACGTATTTTCCACACTTAAAATCCTTTAATTTTCTTAAAAATCGAGAGTGTGCCTTATGTATGAATTCTGGTTGTGCTTACTGACCTCGAACCGATTTTGGCTGCAGAAATCTGTTAAAAATGTTTTAGTACAGCTTTGGTAAGCAGCACTGCTTGATGGATTGTCAGAGCATTACGGCTGCCGTAGTGAGGAGCTTCGCGGAGTAATCTGGGTCCAAAACTCCGTCTGTTTCAGGTCCCAAAGTCAAACGAACACTGAGAGTTAAAAACGGTCTAAATTCTTTCATCTTTAATAAAATCATCAGCGTTGCTGCTTTATCGGGTGTAACAATTAAGTTTAACATCCAGGCATCCATGAAAACAGGATTTATTAAATTTAACGGAGTTAGAAGTTAACAGGAAGTTAGCTCACTAGTTTCCACCTAAACATTTCATACCATGTTCTGACTGAGAGATTTTTGAAACTAATTCAAACCTACAGCTCTGTTACCACTTCCAACATAAATGAAGACAGAAAACTAAACAGCAGTGATGTTTGCAGGGTTACTGAAGTTGGACTACCTGGTATATAATGTTGTGCTACGCGATTGCTAGCAACACAGCTATGTTAGCATAACATTAGCACAGTGAAGCTGGAGGATGAACGATAAAAAGTCATTAATGAATCAATGTTAGGGAAGTGGAGGAAGCGCAGTTTTTGGCTTTCCCCATATTTCAACAGTGCTTCATCTCTTTGCTGTGACTGTCGGCATATTTTGCAGATGATAATGGTTGTAGCCGCTGCGATGCTTTCGACCAAAACAGGCGCAACTTGATGACA
This sequence comes from Perissodus microlepis, assembly GCF_051167445.1. NCBI lineage: Eukaryota > Metazoa > Chordata > Actinopteri > Cichliformes > Cichlidae > Perissodus > Perissodus microlepis. Next base: position 1,003,268 of record NC_140475.1, on the reverse strand, counting down.
TCATCAACATGCGCTATCGCGATAGAGCGGTATAGTCAAAATCTCTATCGTTGGCCAAATTTATATCGTTTCTATCGCCCACCCCTACTCACAACAAGGTTGTTTTTAGATAAACGCATTTGATTCTAACTAATAATGTTTTGCCTGAGTCGTAAACTGTGCAGCAGATCAGCCTCTTATATCTGCATTTATCCCCTCATTGGCTCTTTGTTGGCCTTGTTTTGGACTCCAGACACGTCTCCTCTGTGTGTGTTTCTAGAAGGACACATTATTCCACGTTTTCAGAGATCAAAAATCCCATAACAAACTGCCATGAAGGATGGAAGCTGAGGTTACATTAGCATACCGCCGGCCCTCCAGGCTTTCAGCATCCACACAGTTGTGTATTACACGCTCGATTCTCCTTACATCGCTGACTCTGGGGAGGAAAGCTGCACGACGAGCTTCGGGCCAGTGGTTCTCCAGCTGTTTCTGCTGTGGCCATTAACACTAAACCCCGTGGAGAGTGTGAGTGTGTGGGCAGAGCTGTGACCGGCCATATGTACCATCCACTGGCTCAGTCCTGCTCTCAGTGGCTCACATGATGGGTCGACTGTCATAAAGAGGCTAAATGGACACGCGAGGAGTTGCGGGAGGGTTAAACGGGCAGGAGGGGGGGACGAGGATGGAAGAGCACAAAAATAGAAAAATGAGAAAAATGGCGAGATGATAGGAAGACAGATGAATGTGTTTTTTCTTTAGTAGATCATCCTGGTAGCCTGCATAGTGATTCGGCTTTGGCCCTTGGCGTCTCCCTTTGTAGCGCCGTCCCGTGTGGTACATTGTGTTCTATGGAGCGCAGCAGTAGCCCACGGGAATCAAACGGGAGAGAAAGAGCGAAGATGCAAACTCACTTGCGCTGCATTAGATCATGTTTGAGTGGTTTAGCCGTGTTTACGGGGCATCGCTGATGAAGTAATAGATGTCACAGGACTGCTCGCTGGCAGCAGCACGCAACGCGAGTCACAGGAGGGCCGATCACAGCAGTAGCGCCCGTTTCCCTCTCGTGGTGGCCGCTACATTCAGGATTTTCTGCTGTTATTCCTCCAGAGAATAGCCAGCCTCCCTGTTGTACCTGACTATAGCTGTAACACGATCACCAGGAAGCGCTGCAGCCGATACTAAAAGTATCTGTAAGAGGTAACCGGCCACACAGCTTCGGTGCACACGGGGGCCAGAGCTACATGTCAGTGATGATCTGTGAGGACCATTCATGGTTGTATCATGAACCTGCAGTAACGGATCAGGTTTAAGGCGGATCGCGTTTGAAGCACTTGTTTTCACGCTGGCTCATAGCGTGCCACGAGTGCTCGTGTCATTACACGGTGGAGCTCGTGAAATGTGATGACTCCATTTGTGCGCACCATCGGCTGGATGGTTGAGCTCAGTTACGACGGGCGATGCTCTCAGAGAGCGTATGCTGTGCTGAGCTACGACTCGACCGTAAATCTGCGTCATCGTGCCGTCTATCGCTGATCCCACGCAGCGCAAAGCCATCAACGCCAGGAAGAGCGATATGAACAAGGCGCTGACAAAAGCTGCACGGACGTGGGTGCTTTGTGCTGTGAGGGGCGAACACCCACTCGAATCCTTTTACAGAAGCACGTCACATGTGTGTGGCAGGCGAGCAGGAGACGGCGCCGTGTTGCAGACATACGGTGGGAACAGTGTTTCAATCTGATTGCAGTTAAGGTGACAAACAAAGTCCTGCGTCATCATTGCTTCTCTGAAAGGTTTATCCCCAAACAGCCGGATTTGGACATGTCGCATTTTTATTGCTGGACAGAGGACGGTGAGCCGACACAGCTGTTGAGTTTTGTGCCATTTTCTAAAATCTGAAATCTGTTACATTTGTAATGCCAACAAGATTCTGATTGGTACACACACACACACACACACACACACACACACCATGTGGTGTTCTTTGCACTTTATTTAACATTGTTGAAGCTGCATTGATTGGTTAAACATTAATATCCATTCCTTTAATAAACCCCTCCCTGTTCCTGTCTGTCACACACAACTGTCTGGGGGAGGGCAGTGTGTGTGTGTGTGTGTGCGTGTGCGTGTGATTGACTTGGGTGTGGCTCCTTCTGTAACACACACAAACACATAAAAACTGCAAACCACAGCGTGTTTGGCTCACACACATGCATGGAAACTTCTATTTGCATATTAGCAGCAGGACCCACGGATGCTTCCTGCACCCACACTGTCTGTTGGAACAGTTCATGTGTGTGAGAGCATCATTGTGTCGGTCTGTGGGTGTGTGAACGTGAAGATAATACACTTCCTTGTGTTCGTGTAAGCAGGATGCCCCAGTGTGTCAGTCAGTCACAGCGTGGTCCACCCTGCAACACAAAGGCCCTGTGTGCGCGCGTGCGTGCGTGTGCGTGCGTGTGTGTGCGTGTGTGTGTGTGCGCGCGCGCGTGTGTACGTGTGTGCGCGTGTGCGTGCGTGTGTGTGCTCGTGTGCGTGTGTGTGCTCGTGTGCGTGTGTGTGCTCCTCCTGTCTGGAGATTGTGGGATGAATAAAGGGGGAGCAGGATAATGTTTGGGGTGGATTATTAGTTAAGGGGCCGGAGTTGTTTTTATGGACTCGCATGCTCGGCTGGTGTCTTTGTGCCCTCTGTGGTTCACGTTCTGAAGGTGGAGTGATGCTCACGCTCCACTGGCGTGTTTCTTCTGTCTCCACCTGCAGCCTTTCCATCCCATGGTGAACCTGCAGTGCTCCCCGGAGCTCAGGATGTTCCTGTGTGCGCTCTACGCCCCGGTTTGTACCGAGTACGGCCGGGTCACGCTGCCGTGTCGCCGCCTCTGTCTGCAGGCCAAGAGCGACTGCTACAAGCTGATGGACATGTTCGGTGTGAGCTGGCCAGAGGAGATGGACTGCAACAGGTTGGTGCAGCAGCAGCTCTCTTTACATCCCTGCTGGAGGGAGGAACGAGACCAGCAAACATCCTTAAAATGATTTATTTTCATTATTAAAGTTTTGTGACTGATCTGATGGTAGAGTCAGCGTTCTGCACTTGTAGCTTCACCTTTGAAGCTTTTATGTTTCCCAGAGGAGGAGTTTGCTAACATGTGACTGTGTCCTCGTTTGTTCGTAGTTTAAGGACAGTTTTTACTTCTTGCAGTTGCATTTATGCTTCAGTAATCACAAAAAATGTTTTATTTCCTGTATTTTTTTCTGTGGAAAAATCCGATTGGTTTGTTTTTGTTGAACACAGCTGACGTGGGAACAACAGAAACACAAAACATTTAAACCTTGTTTCCCAAACACACATCACCAGACACACACTATTAACGACTTTTTATTAAGTTTAAAACATATTGATAAGCGATAAGAAACACGGCAGGGAGCAGAGGAGGTGATGTGGTCCTCTGTGCATCTTCATCTCCCTGTAAACGACATCATTCAGGTACGAGCCACAGCATGTATGCTAACGCTGCCCCAGCTGCTGTCGCACACTGTACTGGGATCAGTTTGAGCAGACGGAGACGCAGGCGTGTGTTTGATGCTCATGATCTACAAAGAGTCGTCCACAGTCGTACTCGAGCACGTGTCTGTGTGTTGAAAGTGACGCATACATGTTAGTGGGCTCTGTTTAGGAAAAGACATGAAACGGACAAAGGGGAGCAGTGCACGTCTCAAAGGGGGCGTCGTGAAACTGAATGAGTGACGTAAACGGGGTCATTTAGCCTGTTTGTCGTTAGCTTGAATGTGAACGTGTCTCAGACAAGTTTCAAGTGTCTGCAAACTAAACTTGTCCTTCACTCTGCAGCTGTAGGACAGCGGCCTGGCAGGTATAAAATGTTTCTGAACTGTTATGACGGCGTGCACCATAACGCCGGCATCATGTGTCGCCTGTTGTTAAAGGCTCAACAGCTGCCCGAGGTCACCACCTCTCGTCTGCTCTCAGGTTCCCAGACTGCGACGAGCCCTACCCCCGCCCCGTGGACCTCCTGTCCGGCTCGGACACGACCGAGTCTCCCATCTCCGTCCAGAGGGACTACGGCTTCTGGTGTCCCCGCGAGCTCAAGATCAGCCCCGAGCTCGGTTACTCCTTCATGGGGGTGCGCGACTGCTCTCCTCCGTGTCCCAACATGTACTTCACACGTGAAGAGCTGACGTTCGCCCGCTACTTCATCGGAGTCGTGTCCATCGTCTGCCTCTCTGCCACGCTCTTCACCTTCCTGACGTTCCTCATCGACGTGTCGCGATTCCGCTACCCGGAGCGCCCGATTATATTTTACGCCGTGTGCTACATGATGGTGTCCCTGGTGTTCTCCCTGGGCTTCCTGTTGGAGGACAAAGTTTCCTGTAATGCAGCTAGTCCTGGGAGGTTTAGGGCTTCGACCGTGACCCAGGGCTCCCATAATAAGGTCTGTCATTGGGCTTGAACCCTGCTGGTTGTCTCCTCCTTCCACACGTACAGATCCATACAGACGGTGTGTTTTCTGTTCTTTGGCAGGCCTGCACGCTTCTCTTCATGGTGCTCTACTTCTTCACCGTGGCCGGCAGCGTGTGGTGGGTCATTTTAACCATTACCTGGTTCCTAGCTGCTGTTCCTAAGTGGGGCAGTGAGGCTATAGAGAAGAAGGCCCTCCTGTTCCACGCCTGCGCCTGGGGCATCCCCGGCGTCCTCACGGTGACTCTGCTCGCCATGAACAAGATCGAGGGAGACGGCATCAGTGGCGTTTGCTTCGTCGGGCTCTACAACTTAACAGCCCTGCGCTGGTTCCTGCTGGCCCCGCTGGGACTGGATGTAGTGGTGAGGAAGAGCGTGGCAGGAAGTCCTGTAACGTCCTTTTGTCGCTGTGTCTGTGCACCGAGACGTCTCTAGTTCTTAAGTCTCTGTTTGCAAAACTGCCGGGACGAGAAAGACGTGCGAGTCTGAGTAAAACCTGAAGATAAATTCATACTTTACAAAATACATGTTTTTGTTCTGTTTACCTTTGTTTTCATTTCTCTGTGTGTGTGTGTGCGTGTGCGTGTGTGTGTGCGTGTGTGTGTGTGTGTGTGTGTGCAAACGAGAGCAGCTGCTGCCTCGCGCTGCGCAGCGACTTGCACAGATTTATCCGTTTATGTTGCAAATTGAATAAAATGAAGTGAAATTTTTTTTCTTCATTTATTGAGGCATCGATCAGACCGTCAGTGTGACATCACGTCTGTGTCTCCAGGTGGGCGTGGTCCTGCTGCTGGCAGGTATCGCTGCTCTTAACAGAGTCCGCATGGAGATCCCGCTGGAGAAGGAAAACCAGGAAAAGCTGGTGAAGTTCATGATTCGTATCGGCGTGTTCTCCGTGCTCTACCTGGTTCCACTGCTGACCGTTCTGGCCTGCTACCTTTATGAGAGCAGCTACAGGCCCGTCTGGGAGACCACCTGGGTCCAGGAGAAATGCAGAGACTACCACATCCCGTGTCCCTACCAGGTAAACAAAGTCACCGACTGGTAAAAAAGCAAATAAATAACAAAGGATGGAGACGTTTGATCGTTTCACATACATGACACATTGTGTTTGAGTTACATTATAAATCGCTGGTGCAATAATAATAATAATAATAATAAAACTGATTGATTCTTAGGTTCGAGTTCTTCACCGTTACACAATCGAGGGATCAGGAGAGCTGATATAACCAGACTGTGTGTTCATCACAGCATTGTGCGCACACACACACTCACCTGCGATCGCTGGTATATACGAGACGATTTGGTAATGCGCCTCAGCAGCTGCGCTAGCCTCCAGCATCAGCACGCACAGCGGAGCTCCTCCCACAGAGCCGTTAATAATTCAGACGTCTCTTGTTCTCTGTTCCTTTCAGCAGCGATCACCTCCGGCCGCTGCAGACGCTCTCAGTGCTGCGGAGGCAGACTGTTTATCGTCTGCGGTACTAGTGGAAGAGAAGTTTGAACGTTGGTCTCTGATACTTTTACCTCCAAGTGTCAGAGCTCAGCCCTATGACGCTGTTAGCCACGGGAAGAGCTGCGAGTCCAGGACGCAAATGAGACGTTTGTGATGCAAAGTTGTGCTCTTAATCTGTCCTGTAAACACTGTGTGTGTGCGCTCTGACTCACCACAGTGCACTACAGAGATGCTGCTAGCCATAAAGATTTTTCAGTAGGCGTTCACACAGGCGTGCATCAGCAGAAAGCTTCGACTGAACTATATTTATATCTAGAGCGTTCTCCCTGAGGCCGAGCGCTCTGTAGAGCTCCTGAGATGCTCAGTGAGCTCACATGGCTGGACAGCTGTGTGGTCACACAGCCTGTAATGAGGATGCTGCCTGCAGTCATGCATCGAGTCTCTCATCTCTGTGCGGTAATGAGTTCTTCTGTGGATCCTGAGCCTCGAGGCTCTCCGCCCGGCCCGCTTATAACGAGGCCATCATGACGACATCTGTGTGGACGGGAAGCAGGAGGAGAGACGGCAGGAAGCAGCGCTCCGGTGACGAGACAGAGTGGGCCGGCTCTGTGCGCTTTCCTAAACTTCAGCTGGAAATAAATGACCTCGTTTTAACTGTGACTGAGGAAATCTCTCGTTTACACGCTGACACACAACATGCGTTAAGTTTGGGACGCTGCTCTGTGAGGGCTGCCAGTGTCTGCAGCTACAGTTAGCTTAGCACGCATGTCTTTGGACTCTGTGAGGAAAGCTGCAGAAGTGCAGCGGGGTTAGGGTTGTTACACCTGCATGGATGTAACTGCACTGCACTAACTCCACCCTCTTCTGTTTGTTCCAGGTGGAGCGGACCAGTCACCCCGACCTGGTGTTGTTCCTCATAAAGTACCTGATGATGCTGATTGTAGGAATCCCCTCTGTGTTCTGGGTGGGCAGTAAGAAGACCTGCTTCGAGTGGGCCAGTTTCTTCCACGGCAAGAGACGTAAAGAGTACGTATGTGTCACACTGTGACGGCGTCTTTGTGGCTTCAAACTGATTTTGCTAAATATAAATAAGCTTACATGAGGTCTGTCCCAGTATTTACAACTCAAAGCGCTTCATCTCTCTGTGGTGATAATCAGATTTCGTTTTAACTTCAGAGCTGTGGATGACATAATAAAAAAAATCATGAAATAATAATAATTTTAAAAAGTATCCAAGTGTAGTTTGAATGAGACACACAGGGCAGCAACATCAGCTCCTGTATGTTCTCAAAATCCTCTTCAAAGCAAATGAATGGTCAACAATGAGACCGTCTATGTGAACAAGCAGGTGGCAACAGTAGGGAGGAAGAACTCGTTTTAACAGGAAGAAGCCTTCAGTACAACCACGCTCAGGGAGGGGCGGGGCCATCTGTGGCAGTGATGAGCAACCACAGGAGCAAGAAGACAACACAAGGGGAGTCTCAGCAGGCTGAACCGATGGCAGCATCTGCTGGTCCAGCCCTGAAGGGGGGGGGGGGTCTGCTGCACCCAAACTGGGAGCTGGTTCCACAGACGAGGGGCCTGAAAGCTGAAGGCTCAGGTTCCCACTGTACTTTTAAAAAGGAAGCAGAAGTAACCCAGCAGCCTGAGAGCAAAGTGCTCCATCAGCATCATTTGGTGTTATAAGATCTGATTATTCAGGACTTGATAAATAAGGAGAATTTAATTATAGATTTAACAGTAAAGCGACACTAATATTGGGGAAACAACACACCGTGCAGATAGACAGCAGACGGGAGTTTGCTGTGGACTTCCTGTCTCTTCTCAATCTGTTCTGTAGTCAATGGAGACACTAAACAAGGACTCGCGTTCTCTTCCCGAAACACATTTAGAGTTCAAACATTTTACAGCTTGGCAAACTGAAATGTTTCCACATACACTGATTCAAATATTATTTTAAGGAGACCTGGATTTCATTTCTTTTGTGTTGCGCGTGTACAGCAGCTGACGGGAGCTCGGCTGTTTCAGGGCAGCTGCTGACGCTCCGGAGCTCCTCACACATGGTCCCAAAATAAAAAATAAAAACACGTTTGCTTAGTTATCACACTATAAATGCAGAGTGTGCAACTGTCTCACACACGTATTATTAAGCCTGATGTGAGGACCTGCAGGTGAGCGCAGAGCTTAATGTGATTTCAGTCTTCAGTCGTGTCCCTGCAGTGACGCCTTCTCTGAGGCTTTCACCTCCTCTGCACCACTTCCCCTCCAAACAGAGCATTAACCCCGTCTCCCGTTGCAATCCTCTTCTACCACACCCACCGCCCCTCCACCTTCCCCCTCTCCCTCCCTTCCACCCTGCATCTTTCCCTGCCACCCCTCCCCTCCTCCTCCTCCTCCTCCTCTTCCTCCACCTGCTGCAGCAGGATGGTCAACGATAGCCGACAAGTGCTCCAGGAGCCCGACTTCACCCAGCTGCTCCTCAGGGATCCCAACACCCCCATTGTGAGGAAGTCACGGGGCACATCCACGCAAGGGACCTCCACCCACGCCTCTTCCACCCACCTGGCCATGCTGGACGAGCCGCCGAGCGCCAGCACCAGCCGAGCCGGCTCCGTGCGCAGCGCCCGCTCCAAGATGAGCAGCTACCACGGCAGCCTGCACCGCTCGCGAGACGGCAGGTGGGTTCCGACATCGCGGTCTTTCATTAACCCCGCCCACCCGCAAGGCTCATATCTGCTCCTCTCCATTTAGATACACGGCCTCCAGTTTCAGAGCCGCAGACGAGCGGCTGCCATACGGGAGCCTGCCTCGTCTAAACCACCAATCACAGTCCAGGCACTGCAGCACCAATCACCTCGACAGCCTGTCGCAGCACGGCTCCGCCCAGAGGCTCGAGAACCAGTCGCGCCACAGCAGCATCAGGGACCTGAGCAGCGGGGCCACGGCGGTTCTCGGCGTGCCCAGAAACGGGATCCACAGAGTCCTGGAGGAGGATGGAGCGACCGCCTGAAGGGGTGGAGTCTGAGGAGGAGAATGTCGACGAGCAGCCACTGTGATAGGTTTGGGAGCTCAGAGCTGAAATATCGATGAAACAAATGCTGCATCAGCTTAGTGACAGAGGGGGGGGGGCACGGGACAGAAATCTTTGCCTTAAACATCCTCACAGCTTTATGACGTAGCCTCCAGTGTGAATCTTAGCAGTTTTTAAACTCCACCCAGTCGGGGAACGACGACGTCGCCGTTGGACCCAAACGACTAAATGTGACCGACCGCACGACGCGGCTTACTTTGTATAAAAGGACTTCGATAATGGACACGAGACATTTGGAGCTCCGTCCTCTAGTCTTTAGTGTTTGGGAGGTTTTTGGGGTGGGGGTGGGGCTTAGATTTATTACCCTTGTTCCACGTTTTCTTCCATTTATGAGGGGCAGCCAATCAGGAGAAAACTGAAACAACTGGTTTCAGTGAGAGGATGAAATGACTGAATGAAAGTTCTCTGCTGAATCTGAACCTGCTATTCTGCACACGAAGGCATTTTAAGTCTGCTGAACTTTCTAGAAGCCTCGCCTCATTTTAAAAGCTGGATTTTAGTGTTTTATTGCACCTGTGCAATAACGTTTGGAACGATACAAGGAAATCATGTCAGTCTGTGCTTTGCTGTTTTAAACCCAAGGGCTGAAATCCAGAATATACATGCTGAATCCAAACTCCTGCCTTATGACTGCGAAGAGAACAAACCCAACAGAGGTGAGGAAGCACAGATTTAATGACCTCAAGCAGATCACCAGCGACCTTCATGGAGCTGTACGGACACCTGAACACAGCTGAACAAAGCTTACCTTCCCTTTCCGTCCGAACATGTTCGCTTTGAGCAGATTTACTCCGTCCTGTTTGCAAATGTGTCCTTACTAAAGTTAGAGTTTCCTCCAGAGGCAAAACATGTTCATAGATGTAAAAAGTGAATTGCTGTTGGTGATTTGTAATAAAGTTTCAAAAAAATCAAAAGCTTCTGATGTTTCCGGAGAAATGAGCACACGGTAACACTGAGTGTATTTGTAACAGCCCTCCGCTTTATTGAAATACATCGGAGTCAGGTTAATATAATGAGTTCTCCACGTAAGTGTGGCAGCCGCTTCCATACATTATTTTTGTTTTGACCTTACACCTTAAATATTTTTGTGCAAAAAAAGAATCTACATCAGCTGTAGTGGGTTATCCTCAGTAAAACACCCAAACCGCTCCAAAAAGAATAAAACGACAAACCGAAAACAAAAATGATTACATCTATAACATGCAAAACTGTACAAATTATTACAAAGCAATCCTAGAAAACAAAGTGGAATATGATATGAAAGAGCAAAACAATATAGAAGGTACTGGAGATAAGACCTCACTGAAATGTAAAGGCGTTTCCATTTCTTTAAATTGCGGCACTTCAGCCGTGAAGCCACCTGTCACCCAATACTCACTGCCGTCTCCACCCGGGTCACATTCCCTCACTTACTGCTGCCCATCCATCAAATGAATCAAACGCACCTCGATCGCGCTCATCTGACTGAAAATTTGTTTCCTGAGTTTCCCCTTCTCGCTCTCTTTGAACCGGGACATCTAGGATCTGATTTTCTGCACAGTATTGGCCAAAAATGAAAAACAGACGCCGCCTGGCTAACACCTCACACACCGGCTCGTCGTTCTGCAGATAAACTCGTCGCAGGAACGAAGGAGTCACTAGCTTAAAAAAAGTTCTAAGATATTTGGAGTAAAACCAGCTGGGAGCTCTAAACCGCTCTTCAAATTAAAAAATAATAAAATAAAAATAACAACACCTGGAATGAGCTGTTTGCAGCTCGTTGCTGTGTTTCCACAGGGGGAATGACCGCCGAAGAGTTTTCCCTTTCTGACAAACAGGACGAGTGGAATCATGTGGAGCGAGGCTAAAACCCTCTGTGGGTTCTTTGATGCCACGCCGCCGTGTCCCTCGGGTCAAAATGCCTACAGGAGATGAACAGAGGTAACAGGTTTTTGGCTGTGAATGCCCTGCTCTGCAGCCAGAAGCTGCCACACCGTTTCCCCCTCTTCTATTTTTTTAAAGGCCTTTCCACTGACAAAGTAAAGTAAAGTAAAGTAAAGTAAAGTAAAGTAGTGCCGTGGAGGCGGCTCAGAGCTCCGGCCCTGTTCAGTTCACACAACAACAACAACAGGCAGCACCGAGGTCATTTACTCCAGCGCCTCCAGAACAAACCCAGGTGTGACTTCCTCGCACTGTTTACATTCTCATTTTTTTAATCCCTCTTACAAATTTTCACGAGTCATTAAAACATTCGTTGGAACGAGCAAAGTCGCGGCGCCTCCCTGTTTTGTCCGTATTTGGTGAAACGGAGCTCATCTCAGCGACCTTTCAAACACCGCCAACAGTCGGAGGAGCACAACAAGGCAACAACCGCCTGTGTGCGTGTGTGTGTGTGTGCGTGTGTGTGTGCGCGCGTCTGCGTACAGGCAGCAGTGCCGATACACAAGTCAGCTTTTTTCCCCCCACTCATATGAAGTGGAGGGGAGGGATGCGCACACACGTCATAGAAACAACATGAAAACAAACAAATCTAAAATAAATCAGTAAAAACAAAACAAGTGGTTTTAAAATGGCTTCGAGTGCGAAACAACCCGGAATCACTCCAAACAAAAGTGGGAAAATAAAGGAGGAGTTTTCCGTCCCGTGTAGTTCTCTATAGTATTTTCCTTATCATATATTACTCTCTACTCTGAACCTATGTACATGACTGTGACGGGAGTTTTGGCTGGACAACGTGGAGCGTCCACGACGGAGGACGCGCACCCCTGATGATGTCGTTCGCTCTGAGGAACCGAATGAGTTTGTCGTGTGATGTCACAGGAGCCGCTGTTGGAGCTTTTTGCTGATGGTGGAAATTAAAAATGTTATAAAGTCACTGCACTTAGTATCAGGAGCAAAAAATAAAAGTAATTCCTTTTTTTATTTTTTGTTTTTTGCAGCACCCAGAGAGAAAGCAGGTGAGGGGGGGGGGGGTAACTCCACCCGTCTGCTTCGGCCACAAAGCAGCAGAGCTCCCTTTCCTCGTCTATGACTGATAAATAAATTAAAACACTGTCCCCCTGAATCCCGGCGGGTCCTATGTACAAGTACAAACCTTCTGCTCTCAATAATATTTCATCTTCTTTTTGGATTGCATCGTGACTTTTTAAGAGTCTCTCAGTGAATCTCGACAAGTTGACCAAAAAGAGCCAAAATGGGAGCTTCCTGTTCCTGCATCACCTCCCGACATCACACACACCTTCTCTCTCTCTCTCACACTCACACACACAAGCAAAACATCAGCACCCACATGTACACCACTGATAGCATTTGATAGCTTGTCCCTCGCTGTCTAGCGAGTGTTTCGGCCCCACTGTGGAAGAACGCTGAGACACAGTGCGGGGGGGGTAAAGTGGGACAAATCTTCTTTGGGAGGGAGTGGTGGGCAGGAGGTGCAGTTCTCTGGGCAGTGAGGGAACAATATTCAAAAAAGGAAGAGTTGGAGAATTTGGAGTCCTGTGCTGTCGGTCGGTGGGTCGGTTGATGGGTCAGTCGGTGGGTGGGTGAGGGGGGTTGGATGGACCGCTGGGGGCTCATGTGTCCCAGCCCATCCTTTCTGTGCTCTCCAAGGACAGGGACTTGGTCTTGTGTGGGGAGGCCGGGCTGGGTGGGCTGCTGAAGGTGGAGCTGTTGGAGGCCGTGGAGTGGCGCGGGGAGTCCGAATCCTGGAGGAAAGAGGGAAGAGTTGGAGAAATTAGACGATCCCTTCCACAAAGTAAACTGGGACGACAGATGAAGCTGCGCCTCTGTCTGCTCCTAACAGCTACTGATGACGAGTGCTTGCTGCACATGCACTGCTCATTAATCTGCTTTTTGTGACGGCGGGGCAGACAGGAAGTCAGACTGAGCGACGCTGACCCGCCCCCGCCTCGTCTTCCGCTTATGCAGATGAACGGCTCGATTGACCAGAAATGATCAGCTGAAGGAAAACAAACATGCAGGCAGGCCGAGCTGGTGTGTGTGTGTGTGTTGGCTTGCTTCACCCTTGTACAGCGTGTGAGGCTCCTTCCAGCTCACTGATGTCCTGGGTGTTTCATACACTGTGTAATGTACGTTTCTTACAGTTCACCGATCCAATCGTCTATTTATATCCCATCCAAACACACCCCACCTATAAAATACTAAAGAGCACAGTCACACTACGGCTACACGAAGCACAGCTGCACGAGTCCGTGTAGATGGGCAGCAAAGGCGCAGCTACACTGCTCCCGCCCACATCGACCTGACACGCTCAAGCATGCACGCTCTTGTTCTCTATCATGAGAGAATTTTTTTCCTTTGTGTGTGACGGCACAGTCTTATAACCAGGGGCCTCCTGGGTGGCACCACCAATATAACGATGGAACATCATGCATTGAAAACTTGTGTGGATTATTAATGCCAAAATATTTATCTGTTTATTCAAGTTTGTGACATTGTTCCTTTACTATGTATTCATTTCCCATCACCAGAGGTCTGGTTGTGCTCTGAGCTGACAGCTCCTGGTTAGGAAACATGGGCAGGCCATCGGGGGGCAGTATGGAAGCACACATGCTCTGTGATTAGCGATGGTGAAGCAGCGCCGCGCCACTCCATCGGCAACGAAAGGCGATGACACGAAGGCCAGATGGTGCAGCTGAGAGATGCAACAAACCAATCAGAGGCTGCTGATGTGACGGCGCTGAAATGGTGCAGCGAAGGCGACTCAGTGATGTGTGTGTGTGTGTGTGTGTGTGTGTGTGTGTGTGTGTGTGTGAGATACACAGTGACACGGTGCTCTCAGTTGTGTGTTTGCAGCTGTTGACGTTACCTTCATCTTACTAAGCAGGGTCCTTAAAGCCCTTTTCAGATCGGGGGTCTTCTCCGACGGTGAGACTGCCTGCCACTGCAGAGGAGAGTTCAGACTCAGCGCCCAGCCCACAGACAACATGCTGGGGTGGGGAGGGATGAGGGGAAAGGGAGGGGGGACAGGCACGAAGCAGGGAACAGCTGAGTTAGGATGGAGGGAGGCGAGATGGGGCAGGATGGAGTTGACAACGTCCAATGGGAAGGGAGGACCAGCAGGGGGAATGACAGGGGGACTGGGGGGGGGGGCAGACGTCGCCCATAATTGCTGTTTTTATTTTTTTCCTGTACTCTCGATCAGAGTCACTTCGTGCGAGTGAAAACAACTTAGAAGTGATGTTGCCGGAAACCATTATGAGCGATGTTGCACCACCAGTGCCAGACTGGAGTCTGATTGGCTCTCATCCGACCTAAAAGAGCTAAAAGCAAGAATCACGGCAATAACGGCCTCTGCTGACATCACAGGGAGCTAACACCTGCGGAGCGATGGGATGAGGAGCGCGGCCTGCAGATGTCGGGATGCTCGTGACTGATGGAGGAGTTTTGTTCACAGGGGAGTAAAGGCAGTTTCTGCTGATAATGTCTACCTGCTAAAAGCTCACGACAAGAAAACAACCGTCTCTATGTGGACTTCATACGAAGCTGATGTTTGAGTGACACGATGTTGCAGGTTCGAGCCAACAGCCAGTAAAAACTGAGTTATTTAGTTAATGTTAGTTTGTTTGGATGAAACACTTTCTGTTTAATACTCAGAGTCAACCTCACATGAAGCTGCATGTTCACTGACCTCTCTGTCGAACTGTGAGAGCGGAGCATCACCGCAGTCCACCCCTCCGCCAGAGGACAGGGAGCTCTCGGAAGGAGAGGTCATGGTCTGGCGTTTGGACCCGTAGCTTCCTCCTGACAGCTCCCTGCGCAGAGCGCTGCCATTCTGCGAGGACGAGCCTGCGGAGACGAGAGGAGGCGGCGAACATGAAGCCACAGCATCTGACAGACGAACCTCCCTGAACGTGAGCTCTAACACGACTGCCGGTACTCACGTATGCCCAGTCCGCTGCTGGCACTCATGGAGCGGCCCGGCTCGGCCCGGTTCTTGGTGATGGAGGGAATGCTGACGGAGCCGCTGAACCCCGCTCGGCTATCCTGAACACGGACGTTCTGGTTTAAACACGCAGAAAACAAACACACACAGAGTGCAGTGCGGGGGGAGAGGAGTGAGGAGGGTGCATGTAAACACACACACACACAGGGCAGAAAAACATGATGCATGCTCTCTACAGACACACAACTCAGGACCAGACAGTGTCAGTGTGGGGGGGGCTTCAGTGTGTCAGGGATCGCACGCTCACGTGACAGGATAAGGAAGCATGTTCGTGTGTTTGCAGATGTACCATGGGCAGATCCTTCAGGATCTGGATCCCATCTCCTGGTCCCATGTGAGCCACGTGGTTGAAGTTGGTTGGATTGGAGATCAGTTTGTTCCTCATCTCGGGATCTCGCAGCATCTCTCTGGAATCACAGACACAGGATCAGAGCGTCAAAGAGAGCAAAGAGGTTTTTCCTCCCTACAATGATGATGCTAATACAGCTGGTTCAGTTAAAAATACAGATCGCCAACCATCGGGCACAGGCCATCATCAGCATTGGAAAGCAGCTCAGAGTAACAGAACAGCTTTGGGGAAATAACGGTGAATTCTCCGAGAGCTCCTGGCGGCGAGTACAGAGCTTCAGGGAAACTACCTCCTCTGCTGAAGTCGCTCCTCTTCGGGCACTCTGAAGGAGTAGCGTCTCTTGTTGTTCATGCTGCGCACCATCTGCTTCCGGCTGTTGTCTGACGTCTCCGGGACGACCAGCTCGTCGCCCTCTGAAAGATCAACAAAGATCATCGTTTGGCTGCTGATGCTGGACACAGATCAAAACCAGGAGGAAGAAAACTGGCAACAGAGAGGAGCGTTTGTTTTTATGTGCGACTTCCTTTAACTTATTGCACGTCACGTGACACAAACATCAGCTACTTCCATCTGTGAGGGTCGTGATGACATGTGGCCCAGCGCACACCTGACGTTTGTCGCGCTGTAATTTGGTCTTATGCTGTCATATAAGCAGGTCACATCAGCTGGATCCTGACCTACTACAGTAGTTTGCAGGTAATCCTGCGCTTAATAATAAAGACATTTAACAGCAAAATGCTAAAAAGAGACTCTGAGGACGTGTTCTTCACCTCACACGGCACAGAGAGCGGTCTTACCGGCCATCTTGTTTCTAAAGTAGATAAGGCGCACGGTTTCCAGCCCCAGCAGGTTCAGAGAGCCGTCCACATTCAGAGGTCGCATCTGGAGGGCGAAGAGAGAAATCAGCAAATCTGCTAAGATTCAGACCAACGTGTGACCTGCGAGCTTTTAGTTTAGTCCCTGGAGTCACCGCACGCACACACATACAGACACACACACACGCACACACACATACAGACACACACACACACACACACACACACACAGACACACACACACACACACACATACAGACACACGCACACACACACACATACAGACACACGCACACACACACACATACAGACACACACACACACGCACACACACAGACGCACACGCACACACACAGACGCACACACACAGACGCACACGCACACACACAGACGCACACACACACACACAGACACACACACACACAGACAGACACACACACACACACACACAGACGCACACACACACACGCACACACACACACACACACACACACACACGCACACAGACACAGATACACACACACACAGACACACACACACACACAGACAGACACACACACACAGTGTTTAAAGCTGACTGATCTGTGCAGCCATCAAAGGTGAGACTGAGTTATTCCCAAAGCTGCTGAAGCTTCAGTCACTTCCACACCGACCTTTTTGACCGGGATGGTCTGAATCCACTCCATGGTGTTGACATCAAACACATCCACGGCGTTCTCGCTGTACACGGACAGGTAGGGGGCGTTGTAGCCTGAGGAACATAATACAGCAGTTTCACTCTTTCAGATGAAAAGTACACAAATACAAACAACATCCTGTAAGAGCCCAACAGTCACGTCGCCTTGTATAAGCACGGGGTGACGGGCCGCACGCACGTGTCGCATTCACACATCTGTGTATCTAACTGCGCGCACTCACAGGCAGCGATGGGCACAGCCGGCCACATGAGCTCCTGCTGCCGCGACCTGCGGCCCTGTGAGTCCACGTACACCCCGATGGCACTGAAGCACAGCAGCAGCTCCTTGCTGGAGATCTCCACGGCACAGAGGGCGTCCAGGCCCTGCTGAGGGATGAAGGCCAGTGTGTGGTCCTCAGCGTGGAGCAGGCTGACAGGGGACATGTCCCCATGGACACTGTGGAGGGTTTCAGGAGCACAAAGTCAGACTTGTGTACGCTGAAGGGCTCCGGGGAGCGCAGCTGTAATGATGTAAGGTACCTGTAGCGCATGAAGCCAGACGGATAGCCCACACAGAGACGCTCACTGAGCAGACCCATCCACTGAACCGGCCCCGGGGCCTGCAGCTCCCGCAGCCGACGGTGACGCATTTTACTCTTATTCACCTGCAGGAGGTCAGCACATCACATCGAGTCACATCAAGTGAGCAGTGGCAGAAGCCTCGAGGGTTAGCGAGCGTGAGCTTTTTCTGACCTCGTAACATATGATTTTATTCTTCATGGCCACGCAGAGGCAGGTGATCGAGCCGTTGCGGACCGGACCCGACACGATGGTCTGGCAGCCTTTCGTCTCTGCCAGCTTGTAGAACTCGGTCTCGCGGCCGTCCAGGGCCTGCGAGGGGAAGAGGCGGACGTGGCGGTTCCTGCCGGAGATGACCGCCAGCAGCTGCTCCTGGAGCATCAGGTCAATGTGGTGCACCTTCTTGTTGTCCCCCACCCGGATTATCTCTGAGGACAGAGGGAGGAGTGAGGGAAACGAGGCAGAAAGCAGAGGCGACACAACCGGGAACTCTTCTCAAGCACCAAAAACACCAACACAGATCCTACCATCTTTGGTGACATGGATGACAAAAAGGCCTTCCTCGTTGCCCAGGGCGACGCGCTCGTGATCTGAGAGGGAAACGAAAGGGGTGAGACAGCAGCGCTAAGGAGACAAAGACTGTACTGAAAGCTTTCAGCTGCTTTCTTTGCTGTCAAAACTCTCGATAAACTGCTGGGAGGGTGTCTGTCTGACAGCAGGTGACAGCTGTGATGATTAAACGTGCATTTCTAAAACACGACTGAACTCGGGTCAGACGACAACACAAAGAGTTTGTGGGTCGCCATTTTAACACTTGCTGAGGGTTGAGCGTGTTTGTGACGCTCTTTGTTGAGCGCCCACCTATGATAGCAGCAGACTGTGTCGTCTTGATGAGGGGCAGGGTGCTGTCGTAAGCCTCCTTGGGGACGTAGACGAAGCGCTCCTTGAGCTTGTTCCTCTTCAGGATGCGGTGGAGCTCGTTGAGGAGGCCCACCCACTTGTTCCTCTCCTGGTCGCTGTCGGCCAGGATCAGGATGGAGGGCTTGTGGCTGCTGGAGGGGGACAGCTGGGACGCCGTCACCTGAGGAAAGAGGAGGGACGATGAAGGCTCACATTATGTGTTTGAAAGAGATTATTTTGGCGTTTGATGCATCTCTTCTCCAAGTTCATCCAGTTGTCATAATATGGTTCCTTTGGCAACAACATCCAAAGCAAAATACAAACATGACTGTGCACACAACCCTGACCTTTAACCTCCAGGAGCCGCTTTACTGACACACGGCGTGGACAGGTACTCACTCTGAATATACAGGGAATGTCCTTGCGGCTGGCGTGGATGACATCAGAGGCCAGGACTGAACTGACTGAAAACTCTTCATCCCTGGGTGAAAGATTGAGATCAGTGTTTACATTTCCTCGTCACTAAAGGCCGCAAGTCCAAAACATTTTGAAGAAACTGTGAGAAATGTTCCCGTCACGGCGCTGCAGTTAACAGGCGCTGCTTATTTCCACATGCACGACTGAGAGCAACAGATGCACTATTGTGTCTAACCCAGCATGAAGGGTGGAGGTGGTTGCAAAGCAGCTTGCAGATGCCCATCGACTAAGCGTGCTACGGACTGGACACCAGCTGATGGCCGAGCTCCACTTTGTGTCATTATCTTAACGACCGATTCATTTTTCCCTTTTTTAAATGAATCTTTGGGTTTAAATGTGTCAGAAAACAAAGATTTCCATCATAATTTACTCGCATGCGTCTGTAAAACACGTTTTATCCAAACACAAAAGTCACGTTCGGTGACTTTTACTGACATTTACTTCGAAACTAAAAAACAGAAGCAGGCAATCCTTCCTTAAATGCTTAAAGCATTTCTTAGTTTCAGGAGTTCTTACCTCATGTCTATGACTTGACTGACTACCACACTTGGCTGTGTTGCTTTTCCTTCTCCCAGTTCATAGAGGAACAATTTGAAGTCACAGACCACAGCCATCGCCCTCTGCCAGCCCTTTTTCACCCCGGTTGGTTTGGGCACCTGCAAACACAAACAGTTCATTAACAGACCTCTTAGATCTGTGCGTCAGTGCGATCAGTCCTGCATCTCACGAAGCGTGCGCTCCAGCGGTTTCACGTCTAAACAGCGAGGATCCTACACACTGCAGACATTTGCATTCTTTAGAGCCTCGCAGGTCTCTGAGGCTTCACTCACCCTGACGTGTCCTTCGTAAGCAGTACCGATCCCCCTCTGAGGGTCGATGCCCAGCGGGCCCTTGGTCTGGTCCTGCGGCACGGGGCACACAGCTGGAGCTTTGTCCGCACACGTTACATGGCAGGAAAAGTTGCATACTAGAAGGACAGAGGGAGACGGGTCAGGGCTGTGACTGTAGGAGTACTGAATCGTGTCAAACATCCCCCGTCCGTTCCTCTCGCGCTCACCTTCGCACGTACAGCCTTGACGGATGAGCCCCACCATCAGAGAGGTGCACTGGTTACACTTGGTGGGTGTGTTGAATGTCTTCACTACAAACTGATGTGCTTTGGGCTGCAGAGGACATAACGAGCGGTTATCAAACAGAAACTTGAGCTGTGGTCGTTCAGCAGCGAGTAACCGATGACTAACCTTAGGTGAGGAGCGCCCGATACTGCCGTAACCTCCTGAGCGCATGGTGGGCGTCTGAACTGAGCGAGGATGATCGATCAACTACGTGAACAACAACACAAAAAACATCATCACTGTTTCGTCCTATAAAAACGTGAAGAATCGTTGTGTCGCAAAGAACAAGCTTGGTGAAGCTTCAGGATCACACAGATGTTCAGCCATGAGAAGATCATCACCATGCTGGATAAACGAGCTGCCAGTGATTTTTCAGCATTTAACCTCAGTCTGAAAGCACTGGAGGCTCATGTGCTGCTGGTCAGCAAACGAGGCTGAGACGCTGGAGCTGTGGTTTCTTGCCCAGATTTAGGGACTGTCTAACCTCTATTGGCTCCAGGTCACTAGCCGTGGAAGGTGAACGAGAGCGGGGCTTAAGGTGGGACTTGGGGTCATCTTCCCGAGACGGAGTGTTGGAGGGGGTGAAGTTATCCACAGAGTCCACCTGTGGAGAGAGGACAGAGTAAGAAAGGTGCGACAAACGGGAGGAGAGGGAGGAAGGTGTAAAAGGAAGGCGACGAGGGAAAAAGAAGAACAGATTAGTGACACAAACCACCTAGCCAGCATTCATGCTAATAGGAAAGGGCTGTCACCATAATACACACAGCAAACACTTCTATCACATTCACTGAGCTTTCAAAGTATCACACATCACGGTCCCCATGCCAAGCATCCACCAGAAACCATGCAAACAAAGCACCTGCAGCAGCACCACAGACAGGCACAATCTGACAAATTCAAACAAACACCTGCCATGCAAACACACAAATGAACCAGCGTGACAAGACTACACATCTGTGATGGTGCTTACACGTCTGCCTTTGCTAGCTGGGCCGACGGACGGCGAGTGCTTCAGTGGCAGGAGGAGAGGCAGAGACACAGATGAGTCAGAAAGGCTGAAAACATCTTTAAACAGACTCAGGGAGACACATGAAAACGGGAGAAAAGGCTGTTCGACATTAGACCCGTGATTCCCAACCACGTCCGGCCGATGCAGCGTTTCCTCTGCAGCACAATGAAACTAATAGAAAACCATCGATTTACATTTTTAACAGCTCTAGCTCATGATTCACCACACCTGGATCCATCAGCTTCTGCTCAAACATTTTTCAGTTCAGTTGCTTTGTTGAATTTATGCTGCTTGTTTCAGTCAAATGAACTGTGCAATAGCACACTGGGGCACACTGGGGCACACTGGGCCACACTGGGGCACAGCGAGCCTGGTTGGGAAGCACTGCGTTAGATTCCTGTATCCATGAGGGTTGTGCTGCAGACATGGTGGAAACGTACACATGTAATATGGAAGGAGCTACTAAGGAAATGCAGCACAGAGAACAGCGACCGGCCTGACTGGAAAAATACTTCAAGTTTGTGAATAATGTTGTTTTCTCAGGTTCTCGCTCTAGAAAGCCAAAGTAGAGCCATTCCAGCAAGCATCTAAATACAAGGACTACAAGAAATGTCCACCTTCACAAGTGTTCATACTAAATACTGAATTAAACTATAAAGCCATGTTATTTTCTTAAAGCAGGTAAAATGAATCTGACTGCACTGGAAACAATGAAAACATCTGGTTTTAAAAGTGGACATGTTCTGCAAACTTTTCCCCGTTTGTCCTCAGTGTGCTTAGAGAAGCTGCCACAATATTATTATTCCCTCGCTGAGCAGCTTCAATCCAAAACGCTCTCACGTTAGCAGCAAACATGGAGGTCATGTAGCTTCTGAGGAAGCCAGACGCAGCAGGTCCAGTTCAGCCTGAAGTAAAAACTGCAGGCCAGCACAACACCGACAGTCAGATGTTGTGTTTTCATGCTGCCTTTGGTGCTCCAGCGCAAACTCACTTTTTGTCAGCCCTCGACACTGGTTTACTTCACTCTCACTGCCTGGGCTCATACTCACCAACCCTCCTAATTTCAACTGTTAGAGACAAAATGATTCTCCTGACGTCCTTCTCGACTACATGAAAAGAGAAAGATCAGCTGCCCTGCAGTCAGCTCAGTATCGTCCTGCTCTGTCGCCAAACTCAAAGGATTGTGGGCTTAGATATGGTACAGATAACCAGTTATTAGAGTTTTGCATTTTCTGGTTGGTTTTTTAATTCAGTTTAGCTTCAGTGGATTTTCTTCTTCCACTTTAGTTTTTACTGTTTGAAAATGTTTTATTTTAGTTTTTAGTCTCAGATTTAGCTCATAGAGTTACACAAGTTTTAAAGGGCAGCTGACTCAGTCTAGCAGACACAGTCTCCATAAAACACGTCCATCAAGACCTCTCGAGGCAAGTTTTTTTTAACCAAACTAACAGAAACTAAAAGGACAGTTCGGCTATATTTTCATTTTTATCTTCGTACGATCACATGTCGTTTTAACATTTGTGCGCTGAAATGTGAAACCCATCCTGTGGAGCCACTTTTAAATCACCTTGTTATAAAAGCACAACAGAGTTTTCCTTCTTCAGATAACAGCGAAGACTGATCCACGTTTCCATACAGGAACACACAAATCTACAGTCTCACATACACCATCTCATCTAGTTCATATGCTCAGTCCTACAGCTACTGTTGCATGTGCACACACACACACACACACACACACACAGACGCGCGCACACACAGACACACACACACACACGCACACACACAGACGCGTGCACACACAGACACACACACACACACGCACACACACAGACGCACACACACACACACACACACAGACACACACACACACACGCACACACAGACGCACACACACAGACGCAGACACACACAGACACACGCGCACACACGCACAGACACACACAGACACACGCGCACAGACACACACAGACACACGCGCACAGACACACACACACACACACACACACACGCACACACACACAGACGCACACGCACACACACACAGACGCGCACACACACAGACACACACGCACACACACAGACGCACACACACACACACAGACACAGACACACGCGCACACAGACACGCACATACGCACACAGACACACACACACAGACACACACAGACACACACAGACACACACACACAGACACACACAGACCCCCAACTAACCAAGATAAACTTACATCTTCCCAAAACTCAATTAAAGAAGATGAGGATGAGGAATAAGAATCCTTGTGTAGCAGGAAGTGATGTGAGGAAAACAAAAGACAAAACAAAAATAAAAACTGGTGAAAAAATAAATAATGAAAGCGTGAAGAAAACATCTTAATGGAGAGCAGAGAATTTAAAGTCATGGATTTGAATCTTTCAGTTGTTGTGCTCATAACCAGATTTTCTCTTTCATGCTTACATCGAACTGGTCGAGAGCTGAGGTGGGGGCGTTGAGGAAAGCCAAGAAGGAATTCTGGGAATCCTGGTGCTTGACACCTGTAGTCACAGGACAAACAAGACAACCATTGTTAAGAACACAACATCAAAACATCAAAGGGTGACTTACACGAGTCACAGGACCGCCTCAAAGAGCTGGGGGGCAGATTCATGAGCCCCATGCAACAATACATTTGTCTGTACGCAGCACATTAAGAGTCCCGAGCGTCTGATTGCTGCATAACCCTCCTGCAGTGTGATAATCTCCAAAGGTTTCCGTGCACAGCGCCCATTCAGCCACAGCACGCGTGCTCACCTCGCCGTAGCCGCAGCTCCTCCGTCTCCTTTTTCAGACGCTCAATCTCAGCCAGCAGTTCCTGGTTTTTACTTTCAACTTCCTGCAGTTTACTGATCGATCAGACACAATGATACGTTAGCTGTCGTTTAGCAAAAGTTGTTTTAAGTTGTTTTTAAAAAAGACAAGTTTAGCAGTCATACCATTCTGTGGAAATGTTGTTGGCCTTCACTTTGTTCAGCTCGTCCTGGATGCTCTGCTTTGCCCTGATCTCAGCGTCCAGGGCCGACTGCAGCTCCAGGCGTGCAGACATGTCCAGCTTGGCCAAACGCCGCATTTTCCACGGCATGTCCTGAAACGGAGACAGAAACTGAGCGAATCACCAGACAGAAAGGGACAAGCCACTGCTCGACTTACCTGTCAGTGTAAAAGGGTGAAAGACTGGCTTCTTTGATGATATTCATTCACTTTGGCTTCATCATTTTAAAATGTATAATTACTGAACTAGTTTCTACCAACAACAACAACAACAAGGGATTTCCTTTAGTTCTGCAGCAGACAGACGAAGTGTTTGTGTTTATTTACCGTGGCTCTCGCTCCCAGGCTGCTGCTTCTCAGCCCCTCCAGCTCTTCTGTCATCTTAGTGGCCAAAGCCTGCAGGTAGCCCCGAGCATCTTTCTCATCACTCACCCTGACACACACACACACACACACACACACACAGATTACTACAAATGTAAACACATTCCATGGGTGTCAACTTTACCATAACCATAAAACCAAGAGTCTAAATCCAACACTAAAACACACTGACAGCATTATTATTTATTTTACATATAAAGATGTATTCTACTCTCTGTCAGTACGAGCACTGATGGCTGTTTGAAGCTCTTTACAAACATCCTTCAGTGGCAGAATTGGAAACACACACACGCACAAACACACACACACACACACACACGCACTATGTAAACACGCCTTTTCACTGTATGCTCTTCAGGTCCTGTGACCCGTATCACACTTAACCATTGCTTACACATCATTCACCACACGCACCAACACAAAACAGACACACGTTCAGCCTGCAGGTGAGTAGCTCACTAATCCTGAACACTCAGGTAGAATAAACAGACGGTGTTCACAGCACAGACTTACGCTGACGCTAACGTAAACATTTTCTGGCGCTCACAGAGCGCACGCCACACACGTTTGACATTCAAAAATCAGAGTTCGTGTCAAGTCGTGAAAGGATGTTTCATTCATTTTGTTTTTACCTACAAGTGATCCTACTTCCTTATTTAGCCCCTGCAGTAGCAAACCCCGGCCACCAGGGGGCAACAGTGATCACTACATTCCTCTAAACCTGCATACCACGCTCAACACTTGTACTTACATGTCTGAAGTGTGTGTGTGTGGTATGTGTGCTATGTAAAGACTTTAGGCTCGTCCAACAGTGAGAGGCTGAGCAGCTGGCGAGGTGTCAGCTGCACTGAGAAGTGATCTGAGTGGAAGGCAGGGCCGAGCAGCTCTGCTCTGCAGCGGTATGTGAGAAATGCTGCAGTTATGCTCCAAGAAGGAACCCAATCCACTACGAGACAGAAGCGTGTGTCTGCTCGCACTTTGTCACACTGAACATAAACGTCTTTGAATTGGCGCTTTAACATCAGCGGGGGAAAGCGTATGCCTCAGCAAGTATCTGGGACATTTGAGAAGGTTGCAGTGTGCATATATGAGCGTGTGTCTTACCATTGGATGATTTCTGTGATCTGGGCCTCCCAGTGAGCTACACTCTCCTTTTTATCAGCCAGCTCCCTCATCTCGTCCTCCAGCTGCCTGTTGGAGCTGCTCATCTTCTCATACATGGTGGTTAGCTACAGGAATGAGAACAAACGTGGGGGGAGGAGAGCATGCTATTAAACACAATATTGTAAAGGGTCAAATCATAAAGCTGTCAAAGTCTAACGCCTGGTAAACGAACTCATTACACAGTTTGGCATTCGTGTTGTCAGTGAACATGAGAGGTTCGGGTGCTCGCGTAAAATTAATCAGCATATTGTTGAAGACAGACTTTATGATTCAGTCCCAGCTGCTCCATCACACCAGGACCACGTGTATTACTCACATGTGAGGGTGAGATCCTCTGACATGAGAGGTCAGCTCACTGCTCATTATATTTGTGGAGTGAGGAAAGTGGGATAGTTAGCACCGTTTTGCAACTGGTCTACAAGCTGGTTTCCAGCAAACGCAAATGTCAGTGTTGTAAAGAGGCTTTACGTCACTGACACCGTGACATTCTTCAGCATGCAAACCTTTGGGGGCAAATCCACCAGCTTAGGCATGAAAAATGCTCGACACAGCCCTGACCTCATGTCGCAGTTGCTATGAAAATGTCCAGAACGACACAGATGTGACAGATGTGCAGCTACTCGGGTTTGGAAATGACCATCGGATGCCAGGAAATCATGGATGTAGCCATTAACGAAGTAAGCTCTACAAAATACTTCATGCTGGAGAAAGCAAAACATGTCAGATTCTGTATCATTTCTCCCCACGACTTCTTTAGATGGGCGTTTTACACTTTGTTCTGCTTAGATGAACAGAGTATAAGATAAAGAAGTTTGGAATTGTGAATAATTCTGTCTTAAACCAGACGTTTCGGTTTATTCGGATAGAGCACCTCTGATAAACAGCAGGTTTGAGCAGCAGGTACACAGGTGTGTATGTGCTGTATGCCTGGGATGACCATATATGGATATCTGCTCTCTTTGAGGTCACACAGAACCAAAACCTTTGTCTCAGATTTCCTGCACATACACAGACCTCAATATTTGAAACAGCAACATTGTAACAGTGCAAATTACCAAAGTGATGCTGAGACTCGCTCAACTGTGTCCGACTTGTGAAATGGCAGAAAGATGCACTTTTTATTATCAAGCATCTCTCTGAAAGTGAAATCTCTCAGTCAGTAATGTTTTTACCAGCTGATAACGATTGTTAGTTTTTAATGAGTTTATTTTTAACTGCAAGTTCGAGAACATGACATTGACGATGCTGAGGCAGAACAAGAACTTCTGTGGGGAGAGAAATGATGCTGATCAATCACATCTGCAGATATTCCTGACCAGGGTCCAGATTCCTTTTTTATTTCTAACCATAATGTTTGCTGCTAAAACAGTTCACGCTGACAATGGATGATGTTTCACACATTCTGTCAACAGCTGACACTGAACGCAAACAGCTTTTCCTGTGATGATGTTTCTTTGATCGTGGAAATTCAGGCCGAAAACAACGATGGAGGTCAAATGCAGTTGGAAAGTTGAACACAAG
Source organism: Perissodus microlepis (assembly GCF_051167445.1). NCBI lineage: Eukaryota > Metazoa > Chordata > Actinopteri > Cichliformes > Cichlidae > Perissodus > Perissodus microlepis. The sequence continues at coordinate 976,311 of NC_140475.1, read as the reverse complement.
TCCAGCCTACAGGTCGTTTCATGCATTTCTAATACTGCGCCAACACGGCCTAAGGAACAACAATGTGCACGAATGGTGCCGAGTGAAGACGAAGCAGTTTGGTGTGAACTCTGGAGCCTCCTTTGAAAGGCGAGACGAGTCAAACACACTTCAAAACGTGCTGAAAAGGTATTTGGTGGTGGAGCTAACGCACACGCAGATCGAATCCATCTTTATCAACTAACAAAACACAAATAAGTACACTGATATAATCTACACTGTGTCCATGTCACGGAGAGACTTTAAAACCAACACTTCAGTCCATATGTCTCCTGCTTATGAGACATTGTTTAAAACGAGGGCCTTTCTGAACTTCCAAAGTCAACAGAGCTCAGTCCAGAGAGTCATTCCATCCGCCTGTGGAGGCGGCTACGGGTGTTTTTACGCAGGATATTGAACAGTGATTTCTTTGGCCTTGGCGGGAGAGCGGGGGTGGAGGGAGGAATGTGATGAAAGAGTTTGGGGTTACCTGGGGTCAAAGCGCTGTGTTAGTGTGTGTTGAGAGCTCACTAAAGACTGACAGGGATGACCCAGGTTTGTGCGCTGACAGTCACTTTGTTACTTTGTGTGTAAATAGAGATGTGGCACCTTATCGAGTTCACTGGACAGCTTCTTGTTTTCTTCAGCGAGCAGGACTCGCTCTCGCTCGTACTCCTGCTTGTACTCGGTCTCAAACTCCTCCCGCTCACTTTGGCTGGACGGGGGAAAAAGCACACACACACAGACTTACTGTAAAACTTGTGACTTTGTATAAACTTACATTTATTCCCAACCCACAATTTATAAATGCAAAACTCCATCTGATTTCTCGCATTTGTCATTTTAACTTTAAGACCAACACGTCTGTTGGAGCTCTCGTGTAATTCCTCCCACATCTGTCCAAACCTTAGATCATTATTCAGCCCAAACACATTAATGCAGTTAGAATCTGATACAGTGCTGCGTTTGAAACTGACTTAGAAAGCAGTGGGAGTAATATGGCACTAACAGCAGGCAGGATGGGACAGGGTACCAAAACAAAGCGCCACAAAAACACGTTTTTATTCAAACTGTATTAAACTAGCGGCTCAGTGTTGACTCAGGTGAGCCTGAGTGCCGCAGAAGAAACAACTTCTTTTCATTTATTGGTATAAAACCTCCACGTTGACACATTTTGACGGATCTTTGTATTTTGTTACCATTTCAGCCTCTGCTGCTCTCATTTTATCACCAACCATTACTGTGTAGTGACTACAGTGAAGTTTGAACAGGCCTGTGGAGACGGCACTGTTGGTTTAGTCTGGTTTAAATTTGTGCTCCAGGATGACCCGAGGGGCAGATGTGACACCTTTAAACAAACACTCAGATCTGAAACATTTCTCTACAGACGTCTTACAACAGAATTATTCAATCGTCTGCATGTTGCAGCTTTACATGCCCCATATAAGCAAACGCAAGAATAAGTGATGCTGATCTGCAGCAGAGCAAACATCAGGATGTGTGTCAGCCGCTGTAAGAAATAAGGGTTTCCAGCTCTTTTTGACATATTAGAGGTTGATAGCTCGCTGCAGCACAGACAGCTTTAAACTGTGCGTCTCCTGCAGATTCATTTAAAACGCTAATAGTACAGTAACGGGGCTCCCAAACCCAAAAAGCCAGAACAGGAGTCATTCAGGGTAATCAGGACATCTACAGGTATAAAGGTGATTTCAAGACCTTTGAATCTTTTATTTTTTAAACCTTTCAAATTCAGTTTGGGACCTGCATCCTTCCAGCTCTGACTAATGGGCCGGCTTAGTGAGACCTTTCCTCCAGCAGTTTACAAGCCCAGCAGCCCATCTGACCCAAGCATCGAGGTCATTTTCATTTTTTAAGATGTTTATTTTACCAGCCTACTATTACCATTAGCTGTAAATTTGAAATGTCAAAAAATAAAAGGGACAGCTGGACTAGTGCAGCCTTGGGAATGAAATCCACTCATGTTTGTGGGGCAAACACTGTGACAGTGTGCCTGGGAAACTCTCGTTGTTATATTTACGATCCATCTAAACACAATTTATGGAAATGTTAGAGGACGGCTGGAGTTCTACTGAAACGACTATATTTATAGCACAAAGGTGATTAATGGGATGAAACTATCGTTAACTGTAATTACCTCATGGAATCATCACTGAAAGAGACGACAGAAGAATTAAACTCAACGTATTAAAGACAAACCTAAAAACCAGTCCCAGGAAAGGGAAACTTGTGCGATACCTTTCACGACGAGTCTTTTCCAGTTTGTCTTTGAGCATCAGGATCTCTTTCTGCAGGTTGAGCTGTTGGCTCTCGGCGTCTCTCAGCTCTTTACGCAGCGCCTTCAGCTCGCCGCTGTACTGCGCCCCCCTGCGGGCCAACTCTTCCTCGAAGAACATCGTTTTCTTCTCCATTTCTCCACGTAAACGCCCGACCTCCTGGGTTTGATCCGCCGGGGCCGGGGCAGCAGAGGAGCCAGCCTGCTTCACCTGGGTGGTGGGAATGAGACAAAGAGTTGTATGGAGAAGAAAAGAGTACCAGTGAGACTCTTTGTACTCATGCAGGGGAAAACCCTAAAATATCTCCATCGGGGGTCATTAAGTCATTAGTACTTTGTGAATGGTTTATATGCACTGAGAAAAGGTTTTATTTCTTTACACTCAAACGTGTTCAAACATGGTTACAAACAAACTCTTCTGACTTTAAAGCGGTGAACACTCACCTTCAGCCCCTCCAGCTCCTCCTGCAGCTGTCGGCTGTATTGCTCGTTGCGCTCTCTCAGCTTCTTCTCTTTCTGAGCCTCGGCCGCCTGCTCCTCCACCTGAGCCTCCATCTGATGATGAAACGATGAAAGCAGACGAGCTTTTAAACATGTCGCAGCTGCAATGCAACACGTCTTTTGTGAACCCTTTGGACGTTTCTAGATTTCTGCACAAATATTTTACATTACAGAGACAAACACATTAAACCTGTGAGCAACTCCTGCATGAGGACATTGAGTGAGTGGCCTGTTTATATTTAAAGACTGAGGATCTATCAAAGTGTGAAATGACATTTCTGTTAGAAACAAACGGTTTGGACTCCGGGGGTAAAATCCGCTCTGGTGTTGGCCGATGTTCAGGTTAATAACAACAACCAGAGGAGCCCTAAACACCAGAAAGCTGCAGCTCTCTGGAGAGGACACGTGCAGTCTGATGAAGAGGACGTGGATGAAACAGAACTGGCCCAGGACAGCCTGTCACCACTGGCGGAGCATACGAGCCCACTGGAAAAGAAAACGTCGGGACATCGGACTAAAGACAAGTGTGTGAACAGGCCTCAGTCTTGGTCCAAGAATAAAGTTCGTGTTATGGGACGACTGTCCTGAAACGTTGTGAAAGAAGCTGAAATGAAGAGAAACTCGGAAACCCAGAACTGAAGCTGCGAACAAAAAGACTCAAACTCATAGATGGTTATTAGAAATGTTGCATTTCTAACAGCGGTGGGTCGCATACGTCCCCCATCACAGAGATGCAACACTGATGGGTTTTTCTTAATAAATGACTTGTTGGTTTCATTTCATTTGCATGACTGGTTCTCTCCATCTACCTTCAGGCCGTGAGTGGAAATAAGATTATATACGATGTCGTATTTATAGAGCGATAAAATTCACAAACCGTTTCTTGCCACCAATCATACACAGCACATGTTAAGCAGGTAAATGCTGCTCTACGAACACACGAGGAACAACGTCTCAGATCAATGTTTCACGTCATTTTGTGCCACTGTGATCTGTGGACATGAAACTCGGTGGACGTCTGCAGCGATTGCACACGTTACATTTTTCGCAGTGCATAAAGTCACAGCGACGTTTGGATGAAGCTCGAGTAGGTGAACACAGAGCAGGGCGTGCCAGCAACCACGGGGAGTCTACTCTACCTCCTTCTTGGCCCTCTCGGCCTTTCGCACCTCGAGGCGCAGAGCCTCCACCTTTTGATTCTGGCTTTCCATCTCCTCCTCTTTGTCACGCAGCTGACGAACCAGGCGCTGCTTCGCCGACCTGTGAACAATTGAGCCGGGACAGGAAGACATCCAGCGTGGGCGTTTTATTCATGGACGGGACTTTGTTAAAAAAACATTACTAAAGAAACTCTAGTCGACGGTTGGCATTGGGCGCGTGCTTCTACCTGAGGTCTGTGAGCTTCTCGTTCAGCTCTGAAAACTCCTGCATGGCCAGTTTTCTCTGGCTGTGAGCTTCCTTCAGCTCTTTAGACTGAGACTTCAACTTCTCGCTGGCGTCCATGAGATCCTGAACACGACACAGACGACAGCAGAGTTGAGCATTTCAGATCCCTCCCACAAAGTAGTCCAATAACTTGCTTTTTCAGCTTGATCAATAAAATCATACTCGTTTGTAGCTCTTTAAATATCCAGAAAATGACACGAAACACTAGCCGTACCTTCTGTAGGTCATCCCTTTCCTGTGTGATGCTCTTCATCTGTTTCTCAAGAGTCTTGACGTGTTTGGACGAGTCCTCCAAGTCTCTCCGAGCCAGCGTCACATCCTCCAGCTGCTTCTCCAGTTGGCCTGAGTCTGAAACGAACACACGCTTGGTTTGAAACGCAACTGAAACTGTCAGACATTTGCCAAACAACCGCATTTGCTGCCGTTTGTGTCTGTCAGAGACAATCAGGAGCTGATTCAGAAGGAAAAGAGTTGCACTGTGTCCCGACCAGCGATCTGCTTCTTCAGAATGTCGATCTCGCTTTTCAGGCTCCTGATCTCCACCTCCTTGTTAGCACTGAGGGGGCCCTCGCCCGTGTGCTGCAGCGCCTGCACCGTCTGAGTCGACTCTGTGGCACATCAGAAACATCATTTATACCATACTGGCAAGAGTGGAAAGTTTTAAGTTCAGCATGTGCAGACTGGATGCTCATGCCTCATGATGGCTGTGTGCATATGATGCAACACATCTGAGCTGATGCACCGCTGCTCCGACCTCACCTTGCAGTTTGCGGCTCAGCTCTAGCTTCTCCTGCTCCAGGCGGCGAATCCTTCTCTCGTAGGCCTCGGTGGCCAGGCTGTCCTCCAGGCTACGCTGCACTTCAACATCCAGCTTGTCCTGCCCGGCCTTCCCCGGCTCACCTCCCAGCTGTCTCAGGCAACCCCGATCAGACAGAGTGCTACAGAGGAGGGGGGACAAACTATTTACATTGGTGCTGGTGGTTTCTGATGACATCAAATCGGTCATTGGGAAAATACAAAGAAACATCGGGGAGAGAAGTGATGGCGACAGAGATAAGCTGAAAGTTGAGTCATGGGAGAAAACAGCAGAGGGACACGAGGAGTGCGAGGTGGAGTGAGAAAGAGACAGAAGGACAGACAGGAAGGAAAAGGCTGTTATCACTGAGGCTTGAAAAGATAAGGAAGCAGCTGGTGGGTCTGGTGCTTTCTCATGAGTACCACTTCAGCCTGAGGATGTACAGCAACATCACCTTATTAGGGAGGAAAGCTAATCTCCTACACCTCCTCACACCAAGCGCTGAGACAGCTTGTATAGGAAATCCATTTAAAAATAAATAAAGTCATTACATATGAAGACAACCTGTGACAACTTCTGGACACTGGAGGAAAACAGCATCTCCTCGCTATCACAGTCATTATGAGTCTGAAGGAAGACTTTCAAAAGAGGCTAAATGAAGAAAGTCTGATTTAGGAAGAGGCTTCAGAGACTTGTTCCTCCTCTTTTTGCTATTTAAGAATCATCAGCAAAGACAGACAGGAAATCCAGCTGTAGCAAGATTTGGTTGTTAGGCAGAAACAGGTGAGTGGCAGCAGCTGTTTGTTAACACTTACCATTTACTTGTGTAGGTGAAACCTACAAAGGGCAGGTGGTGGCCTGAGAAAGCAGTGTGAGAGGGAGGGGGCATAGTCTCCTGAAAAGGATTTGAAATCATGTGAAATCTGCACATCAGTATGAATACGTCCACAGTCAGACAACATCGTGAGAGGATGGCGTTCACTCCTCTAAACGTACCGAGTTCTTGAGACAGTCGTCGTCCACATCGAAGTTGGAGGTGTCTGTGGGACTGCTGACCTCTGGGATGTAGGGGGCTTCACACATGCGAATGTTATCCCAATCGATGCCTTAAAAGGCCACAGGTGAAAAACAAGTAGATGCATTTATTAAGCAGCATACAGCGAACGGCAAACGTGATGCCGGTGAGGTTTTTCAGGTAATCTTTGTGTGCGACAGAAAGGTGGAGCCTGTACCCGCGAAGAAGGGGTGCTGCTTGAAGTCCTCGATGCCATTCTGACCCAATCGGTGCTCTCGGCTGCAAATGAGTCGGCGAATCAGATCTTTCGCTTCCTCAGAAACATCTGTGATCTGCTGTGGGAACTGGAATCTCTCCTGTTCAAGACATGATCACATTTGACCAAGTGTTTACTGGGCAAACTGGGCAAATTTCAGCTGAGCGTTTTACCGTTACACCTTTTAATTTCATCAGCCCACCTTGTGGTTCATGATCTTCCCGTAGGTTTCCACCAAGGATTCTGCATAGAAAGGAGTCTCGCCGTACAGCATTTCATACATGCAGACCCCCAGGGACCACCAGTCACACTCTGGTCCATATTTGCCTTTCCCATCCTCCATAGCCTGGAGGATTTCTGGAGAGATGTAGTCTGGGGTTCCCACAGCCACAGATGACTGAACCTAGCAGAGAATTTAAGACAAAGTATATCAAAGAAATTAAGAGGTGACAAAGGTTTGTGCGTGTAAAGTCAGCAACAGCAGTGATGACGACGAATTAAAGGTAAAATTCTGTAACACGAGATAAATTCAACCACGGCAGGAAGGCAGCATTTGTTTACATCTACAGAACTCAAATGACTTCACTTTCAGTGAGCCTGGATTATAATAAAACTGCGTAACTGGGAAAACATTACATTGTAAGTAAGTAAAATTTATTTATATAGCACTTTTCACAGATAAAAATCACAAAGTGCTTTACAACACAGGAAATGGGAATATAAAACAATATAACAGTAAATAAAACAATGTAAAACAATAAAACTATAAAAACAGCATAAGAAGAAATTAATCAAATGCTTTTCTAAATAAAAATGTCTTCAGCTGTTTCTTAAAAGAATCACTGGAGTCCGTGCAGCGAAGAGACAGACACAACCGTGGTGCCACAGTCTGAAAGGCCCGATCACCACGAGTTTTAAAACGAGTGCGCGGTACCACCAGCAGCCTCTGATCTAATGACCTTAAAGCCCGAGAAGATGAATGTGGTTTCAGCAGGTCAGATAAATATTGAGGAGCCTGACCATGTAGGGCCCTAAAGGTTAGAACTAACATTTTAAAATGAAACCTAAAATTTACAGGCAACCAGTGAAGGGAGGCCAAGACTGGAGTGATATGCGATCTTCTCTTGGTGCCTGTTAAGAGACGTGCTGCAGCTTTCTGCACAGTCTGAAGACGATTTAAGGCTGATTTGTTAAAACAAGTAAAAAGGCCGTTACAATAGTCTAAACGAGAAGAAATAAAAGCATGAATAATCATCTCAAGTTCAGGCTTTGACACCATTAGTCTGAGTTTAGAAATATTCCATAAATGATAAAAACCGTTTCGGACGAGCTGCTCGAGCGACATCGAGCTGTCAAACATGGCACCGAGGTTTCTGAGGCTCGATTTTACAGAAGGGTCTAAGAAGCTGATATGCTGAATAATTTCTGGGACCATGTGGTCTGGAGCAATAATTAGAGTTTCTGTTTTATCAGAGTTTAGTTGGAGAAAATTGTCATATAACCATTTGTTGATTTCTGTCAGGCAGTTACTTAAATTAGACAATTTATAAAACTCAGACATTTTGAAGGAACAAAAATTGTAGATCATATTTGAATAGTTACAGAGTAACACTAAACATTTGGGCTGTTTTCTCTGTATCTGCTTCTTATTCAAAGAGCTGCTTTAATGCAGACAAAACACCTGAGAAAGACATTCCTACATTGAATCTATTTGTAGACTGGGTTTTCCTTTTCAAACAGTCATTCAGCCATCCTTATCATCCCTCTGAGATTTTCTTTGAACATCCATTTCATCCCGTTCCTGTCTTTGGGATGGGGCTAGGAGTATGGTCTGAATGACAAACTGCAGGCTCAGCCAAGCAGCTGAACCGCACTCTCCTCCTGGGAGACCCCCGGGGTTGACAAGGAGGTCAGAAAAGCTCTGGTATGTTTGCTTTGGCCCAAACGAGGCATCAGCAGCAGTGTGGTAAAAACCTACCGTCCCATCCTCCATGAGTTTGAGGCAGGAGCCAAAGTCAGCCAGGCGGATGTGGCCGTTCATATCCAGCAGAATATTGTCGGGCTTGATGTCCCTGAAAAGAGGAGGAAGTGAGGATGGAGGGAGGAAAAGAGGGAAAAGAGGGAAAAAGACAAACTGAGCGAGCGATTCCTCAGAAGACTAAAGATGATGAAGAAAATGGGACACTCTTCCAAATAAAACAATACCTACACATGGCCCATCCAAAACACACAAGCCTGATCTCATACTCCCCATCAATTATCATCAAATTACGTTACATAACTTGGGGAAATTTCTCAGCTTGTCTCAGCTTGCTTTTAAAGAATGTGTATAATTCAGATACATTTGTGATTCAATTAAGTGTAATTTGCCTCAGTCCATTTATCAGCAGCGTGACAACTTTAAATTGACCAAAAGAAAAAATAAACATTGAAAATAGTTGGGCTTGTGGGAATTGGCTGTACCCGAAGTACACACACACGCGCGCGTACACACAGTTAGGAAATATGCAGCACACAAACACACACTCACACAGCTACGACGACTCGTCGTTCCTCGACCACTTTCACCGTTTCATCTGCCAATTCAAGTCTTTTAAAACTAAATGACCAGTAGGGGTCATTTGAATAATTATCCATTTTATTGTTTGCACTCAATAATGTGAATAAGCTGAGAAAGCTTTAAGAATATCTTTTAATTATTTTAAGCATTTGTTTCAGAGACAACACGCAGCACCTCCGCACTGCTCATTCAGCTGAAGACAGACCAGCACCACACAGACGAACACGTGAGTTGAATCGTGACCCAGACTGTTTTGTAAGGCATGTAATTAAAAAATGGTTTGTCTTGAAGTAAAATACACTGTATTAATTTTATCTTAAAGCAGATCGCACGCCTGCATCAATAAATGAAAAAAATTAACTTACAGAACCAACTATGAAGAAATGCATAGTCCTGCTGTGTGATACTGATTTGTGCAGCTGAACTTTACCGCAAATCACTTAAACAAATAATAAAATGATGACTCTACTCATGTTTTACGTGGTTTACATGGATACATGAGCTGATATTCGCGTCTGTTTTACTAAGCAAAGAGAATTTATAAATGATCCTGAGTGTTTCAGCCCGTCTTTGTGCAGCTTTCAAAGCCTGGCGTACAGCACACATGTTTTTATCCATTATCTATCTATTGCATGTTTAAAAGTTTATTGTTGGTTGCCAAGCTGTACTTTCCCCGTGTGGGCCAAAAAGGAATTATTTTAAAGAGGAAAAACATGTATGAATATTTTCTGTGCTGTGCATCCATATAAAATCCTGAGTGTTCAGAGTGTTTCCAGGCACAGGACCGAGCTCGTGTCACAGAGTGTTAAACAGGTGCTCAGCTGGTCTAGCGTAGACCTGCGTCCACAGACAGTACCCACATGGGTAACTGAGTGTGGATGTTGCATTCAGGAGCATAATAGTCAGAATACATACTAAACAACCCCAAAGACACGGGCTCGGACTGGTATGAAACAGAGGCATAACTGGAGCCACCATTATGGGTAAAAATAGAGTCTGTCCTTGTCTGACCATTCGGGTGATTTCCCCTGGAGTCTCTTATCAACACACTGAACCCTGACACGCCTGGGTACACACAGCGTACAGGCCACATAAAAACCTCTTTAACGAGTGTCCAAAGGAACACGTGGGACCTTAAAGGCAGCAACGCACAAATGCAATGGTGAGTGAAAGATGATAAACTCTGCAGTCACTGACACACTTGATGTAACAGGTTACAGAACTGAGCTATTTCTGCGCAGTGATGCGAGCGCGGCTCTGCTTAAAATAATAAATCTAATGTCCAAAACAAGCACACACCCCCACGCTCGCTCAAACACAAGCACAAACACGGGCAACACTGACACTAATGAGAAGAGGAATGAGAGCATGTGTCAATTAAAAATCCTCAAAAGCACAGCCCGGGCTGCCTGCTTTAGCTCCTCATCAGTCAGTGTTGTTTCCTAATATCTGTGGCTCCAAATATCACTTTAAAATCAAATGGAGAGATGCGGACACACATAAAGAACTTTAACCAAAAGCTGCATCCAATAAAACACTTGGATGACAGAAAGTCCAGTGTCAGCTAATAAAACAGCAGCCAGCAGGTAACACGACTTTGTAAAACCATCATTTGTTTTCAGATAAAAACTTCAGGGCAGAATGAAAACCTATGAGAGTCAGCGTTCCTCTTGTTCTTTCTTAAATTGTCTTTAAGTACTCAAAGACACGGCTCTTTGATGCTTCCGTCTTCAGCTAGAGGTTTCTTTAAAGCCACATGTGAAGCCTCTGTCATTTTCCAGAAGTGTTAATGGTCCCATCTTATGGAGCAGGGGGGCGGGGGAGGTCTAGCTAGCTCTCGTCTTCAGAGACGACACTAAATCACCAACCTATAAAACTGTGTATTAAAGGAATATCTGCACACGTGTGACTGGTGTAGACACATAAAGTTGGGCTACAGCTCGCTGCGAGGCTTAGCGAGACTTCTCTCTTTGCAGAGCCTGCATGCTCACAGATGAGTTCCAGACTGGACATCGTTTTCCAAAGTGGATCCTGGACATTTCTGGAACAAAACCACATAGGCTACCCAAGTGTGGAATAACATGAGCTTTGCAGGCAGAAACACCACAAGCAACTGACAAGAACCCAAAGTCAGACTATTGAAGAGCATAAACATCATCACGATCTCTCAGACAGCATTGTTACGCCTGCAAAGAAGATTTATCTTGGACAACAACGAGCATCACTGCTATGAACCTCACCTGAACTCGAACAAACTGAAACTGAGGGAACAACAAACCTGAGCATGATCGCTGAAAAAATACAGCACTTTGACATATGTGTATATCTCTATTTCTATCTATCTATCTATCTATAGATATATATATATATATATATATATATATATATATATATATATATATATATATATATATATATATATATATATATATATATATATATATATAATTAATTAGAGGGAGAATATTATAAGGGTTGGCTTACATTATTAGTGGATATCAATCAGTGGCTTGCAAAAGTATTGGGCCCCCTTGAACTTTCCCACATTTTGTCACATTACAGCCACAAACATGAATCAATGTTATTGGAATTGCAGGTGAAAGACCAACACAAAGTGGTGCACACGTGAGAAGTGCAACGAAAATCAGACATGATTCAAACATTTTTACAAATAAATAACTGTCTTTCACGTGGAATTCCAATAACATTGATTCATGTTTGCGGCTGTAATGTGACAATGTGGGAAAGTTCAAGGGGGCCGAATACTTTTGCAAGCCACTGTATGTCTGCATGAGTATATATGTTCCCCACAGCAGCATCATCATCATCATAGAAGATGGTGGTATTTAAGAGAGAGAGACCCCAAATGTTAGGAATTATAGAAATGAATATCCTAATACTTTTATTCTCAACTCTCTCAGCATTTGGGTTTTGTAAGACGAACATGAAATGAAGCCCCAAAATATAATCATCGATTATCTGAAATAACTAAGCAGCAGTTTTGAGCTTCATTAATATATAATTGTCTACTTAACTGAGTAACCAGCGATCATGCGAGTGGGACTCTTTCACACTGTGTAGACCTGACAAATCATGAACCTACAAGTATCGGACCAGACTGCTCGCACGTGGCTCTGTAGGGAGGAGGAGGGTGTGTGTGCGTGTGTGTGCGTGTGTGCGTGCGTGCGTGTGTGTGCGTGCTTCATACATGCGCAGGTGTTTCAGCTGCTTGAAGGCCCTAATCTGCTTCAGCGATTTCTGTTCTGCCAGAGAGCAGACAGCATGGTTTGACCCGTCGTGCTGTGCCTGTGTACAAATGTGTACAAATGTATTTGCGTGGCAGACAAAGTGTCATGGTGGGGAGAGGAATGGTGGATTCTGCTGCTAATCAATAGAAGCTACATTTACCCACTTCTTTCCCTCTACTGTAAGGAACCACTGCCCCCCCCCTTGGAGATTTAGTCTCTCTTTGAGTTTTTTGATTAAGGCACCAGCGGTCAGAACAGACACATTAATGTTCCCAGTCAATGCGCACACGCACACACAGCCTAACAATAACGTGCTTACTCGAACGTCCACTCATGGACAAACCACAGGAACCATTAACACTAGGCTAATGCTAGGCTAGGCAAGTTAGCACAGCTAATTGGGCTACTGTGTCACTGGGCTCCTGAGGTCTTAAGGAGAAGCGCCGAGACGGGAATAGAGCAAGGTAATCTCTTTTAAAGCCACTGAATCCATCTGTGAGGGCCATCTGGACGCCACCTCGTAATACACACCCCCATACATACACACAATGTGGCCTGCACCAGCTCTGTAGACTGCAAGGACAAGACATGTCCACATGGCTCCAGCCAAGCATTGTTAGCCACCGGTTCAAAGAACTGCTGTCTTTGTGACTTCTGGCATCACATGACACTGCCAACAAAGGAGAAGAATCAAAGGTTCCCACACACTGCAGGGCTGCTGCTTTACCTACTTACCTATTGTCATATGATCCTGACACACACACACACACACACACACACACACACACACACACACACACACACACACACACACACACGAGCGCACCCTTCCTGCTGTAAATGTACTGAAAATATTCTCATAATCGTCACTTCCATCAAATTGTTTACATAATTTCCTCTAGGGATCAATGAAGTGTTCTGAAATTCAGCAGCACCAGCTCCATGCAAGACGTCCACCATGTGCAACAATGTGAAGGAAGCTACTTGTAACTTATTAGAAAGTGTTTATAAGAGAGCTCTGTTCTCATGGAGCCCTCAGTGAGAAATGCAGGGCCCTCATCAATAGTAAAACACATTAAAGGCTGCAATCAATCTGGCAAAACACACACACACACACACACACACACACACAGTGTGCGAGGCAGACAGATGTGGCGCTCGGCAGCACAAAGCCATGCTGAGCTACTGAAACATTTGTCCAGGCCCTCTGGGAGGCACAGATCACTGACCACTGAATAAATTGTCTTCTTTTGCATCTGACTTCCACACGCTGTCCCTCGTGGGACTCAGCTGAAGGGGACAGAAGGTCGACCTCGAGGCTCTTTGCGCTCCGTCCCTTTCATGTCGGCTCTTTTTAACTACATTAGTGTCAACAAGGCTGCAAATATTCTTTTTAAAGGAGTGACGCTTTCAGCATAACGCTCGAGCAGAATATTAAAGCGTAGACTAAAATGCTATAAGCTAATAATGTTAGCTGTGTGAATAATTTATATAAGGATTGTGTTCAGTGTTGTATTTTTATTCCTGCAAACTACAAAATAAAACTGATGTAAACTAGAACGCACCAAACATCTCATAATCCACACTTTGTTTTTCATTTCGGTACGCTCCAATTTTATTAGTGCGAGTCATAAACCTCGTTCAGCGTGAATATTTGTGGATTGCAGAGTGAGTCACAATGCATGAAAACTGATGGCATCATCATCCCGACAGAAACACTGATGTGTTTTCAACAAGGTCAGAGGTCAGCGGGCTGTGGATAACACCACTATATTATTTTCCTTTATTTTTCATTGAAACTTTGTTTAATAGGAGCATCAGTCGTAAACATAACCGGCCCCTTTATGGCCTCTGCACCTGGGGTCTTGGTGCAGACCTGATAATGGGTCACTTGAGATTTGGAGTGGGACCTCAAATTCTCCCAGCAGAAAACGGCATCACAGAGAAAAGGTGAGGAAATGAAGACGGCACAGAGCGACAGTCTGCCCACTTACATTTCCTAACAGTGGCTTCATTGTGTGTTTAGTGCGACTGAAACAGTCATGAATAGAGGGTGGACTTTAAAAACAGACGTGTAATCCTTTAAATGACACGTTAATACACGGCCCTAAACTTACATATAGGAAAAGGAAACAAACCAAACTGGCACATGCAAATGGTCAGCAGGACAAACACACCCTGATGTGTGTGCGCCCAAACACACAGCCCATCAGATGGGACTGCTCAGCAGGACACACCCTCCTCTGGGGACCTGTCTGGCTGTCCCCACTCTCTACAAAGCAACCATACAAAGATCTCCCCGGAGACTCTGTGGAAGGCAGAGCAGGAGGAGGAGCTGGGGGGGTTGGTACGCACACACACCACGCCCCCACCCACACACCTCCCATACCCCATCATTATTGTCCCAACCAGTCCACGAGGGGACTAGAAGAGAAACAGTGCTGTCCCCTCCTCCCCCGTCCCTTTTCCATCCACTGCTGCTGCCCCCCCCGATAGCACTGTGCAATTAGTGGCTCGGCACTCTTGTCTCCTCGAACAGACTCGCTAGCTTTCATCCTCAGAAATGTGAATATACATGTCTCCATAAGTGCACTGCCATCTCCCAGAGTGTGTCTGTGTTTGCTGTGGTGTATTAGAGATCTGACAAACTGGGGGCACACCCAAAATACCGAACGACGTGACCCTGCCTTCTACATCCATCTCTCATCTTTCCCAGTCTATCCATCACTCCCTTGCTCCCTAAACTAAACTGCTGTGACGAGCCCCCTGGCGAAAGCGACACTGTAATTATGTTAACATGCCAATGTGACTGCTTCCTGTCTGGAAGAACTGTATATCCTGCTCCCGAGGGCATCCTCCTATTGGCTGGAAAGTTCTTTTGGCACCTACTTCAGAGAGAAGAATGCTTTCTCGTGCTGTGCCCTCTAAACAATGTGCTTTTAGGTGGTTTATTCTTAAGTCTTTGAAATGAGTGAGAGGAAAGTGTCTCCAACTTGCAGCAGGATGGGACTGAAATGATATGACAGCTAAAGACGCTGCACTACCAGACGAGGTCGGGTCACGTATGTCCCATGTAAGCTACACGGCACCGCAACTCAGAGCCAACACTTAAAACTATTGAAAACATTTATAAAAGAAGTTTAAAACTACTTGACAAAAAACCGACTTCCCACCACCACTGTCATGTGTTAAAAAAACATAAATTACTGAACTTCAATAACTTAGTGAAACTTAAAAGAGTGTGTTTAATATATAAAGTCTTACACTCCCTTGCTCCACCACCACTAAAGCAGTTCATTAGGCATAAAGAAAGCTCAGACAGGACCACTCGAGCTACAATCCGAGGAGACTTGTTTATACCCCACAGACGGACAGCATTTGGGCAGAACGTCCTCTCTGTCAAGGGAGGCCATCTGTGGAACAGTCTTCCTCAACCCATTAGAGAATGCTCTACACTCAATTTGTTTAAGGCAAAGGTTAAAAACTGGTTATGGACAAATCAAGTGTGTGATCATGTATGAGTTGTATAGTTTTAATGTTTTATTTGGGAACAGAATGGTGTGTATGTGTAAGTTTGGTGATGGAGTTTTTATTATGAATGAATGATGAATTTTTATGAATTATTATGTCTATTTTTTTATGCTTAAGGACAACAGATGGAAATTAGCCTTTGGCTATAATCTGGCATGTTTACATTCATGTAATTTTTTTTTTTTTTACATTTACGTTCATTAACATGCACTGTCCTAAATAAATAAATATAAACATTGCTCTAAGTCAGGGGTGTCCAACTCCAGGCCTCGAGGGCCGGTGTCCCGCAGGTTTTAGACGTGTCAGCTGATTTAAATGGCTAAATGACCTCCTCAACAGGTCCTGAGGTTCTCCAGATTCCTGGTAATGAACTCATCATGTGATTCAGGGTGAGATCTAACACCGGCCCTCGAGACCTGGAGTTGCCCACCCCTGCTCCGGGTGCTAGCTACAGCTGCTATTAGAGTAAAAAGGGTCCTTCAACCTTTGTATTTTGAGCAACTCTTGAGGCAAACTGCGCTTTTTAAAACAAGCCTCTGTCATTTGGTGCTGAGCACAGATTACAGATTTTCTTGACTGGCCTGCTTTGTTGCCAGATACTAATCTACAACTGTCCATCTCTTCTTTCACAAAGAGGGAAAACACCTAAATTATGTAACTTTAATGGTTCCTTTAAAAATAATTGGTCAGAGGGGCAGTCGTGTATATTTTTAAGACAAAGGAGCTTCACCAGATCAAGCCCTTTATAGCTGAAAATATCTGACATGTGGATGTAAACAGGTTTAACTGCACTGCTCTCCCAATCCAATCTAAACTTTTGCAAATGCAATCTGTTGTTTGTTCTGTTGTCTGCTGCTTGCGTGTTATATTAATAGCCTCGTTTGCAGCATTTTCATTGTGACGTTTAGATATTGTGCAAGCTGTGACCTTCTTTAAAGTAACTGCAATCACAGCTTCCCACAGTATCTCATTAAGCCACAGTGATGAGCGATTACTTAACGTGGAGCTATTGCGCCATTTTCAGCTGCTTATATTTATTCTTAAACCGTAATATTCATCCTACACTGGGCCTTGGTGTCTGTCTGGAACTTTAGCTCATCTACCTTCAACATCGCCGCCCCTTTTAGGCAAACTAGCTTACAGTTATTTTCTAAAGCACTGACAAACACAAACCTGACATCAAACATCAAGAATGAAATCATTTGCTTTTTTTGCTGTTTTGCTTTTATTCATTTTCATTGAGCAAAGTAAATCCTCACACAGCACGAATGATGCGTCCATCATCAGGACTTCTTGCTCAGTCCTGCCCAAATATAATTACAGACTGGGGCTGTTCGATATAACGATGTATATCGGATGACGATATAAAAACATCTATCGTTTCATTTTACGCTATCGTTTGTTTCGTGGTGTCGCAAAATAAACTGTTTACGGCAATATTTGTTCATGTTTTGATGTCACTGTAGTGGCTATATTCATTTATTAAAGTTATCTCTTATATTTAATATAACCACACTACGGACGGACAAGCGCCTGTTTTTATGCGTTGTCGTTAGCAACAACGATGGTAACCTCCTCGGTGACCTCCTGACCCAGTATGAACCTTCCAGATCCCTCAGGTCATCTGGATCCGGTCTTTTATCAGTTCCCAGAGTCAGAACCAGACATGGAGAAGCTGCATTCAGCTTTTATAACTCCCAGAAAGCCTCAGATCAGCTGAAACACTCAGTTTATTTAAATCCAGGTTGAAGACTCACCTGTTCTCAGCTGCATTTAAATAAAGCACAAAAATCCGCACTTAAGCTTAAATTTCAAAACTTACATTTTAACTACTGATTTTATCTGTTTTGATTTTATAAACTGTTTTGTTTGTTTGTTTGAATCAATTTTAAATCATGCTTTTTATTTGTTTTTGTTTCTAATGTCTCTGTAAAGCACTTTGAATCACCTTGTTGTTGAATTGTGCTATACAAATAAACTTGCCTTGCCTAAAACCATCGCGTGTCCGCTTGTTTATTTTCCATATAAACCTTTCACAATAAAGCTCACGATACTGTGAGACTTTTCAAAATAAACTGAATCACGTGAAAGATGCAGATTATTTACAGATGAGAAGCAACAAAGAGCCGTCAGGTGCTAAAAAATAAACCTTAGACTCCAACGTTAGAACAGGCTTTTCCCCGCAGCACGCCGTGTAATGAATACTCAAAGGAAACGGCGCCGTTACAACTTATGACTAAAAATGTATCGTTTCATGCATCGGTTAAAACACTCGACTCCAGGTACACGACGCACAGCTGGAAACACTTCACGCAAGTCGAGCTGCCCGAGATTCACAGAATTTACAGAAAATGTAAAATGTTTGTGATTTATATCGTTATCGGGACGATAGATGTCTTATATCGGGACATGAGACTTTGGTCATCACACAGCCCTACTACAGATGCACACATATTGATTTCGTAATGTGCCAAAACACCTTTCCTCTCACCTGTGGACATAGTGTAGCTGATGAACCGAGTCGATGGCCAGCACCATCTCAGCCAGGTAGAACTTGGCCATCTCCTCCGGCAGCCGGTCCTCAAACTTGCTGAGCAGAGTCAGCAGGTCACCGCCCACATAGTAGTCCATCACCAGGTACTACAGAGACAGACGCCAACGTGTCAGACAGCAGAAACTGTACAGCACTGCTTAGAGGCAAACTAATAAAGAGCAGCCTTTTTTGAAACAACAAGAACAAAGCTGCAAGAAATGAATCTACAGTCGTCCATCTCTTCTTTCACAAAGAGGGAAAACACCTAAATGATGTCACTTTTACAGGTCCATTTAAAAATAAATGGTCAGAGGGGCAGTCGTGTATATTTTTAAGACTTGGGGAGTGTTTGGGATAAAACATTTGCTTTGAGAATGTGGGAAATGGAATGACAACCAGTTGTGGCATTTGAACTCAGGGTCGTGGAGAGAAGTCGGGTTAATCTGAGAACGACTGCCTCGAGCAGCCAATGGGAGTGTGAAGCAGTCTGACCAATCAGCTAGCTCCAAAATCATCCCTTCGGGCTTTTATGTCAGTGTTTTTTGACCCCGTTGACTTCTGTTGCTACAATGCTAAAGGTGCATGCAGCCACCATGTGGACGTAGCACTGTTTTCTAAAAAATGAAATGTAGGCTTGAAGAATAAAAAGGGAGAGCAGTTATTATTAAGGGAAGTTACCTCATCTAACACAGACATATACAGACGTACCAGGTTATTGTCATCCTGGAAGGCGTAGTGCAGGGTGGTGATCCACTGGCAGTCCCCATTCACCAACACATCCCGCTCCTCCCGGAAACATGCCGTCTGGCAAGAGATACAACAAACCATGAATGTCACACGTACTGGAAACTATGTGAGGTCAAAGGTCCCAATCTTCTATGCAAGTGTGTGCTTAAAGCTGGGAGCATGTTAGCAACTCGCCTTTGGACTCTCGATCATTCTTACAGGGCTGGTGTAAAATCTCCCCGAGCTGCTGCTAAACACATGAAATCAGCCCCATTTCGTTTGCTTCAGGGAACGCTGACAGTGTTGGACACGAGCAGCTGAATAAAGCCCAAATTTAACATTTAAGAAAAATATGATAAGACTGCTCGCCTGCACTTAGCTCACTGAACACTGGAATGTAGGGTCACAAAAAGTAGGCGTCACTACTGTACGATGTAGGTGGAGGAGGCTCCATCGGGCATCAGGTTGTCTGGACATAAATCCATCTGATGACATGTGGAGGTTTAGTTATTTAGGAAATAACCTGATTTCTTAAGCCTAATCCATCCTGCCCACCTACAATATCAGCAGAGCCACAAGTGAAACCAAATCTGCATAAATGCTTTGGTTTTTTATAAAAAGCTCCACACATCTACATAAATAAAAACATTTTCATGTTTTACACACACCCGACCTCTCCGTGATCTTTCAATCTCAGCAGTCTGACTAAAACTGAAACTGAAACTGTTCCGGCCGCCTTCAAAAGTAAAAACCTGAAATAAAACCAGGCTCGTGTTCACGACGACAGCATGCTCGTCATGCATGTCTGTGTGTTGCTTTATGTCCTCTCCTACATCCAGGCGTTTGTGCGCACACACACGTTTGGTTTGTGACGTTTGAGGCATGAAGACTGAAGACCCAGGGGACCGACAAGAATGTGAGACTGTCGGGAGAGGTCGATGAGAAAAACACGCAACAAGCAGCTCTGCAAGAACCTGCAAGTGAAGGCCTGTTCTGTGCATAGACAGGCACTTTGTTTTTTAAATGAGTGATCAATATTTATTAATATTGTGTGTATATAAACTTTGGAGTAACCAAAGATACTCACCTCTGCTCGCTTCAGCATCTCCCACTTGTTGAGAATCTTCATTGCAAAAACTTTGTCAGTGTTTTTCACTTTTACCACTGCAACCTGCAAAAAGACAAAGGAAAGCTGTTATGAGAGTGAATTTAATACTTGGTGTGACGGCGAGGCTGATGACGAATTACAAAGATCCATACATTTATTATCTGAGCCTCAAGAGGCAACAAGAAAAAGAGCAGGCTGTGGATGCACAAGGATCCTCTTTAAGTGATCATACTAACACAGATGCACAAAACAACAATCACACAGATGTGAATAAACAGTTCAGACGTTAAGGAAAAATGTAATCTAATTACTTTAAATGATCTAGATCAGAGTCCATGAGTATGGAGACTGAGTTCAAAGAAAAAAGAGGAAGAGCTCAAGAATCAAGTCAAACAGTCGCACGTAGTGAAAATGAAAAGAGCGAAGAGAAGCACAGGAAGGGATAATCATGCAACACTGGATTAAAAAGAAAATAGATCCAATATGGGCCAGGAAGGGAAAACAAAAATGTGGAGGGGAATGAGACGGGACCAGGAAGGGAAAATAAAGCATTGAAGGTGCGGCGGAAGAACCAGCAGCGTGGGGGGAGGGGGCAGGAAGTGACCGCAGACACTACGGTCACTTCCTTCTCGGAGACACCGTGTGGACCACAGACTTGCACAGCTGGACACTTGAATGTTTTCTGTGATCAAAAAATGAAAAAATAGTCTCATCAGCTGTTTAAGTGCACTGATGTGATACTGATTATCAGAGCTAGCATCATGCAGAGCCTGGTTAACAACTGTAAAGTAAATAAATCTCAGCTTCGCAGCTTCTCACAGGCCAACTTTCCCGAGTGATGATTGCTACACACTGCTCTGACAAACTTGCCCCGGCCTTTACGTTTTGCCAAAAAAGGAGCTGCGCAGGCAGCTGTGCTGCGAGCTGACAGCCAAAACGCATGTTCATGCAAATTTATGTCCCTGCTAATTTCTCTCCTTCTTTTTCTCCTACTTTACTGGCCCACAAAAGGAAAAAAGAAAATTTGCTTTGGCCTCGTTGACCAAATTCAAAACTAGAAACTGACTCCACACTGAAATAAGCCTAAATGTAGAAAAAGCACAAGGACGTTATAAAAGCAGAAAAAACACAGAGACAAAGATGCAGAAAAACAGTGAAACAAACAAAGTCAGTCTGTGCAACAGAGGGGTCTGCAGTCTATTAAATTAATGCTACTAATGCAATACAATGATAACATTCCTGCAGTGTTTGGATTTCCCCGAGTGATCCCTCACCAGAGGAGGGGACTGCAGGAGGAGGACAGGGCGAGCGCACTTTTCTGGCAACGTCTAGCTGTTTTTGTCCTTTCCTCCATCTCTCCTTCCTGTTCTCTTCTCCATCGTATCCTCCCTGCCCTGCGTTTATGACTTCACTCCCCCCGTTAGCGGCGTCTTCACAATTAGTTTATCAGTAAGGACCCGACCAGAGCGACTAACTTCATCACTCCACAGACCGAGTAAATTACTACTGAAACTTTGGCGAAATAACAACCGAGGTTGTGTTTACAAGCATGCGGGCTGCTGACTGGTGACTCAGTGTGACAAGCAGTTCAGAAATGTATAGCACTGACCGGCAGCCAGCGAGTCCAAGGAAAACATGGCGTTTAGAGTGAACGAGCTCTTCCACCCTCATCTCAGGCACCAACTACACCAGACAGAGCAGCTCTTGGCCCTTTGTGCTAAAGAAGACGCACCCCAGTCCCTAATGGGAGCATCCTCACAGGCAACAGGCCAGTACAAACTGGTCCATTCATCAGGCAAACTCCACGGCGTCACGCATCTGCGCCATCTCTCTGCTGCTGCTGACAATGGGAGGATGAAATCAAAACATCCTGCGTGTTCTCCAGACCGACTCTCTGCTAACTTTACTCTGCTTCCTGTGTCTGCTACCACATCTCCTTACCACTCTGTGCTTAACATAAAAAAGATGAAATCATAAACAGTTATATCTGATCTGGAGCGTAGTCGTGATTATGAGCCATCATTTTTACAGCTGCTTCCAGCAGTTACATACACAAAAAAGTAGATCCAGTGTAATCCATCGTTGATATTAGCAATGGACCGAAACGTTCCAGCATTACTAACAGGTGTGTCGATGAGCCTCATTCACGGGAGTCACCACAGCGTTTAGCTCCACAGGTTTAACAGGCAGGAGGGGACGTGTCCACCACAACTGACCAGGTGAGCTTTTATTTATGAGGGAAATGTGGAAAACACGACGCCGTGCTGAGGCCTGAAATGTGTTTATTCACATCAGGGATGTTAACGGTTAGCCAGCGAGCTGTTTGAACGTTGGGGCCCCAACTGGAAATACTAGTCGGTTAAACTAATCATTCATATATTATTAACGCACAATGACAGTTACGTTTTGGGTCACCCCTCTTTTCTGAGAAAATGCAAACAATAATGCTTAATGCATTCAACCTGCAAGGCACACAGCGGGTAGCAGCATGACCGAACCAAGCTGGCACTGTGTGCGTGTTTTAGAAGGCGGCACGCAGCAGCATTTTAAATAGATTTTTACTTGAGAATAAGTCTAAAACGGCTCCTAAAGACATGCAACAACTGTATGGACAGTTTCCACTATTTTCCCTGCTTCCTCTGAAGGACATTCGGTTTTGTCACAACCTGGTTCATCTGGTCACCACGCAGAGCTCGTGATCATAGGAACAGATTGACCGGCTAATCAACAGCACTGCTTTTATACTCTTCAGCACAACAGACCATTTCACCAGTCAGTATATATCACTAATGATGTGACCTGATCACCCTCACCAACCTCTGGTGCACACCCAGTCATTTTGTTCTTGAAGCCTGAAACTGCTCAGCTCAGAAAAGAGAAACGAGGTCACTAGCAGACGTGCAAGGGGGGAAGAGTTAACGAGTAACGTGGTGGTCTTGACCCGGGGGCAGTGGAAATAGAAGCCAGCTTCAAATGAAAGGCTTGTTTCCTTCTCCAGTTGACAAAAATAAAGCGCCTGGTCACAGTTTGATGAAATAAGGTATATTTTTATGAGCCGATTAAATAGTAGAGCCACGGGACAATCACGATGTCTCCCGAGCTAATTTAATTTTTCTGCCACGCTACACTCGTAAAAACACATGTGGTTTAGTGAAAAGGCCGCTGGAGAGTTACCACGAGGTAGCTCCGTTCAGGAGTCAGGCAACATCACTGAAGCCCGAAACACAGAGACGCACAGCCTCACGTGACTGCGCATACCAGCACTCCTACCAGCAGCTCGCCCGCATCTGATGTTGGTGCTGCTGTGCTGCCAGGAGCGCCCGCGTCCACACAGACTTTCTCTCTCGTTTCGTGTATCAGAGCGTCTTCAAAGGAATTCCCCAGCTTGTTTCAACAGATTTTGGATAACAATGCCAGATATGAATTGTCTGCAAGCTTGAAGCAGGGCTTACGACGATCATATCAAAGCTTCTCGTAGAAAAAGAAAGTCTGAGCATTGTCAGCTTCCATACGCGAGCTTTCGTTATCCAACACAGTCATCTGTCCCTTCAACATTCCCCAGCTTTGACATCATTACCTGAAACCCAGTGACAAATGCATTTCAACTTCCCTGCGGGCACACATAAAAGAAATAAATAAACCCTCAGTGGATGGCTCCTCTGAGCTCGACTTCATTCTCTGTTTACAGGTTCAGTGTGAGCGAAGCTTCAACAAGCTCAGCTCGTGCTGCAAGTAGAGTCATGCTCATGTGGCGGACCAATGCGGCGCGCTGCTGTTGGAATGCAGCAGAAAGAATTCAAGGTTGAAACGCCACAACACTCTCAGCTCGCACAACACGGGTATTAAGGGTTCAAGAGAAATATTGTCCGTTAATCACGTCGTCTCTGCCTCAGGGAGGACATTTCACACTGTGTCACAATGATGACCAATTAGAGCAGAGCCCATTACAGGTGAAGGGAGAGAATCCATCTGCAGGTCTGTGCCTGCTGCAATGGTTTGAGTGTGAAATTAAAATAAGGTGTTACCTCTCCAAAGGCTCCTCGTCCAATCACTTTAAGGATCTCAAAGTCTTCCTTGTGCAGGCGCATCTGCTTCACTTTGGATGTGAAGGGTTTGGCTGGAGAGAGAAAGAAGACAGAGGTCAAGTCAGAAATGTAAAAAATTAAAGAACAAAACAAAAAACACACCAGAAGAGTTTCTATGGACAACATTCTGGTGCAAGCTTTTCAATTTTGCTCTGTACAGATGTCAGCCTCCAAGTAAACGGCATCCGGAGCAGCAAATAAACAGCTGGCCATTCATAACACAGTAACATAATCTAAAAATGTGGATGATGGAGACTGTCAAAGACTCAAAGCCTTTTATAGCCACGTTTCATGGTCATTGTGCAGTAAAGAAAACGATATACAAAGAAGAAAACCAAGATAAGGACACGATATAAACGCTGCACGAGTGACAAGTAACAGCAATCAGTAGCACTAACGTGTCACTTTAGCATTTCTAACAAACAGGATAACGTGGCTGGACAGGTGTGTGACATCATGGCAAAACACCGATCGACCTCAAAGGCCGTTTTGGATTGTATTAGAGAAGTAGTCTGACGTCACACCGCGTCATCACCGCGTCATCACCGAGGGGCTCGATGCAGGCAGGAAAGTGCTGCAGGGAGCCCAGAGCTCCACGTCCCTTCACCACATTGAGGACACTGGATGAAGAACTCCCGAGACCTCCACCCAATCGAATCTGCATCTAGGCGAAGCTCAGAGTCCATGATCACAATCTGAGTGGTCAGTCTGGTTTTACATTTCTAAATGACATCACTAATCACCTTTGGCGCTCAAAGCTGGAAGGTCTAAAGACTTGAGCCTGAAATGACCCACGCTTGTGGAAACATTTGTGTTCGTTATGTCATAACAAGAAACAGCCACTACATTCCCACGTATAAGGCCCCATGTTCCTCTAAATGGACTTTAATAAAGTGTTTGTGACCACCTGGTCTTTATAGCAGATGACAGCGGATCCAGATAGGCTGAACGATGAAGCTGGCTATTGTTAGGTTTGCAGTTACGGTTCCTGGTTGGGAGGAGCTGCGAGGGATCTGTGAGGGCTGCTGACGTCCTCTCACAAAGCTAGACAGATTCCATCTAAGGCTCACAAAGTCAGCGTTTCCCTCATTTGTGGAAGGCTATTCAACCACTTCCTGGTTTACATGATCTCAGCATGCCAAGGATAACCTGGACAAGCTTAAAGTTCACCAAGGTCAGGATATTAGTTTCAGTGATGGCTTTCTGAAAAAGTTGATAGATATATGATTGTAATCAGAATTATTTATGCCCATTTTTCAACAGGGCTTCAGCAGGTTTATTAGCCACATGTAGCGAGGCCAGCATTCGAACACGAACACATGTTTGATGTTTACGTACAGTCGCACTCTTGGTTAACAAAAGACCAAATCTCCATCTAATGTACAACGGGCTTGTGTCAGAGGAAGAGAGACTAATCATCAAGCTAAACTTGTCTGGTTGCTGTAACTTTACAGAACCTCCAGTGTTGAGGAGAAAAGAGGACCTTCTCCCACTGAGAGACGGGGAAATGCCTGCCGATATAAAACAAACAGGTCACTCATAGCGCTCAGTTTTCCTCACACTCCCTCCCGACTCCGCCGACAGCTGGCCTGCTGTGACCGCAGGGCAGAGAGAAAGCGAGGGCCGGAGTAGTCTTGGCACACATTTCCACAAACCTAAAACACACAAGCAACCCGGCGGTGACGCTGCGTGAGGCTGGGAAATACATGTTTAATCATATCATTAATTTTCCTGCAGCGTAAGTCGACCAGAAGCACTGAACTGAAATGTCTAGTGGTTGACCAACCGTGATATATTCGGAGTCAGGAACCAGCTTTCAGAAAGCAGCCAGGGAAATGTGACAAGTCTGCAGAAACGATGACAAACAAGGCTGCGACACAGCCGAATAGTTCTTTCTCACAAAGCGCTCTTGTGCGTCCTTGCTTCGCTTTTTCATGCGTTATCTAACCTCCTGACAGAGCCAGCTCCAACACAAATAAAGAGCCAAGAACTCGATACGCGGCTAGAAACAACATATCCAAGCAACAGCTACGTCTGCGTATCCCACATGTGTGCAGCTACACGGTGTCCAAAGGTGCCACACTGACAACTCAGTGCGCTGCAGAAAGAGCCTGGACATCAATGTGTTTGTGTGCTCACAGCAGGCAGGCGGTGGCATCACAATTCCTCAGGAGATGCTCCGGCAAACCACATGACCAACTGACTGAAGTCACATGTCACCAGAACAAACAAAATAAAAACATACGTAGGTTCGAAAACCAGTTTCAGCCAGTTTATTTTACCATTATTTTGACCATCACCATACTGGCAGGTTCTCGTGTTTGAGGGTTAAATCAGTGGAAAACAAAAACTGGAACAAGCATCTCCACTCTGGAGACTAACTGGACCTAAAGTGACTTCTTGAGAACAAACTCTAAATAGAAATGAATAAAGAAACAATAGAAACTATTTTGAATGTTCTAATTATTTTCTAACTAACGTCTAAGCTCCGTGTGGATGTACACACACAGAGCAGCAGTCACTGGTATGTGAGAACATCCATCCAAACCAAGTTTGAGGCAGTTCACGTGAACGGTGATTGAAATGAGCTCATACGATACGATTCATTTAAGATATGATGTCCAGCTATGTGACATTTTTAATCTTGCCCTGTACGAGTGTCAATGTGTCACGCACCAATCAGTGACTGTGTTTTATTCGCCACCACTCTGATAGTCGCCATCGCTTGGCTCAGGGCTGATGGGAATCTTGCTGTTTGCAGCAAACTCTGTGGTTTCAGCTGCCAAACAGCATTTTACCCTCTAACCTGATGTGACACGTTTGCCACGGTTACGATAACATCTTGCTATGAAATCCCACTAGATTCATTTTAATTCCTGTATCAAAGGTAAACAGCCTGAGCAGCAGACAATTAGACAAGCGATTAAATCCATTTGACACGGTGTTTTTCTCTTTGCTGGTAAAACACAGCGGAAGGATCCAGAACTGCTTTTACACTGTAAAGACAAAAAACCTTCATATTCAGTTTGTCGTGCATAAACTGTTTATAACTGGATCCTAACATAAATGTTGATGGTTGAATCAGCTGTCCACGCGCCCAGCAAACTCTCTGAGACCACACAACTGAAATTGGCCTCCATAAAAGCTCAAATCCAGATGAGTTTGTGATATTTTCCTGAGGACATCAGGGGGATTTGACAGCAATGTCCCAGCTCACTATGGTAAACTCACAGCCTTTCAAAACTTCCTGTATCCAATACA
The DNA here is from genome assembly GCF_051167445.1 of Perissodus microlepis. Lineage (NCBI taxonomy): Eukaryota > Metazoa > Chordata > Actinopteri > Cichliformes > Cichlidae > Perissodus > Perissodus microlepis. The sequence goes on along the minus strand of NC_140475.1, from coordinate 948,934 downwards.
TTTCCTGATCAACTCCAAAAATTAAATCAGATTTTGGGCCGAGCCAGCTCTCTGATAAAGTTGTTCATGGCACAAAAATCAAACCAATCACATAATCTCTGAAACTAATAGTGATGTGTTCTGAAATTCTTCACGCCAGTTTCCATAGAGGCAGTTATGGTTCAACACAGTGGACACAGATGGGCCCTATGAACACAGAGGGCGTTGTGTAATGAAACCTGATGTCAGACACCACGTGTAGCTTACGTTACTCTGCCATACTGACCGGACTAACTACTAGGATGACCACACCATCTCTCGCAGCCCATATGTCACCCGCCTTGCTTCCTCACCACATCTACCTTCTCCAAGTTGACCCGACGAGGTAGAGTTGGAGGCCTACATGGACTGTATTACATATAATACAGCAAAAAAGCCAAAGCAAATTCTGGCTGCACTCTACAAATAAAAGCTAACATGGTGGCAGGCCGTAGAGTAAGGGGGAGAGAGTCACGCCAGCTGAGGAGAAAACACTGATTAGTAGCTGCACGCTGACTCAGGAGCTCCACTGAAGCAGCCACATGAGATACGGCTTTCATCTGTGAGCCAGGAGCCCACAGGCACCGTCCACAACAAAGCAAAACTGCAAACACGGACACAAACATGTGCACGCAGACACACACAGCTAATTCCTCACATCTACATCTGACACATAATTGCTGACTCCGTCTTGCTTTGGCCTCGGCAGAAACTTTACAGTCAAACATATTACACAAATCGCTTCTCTGAACAGGAATCAAACAGAATAAAAACCATTGGGCGTCACTTGAAAAGCAGATGGTTTATCAGTGAAAGGCCCAGATATGATTCTGTTACACTTGGCTATAATTTACACATCCGTCATAAGTTTGAGTGTTTTGGAAATAAGAGACAAATAAGGACCATTTTAGCGACCCCCCCAAATCTTCTGTTTCATAGGGGGGGCGGTCTCTCTCTCTCTGACTGCACTCACTCATTTACACGGGGATCAGTTTGTCCATAGATCCATAAAAGACATGCACATGCTTAAACAAACAAAAACACATACCATGAAGTATGATCACACAACTCAAGCCACTAGCAAAGTAGACACATTAAAACATAGCAACCGTTGCTATGACAAGGTGTGGTAGGGATCCATTGCAACACTGCAAAGGTAACCGTCCGAGCCTCCAAGCCTTAGCATGACTGCAGCAATGTGTAGCTTTTTTTAAATAAAGACACGTCAGTGTCATAAAATTGTCCTGCAGGAAGACACTGAGGCGCAGGCAAACAAGTACAATGAAAGAAAAATATATGCACACTACAGTGCAAACACACACACACACGATTTAGTAGAAGGCCTTAGGATGCAGCGAAACTGGAAAAACACAAGTGACGCCACCTAATCCACACAGCCAGACCGGTTTACCCCATCTTGTTCCAAAACCACAAGAGAAGTCAGTGCTGGTTTGTGTGAGAATCACTGTTTAAAAAGGTCGACTGTGTTCACGTAGCAGCTGTCCCCCAAAAACCGCTGGACTGAGAAGACAGACGACAGCATAGACCTCCAGGCCGTAACGTAACTCTGGGTGTACCTGGATGCTTCTGATAGAAAATAAGCCAACCTGTGAATAAAATAATGCAAATATTTCCACTAAAGTCATAGTCCTGGTTTGTTTTTGGCCTTCCCACACTCTGCGGCTCAGAGCTACATACATGGGGACAAAGATTTAGACGCATGTCGCTCATACATTACGCAGGCAGCTTCTCTACAAATGTTGTAATCCACACAAACTCTGAGTCTCGACTTTTTAAAGACTTCAATTGTAAAAGCATGTAAAGGTTACACTGGCGACAGGCACAAAATACATTTTATATCAATAAAGTTGGATAAGATCAAACTCAGATAAGGGAAAGAGAAAAGAAGACATGCAGGACAAAATGTAAGGACACGCTGCAGTGCTTTATAAACACGTGCAAGGTCCAAAGAGGAGAGCATCACAGGAAGTCTCCCAGCAGCTTACACCAGGACAACTAAGTGATGGTTCAGGATTACCTGATCCGGCTCCAACTATAAACTTTATCAAAAGGAATGTTTTTAAAAGCACGGAGGACGTCTGTCTCCCAAACTGGGAGCTGGTTCCACAGGAGACGGCTGATAGCTGGGAACTCGGTCTTCCAGTCTACTGTTGGAAACTGAGAACCACAACTGAGCCTCCAGTGCTCGGTTGGGATAATGTGACACTATGAATTCTTAAGAATATGATGGAGCCTCATTATTCAAGGTGAAGAATTTGAAATCCGGGTCTGGAAAGCCAAATTCACAGGCAGCACGTTAGGTAACTGTAGGATAAAAACACGAATAAAGACAAAGGAGAATGAAAACAACATTAAGTTCAGCTTGTGAGAGTAAGTGAGGCTGGCAGCACTGGGGAATAAAAACAACAGTGTGTGGGTAGAGAGCCAGAAAAGGCATCCCAGTCACAGGCAGCTGAGCCAGTTACAGTAAGTGTCCAAACCTTGCACCCGCGACGTGCTCCAATCCCATCCCCGACCCCGGAGTGGGATTGGAGGGACATCTGGAAGCCATAATAAGTGATGTAATGACACAAAAATGCTGCTTGCAAGAGAGACAGGGGAGACAAATGAAGAGAGGCCTTTCAGTATCTGACGTGAAGGAGAGCGGCATGGACAAAGAGAAGAGCAGGAGGCTTTTCCTCCTATCTGACCAAAGTGTTGGAGAGACAAACCAACCATAACCAGTCTTCATAGACTGCAAACAAATAAGGGTAATACGAACAGGTTTGACTACTGCTGGTTATGGTTTATTTTTATCCTCATTATTAACATTTCAGAAAAGATATATTATTTAATCCCGTGATGAATATCCAAGTTTGCTCAATTAACAGTCTGTAATTTGTAATGGCAGTCCCCGCAGTGGCAGTCAGTCCGTCAGCCACTTACAGATCCCTGATCTCAGCTGGCTGTGTGTATAAAGCACTTTCTTCTATTCCAAGGCGTGATCATTTGGACATGGAAGAACTAAAATGACCATCAGTAGTCCTCGGTCTGGAGGTCCGTCCTGGCTGGGCTGAGGATGAGCATGAGAAAGGTGGTTCAGCCCAAAAGTAGACGGGAGGAGCTTGTTAATGATCTGATTTGTGAACATCCAAAAGATTTAGTTGGGACAAAGTGCTGTGTATGAAACCAAAATCAAGCATCAACGCGACCAGCTGCGGTGGTTCTTCCTGCACGTCAACAAAGCAGAGGCCAAACAGCACATTAATGGAGTCATGGAGTGGCCTACCTGCTCTGCAGACCCAAACCTACAGAGAAACCTGTGCACAGAGCTGAAGCTTCTCATTGTTGAGCAGCAGTGAAGGACTGAGAGGGCTTCTGTAAAAATACAAAATCCCAAACCTGGTGACCAACTACAAGAAACATTTGACCGCTGTGCAGCCAACAACGGTTTCTTTAACATTAATAATAGTAGGTCACACACGGTCAACACTCCTACTTGTTTTGTGATTGTAACTTCATACAACTCTACTGTAATGTAGACATATTAACATTATGAATATATGAATAATATTTAATATTACGTAATATTTGGAACAAACCGTCATAGCTTTAAAATAACAGTAGGGGGCAAAAAAACACAGGGGGGGGGCATAGTGTGCTTCCACACTGTATCAAAGTGCACACTAAATCATTGTGGTTCGGTTCACTATGGGTGCAAAAACCAGAAGAGACGGGATGAAAACAGGATCCTCTTAGAGCCAACATGGCTCCATCTGTGCCTCTAACATGAGCGGGATCACTGCCTGCAGGGATAAGGATCTAAACACGGTCCTGGCTATTTTTCATACAGGTCACCTAACATACCAGCTTGCAGTTATACACGGTCACTGGTTTTTCTAAATTATTGCAGATGGCATGAACGCGACATCTTAGAGCCGTGATGTCAGCAGAAACCCACCTCCTGTATCATCTTCCTGCTTCTGCTACTTTATCCTGGGAATGAGGTCATAAAGCCGTCATTCCCAAACAAGGTGTAATCAGCTTCTCTGTTTAAAAGTTTCCAGCTAACAACATGAAGAATGAGATATTCATCCTTTATTTTTAGGAAAATGCTGCCATTATAAACCGTTCCACACCCATCATGCCCTATTTTATATAAATAAATACAAAGCTTTGGTCTCCTACAAATAACAGCTGCCTGATTACAAAAGTACTTCCCAGTTAAATGAAGGCTGAATAAATACTATTAAGTCAGGGCTATATAAATAGTACAGCAAGGTCATCAAAGGAAAAATGAAAGCTGTGTGATTCTAATAAGCTGGTCCTTAAAAGGGAAAAGGACTCGGTGCCAGAGGCACTTCAAAAACCAACTCTTAGCAATTTAACTGCAAGTAGCTTAAAAACATCCAGTAAATTACACAAATTACAGATGGAAACAGAACCAGGCCCCTTTCAGTCACAACCAGAGGCCCCCCAACAGATGTGCTGCCAGGCACAACCTGCCCAAAGGTTTGTGTGTCCATGCAAAGACCTCACAGGTGATGTCATGGGGCACTGAAAGAAGCCAAGAAAACAGATTTTGTGACGTATGATGCACGTTAGCTGCCACAGATGTGGGCCTACGCCACTAAGTCAATCACAAGGATCGGAAATCTAAAAAGGAAAACTAGGGGTCGCTTCCATAACACATTAACAAGCCTTTAAGCATTAAACTGTATTTAATACTAGTGTGCACACCAGCGACACCAGCATTCCCAGTGGTGTCTGCCTGCACAACCCTCCCCACTCTACCACCACCAACCTCAAATTCCACTCCATGTCGTTTTCCCTTCCCTAACATCCCGACCAGTTTCTTTTCCTTCCCATGCCTTCATCTCTACCAACATATAAGCCCCTTCTCCCTTTCGCTCCCTCTCTCTCTCATTCCTGGGCTTTTCCTGCTCCGTCACACTAATAAGAGGGCAGGAATGGTCAAAGGCCTTAAACTAAACAATCTGTGCCCCACAGCATTAAACACACAAACAGGATGTTCCCAAAATATTAAAAAACCTCAAACACCAAAGAAAAGGAGAGGGCAGGGCTTGACAAAACAATAGATCAGATCTAGTGTGTGTTACAGCTCAGAGACTGCTGCAGCGAGCATACACCCAGGCCAGGCGATGTGAGACAAGCGGCCTTGGAGGGCTGGGCTACATCACTTTCTGCTGGCTGTACAGGAAGTTTTCACCGGACTTCAAAGAGGTCTCCAAACCAGCACATCGACCTGTTCAACCCACACTGCAAACAAGTCGATTTACACAATTCTGTGTCAACACAGCGTCCCGATACCATCTGCAGATAAAGAGCCAATATGAAAGGAGCCTGCCAGGCTGTTACCCAGCTCGGCCGGCTCTCCTTACTGTCTGCCGCTCTGCTGGTGGTGGAAGCACCAGGTGCTGCATTGTTCCTCTGCATGGTGTTGATAGTGCACATTGATAACACAACAGGTTTTCAAGCACAGTGGTGTGCAATTCAAGTCACACATACAGTCTTGATCACCTTACAACATATATGCACTGGAAATCAAGGCCACCAGTATGACTGGTAGAGATGCACCGGTCAACTTCCCATGTCTGATTGCAGGCTGGTCCGTTCCATTCATGATGAACATGCACACTCACAGCAACATGCTAATATCCAGTTAGCATAAAAATCCCTCCCTGTGAGCGAACACAAAGTTTGCCGAAGAATAAACACGAAGCTAATCAGACACCTAAATCGACTTCACTGATCTGAACTCGGACATTTTAAAGAAGCTAACAAAGGGAAAGTGGCAAAAGCTAAAAGAAATCCAAAGCTCGGAGCTAGCTACAAGTTAGCAGCTTCGGTGTAAGCAAAGGAGCAAAGAAAAAGACAAAAGTGCGATGTCTATAAGATACCGGAGAATGACACAAGTACTTAACTTTTGTTATGCTATACTAACCTGTTACTGCAAATAAATAGAACTTTTATGTGCTTTTATCAAGTGGTGACAACTAAAATTAAAACATTTGTTTAGAGATGGGGAATGTTAGCCGTGAATAAAAGAGTAAATAACAGTTTTAATGAAGATGGGGAGAGAGGAGGATAAATCAGGTGGTTGAAAGGCACACCCACTTAAAAAACTCGATCCCTGGCATGTCTGTCTCCTTTTGCCAGGACAATCAGCTCTAACGGACTTAAAAATACATACATGTGATGTTTGGTCCGAACACATCTCCATGTTGGAGAGAGGTGGATGTTACCAGAGAAACCGTGACAGCTGTATGAATTTTACTGCCAGCACAAGACTCGTTTCTCAGTCCAAGGAACAAATGACTTTACGGCAGCCTCTTAGTGCCTGTACAGGGCAGAGCTCCCACATCAGCCTAAAAGGAAAACACTACTGGGTGGTTACAAGAAGGGCGAGATAGATGCCGAGCATGTGCTGTGGGAGTGTTCTGCAACACAGGCGGTTTTTCCAATATCGTGTGCGTAAAAGTTCCAGTTGGCACAGCGCGCACGCAGCAATGTATCTAGACTGGGACATGGCATCAAGTTCCAGCAGCAGTTCATAAATTTAACATCAGTTAAATTAAAGTCATCAGACACTTAAACAAGGCAAGAATTTATTGCCAGTGGTGTTCCAGCACCAACATGTCACAACACACTGACAGATATTACAGCACACATTTCCTATTGCCTTTTCTGGGCTCCTCTCCTCCTCTTTCCAGTGCTACAGTCACTGCTAAAACAACCCAGCACTGACATTGCACCATTTAAGGCTTTGATTCCCAATGGGACCACCCATACTATAAATGGATCCACCCAAATGGATTAAGGCACCCACTTGTTTGTACATTTCCTTAGAGCTCTAAATCAACAGCCAAGTGGCCGACAATGATGACAGTATTTAGATGGCTCTGTACAGAATGAGAGAGACTTTCAAGTCACAGGTAAAGACAAGTGATCCTTTAAAAGAAAAGGCGTGCTTAATAAAAAGATACAGTAAAAGGAGGGAATGCGGAAAATTCTTCCACTGCCATCACCCCAAGAGCCATTTGATCTACAGACGTAAGGTCTTTTCTCCTTAGCATTAAGATGTGTTCAAGCTCTCTGGTGCCATGCATGTATCATGATGCAGGTGACCCAAGATCCCTTTCATGCGCTGCAACCCTGCCCAGGTAGGCATGTTCACGCTCATGCTCACAGGAAGAACCTGAAGCTACGGCCACGAGAAGAAAAATAGTGACAAGGCCATACAAAAAAGCAGGCAAAAATTAAACCTGTTGTCATGGCCGAAAACCTGTCTCTACATCCTCTCGGACATCTCTAGGTATCCTCTGAATCAGTATTTGAAAAAAAAGCATCAGACTGTGCAGGAATCAATCTTCCAAGCTAACCACATTTTACCAAACCTGGCTGAAATTTAGCACCAAAGCTAAATGAATCAGCTGTCAGTGGAAGCAAACAGAAATGAACTATTGCTCCACTAGACTGAACTTTTCTACAACCAGTCTCTATTTTCATGGTTTTGTAGAAAGGGCAACTCATGAAATCACTGCCAAAACCACAATGACTTAGATAATCCATATAGTTACACAGGCCGTTCTGTCCTCCCTCTGCTACCACAGTGGATTCGTCACTACATCACTACAAAAGATATTTGCAACAATTTACAAGATTCTGTCGAATCTGAAGCTACATAATGATCGCTTTCATTTTGGTAACAATGCTCAAAACAACATGAGCCCAAGAAATGTACTCCAGTCATATGAAACATAGCGACAGCTGAAAAGACTTTAACGTGTTTCTTGTTCAACAAAGGACTCTGCAGTACATCTGCATTGTCCCCCAGTGGCGCTAGTTTCTGTCATTATGCAAAAGTACTGTTTAAAGGTTGGGGAAACCTGAAGAAGTCACCTGGGTCAATGACCAGACGTTTCTCCCACTGAAAACGTCCATATGAACAGAATCAATTTGGGGGGGGGGTCCTCACCTGAATGACTGAGCATGCATCAAGTCATTCTCAGTCATCATTTCTTTATCTAATCTCAAGATACGTCATCAAAACCAGAAAAGTTGTGTTTCACTTGCAGTCCAGCAAAGAAAGTAAATGAGACGATAGTTGATCACACAGTGAGAGCCAAAATAGCCCCTAATTCAAGAACACTTTAGTTTCCAATGTGCCCCGTCTTGTCTGTGCACCTTATTGGACCATCTGAGAAAGCAACACAAACTGATAAAATCTCAAGGACCGCTGCATAACCAGTGGGCCTCCTGTTTGTGCATCTAGACTAGCATGAGGATGAGTTCACACCAAAGCAAAATCCAAAAAATACAGTTTAAAAACACAGAAAACTTTGTAACTTTGTCAAGTTACAAAGTAAGTCATTGCTAGCGCCCCAACACTGTGCCACAGTCTTGTAGTCCAGATGGTGGCCCCTCCGTTTTCAAGTGAATATTGAAAGGCTGTAATGTTAACAAACTGAAATATGGAGAAAACCACGAAATTACGGCTTTCTGCTCCCAAAATAAATGGAGGGGACTGAAGTGCTATATATACACTTCCCACTGCTGCAGCCATGCACAACAGACACTTTCTAGGCCACAACCAGTCCCGTTCACTGCGAAAAATACTAGCTCGGCTACTAATTATAACCTCCAGTAGAAAGGTGTCGGTGCTGGGACTTGTAACCAAAAGCATGCTGAAAATATTCATCTGGCAACAGCTGGGCGAGTTAGGACGTGCTGTCTGTTCAGAGCCGAGGGAAGGTACGCGTATGACCATCACCGAGGGATGAGCGGTGAGGATGAGGCAGGGAGCAGGGCTGGGTGTTTCCCAAGCCATTATTACAGAGCCTAACCAGGTTCATATTACAAATGATCAAAGTAAGCAGAGATTAATATGAGCTAATAATCCTTTAAATGTCTTGCAGAACAAACCAGACTTCTTGTATCCAGTCATAATTTATTTAGGCACAAAATCACTACACTAAATTAATTCAATTAACCTGAAAACCAATTATAGGATCTATGCAACAGTTCACCAGGCAGGGAAGCTCAGGTCTGATCCATTTAGGAATTCTCCATGAGCTCAAGCTCGGCACTGTAAGCTGTGAGAACAAACAGCGGCCGCACAATAGCCGTCAGACACTTAGATAACAGTTACAGGGCTAATGACCTCACTGATAAGGAGATTGAGTCAGGCTACATACAGCGGGGACGGCCACTTGTTTTGACGAGGATGCGAGACAACCCCAGGTGATCGCCGGCACCGAATCTCTCAACGTGCTGATAACCGCAGGCTGCACGGTGCCGGACGTCGCGTGGAGTACCACCAGGTACTGCTCCACCTCCACACACCTGCAGTGGGTGCGCACAGGCTGAGGGTCACGTTACTGTCTCCCATCATCCTTTTACTGCTGGGTGGACTCATCAATGTGAAAGAAACAACCTGCGTTTCTGATGGAGAAAGAGGCCACTGACAGAAGAAGCTGACTTTATTTGGAAAAGCAGAGGAAACACAGATAAAGCAGATGTTGCTGATACCGCCCATAGAAAGCTATTCAAGTCTATTGGAAACCATTACACCTCGTCACACGTGAGGCACTTTCAAATCTATGAAATATTTGAAATTTTAAAACAAAGCAAAGCCTCCATCAAGGATCTGTTTATGGCCAGCTTACTGTCTGCTCAACACCCCAACCAAAGGGCAACTGTTCAGTTACTTAGAGTCTGTCTTTACAAAAGCCTATAAAAGTCTTTCTTCTTCTTCAGCATATAAACATGCTACGTTTACAAGCATCAAGTCAGAAGAATGCTCGCTTCAAGTTAAATGGTTCGGAGAAATAGAACAGCCTGTTTCGCGAATGCCTAAGCCAAGGCCCAGCATTAAATAAATAAGGATTATTTTAAACCAGAAAAGATGAAAGTCCTAGAATCATACTCAAAATATGGAGTTGAAAAAACAATGCAAAAATAGTGTCAGTTTAATCGAACCAAATGGCTAACAATAACGTTTTGTGATTTTACAGAGACTCTAATGTACTAATAATCCGCACATCAGAGTCCCGACGAACTTTTGTCCCAAGGAACTGCTGAGCTTGTGAGAGTGGTTTGGATGGGGAGAGGATGTGGCTGCTGTAGGGATGAGGACAAACAAAGTATTTAAACTGTCCAACAGTATCAGGAGGGAAAAACCTCACTGATTTCACAGTTGCTTGCTACAAACGCTACACACTGTTTCTAATAAAAGCCCAAGCTGAGAAATATTTGATATACATGACGTTTCCTTCTAATAAACATGTGTCGCCTTTAAAATCTGTCCAATCAATGAACAGGAAGGAAAAATGAATGAAGCACCTAATTGGTCTTGTTTTAACTGCCCGAGGGGAGAAAAAAATGGATTTGGGGTGATGCCCAATTGTTTTGTCTGTATGCTGACCTTCAGCAGAGGGAGGAAACTGTGTGAGGCAGCTGTCTATATATAGAGGTGAACAACAGAGACGACTCAGTGGAAAACAATTGAGATGACAATCAGTTCGACCGCAGGATTTCCACCAGAGGCTTCTCAGGAGAGGGACGGCGCAGGACGGCGCGGTGGGCTGTGGGCTCGTCAAACCACAAAGAATTCATTTTAATGTTTGGGGCAATTTTAAGACGTCTATTTACAGTCAGTCTCTCGGTTGTGTGCATTACAGGTCACAAACCCATTCTCACACACGTATCCACAAAACCACCAAATCACTGTGTGTGGAACAAACAGGCTTATGAGACAAGGGTAACCAGACTGCCCAGCATTGCACAGACGCTTTGTTTTATCATCGAGAATTCGCCCAGACAACGAATCAGCTGCACGCAAGCTCCACCGGCCTGAATGACCGCCATTCAGGTGGAAGATGGAGAATTGTGCTGACGAGCTGCTGACATTATTTGACTCATGTGTCTCCGAAGGCGGGAGGTCAGAACAACGAGTGCGAGAGACATAAATGCATAAAGCAGTGTAGATATTAAAGACAGGCCTAAAAATAGACAGGTCACTGTCAAATTCGCCACCACGCTACGAGCCAAGGTCAACACTTGATCAGTGTCAGCAAGCAGCACGGAGGCACAAAGAGAACGACAACTACAACCGATACGAGCCAACTCTGTGGGCTCCCCTAATCTATTTCAACTATTTCAATTTGTCCTCATCGCTCGTGCTCATCTTCGCCTAATTTGTCACATTCCCCCTCTCATTATCCAGTTACGAAGATTGAGCCGAAATGCCACAAATTGCAAGACTGAATGCTTATGTGTCCCAGAGTGGTCTGACTAAGCACACACGACCGACAGCGTCCATCGTTTGGAAACGGGGGAAAAGCCGATCGAGGAACTTTAACAGATACCATCACGGAAAATGAGCTACAGTGAGATGTTCAGTGAATCCACTGAGTCATATGTGTGGGTGGGAGTATTAATGTATGGGACAAGGAGCGGGGTGAATGAGAGAAATTCAGCATTACTCGTAGCTCACCGAGTGCAGTGTGTGTTATCATGCCAATTAAACTACAGCACAATTAGCTCGATTACTGTTTTTGACCGTTATCCATCCGCTGCATTCCTTGGCTACAGCAGAGAAGATGCTGATGTGCGATATGATGCATATATGTGCACCACAATGCTTATTAACTTCCACTGTTTGGCTATGTGCCTCTATACTTTTATAAGTCTGTATAATTTTCTTTAATTCTCATTTCCAGCTCCAGTAGAGTCGAATCCTGGACTCTACTGGAGTAGTTTTGTATCCCTGGCAGTTAAAAATAATCCTTTTTTATCTTATACTGGACCTCGGTGCAACCCCTCAGTAGGGCTCGGCCATATCATACCGTTCACGGTAATACTGGTACAATGTTAGGCAACGATAAGAAAATGAAATATTGCGATAGAATATGGGTAAAACGCGCATGCGCAGTGCCTTCGTTTTCATACGCACATGCCGAAAAAGCATGGTGGCGACGGAGAATGAGAAGGGAGAAAGCGGATCGTTGAGTGAAACAGATGAACCTGAACTGGTTTGTAAAAATGCTGAAACTTCAGTGGTGTGGAACTGGTTTAGCTTTCGTTCATTAGATACACAACAAAGCACATTTTTTGGTAGAGCATGCTAGCGGCCGTCGTTATTACCGTATTTGTCAGACTAAGGTGCTCGTAAATCTGGGAGTAATCTGGGTCCTAAACTCCGCCCCTTCAGGTCCCAAAGTCAAACGAACACTGCAGCATCACTGAGAGTTAAAAACTGTCTAAAGTCTTTCATCTTTAATAAAATGATCAGCGTTGCTGCTTTACCAGGTGTAACTATGAAGTTTAACATCCAGGCATCCATGAAAACAGAATTTATTACATTTAATGGAGTTAGAAGTTAGCAGGAAGTTAGCTCGCTAGCTTCCACCTAAACATGATATAGCATGTTCTGACTGAGAGATTTCTGAAGCATTCAAACGTACAGCTCTGCTATCACTTCCAACATAAATGAAGACAGAAAACTAAACAGCAGTGGCGTTTGTAGGGTTACTGAAGTTGGGCTAGCTGGTATATAATGATGTGCTACGTGATCGCTAGCTACACAGCTATGTTAGCATAGCATAAACACACTGAAGCTGGAGGATGAGCGCTAACTTCTTTCCACTCGATAAAAGTTAACGTGAGGGATTCTGGTGGTTAGAGACAAATTCAATCGCATGGCAGGATGCTGTAAACGGACCAAACTTCAGTCAGGAGAACAACTGAGATAATCCATCCACAATACCAGGTTAGTCATTAATATACTGCAACAACATGGGAATAGAGCAGCTGATAGAGAATTCAACATTAATGAATCAATGGTACAGAAGTGGAGGAAGCAAGAAGAATGAGTTGAATAAAGTTTGATTTCTCTGACTGCTTTGTTTCGCTTGTGTTTTATGTGTTTTATAATCCCGTGCACCTTATGGTCCGAAAAATACGTATTTGACTTTTTTATTTGGCACACTGCAGTTTAATGTTGCAAAGCTCCTCTTTTTAACTTCAGTGGATATGATACATGGTTAACTCAGGATATGTCAGCGCATTTCTACTGGAAATGCCTTTTGGTTAAACTTTCAGCAAGGAATTTGCATTTGCACTGTTAATTTTTATATAACTTTAATGCACATAAAAAACAGCTGCTTGTTTAAGTGAAAATCAGTGGGTGGAGCCCTGCTCTACCCCTCAGTTCATCAAAGTTATTTTAATCCAGCTTTGTTCTGATTGGCTGCCCCTCCTAACCAGAAAATTTGATCTCTTAGTAACATCATACAGAACAAAGAATTAAAAAACAAACAAACCTTTGAAACGCGTCTAAGCAGTAATTACCTGTACATACACCAACTTCATTATCTGAAAATGTGGTCATATTTATTATAAGCATCCACCACTGTAATAGTATCTAATAGAAAAAAATCCCTATTAAAATCAGTTACTTTGAAAACAGCAAGGAGTGGATAAAAAATGTCGCTACATTTCTCAGCAACTGTGGGATTTCATAGTCTGGCTGTAAGCGGCTGCAGCACTGTTCTAACACTCTTGCTAATTTGGCCCCTGGTGTGTTCACTCCTTATTTAGTCTGAGCAAATTCAGAGGGCAAATACCAATCCTCTCTCTTTGGCATGAAGTTTCCTTTTACAAATATGACAGCATGCAATAGAGGATCAAAGTGTGTGCTTTAGCAGGGATGCAGCTCGGCTCCGTCCTGTCAAGATGCTGAAGGTTGTCTACATTGTCAGCTTCTACACATGTGGTGCTTTATGCACTTCATGTTAAGGTAAAGTGTGCAAACATATCCTGAGAAAGAGAGGAGTATGAACAAATATGCACAGCGCGTAGTACTGCTGCCCTGCACAGACACAAGCAAAGCCAGCAGTCTCTGTCACCAGGCAAAGCTGGGATGCAGCAGTCCGGGGGGGGGGGAGGAAAGAGCAAACAGGGCGAGAAACAGAAGAGGTGAGGAAAAGAGGAGAGGATACTGAGGCAAAGGGAATATTGTGCTGTAAAAGGTGTGGAGCACTGGACTGAATAAAGCAGTGAAAGAAAGTGAGAGCTGACAGAGAGGAGCAGAGCGAATGTGCGAGTGGTGCTGGTGGACAAAAAGCCAGACCTGGCTTCATCGAAACAGCTGCCGCTCTCCCCAACGTTGCACCTCGGCTCGAAATTCCACAGGCAGCCCGGCCGTGAGGGGCTGGGGCCTGAGTCAGCGCTTTTTACACAGAGCTGAGCCCTCTGCTCAAAGCAGCCGGGGGGGGACAACAGAGTCCTGCAGCAGCCACGTTAGTTAAAGGTGCTGCACTCGAACCATCAACTGATTTCATTTGGTTTTTGATAAAATAACCAACGAAAAGCTTTTTAAACTCCAATTACTGCATCAAAATTACATTTTCAACTACTAATGCTGTAGTACCATTACATAAAATGGTAAATAGCCTGTATTTGTGTAGCGCTTTACTTAGTCCCCATTCACACACACACATAAAATTAAATAATGCTGCAAACGATGCATCAAAGTCAAAGGTACTGAAGACGATAGTAAAAATTGGGGCTTGACGATATTTAAAATGATCAAGCTAACCCCTGACAGTGTTTACATCACAAGTCAGAGACTGCCTCCACATTATCCACGAATCAGGGGGTTTCACGACATCGACTGGTGGCCATATCAAGAGCCACGCTGGGTTGTAACACAGCAGCAGAGCAAAATAAAAACGGTACACAAGCAATACCTCAGGGATGACTGAAAACTAGTCCGCACAGTGTCACCGAAACACAACTTGTGACGTGCAGTGGCGGGACTCTCGTCATGGCACTGATTGCCTAATTGTTCCTCCTGCCACAGCTGGTGCAATAACCAATAAATAACATCCCAATAACTGAAGAAAACAACAACATATCACATGCCTGAGTTTGGATGCCCATCTGGTTGGAATGAATTCTTACTGGGACGCGACAAATGCCGATGTTACGTTACATCCAAACGACGAGATAATAGGAAATATAAATTAGGAACACATCCCCATTAGCAGAGCCAATGTCAAATAAACTGAAAAAGAAAAAATCATTTCCCTGCTGGCAGCTAGTTCAAGCCTGGACAAGCAGAGGCTCTTGGCATCTGCCTGTACCATGATGAGATTTTAGGCCAAGTCGTCTGGCTCCTCGTCTGGATGTCAGAGAAAGATTCTGTACGAGGAGGAAAAAACTTGGGAGCAGGAGAAACCAAAGGTCCAGGGAAGATCATACGCTGCAATTTTCTCCCATGTTTGTGAACTAGTAAGCAGTGACAAGGCTGCTGAGGTTAAACTAAGAGGTTTTGACCTGAGGTCTGAGGCAGAGGAGGGTCAGGCCGCTGGCACATCAGCCAGCTGACAGGAACATGTGGGTTTAAAACAACAACAACGAAGAACGATGATTTTAGGCTACTTGCACCTCAGAGTTGAACTTTTCCCTCTTTGAGAAATCCGACCTTGCTGAATACGTGTACCAAAGAACACCAACACCTTCCTTAAATATTACATAAATCCTACAACACAGTGTACAAACAGTTTGAGCTGGACTGAGCAGAAAATGCATTGAGGCCAAACTGTGGCTATTGTGCATCGACTTTATGGTGGTTAAAGGTGACGTTTTCTCCAGACTTGGAACGTTTCACATCAAAGGTCTATCACAGCACAGAAGAAATGGACTCCAGAGGGAGTGAGCAGTGTCGTTCGAGTGCACTGAACAACATCCACAGTTAATGTAAGACGCTGACATGAAGAGACCTTCAAAATCCTTCACATAAACACTCCGTGTGGTTTTAATGAACTAGTCTTTGAAATGCGCCTCTCTAAGACCCTTTTTTCCAATATCACTGCAAAATGGTTTTCTGTTTCCTCAGTAAGGCCGGTGACACAATTCCAGTTCAGTGAGTGAGTATGGGAAAAGACAAAACTATGCAAGCGAGCGCCTTCGCCAGCTGGCGATGGGACCGTCTCAGCTGAATGGGCTGAAAGGGGGCGAGCAGTTTTCCCCAAATTCATCCTTTGACGACATTTAAATAAAAAAACAAAGAAAAAGGGGAACACACTGTTGGTCAGTGTGTGGCGTTGATGAGTGTGACTGCTGTCCACTCGGTAAGTCTTGCTGTTGCTGACTAATTGCTCCTCTGAGATTAAGAGTCATTACAGGAGGAGACCAACTTGTTCCCCTCAGCATGCACAGAATAACAATAAAGCATCGAGTCACACTGAAGTCTCAACAAACTCCCCTCAGCTTCAAACTGGCAGCAATTACTTAAGTAAAAGCCCTGAATGAGGTTATATGAGCACTATGTACCAAGTATAAGACGCGATTCCTAAAAAGATGGAAATGATGACTTATTTTGTGCTAATGCAAGAAAGGCTGCACTCCAGGTCCAGCTGCAGCAGGAAAAGAAACATGACGAGCCAAAAGCTGAACAGCTTCATTTTCATTTAGTCTGCAAACACTGGCTGCAGTGATGGACAGACAGCTGAATGGGGAGGTCAGCCAAAGCCAACTAGCAGCCACTGTGAGGGGAGGAACAGAAGAAAGGAAAAGATGTGAAAATGAGGAGAAATGAAGGTGGAGAAAAGTGGAAAAAGGAGAGAGACGGGCAGGGGGGGCATGTGCAGTCAGACCCCGGGGATCCTGAGAGGCTGGCTGATAAGCTCCATGCCCGTCCTCTGGGAAGCCTTCCCCTGCCACTTTCTGATGACACAACTACCAACAGGCTCCCAACAGATTAACCAAGTGTTTTAAAGGCCAACTGTGAATATGCTAAATAATGTACAATTTCACATGTGTTACCCTGGTGAAGGTCCCCCAGAGTGGACTCCAAATGAAAACAAAAGCCAGCTTTGCTATCACAGGTAAGGTGAATCTCCCCATTAATGAAACAGATAAAGTTAAAGCAAGAAATCAGTTAGCAATGAAATGTAAATGTTACGGAGCCCAGGGGTCAATAAATTGTGGCCACAAAATACTATTTCGAGGGCACGAAACGCTAATTTGTGGGCACGAAACACTTGACCGATAACCGTGATCCTTCCCAGGCCCTTGCAGTTGGTTGACAATAAAATCTATCCCGGCGTCCAGGTCGTGCTTACGTCTGTAAAGCGACTGGGCTCTCAGTATCCTGTTTAAATGCCTCTCCGTAATAATGGTTCCTTGCATTGCAGATTTTTCAAAATGCATTTGTAGCTCATTCCCAGCCTAAAATAAAACCCAATCATGCCGTCTCTGTCCACGGTGTATAGGTTTAGCCTACTTATGCTTATGTCTCTACGCAGCTGTCCAGGAATTGTATCAGTATGATGTGCGCACTAGGGCTGGGCTATATCATACCGCTCACGGTAATACCAGTGTAATGTTGGGCAACGATAGGAAAATGAAATATGGCGATAGAATATGGGTAAAACGCGCATGCGCAGTGCCTTTGTTTACATACGCACATGGCGGCGACGCAGAATGAGAAGAGCGAAAGCGGATCGTCGAATGAAACGGATGAACCAGAACTGGTTTGTAAAAATGCTGCAACTTCAGTGGTGGAACTGGTTTAGCTTTCGTCCGTCAGATACACAACAAAGCACTATTTTTGGTAGCGCATGCTAGCGGGCGTCGTTATCACCGTGTTGTTTGGAAAATACGGCGCACTTAAAATCAATCCTTTGATTTTTCTGAAAGTCGACAGAGCCCCTTATAATCCCGTGAGCCTTATGTATGAACTCTGGTTGTGTTTACTGACCTCGAAACGATTTTATGTACACGGCGCTCGAAAATCTGTCAAATGTTTCAGTACGACTTTGCTAAGCTACGAAGCCGCACCGCTTGATGGATTGTGGGAGCATTACGGCTGTCGTAGGCGGAGCCTCGCGGAGTGATACGTACTGTGCTTCAACATAATATTACCGTATTGTGTGTGTATAACCTCTTTTTAAGTTGTGTGGATGTTATACATGGTTATGCTGAGGATATGTCGGCCAGTTTCCACTGGAAATGTCTTTTGGTTAAACTGTCAGCGAGGAATTAGCACTGTTACATTTTTATATAACTTTAATGCAGATAAAAAACAGCTGCTTGTTTAAGTGAAAATACATTATTAGTGCAAAAAAACCCATCAAAGTTGTGGAGTTGTAAAGTATTTTGTCTCGTGTCAATTATATCGTCAGTTATATCGTTATCGCAAATTTTCAAATGTATATCATGATAAATATTTTTGGTCATATCGCCCTGCTCTAGTGCGCACGTTATCTATTTCGTTGCCACAAATGCGTAATTCATTGCCACGTTATACCTATTTCGTGCCCTCGAAATAGTATTTTGTGGCCGCAACTAATTTATTTTTTGGACCATGTCATCAGAGGGGCTCTGTAAAATGTAGAACTTCCACTCGCCAAAAATGGCAGAAATGACATCACTATGACATGATGACGATTTAACATTTTGTTAGCTTTGCTTAATCTAACCAAAGTCAGGAACATTAGTCAGTAGACAGAACAGGAATCTTGGACATCCTGTGCATACAACAGACCCTGGCTGACGTTAAGCTAACTGGTTGGAGGTGGTGCTTTCGAGTTACCCAAGAATGATCTGAAAATGTAACTTTCAGCAGCAGAGCAAATTTAGCTGCGCATACAAAGCTGCCATGTTTCAGGCGCAAGGGAATTCTGTTTTTGAACTGCTCCACATTTAATTCAGACGAGGAGTAAATTAAACGTGGACAACAAGGATACGTGTTCTAAGAAAGGGTAAGCAGTTTCCCCTTTGGGTCCAAAAACTAAGCTGCAGACAGCAGGACAGGGCAGGCCTCTCCATCATCTGTCCTTTCCAGACACGTGCTGGCATTTGTGATCATGGGTGTGAAAAAGTGACAGAAACACTAAGAGAGCTGATGAGAGCGAGCAAACGGGCATGTCGCTGTGAAAAAGGAATTCAGCAGAAAGGAAGTAAACAGCGTGACCTTGCTGCGTCCAAAACACCAAAACGAGCCACAGAGTACACAATGACACAATGCGATACAGATGTCCCCGCTTCCTCGTATGACATCATGTACCCGCTGGGTCCGGAGCACCTCACCGAGTTGTTGTGGTTCCTTCCTGTTCACTGTGCCCGCCAAAGCCACCGGGCAGCCAGACAGGAAACGGCAGAACAGCTGTAGCGTCACGAGGATGTGCTGATCGAGGCCAAACACGATTTTAATATCTGACACAAATACTGACATTTGATACACAGATTAGGGAACTTGAGTTATAAAATGCATTTTCTCCACATCACTCCTGTTTGAGGGTCAAATATTTTCTCACCCAATTACAATTTATCTCAAATTCTTTTTCAGCAACTTTTTCTGTTACTTCGTTTATTGATTCTTCATAATGTCAAAGACCCAAACCCAGATCGTCTGCACACAATAAATCACTGCTGTGTCTTTACGATCCACCACGCAGGAGAGCAAAAATAAAAATGTACATTTCCTGTGCGTGAATAAGGACGGCTACTGCAGCACAGCTGGAACAGCAGCTTGCAATAGCTTAGTTTATGTTGCTCTGTAGAAACCTGCAGGCCTAAAAATGAAGTGCTGAAAACTGCAATCCCTCAAATGGCCACCAGAGGCAGTCTCCACAACCGTAGTTTCCCGTGTTAAAACGCCACATCTTAGCCCAAATACCCATTTTGCACACAAACTAGATTCAGTCTCAAAAGCCAATTTCCTGCTTCATGAACAGGGGATGATTCTCTTTATTGCATCACTGTGGTCTCTCATTTTGAATGCTGCTAATCCAAGTCACCGAACTAGGTTTGCCAACCAAGTTCATCCTAATGGACAGTGATTACTTTCCAAAGTACTTCTACCAGCTCTGCACGGGTCTGTGAGGGGGCGTGATGACTGTACTGTTACTTATCATTTAATAAACAAACTGTGACTCAAGTAAATGAAGCCTCAGTTAACAAAATGTAGGGCAGAACAAATCCTGGCCTTGTTTATACCTTAGTAATAAGCTGATAACTCAGCACTCCCTCCTCTTATCTATATATGGTCACTTCTGACTGAGGGGAAAAACCCCAGGATGAGTCGGCCTTTATGCGCGACTCCAACTCGACGCTGATCTTTAATGCAGAGGTTACAGTCTGAGCATGTTTGGTCCCAACCTGCAGAGGTGGAAGGGCCCGAGTGTATAAACGCAGAGGCTTAGAAAGTGTTGTGAACATGGTTGTTTTTGGTGTGGTGGACACAACTTTAAACTATGTGATCCAAAAATTCTTCTTTGGAAGCAGCGTGATTTAAGTGGCGGCTCTTTCTTTAATAACGGAAAAACAGGGAAGAACTCAGGTCTGTGCACTATGAGATAGCCTAGTTAGGCAAAAAAACCCACAATAATAAGAGTGTGTGTGTATGTGTGCACGCCTCCACTGCGAGCAGTGTGTGTTGCACGCTGCCAAAGCCTTGCAGGGTGGAGCACACATCAGCTGCAGCTGAACAGCTGGCCACTGCAGGCTAACATCGACTCTGGACTGAGAAAAGGTCAGGAAGCCTCCCCCATGTTTGCCAACTGTGGCCTGGCAATGCCGCCCCCTCTCATTCAGCTGGCAGCCAAACCGGGGAGTGAGACTGGTGCTAAACACAAAGGAGGTGACGATGGGAGAAAAAGATCGAGCGCGCGGTGAGATTGGAAAGATCACCATCATGGGTGGGTTGGCGCCTGCCTACGTAAGCCACGGATCAATGTGAAACTAAAGGAATTACATTCAAACTGATCCATTATTCATCTCCCGCTTGTGCCATGAAAAAGACCGTAGGTGTAGCTCAGCGATGAGAAAGAAGAGGAGGAGGAGGAGCGTTTTCTTCAAGTTAACTCTTAATCAGCTTAATCAGAAATATTTCAGCGTAATTAATTTAAAATAAGTGTGGGGGAAGAGTTGCTGGCTCAGACCGAATTTCAGCTTCAAGTGAATAAACACACGCGCAGGCCTGAGCTGCTCGACGCAGGAAATGCTGCGATATGCAGCGTACTTTCCCATGTTCGGTTCCCGGTGGCTGCAGGTCATGTTGGGGTCTCCATTTCAGTTGGAATGAGGTCACCCAACAAGACGAAAAGCAAACCCATTCCACGTGTTTGTCCTCTTCTCCGCTTCATAAACATTGTTGGGAAGAAAGGGGAACACTGCTGCACCTTTGTCACGGCTGTGCTGCATTAGCAAAAAGGCGCGCAGGCGCTGCAGCTTGGCTACAAAGGGCAGCTGCGAAGGTGCAGCCTCTGTGTGCCGCACAAAGGCCGAGTGCTCACAGGCTGAGGAGGTCTTAGGTTTCACTGGGCCCATCTTGAACCATTTTTCTGCATGTAGGATTAAACCGTGTTTTGAGTACGTGTTAACACCATCTTTCTGTTCCAGTCTGTTTCCTATAGAGACTCCTATTGGCCACGTGCACTTTGGCTCCTCTGCTGAAGTACAAATAAGGAGCTATAACAGCACTGTGTCACTACTTTGGTTAGCATTTAGCTAATAAGTGTCCAAATCCTGAGAACCGCACTACATGTGCAGCAGGTGTGCTTTTTTCCTTTGACCCTGTGGCTGGGTTTTCTGCCAGGAAGAAGAAAAACATGGGAGTGGTGACGCTCACAAAACTTTTGAGGACAAGACGAGACTTGACCTCAGTGCTACCATACTTTTTGTGTACAGCTATGCCACAGAGGTGTGGTCTGCTGCCGTGGACGCGCGTTATCACAGGGCTAAAACCTTACACGCAGATTCCTTCAAATCTTTCCACCGAGAGGGAAGAACTATTGTCTGGACTGATTCACTGTTACGACGCTGTTTTTAACTACAAAAGCTGAACTGAATCACTTTCACTGGTCCATCTTGTCCATAATAAAAGACCATCTGGGAGTCAGTTTATAATGGTTTCCTCTTGGCCCTGAGCTCTTCACTGAATAACTCTTAAAAAAATATATAGTTAAAGACTGAAAGGTGTCATTCATTGATGTGGTCACTTTGGATTTCATAAGGATGAACTGATTAAACACCAACACAGTTCAAATATGGCAAATCATGTAGATGCAGCAATGATCTAGACGACTGTTATTATTCCCGTACCACCACTCGGATAAAACGCCTACAGTTCAGCTAGTCTGGCGCGCTTCAAGCCCCAGTATGAACGGTTACGGGCTGTGAGGAAATCCTAATTGACACAAAAACCACCAATGCGCTGACCAAAAACAAGTCACAACACGCCGGCCAGACCAAGTCTTATTGTGGGAAACACTGAAACCTGAGCTGCTGAAATGTTTAGTGAAATTAACCAGCAGCAGCTATGAACTACATTTGTATGAAATATGACACAAATGTAAGAAATGTGATTATTTGCTGTCCTAGTCCGTCCAGCAGCAGGGTGTTTCTTCTGGTTCAGAAAAGCCTTTGGGCAGTAACACTGCAAATAAGCTGAACTGTCAGTGCTGCAAATCTAAGTCTGTTACTTCTGATCATCTCAGACACAAAATGTCCAAACTAACATTTTAACCCCAAATTCACAAAAATAGTTAGAGAAATTATTTTGTTACAGCGCTCGACTCCTTCGGCTCTGGACAGCACATGATTGGGGAAATGTTAGTTATTCTATGCAGGGAAAAAATCCCTGAGTATCGCGCTACATCTTTAATTGTTTATATATCAGAGCTGTAGATAAGCACGACAGGCAGATAAGTGACACATCCTGGACATCTGTCTGGACAGGATTTCCCTAGCCGTTTACCACTGGGGCAAATTGGTTTGACCAAAGTCCACAATGTCTTCTGCAGTCACACACTGGCATATTTACAGTGCTCGTCAGTCGTTTACATACAATTCATCGTAGGCGCGAATAGCGTTGGATCTCATCTGATCCACGCAGGCTCAAATATACAAGTTCAGGAAGAGCCTGGGAACCACTGAGGCTCACCCGGGCCACGAACTGGAAACCGTCCACAGTGAAGCAAGTTTCACATCAGCGTGGACTGACAGGGTGCCAACCAAGAAAGACGCCTCGGCTCCAAACTCAACACCTTCAAGCTCAACTGAAATTTTTAGCTCAGATGTCTTCTGGAAAAAAAAGAAAACGTTTCATAGACGAGAGAGATGCTTGGAAACCACATGTGAGGCCGCTGTCCCTCGCACTATGGTAATAGCATTATTCTGCTACACTGCATAAAGTGGATGGAATCCAAATTTTTCAACTTCAACTCAACAGCTAGACACTGAAATCTGGACAAAGCTGGGTGTCCCAACAGGACGGCGATTCCAAATAAACAGCAAAACTAGTTTTGAAATGGACAGCGCACGCTACCATTAAGCTTCTAGACTGGCCTTGCCAAGCCCTCGGTCTCAAGCAAACTGAAAATTTGAAGACTACGCTTAAAAGCCAAGTCCATGCTAGGAAATCAACTTGTTTAAATTAACCAATCCAGCAAGAATTGTGCCAGAAGATTGTTCACAAGTCCAAATAATTCTTATTTATATACTTAGCCTGGTGCACAACCGACCAGTGTCTGAAACCAGCCATTTTATCTGCTTTTTCCATCCCTTTAGCTCAGCGGTCTCCAACCTTTTTTGCGCCACGGACCGGTTTATGCCCGACAATATTTTCACGGACCGGCCTTTAAGGTGTCGCGGATAAACACAACAAAATAAAACTGGTACCGGTACCGAAAAAAAGAAGATTTATTCATAACACACGTGAAAAGACCCAGGAAAACCGAGGAAAAACGATAACAAAATAACGCTGAAAACCGATAAAAACCCTGAAAACCAAACATTTCACACCTGAGCCTCAACTCTCGCGGCCCGGTACCAATCGACTCACGGACCGGTACCGGTCCGAGGCCCAGGGGTTGGGGACCGCTGCTTTAGCTGATTGGATGCCACTTGCAAACAGAAGGATGGAACTGCACGTGGGTAGATATTCTCTGCCAACGACAGCGCTGCATGAGAGAACCATGTAAGGTCATATCTTCTCTGAGTGACATCCTTCAGAGCCCAGAGTAGAAAAACTGCCTGGTCCACCGTGGTAACTGTACGTGTGCGGCAGAGGATGAGAACAATCTTAAGAGCTACCTTTGAATGGATTTTGTTGAAAGGCCCTTTTTAATTAGAACTTTACAATTAAGGCACATTTCTATTCTGGAAAGGACAGCGTAGCTTTGTTTGAGCAGCCATTTCAACTTACATTATTAAAATGCATAAATATGGAGGATTCAATATCAGTGCCTCTGGAGTGGTAAATAACAAGCAGCAACACGGGACCGCCAGACAATTATGACAGCTTGAATCTGCATGTTGTGTCTGCTAGAGCTCAGTTTCTAGTGACAACACAGGGAAATGTCACGATGAAGTCACCACTTGGCACTCAGGCGCCTCTCCTTAAAGGCTTGGGCTCACTGGCATTGTTGCAAAGCCAACTTGATGCAGCACATCAGCTGAGAACTAGCAAAGGGGGGGCAACAACTGATTGTCCTAAAGGAAACATGTTTCAGCAGAGGCACAAAAGTACCTCGTCATCCTCATGCAGACTCCCCCAAAAAACATGAACAATGGCCAAATCCAGCCACTTCCAGCCTGCACAACTCCGTTTTTAGCACAGAGTAGGTTGGCCAGATGGTGGCTGGTGGGGTAGATGAACTTAGCAGCCACAGCCAAAAGATTTAACACGTGTTTAACTGCCATCCTGTCTGTCTTTGACACAGTCACTCACTGACGGGCCAAACTGCTAGTCTGTCTGTAGAGGGTTTTTTTTTGTATTTTTAGAAACATAGACAAAAAGATTCCCGCAGATATGACACACAAGCGCTTTCCTTCTAATCCGTCTCCTCATTGCCTTTTGTTTTAATCCACATTTCTGCTGTGAGGTCAATGATTTGCTCCTGCACTGCCACCCTTCTCTCAGGGCTGTAAAAGACAGCGCAGTCCGGGCAGCCAGGCATGCTCCGGCAGCTAGCTGGGCCTCTGCCCTACATAACAAAAAAAGGTGAGTCGTTCACATTCCTGCTTCATGCACAAACCAAACCCCAATGTCACACACACACACACACCTTCCCTTGTTGGGGTGTGTGGTCTTCCTGCTCTTCTCCTTTTCTCTAACCTTGGGGAGTCTTAAAGTTACAAAACAGCCAGAAAAAGGCAGAAAAACCCTCCTCCTCCTCTCCTCTGTAGAAACTAATCAAACCATGGGCGTGTGCAAGTGATTTCTGTCTGATGGGACAACTCTACCCTTCACGTGCATACAAACCCAGGCAAACTGACATGCAAAGTAGCCGTGATGACAGAAAAGCCATGTACTTCGCATAAGTGCATTCCCACTGGAATACATGGCGGCCTGCAGGGGAGAGAACATCTTTATTGGACCCGTCCCGGAAGCATTTCAAATCCGAACAGGCCTGCTCACCAGCCGATACATCCTCTTCTATCATTGTCAGCTTGGTATTTTACAGCATCTCTGTTTTTGGTAATAAACTGGCACCTTCTGTTTTAATGTCAAACCCTCCAACATGCTTTTGTTTTTTTCCAAAACATATAAAACATTTAACTACAGGAGAGTAAAGTGGCCTTGCTTGCCCCCTTCTCTCTTTAGTTTTTAGTGCGAGCCAGTGTGTTAAGAGGAGGCCAAAGTGAGCCCTGCTGCTTCTATAAAAGGAATGTGATGGGAGAAAGGGAGGGCCACTGCGCCAACAGTATTATTAGCTTGATCATCTTACCAAAGAAAGAAAGGAAAAAGGGAGTAAATAAGAAGAATACATACCCCATTCCAAAAACTCCAGGACGTTTTTCTCCCTTCTGAGGGGGGAGTTGTTGCACTCATCATAGAGGCACACCAGGATATCCAGCAGCGTCTCCACACTCAGGCACTGGCCATTAGACTGAGCCGGCCCGTCCAGGATCAGCTTCTCCAGCTTCTTCAAACGCACCTCTCCCGACATGTTCTATTCCTTACTGTTGGGTTTTTGAAGCAATGGTGATGGATGGGGTTGGACGAGCAAACACCACCTCGGCCTGGAAGTCAGCGCAGAGGGGGCCTTGAAAAGTTCTCGCCACTGCACGTCTCGAAAAATAATCAAACTTTTGCGCGTTGAGGCCAAGCCGGTGCTAAATAAGCGTTAAAATCTGCCTAATCATGACCTCCCTCTCGAGAGCCAGTATCTTGAAGCTGGGTGAGACGTGCAGCACTTCCCCATTTTTTAATACCTATCCCCCCCAACCCCTCAAAGGGTGCATAAGAAAAGAAGTAAGCCTGTAACAGACCCTGGCTGCCCCGGGCCGGCTGATTTTGTTGGAATCGCAGCGTTAGCAGGCAGTTTTCTGCTCTCCTCTGGCGTTAAGAGAATATATATATATATTTTAAATAACCTAGTCGAAGCCGTTCAGAACATCTCCCTGAGTTGAGACAAATATTTGGGATTCTCCATTCTTGCAGCAATCCAAAAAATGCAAACCAGATCTGCAATGCTACAAAGCCCCAGCGCCCCTCCTCTGCTCCAGGAATGGAAGGGCGACAGCAGCTTAGCAGCCTGCTAGGTTAGCTATTCAGCTAACCAGGGAGCTAACGTTAACGCTACTTTTCTCCGTTCCTTGATGCCATAACTTCCCCCTTTTCCCGGGAGTTGACATGTAACACGCAGCGTTAACACGTCTCAACCAAATGTCGTCTGTCTCTGACAATGTATATATATATTTTTATTTTTTTTTTATCTAACTGCAAAATATCCCCTTGTTTTCACAACTCACTGCTGGAAGATATGTTCTTTAAATCCCAATCTTCGTCAACGTCTCTTTAGTTTCTTCACAGTTCAAACGCGATGGTTAGCCAAGAGTTCCAACCAGCAGCCTGTAAGTTAGCCGTCAAAGGAGAAAAAATGCGGCTCCTTTTTTTCTCTTATGAAGGTTACAGAAAAGCTCGTTTCACGTCAGGGGGAAGCTGTATTCTCTAGCCTCGCTTATTCCAAATACGGGACACAGCCTAAATTCCCCCCGTCCTTCCCTTTGCACCGCCAGTCTCCCCCGCCGGTCGTTCGCTGCTTTGCCGTCTTTCCCCAGTCAGCTACCAGCGGCTCGATGCCAGAGGCTTTAAACTGAAAAGATGACCCACTATACACTGCTCTGGTGCGCTGCAGCACCGCGCTGCATTGTGGGAAAAGTGGCTCTGCGAGAAATTATGAATGGCTTACAAATAGCTCTCGACCTCGACTGTACGCGTCAGAAACGTAATTATGAGTTATTGATAAATACGTACCTTATTTTTTAACCATTGAAGATCCTTCTAGAAGTAAGTCTCTCCAGTATGCGACCAATCATCCGGATTAATGTTTCTGGGCTGTTATTTGGGGAGTTATTTTGAAATTTTATTAAATTACTTTAAGTAAAAAGTAAAATTATTAATTATCAATGATTACGTTTTTGTTGTTTTTTCTTTGGAAGTTATACTTCTACCACCGTGTTTGCTGCTGTGGATATCTCGCGGATATTTCAGTCTCGTCTTACCAGTTTGATTTCTCACGCGGTGTCTCTGAACACGTTTCGACGCTGTCCAAAAAACACAAAAAAGGTTATCAGTCTGCGATGTTAGGTAACGCGTTTACAGTTTCCAACTTCCACGCATGCTCGTTAATCCGCCATGTTTCCCGTGTCTCGAGACGTGCTCTATAGCTCGCGGCCTATCTACCGCTGTTCTAACGTCTCTGGTTGCTGCTGCAGGCAAAATCCCAGATCATCATCATGGCGCCCGTCACAGCATCTGCTGTGCGAATGGGAGAGGCGGGGGGGTGTTGATGGGAGGGGGTGTTGTCAATATTGTGAATGGGAACTGCGGGCTGTGTGCTGGTGGCGTCTTTTTCTTCACGCAGGAGTAACAATGACTGCTGTCCCTGTAACCGACCGCAAACACAGCACTTAAACGAGATACAGTCCAGCCTGCGTCAGTGCAACTGTGTCGAGTCCAGCTAGCTGTGACAGTGAGCCACCTCACACAGCCACATGCATCAAATATGACAGTCAGGTTCCCCATAAACCATTATGCAATCTACCAAATGTGTCTTGCTTTTGCATTCACAGTCACACCTTAAATGTCGTGACACAAAAAGGGTCTGTGTGGCATGCTCTCGCTCCCTATTTGCATATAAACAGTGCATGGGGTTTCATGGAGTTCAGAGTCTGAACTGATCATTCCTTGTTTGGAAATGATCCCTTTGTAGTGCTTATCACTGCTCAAAGTGCACCCAGTAATCAATAACGGCCTAAGCGGCTGAATGTTTGGGGGAAGGGAGACGGAGAGAGAAGGAGAAGGTGTTTGAGGCCACACACCCCAACAAAGGGGAACATAAAACTTCCATACTTAAGAAAATAAATAGTTCAGGGCCCCCTGACTGTAGAAGAAAGACACAAGATGTGATGAAGTAAGCGCACAACAACATGCCATATAAGACGCAGTCACCTGATTAAAGGGAAATCAACTCTGATGTCATATAGGAATAGTAGTGGTACAATAGTTATATCAAGCTATATAGTTTATGTCTTCCATATTTCCAACCATATCCATAATCACATACTGTGTATGCTACCATTGTATATAGTGTATTATCTTACTTTTTTCATTGATTGTACTTATTTGTATTTTTGTATTTCCTTCTGATATCTGTACCTGAGCTGAGGTGACGCAAAAATGTCCCCGTTGTGGGACAAATAAAGTCTTATCTTATATTCTTGTACACAACACTTAAAAGTGCCCTCTTTTCACTTGTACTATTTTTTCAAACTATTTTCATTGTTTGAAAGCACGATGTCAATAAAGATTCTGATTCTGAACAGTAGCAGTTTTAGTATACGTCTGAGTGCTTTTGTTATTAGACACAATTCCTTGCAAAAACGCACAAGTGTTGTTGCTATATTTCCAACACGCTTGATGTGTTTGATTCTGTTTGTCAGCCTGCACTGAGACTGCTGTGCCTTTGATTGAGTTTTCATTGTTGATTGTTTGGAGATGTTTATCACCCTTGTTGGATTGAACAGTTAACCAAGCCCATCAGAGAGCCAATCATCAGTGTGTTACTCTGCACAGCTTTGCACTCTTGGCCCAGTTTGGCTGTGAAAGGGAGGAGTACACACCACTGCATGAGACATTAAACTTTCTGGCAATTTCCCACAACCTTCACTTCCAGCAGGAGTGGTGGTTGCTGAAAACGGGTCTCGTGTGCCCGTGTGGATATTACATTCAAATGTGGATCATGTGATCAGGACATTTCATGTTGAACGCGCCCGTTTGCCATTTTATCGATGCATGTTCAATCTTCACAAGTAAGCACATTTTATCAGTAAAGTTCAAAAACACACAGCACCAAATGCTTCAGGACAGCGAGCAGCTCGACCATGAAAATGAAATGATGTGTGGTGAGAAAGCAGAACTCATGTGGCGTCTGCTGAGATAATCCTGTCACAGGACGCTCTGAGCGCTTCGCACAATCTTTTTGCCAAACCCAGTGAAACCGAGCGCCTTCGGTCTCGGTGCGTTCGCTGCATATACTGAGGTGTATTTGTATTACAACAATTTAACGTGGAAGGATTGTTATTATTTCTCTTTCCAAAATTGTCACTTCCTGCACTGGTAGTTTAAAATGTGAAGTATGTGATGAACAGGATCTAATCAGTCTGATACGACGCTCGGTCCTCATTAATATCGTACAAACGTGTTTGGTAGGTGAGTTATGTTCATGTGTTCATGTAAAACGTCTATAGTTAGTTTTAAATGCTTAAATTAAACGTGTGCTCCTGTTCTTCAGCAGACTTGATCACATCAGAGTTTGTGTGACATGGGTCTTGAAAGTTCGTAGAAATGTGAAATCCTTCCTGGTCGACACTCGGACTCTTTCAAATATGTCCTCGCATCAGTCGGGTGTCATTTTGTCGTGAAAGAATGAATATCCTGTAAAACAGTTTGTCACAGCAGTGATGGTTGCTCACTGCGTACAGTGCTTTACACATCTATTAGAACACCACCCCATGTAAGGTTTATGCAACACTTACTTGAAATCAGTGGTGTTAAACATAGGGCCCGGGGCCAGAATCTGCCCGCCAAAGCCTCCAATCCGACTGCAGGGACGACTTTGGACGACTTTGATTGCGAGGATGGATTTTTTGACTTTAAACTGTGTATTTATAACTTTTATATGACGTTTTCTGCTGACTAAGATTCCTGCATGGCCATTCATGCTACACCAAAGTATTTAAGTAATGGATAAAGAAATAAATGACAGACAACTTCCTGTTTTTCGCTGTGTACTATGGACACTTTGGGGGGGAAAGAACATTTTCTGTGAATGAACAAAAACTATGTTATATAAATATGATCGTTTTCAGTGATTTTACACATCTTTCATGTAGAAAAACTGACGTGTGCTGTTGAAATTCTTTATGTTCTATGCACATATCTCTGGGATTAAATGTAGTTAAATGTCACAGAAAGGTTAGTTTGACTCCTCCAGCCCACTTCAGATCACTGTGGGTTACCTGTGGCCCTTGATGTAAAACGAGTTAGCATCTCTGCTCTAAAGTGTCACAATGACCAAAGTCATTTCTGATATTTCTGTAATGGTTAATCGACCAGTGTGCGCAAGCTGTTAAATCAAAATGCTGCTTTTAATGCCAAACTACAATTATTGCTGTTATCCATGAATTTTCACATTTACTCTTAATAAAATAAAATAAATAAGGTCATTTTAAACAAGTGCTTGACAGATTTATGAGATATTTTTCTTGTTTTTTGACAAGGAGGTTAATAAATTTGTTAAGCACTGCAAGTATCCTGTTAAAAGTCACGTACAATGAACAATTCAATTCAACTGTCATGTTCACCTCAGATCTCAGAAGTGGTCTAATGAGGACAAAGCAATAAGGGTAATAAAGAGATCTAAGTGTACATTTATTCATATATTTATTTCCTCGATGATGCTATCAATCCAAGTGTCGATGTTGCCTTCCTGCTATCTATTTAACGTCGTCATGATTATCGGATCTTTTGAACGTAGCACAGCGCAAATGGGGGTTTCGGGGTGGAAGCTTCCTTTAAAGCCTCTACGCGCTTGCGCATGGCGTCCTCTGCTGTACAAACCGTTTCAGCACAGCTACTGAAAGCCACGAGCCTTGTTGTAAGTTGCACAACAGCGCTGTTGAATTTCTTGCGTGAGATTTTCCCTCATCGGGTTGTCGATTTTGAAATATTTCCTAGCCGAGGTTGGAGCCACGTACATTCGTTGCTTCAGTCCATCACAACTGCATCCTGTCGATGAATTAAAAGCCAATGAAAATATGTATTGATAGTCCTAATTAAACGTGTCTGACCCCATTTGTCTGCAGCGGGGTCAACGCGCATGTCTGCGCTGACTGATCCGTCATTAGCTGTGCGAAATGCAATTAAACCGTCCTGCGGTTTGTCGACATCGCGGAGGGCAATAACAGCATTGCCCTGCACGGGTCTAGCGCTTCGTCTTTGTCACGGACTGATCGATGATTATTGGCAGCCAGCTTTAGATCCAGACGCGTCTGCGGGAGCTGAAAGAGAAGAGCTGGTGTGGACCATTAATGTGCAAACTAGTGCGGTTCATTTCTCCAAATATTTGGCGTGGAGATAAGGCGGCCAGTAGCAGTGATTGACAATGCTCGAGCGCATCATAATGGGGGCTTTTGCCGTGACCACCAACACAAGTTCAATATTGACTTTTTGGAGCATGCAGCAGCTCCGCCTTGTTCCCAGGGAGACGCGTAATAATGAGATGCTACAACATAATGCGCAAACCAAACTGCGCCTCTGCCCTCTTCCTGTATACGCATTCAAAGCAGAAACAGGGAGGTCTGATGCTGCGCAAATGGAACGGATTGACCTATAAATTGGACTGCTTTTGAATGCAAATGGGCGGATACTAATTAACACCTGCGTTGTGGATTGAAGGAGCTCGTTCGGCCTTTGATTGAAAAGAAATGGCACCTATGAGTGTATGAGATGCGGCTTTGAACTAGGCAGCTCGTCTCTGAGCGGCATGGGAAGGAAGGAGGACTGAGAAATATCACACAAAGGCCATCTTAATTTCCCAAATTAGGGGTTGTAATGTGAGGCAGAGAGGACAGCAGAGGCCTGAGTATTTTAGGCTGTGGAGAGCAGGCACTTAGACTGGCATCTGGCTGGACTGGACAAGATTTGCTTGGAATTTACATGTCTGCTGACCACAGACAGTCTACAGGTTTGGACCTCACCTGTGGCTCTTTGTTATGGAGGATGCACTGATTATTATCATCAGCATACACTTTTGAGCAGCTTTATCCTTCCTTCGGTGTTTGAAGGAAAACAGAAGTAACAGTATACCATCAGTGTGCATGAACAACACCACTTTATTTTATTTTTAAGATCCCCGTAACAGTCTGTGATGAGTCATAACCCTACACTAAGAAAAAGATCCTGATAAACACAAATTACATTTTTTGATTAAAATGCAACTGAAATAAAAAAAAAATATGTCAAAGGTTTGTTTATTAATGAATTGTCGAGGAAACCATGCTTGGCATAAACTGAATGTATATTTATCCAATGGCATGGAACATGTACAGGTACATGTAATCAAATTACTTTAAGTCAGCATTTTGGGCATCCTTTTTATTTTTAATTTAATCCCAGCTGTAATCTTTGAAGAAAACAAGAAAGCATTTCATATTTTGGGGAAACAAACAATTTCAAATAGTTTTTAGAGCGTGCCAGAGAAGCCAAATAAAAGACGTCACCCCTCTGTGGCTCAGATGTTGGACTATTGGAGTCTAAGCTGAGTTCAGGTTAGTCGGGGTTACTTGTAATCCTCACTGAGACCTCAGAGAGTTAACAACATGTAGTTAGGGGTAATGGCTGAACATGGGCTCTTTAGACTGTTGATTAAAGCCTAATTAATGAGTCTCATCGTTTAAATGAATAAAATGAACAAAGTGTCTGGTGACTAATGTTGTTTCCACTAATTGGGTTGTAAGAATGCCACAGACATCAAATGTCCCAACCAAAAACACAATATATATATACATATTAAATATTATGAAACCAAAGACTGACGTTGTTAGAATGAACTAAAATTAAGCGAGTTTCTTTTTTATTAAATAAACTGCATTTTTTAGAGTTTAGAATAAAGCAAAAGAAAAACTAAAGGAAGTGATACGGTGAACTTCTAAAGCTAACTTTAATAAAATATCTGCTTATTGGGATTTTGGATATGTGCATGACCGTGCACATGTTTATACTGTATCATTATACCACAGTGCCACTCTGAAGTTATGAAC
The DNA here is from genome assembly GCF_051167445.1 of Perissodus microlepis. Taxonomy (NCBI): domain Eukaryota; kingdom Metazoa; phylum Chordata; class Actinopteri; order Cichliformes; family Cichlidae; genus Perissodus; species Perissodus microlepis. The sequence goes on along the minus strand of NC_140475.1, from coordinate 915,550 downwards.
TCTCACAGTGTGACAAATACCACACATACACATATAATAATGAAAAAAGTGCACAAAAAGAACATTTTTTAAGGATAAAATCAAATCAGGAGCAAACCGAACTGCAAACCTGACCTTCATCAAAATCAGAAACACAAACACAGGCGCACACGAACCCTGCCAAAGGCTTCTAATGCTGACTTACAACCAGCTGCAATGCAGGATCCCGACACAGACGCACGTTTTTAGTATAACTGAAATAAACAGGATGGATCACATCTATTTGTTACCCGCTTATTATCCCTCTGCACACTTACACGTACTTTACCTTTGCACACACGCAGCCACGCCGAGCCCGTTTCCAGCGTGTATGTTCGAGTAAATGCATTTCAACGATTACAACACATGTGCACCGTGTCATGTGCTACTGGGGCTCTGCCACTAATTAATAATTTGTCTTTACTGGGCAGATGCAACCTCTCGAGCTGCTACAAGCAGGTCTGGCAGTCATCTGTCATTTGCTCTTCCTGTGTGCTCCTTCAGTCTGTCTGACATCTCTAAGCAAACACGGCCAATACACAACCAGAGCCTGGAGCTTCTGGGCAGCCAGTGAGAGCAACCCTCTTCTAATGTTTGTGTGACAAAAAAGGCAAGGCAAATCCTCGCAATGGAATCAGATAATCACCAACTTGTGAAGAGCCTGCCCCAATCCACATCCACCCCCTGCCTCCCCCCCCACACACTCCCTTTCTCATACAGCCCCTGGATTAACTGTCTGTTTGGCTAATAATTTTAATCTGCTGGAGTGGACCTAGAATGGGTTACAGGGGTCCGAATAAACATCTAATCCCCTAGCGTCCCCTCCTCCCTCGAGGCCCTGCACTCCTTCTCCATGGACCCCCCACCCACCCACTCCCTTGCTTGTTATAGACTCAAGGTGAACATGCTGCTTGGTTTTAGACCCTTTTGCTGGATAAAATAGGTTCTGCAGCCATCCAGACAGAAGTTAAGCCCATCGTGTGACAAACTGCTGCCAGACTGGGCCCAGGCTGACATTGTCCAGTGGAATGTACACATCAGAGTGCAGTGTGTGTGTGTGTGTGTGTGTGTGTGTGTGTGTGTGTGCGTGCAGACAAGGGTGCTAAGGAGGAGAGGGCACTTCAGGTTCACAGGGTCAAGTAATGTCTGTCTGAGGCACATATGTAGCTGCATAGGACACACCGTGGGAGGACAGTATTCCAATTTAAGAGAAATTAGTGTCCAGATAAAGACAGCAACGGTCATTTATTCAACTTAACCAAAAAAGCTCTTCAGCACTTCAAATACGACAAGTTTGCTACAAATAAAACCCTTCTTCTCCACAGTGTTCTTCTTTTCAAAATCAAGTAAAAGCAAAATATAAGCACATAAAACAAAGATCACGTGATTGTCTTGTCACTTAAATACACAGCAAGAAACGGAATTTTAAAAAAATCCTCCTTCTGGCCACATCAGACATAACTGCGGTGAAATTACACCTCCGCAATACGGATGGCCCTCAAGTCTTAATTGTTGCTGTTTGAAGTATGGCCACTTAGATATCCTGTTTAGGATGGGGCTGTATTGTCGCACCTTTGTTCTGATAAGGGTCCCTGCCCCCATCGACAAAGTGCGAAAGACGGGGAGGACCCGCAACAATATAAGGGACCAGAGGAGTGTCAGAGGGACACACTCTGTATCTCCTGCGCTACTGTGCTGCCGTCTGTCACACTGAAGTTTCCTTCTCTCTCTCTTTCGTCATGGATTTCCTTCGGGCTTGTGTCCTTTTCGCCGCTCTCTTCGCTCTCGTTAAGGCTTTTACGCATCAGGATATGAAGGACGCGCTGCTACAGAAGCTTGGGATGGATGAAGTTCCTAGAATCCATAAAAGGGATGTGGAAAATCTGGTGATTCCGGCGCATATAAGAAATAAGTACACGACCATGCTGAAGATGCACCACAGCAGGAGGCGCAGATCTTTGCCTAGTCTTGCGGGCATCCTGAAAGGAATCCCCGGCAATGCAGGTAGGCACTTTTTAAATGTTTAACAAATGGAGCATGCAGATTCACAAAAAGAAAAGAAAAATATTTTTGCTGTAGAGTATTTTACGTGCATAATAGCTGTAACACCCAGTGCACTTTTACGCACCAGTGTATATTCATGAAAAAAGTCATTTTAACCTTCGCAAGAGGCGAAATTGACTAAAAAGCTGGAAATGGTTTGTGTTTTAGATATTTCCGGGGAGTACGTCTACTCTGACACCACTCGGCAACGCGTGATGTTCGACATGGAGGCGAGGATCCCGGATAATAGTGAGGTGACCATGGCCGAGCTGAAGCTCTACCAGCGGGCTTCCCACCACAAACGATTCACGGTGGAGAGGAAGAGCCACCGGCCCGTCAGCAACGCCAGGGTCAGCATCTACTGGGTGGAGGTGCTGCCCAACGGATCCAACCGGACGTCGCTGGTAGATTCGCGGTAAGGGATCAGTTAAATTAGCCCCCCCCCCATCAACTTGCTATCTTAATTAAAAGACAGCGGTATTCTTCTCCGCTAGTTATCAGTTGGAGCTCACTTTAATGAATTGCCCCCATCGCGTTTACAGGTTGATCCCCATTCACGAGACAGGCTGGAAGAGCTTTGATGTCACCCAGGCGGTGCACTATTGGTCCAAGACACAGCAGAAGACACCTATGCACCTGGAGGTGTGGATCGAGGGCGAGAGACCTGGCAGTTATGCGGCAGAGATGGCCAAGAGTGTCCGCTTTACCACCCAGGAGCAGACGGACAACACCTTGGGAAAGCCCGAGCTCGTCCTCTACACACTCAACCTCGAAGAGTACGGGTAAGGGCGCGAAATACAGGATATTGTGTCAGTGTGACAATTAACCCTGTGCTGTTTTTACCTGTCAGCATTTGCATTCGTTAATAGAAGTGTTGTGTGGTGGCAAAGGGGCGGAGGTTTACAGATTCTCGTGCTTCAGAGAAATCTAGCAGCAAATTACAGACTGGCACTGAAGAGCACCATATGCTCTCTGTCAGGAATGATCCAAAGTCATTTGAAGTAATATAACTGAAAACACAAATCAATCTATAAATTGGCCACTGCATAGCAAGCAGGGGTGTAGCTAAGAAATTTGGGGCCTTTGACAGCTTTTGGAGCACCTGATCCCACCCCAGCAACACAAATCAATTAAATCGCATTACTGCTAATGCTAGCAGCTGTCAGCTAACTTTCCTTGTTTTTCGTCCTCAGCTCTCGCGGTGACTGCGACAACCAAAACAAAGACACCTGCTGCAGAGAGGAGTACTTCATCAACTTCCGCGCACTGACATGGACACAGTACTGGATCATTGAGCCGGCTGGGTACCAGGCTTTCAGGTGCACCGGTGGCTGCAAGCAGCCCAAGCGCAACTTCGGGTACGGCGAGCGGCGGTGCACGGTGTCCGACAGTGCGCCTTTACCCATCATGTACCTGGTGAAGAAAGGGGACTACACCGAGATAGAGGTGGCTGAATTTCCCAATATGATCGTAGAAAGGTGCGCGTGCACTTTGGACAACATCTCGATAGTATGAAGTGACGGGAAAGGCTCGTAAGAATCCAGACTGGGGGCGGGGATGTGTTATGAGTACGCGCGTGGTGTTGTTTTCAATGAAGTGTTGATATATTTAATGCACACCTAATACTTTATATTTAAAAGGACATTTACCCGGAGTTTCACACACACCGGGCAGTACTCCTGCCTAAACTCCATCTACAAGCACTTTGATATATTTTGTACATTTTGATAGTTTTTTTCTTTTTTTATACTTGAATTTGTGTGAGCTGCGTTGAGTCATTCAAATTCTGTTTGATGTGTTATATTTTCCACCTGTAAATAATATGAATGAGTTTATGTTTAGAAAATTAAAATATTTTGTCTCACTTAAAGCTCCTGGTCGCTCCTCCTCCTCCCTGCTGTCGGGCACGTCTCTCTGGCTCCATTCACATTCATGATCACATTCAAATGTAGTTACATACAGCTGCCTGTGTCTTTCGCCTTGTTGTTTGCACTTATAGGAAGTTGTAATGCGGAGCAAATAATTTGCCTAATGACTTATAACACCTGTTACACTGAGGCCACACTGTCATGTAGGTCAAACGAGCTTTATTTGCAGTGGGAAGGAGCTACGTGGGTGCTTACAGAGAAACATGAAGTCTATTCACATGAAGCTAGAGCGGGCTCCTCGTGCGTTTACACCAGGCTTAGACATTACTAATCAGAGCCAATAGCTAATGCATTGTTTGCTGCCTGACTGGGAGGTCTTGTCATTCGCTAATATGCTGCTGATGTGGGTAAACATGCTGCAAAGACAAGCAGCCGGCTGTCTGAGTGAATATCTATCACGCACCTCAGCAGGAAAAGAAAAGGAAACACGGGTGGTACAGGAAAGACCACACATGCTTCACATGTGCATATAAACATGTTTAATGCCCCAGTAAGTTTAATAGTACTTATGCCGTATCGGCCTTACCTCTGAGAAGCTTCTGTTATTCATTCAGTCTTTTTCTTGGCCGGATTACTCAGTCAGCAGTTATCGGGACATTTGGTGGTGCTTTATGATGTGGTCCTTCACCAATGGTGCCATTCTGCTGGAATTAAATGTCACTTTAAATGATGACATAACCACATATACTTAAAAGTCCTTCCCAGTAGATACGGGGGTAACAATTCAACCTTTTACAGAAAAAAAAAAGATTCTGCAAGTAATTTTATATAGTGAACTTTACAGGAAAGGAGACACGGATCACACGGTCAGTCATTTTAAGTGATTGTAAGCATGGTGGCTTAACCTTGCCTTTCACATTCACATACACGTGGATGGTGCATGTTTTCCTTTCATGTCATTAGCGCTGTGCGAAAAGTCAAAATCGGCCACACAACAATATATTACAGTGAAAGAAGAAAAAGTGGAAGAAACTGTCTTGTTCTTAAGAAAATATCACAATGAAGTCAGACCCATGATGGATGCAGGGTCTCGCATGCTGGTGAGTCTGAGGGAGATTGTTTTCTTGCTGGAGGTTTGCAGTTTCTGACTGCTCGTGTTTTGCAGCTCGGGACAGATGTCAGATGTTGCCTACTTGTAATCACTAAGAAGCCGGGAAGACTTTGTCAGCACAAAGGTACATCCTACACTAAAACAGGAGCTTTTGCCAGCACGGGTAAACTCTATGATTGGTGTAACCCGGGGGTGGGGAACTCGAGGGTCCCGGTGTCCCGCAGGTTTTAGATGTGTCAGCTGATTTAAATGGCTAAATGAGCTCCTCAACATGACTTGAAGTTCTCCAGAGACCTGATAATGACCTAATCATTTGATTCAATTCAAAGTATATTTAAACAAATATAAGACTGAAAAATGAATGAAATTATAAAAACGTGTGACAGCATGTCTGTTTCGTCTGTTTCGCCTGAGCTAAATGGTAAGATCTGCAACTGAGCCTCAGGACGAGCTGCAACGCTGGAGCAACACAACACAACACTCCTTGATGTCTGCACTGCAAGGTACAAGTACCACGTGATGTCACGGAGGTGCTATCTGTACCTGCTCTGGCAAAGCATCGTGCTCGGTGTTGTTAATGCACATGCTGATCTTACATGATTTTCATTTCTCTTTTTTTAAAACAATATTTTCATTTTTCCCATTTATATGAATCTGATGTTCAGATTTCTGCACTAGGTTGTTGAAAGTACTTCCAATATGAAGCAGGATTTTTTTTTACATTTTCAGCATGCATATTTGTTCAATGCAAAAAACAAACAAACAGTTTTGTTGTTAAATAAAACCAGCAGAAGTTATGATCATCATACATGTTATGGAAATGCAAATAAAAAGTAAATTCTGTGTCAATAAGCAAAAAACTGTCTAGAAAATTCATTTCCAAATAAGGAATACGTTTACTGTGTATGCCCGATGTGGCATACACTGCGGGTCCAGCGTTTTAGAACAGCCCGATTTTTCCAGTAATTTATTGCAGTTCAAGTCATTCAGTCCAGTGAACAGCTTGAAATGGTACAAAGGTAAGTGGTGAAACACCACAGGTTTAAAACAAATGATCCCAAAACTGAAACACAATGTCCATTTCAGAATGATACAAAAAGACCTTTTTCAGGGAACAACATGGGTTAACTGTTTAAAGCTGCAGTAAAGGAGGTTGATCAGGCCTTGAAAGCTGCTGCTCCAACTTTCCTGGATCACTTCAGCCCCCTCTGTCTGTAGTGTTGGAGCACACTGTGGTACCAGACCCTGGACAGCATCAGCTGAACAGTATTGTACTGCAGAAAGTGGAGTGTTGGCACAGAAATGGTGAGAAAAAGGGAATCAACCATGGAAGAGAGACGGACCATCACAGAAATGTAGGAAAGTCACAGCGTGAGTGAGTCCAGTTTCCTTCAGCATCGAAGTCACTCAGAAACAAACTGTGACAGGAAGATGTCTGCAGAGCCAAAGACACACCTGAGTCAGAGGACAGCAGCCTGCGTGATGGGCGGCTCGCTGCACAGCAGCTTCAGGCACAGAGTGAGCAAGTCTCAGTTTCAGCTGTGAGGAGAGGACGAGCTGCAGCAAGAAAGCCAAGATGGCTTTCACTATTACTGTAAACCTGTCAGCTGTTACTTATGGTACATAAGATTCATAACACATTTCCTGCAACAATATTAGCTAGATAGCCAACACTGGTCTGTTTCAGGCACTTTTTGGTAAATGTGTTAAAAGTTGTCTTTGCTGCAGAATAAGTAGTTTTTGCAGTCATTGCATGTGTTCACAAAGTGAATGTTGTTAGCTTGACGGTCGTTTCCAGTTTTTCACTTTGAGTATCCTGCTTTGCTAAAGCTCTCATTACAAACACCTACAAGCTGAACAAAACTGTTTTTAAGCTCAACATGGTCTGCACAAAACTGCCAGTCAAGGATGTCATTTCTAGCAGGACAGTGGGTGCAAACATAAAGCCAAAGGTAACCACTAAATGACTTATGTTACATCATATATATATTCTTAGGGTCAGTCCAGGCAGTGCACAGGTTGGTCAGTCTGGTCTTGCTCGGTCTACCAGTAGCTGGTGTTTTGCGCCTCTGGTATTCTTGCCCCGCTCATGTATTGATCCATGTTCCTGTTCATCTTAGCTGCGATGATGCCTGACAGGAGCTTCCACGTGGTGCTGAGGCAGGTTATTGGTCGGTAGTTGGAGGGGACCGGTCCCTTCTGGGGGTCCTTGAGGATCAGGACCGTTCGACCTTCGGTTAGCCATTCTGGGTGTCTCTCGTCAACTAGCAGCTGGTTCATTTGTGCTGCCAGGCGCTCGTGGAGGTCAGTCAGCTTCTTCAGCCAGCAGGCGTGAACCATGTCAGGGCCTGGTGCTGTCCAACTCTTCATACTGGAGACCCTTTCTTGGATGTCTGCCACTGTGATGGTTACTGGACCCTGTTCACGGAGGTTGCTGTGGTCTGCCCTCAGATCCACTAGCCACTGAGCATTGTCGTTATGGGTTGCGTCCTTCTCCCATATGCTCTTCCAGTATTCCTCAGTCTCCAGCCTTGGTGGTGCTGTTCTCATATTGTTCCCCTGCCACTGAGAGTACACCTTGGCTGGTTCTGTGGAGAACAGCTGGTTTATTCTCCTGCCTTTGATCTCTCTGGTGTACCTCTTCAAGCGGCTGGCCAAGGCTGTGAGTCGTTGCTTGGCAGTTTCCAAGGCCTTCATCAGGAACTCAATGGGGATGTTGCAGACAACACTAGAGGCCAACTTCAAGCCCATAGCACAAGTCACCATCAAGTGCGGGATCTACCAAGGAGATGCTCTGTGCCCACTGCTGTTCTGCACAGGCCTGAACCCCTCAGTGAGGTCAGTGACCAGACTGGCTACAGATACCGACTAAGGAACGGAGCAGCTGTCAGCCACCTCCTGTACATGGATGACATCAAGCTGTATGCCAAGACTGAACGAGACATCGATTCACTGATCCACACCACCAGGATATACAGCGATGACATCGGGATGTCGTTCGGACTGGAGAAGTGTAGTCACTAGAAAAGCCGCAACCACCAAGTACCTGCAGAGGGTCAGGCAAGTCCTGAGGAGTCAGCTGAATGGGAAGAACAAGATCCGGGCTATCAACACCTACGCCCTGCCCGTGATCAGGCACCCTGCTGGGATAATACGCTGGCTGAAGGAGGAGATAGAAGCTCCTGACCATGCACGGAGGGTTTCACCCTGAGGCTGTACGCTATAAGTGAAGGAAGGAGGCCGGGGACTGGTGAGTGTCAGCACCACGGTCCAGGATGAGACAACAAACACTCACGAATACGTCACGAAGATGGCCCCAACCAACCGTGTGCTCAGTGAATACCTGACAGACAAATGGTGGTGGCTAACCAACCGGACATAGTGGTGGTAGACAAGCAGAAGAAGACGGCCGTAGTGATCGATGTAGCGGTTCCCAGTGACAGCAACATCAGGAAGAAGGAACACGAGAAGCTGGAGAAACACCAAGGGCTCAGAGAAGAGCTCGAGAAGATGTGGAGGGTGAAGTAAGTCAGGTTTACTTATTAAGTGCTTTTCGTAGACTGGCAGTCACAAAGCACACAAAGGTTAAAGAAAACATTAAGTAATAAAATAGACAATATAAAGTGTTGAATAACAGAAGGCCTGTTTAAACAAAGTTTCCATAGAGTCAACCAAACGTAAACCACAGACTGAAAGGCTCCGCCCCCTTTCGTCTTCAGTCGTGTACGGGGAAAAACCAACAAACTGAGCCTGTGAGCGGAGACAACGAGCAGCAGTGAATTTTAAAAGAAGCTTGGATAAATAATCTGGGGCCATTTAGTGCTCTGTATGTTAAAACAACAATTTTAAAACAAATTCTAAAATCTGTTGGGAGCCGATGTAAAGAATATAAAATGGGAGTGATGTGAGCTCGCTTGCTAGAACGTGTTAGTAGCCTGGCCGCTGCATTTTGTACAGCTTGGAGGCGAGAAAACATGATTTGTCCAAGCTGGTAAACAAGGCATTACAATAATCTGAGGTACGGTGGTCCCAGTGGCTCCAGCAGATCCCGGGAACATCGGAGATCTCTGTCCAGAAGAGCGCAGTCCTGGGAGCAGCTGGGATACTGCAGGACCTCAGGCTCCCAGGCCTGTGGCAGAGGACCCGAGCTTGAAGGAGAGACCGGCCGCAGGCGGGGATTTTTTTTCTTTTATCTCTAAAGAAAAGCAGGGAAACATTTTACAGGAACTGTAACAAAACACACGGTCACTGCATACCAGCTTCTTTAACTTTAATAGAGACAAAAAAAAATACAATCCCAATTTTTCAAACACAAATATTAAAAACTGTCAGATAGAAAAGACGACAACAAATCTGAAAAAGCTCAGAGCTTTTGCACTGTTGGTTTAATAAAAGACCTGATATACAACCTGCAACACAAAGCGATAAAAATATAGTGTCTGTTGTATTATAGATTATACTGTAAACCCAAAGCTTGCATTCTGCTAGATTTTATGTATCCAGTATAATAAAAAAAAGGTCACAAACTCTCCAGACATTTAAATAGTTCATCACACAGCAGTACGCGGCAAACTAATACTTTCTTTATCACAACACATTTATTAATTCATGAACATTCGTGCATGGCTGGATTAGTGATGCATTTAGTATTTACATGTTTATTAAATAAGACGGGCAAACGAAAACAAAATCTAAAGAAACTGTTGGATTGATCAGATCTAGTGTCAAACATAATCCGGGTACCAGGTCGACGTGGAGAAACAGTATATGTGGAGCTGCCGTTATTGCTGGGCCACACAGTCACCAACACCAGAGCATTTTAAAAAAACCAAAACGACGGCGTCAGAGTTTAAAGGTCGGTTCGGGCGGTTGGTCATCAAACTGTGCAGCCCTTTCTAGGTTTGCTGGTGAAAATGAGCAATCCGGCCTCCTTTTAAAAACCACTTTCTGTGCTAAACTGGCACCATCAAAACTGAAAGAGCGAGGTTTACACGAATCACCAGTACAAGGAAGAAAAGGGAAGTCGTTACCGTGGAGACGTTTATAACTGGTCAGTGCTCGGCATTTCTCAGAAGTCTACTGCACTAAAAGGAACCGTTAATCAAGACAATCTAGGAAACAAACAATCTCCTGAGAATGAAGCGACGTCAGTGCTCTAACTTTAATGTTTTTAAAAAAGACAAAAAGACCTTAAAAAGCATAATGTATGACCAGAATGGCTTCCTTCTATCCTTACAAATGGCTTTGCCAAAACACGTTTTCAAATTAAAAGTACTGAATAGCTGAAGGACCGGAAACAACATATCAAAGACAAGACACTTGAGGTTATTTATTAACTAATGAGGTGTTTAGCAGGGCTGATAGCAAACCAGGCCACGGCCCGTTCAAAGGTCATTTACACACCTTTGAACCAAGTCAAAAATCACAAGCCGAGAAGAATGTAAAAAAGCCAACGATGAGTTTATTGTAGCTCTATGGAGTTTATGTTACAGGATTGATAGTGGGAACAAAAAGAAAAGCTGTAATTTCACTGCTTCAGTCTGGCTGTTTGACAGTGACTCTACAGACAGGTACAGGCTAACCAGCTACCAACGCTTCCTGTAAAGAAGCCAAAGTTCCATTCAAATCATCACGTTCCTTAAACCTTTATCCAAACTACGCATTAAAAAAAAATATTTACAATTTGTAATACAAAAAGAAAAACAAAACAAAAAAAACCACAGCACAGATAAAATGCACAACCCTGAAAAAGAAAATCTCTTCAAAGCCTGCTGGGCCGACTAATCGTTTCTGGTTCCTGAAATTACAAACATCGTTTTTAAAAGCATTTAAAAAGGTGGAGGAGGGTAAAATATACAACAACAACAAAAGATGGCTGAATGAGGATGAACCCACACTGTGTACATCTGTGTGACGATATAAAGCTTCGGTTACAGTCGTGCTGCCTGGTCTCCTCTGATGGAATGTCGTCGCTCCGTTTAGCTTTAGTCTCGTTATCAGTCGTGAGTTTTACGATCATTAGTAAAAGTGGGTTCTAAAGGAAAGTAAGCAAACGTTGGAGTGGATGATGTTCCGTGGCTAGCGGTGGATCCCAGTGTCGCCCACCAGTCCATTAGAACAAATGTCTCAGTAATATCCAGGCTGGTACTGCTGGCTCCAAGGCTTCTGGTTCCAGAACTGCACAGCACAGAACAGAACATTAACACTTTGATCCCATGATCTATGTGTAACAACTACAAACGGCAGATCCACAAACACTGACCCCTTGCTGCCAGCTCTGGTTGAAGGCCTGGGCTTTATCCATGCCATTCCTGTTGCCTCCATAGTTGCTGTTCTTGTTGCCAAAGTTGCCGCGGCCCCCCCCTCTCTGCTGAAACTGTGCAGGAAAAACAAAGAAAAAAAAAGTTGATTACGCATCAACGGACGTCAGAGGAGCAGTAATTTGATCAGGAGTCATTTTGAAACCAACCTGATGGGGGTGACCCCTGTTTCCACCACGACCCATGCTAGCTCCACCTCCTCTGCTCATGTTCCCTCTGTTCACTGGACCGCCTCTGCTCATGGGTCCTCCTCTGTGTCCCATGTTGCCCCTCATCGGGCCGCCCCTGGGGGATCCACCCAGGCTAGGAATGGGGCCGCCACCACGGTTAAAGTTTCCACGATTGTGGAATCCTCCTCTGAAGGCTGGGGGCGGCAGAAAGCCGCGAGGAGGACGGTTGAAACCCCCGCGAGGCCCGGGAGCTGCAGACAGACCAGGGTAAAGGTAAGCTTGAGCATCAACTGTGCCGTTAAGGAGCATTCATTTTCCACCCATCAATCCCACCTCCTCTGAAGTTGCCTCTGTTCTGGAAGCCTCCACGGCTGCCACCTCTCTGCCCAGGTCCGCCACCACGGGCAAACTGGTTTTTGCCTCCGCGTCCAGCACCGCGCTGTCCACCGCGCTGTTTAGGCGTCGTGCTCCCCTGGTTGGGCTTTTTCTCGGCAGGCAGAGCCGTCTTGCTTTCCTCTTTGTACTGCTCCAGGAGCTTGGCAGCATCATCTTTCTGCAGCTCGGCATAGATGACCTCATTGAAGCTCTCGCCCTCCTCGGGCAGAGAGAAGAAGCCTGTAATGGAACGGAAACGATCAGGGATTCAATACGAGAAACAGCACCCAGGAATAGCTTCTGTCCAAGTGTGTGATGGACTGTAACAGGGTAAAGACAACGTTAATGCTTTTACCTTTCATTTTGAGTAAAGCATGCTCAGGCACTTCCTTGCCATCAGTCTCAACTTTCTTCTGGACTCTCTGCTTGTAGTCTTCATCAGACGGGCAGACGACTACAGCCTTGCGTTGGAAGCCTGCGAACAAACACATCTTCCTCTTCTGGCCCGGAGCAGACAGGTTGGTCTGCAAAGACAAAGAGGCTCATTTGATCAATCGATCATCAAAGACATGGTTGTGACCACACTCAGCAAGAGCCACTTACATGGTCCAGGATGTAGTTCCTCTTCTTGCGAGCAGCAATCTCAATGAATTTTCCCAAGAAGAGCGGTGCACGCTGGGAAATGGCGGTCAACTTTGTGATGTCCTTGGACTGACGCTTCATGCTGCCGATCTGCACGAAAGAAGAAAAGAGCATTTTTCTACCAACAGGGAGAAGCAGCAACTATTTCTGGGACGCTGTAACGCTGGTCTGAGTACTGACCATCATCTTTTCCACAATCGTGTCACTGCCCAGGATGTAGTACTTCCCAGGGTTCTCTTGGATATGCTTATTCACCCACGTGGTCTTCCCTGAGCCCGGCAGACCAACCATGACTATGATCTGGACAACGAGAGAAAATTGAGATCACTATATGGAGAGATACCGCAGCGTTGCACTTTTGCATTCATGAATGAGAAAGGCTCCAAAACTCTCATACTCACCTCACAGTCAGCCTTGGTCTGCGGCCCTTTGAGTGCACGGACTCGATCACTGACAGGAATCTGCTGCAGGAAGGTGTAGCCCTGCGGCTGGGGGAAATATGGCGTCTCCAGCTGGCCAAAGTTGAACTCCACAGCGCAGTTGCGGCAGATGACGTGGGGGAAAAGGGCCCGGCCGTTCAGGGAGTCCTTGCCGACTTGGAAAGCGACAGCTGGCTCGCCTCCGTTCTTGGAGTAGGACAGCACCAACTCCTCACCTTCAAAGTCCTGCATGAATAGAGCAACACTCCAGCTTTAGTGTGTAACAAAGACACATTTGCCTCAGCAGAAAGGGAAAAAGACAAACGTGTCAAACTAATACTCTCATGATTCTGTTTAACGCTCTTTGCCTCTTCCATACATTACTATTCTTCCAGTTTATCTGCACACGAAGGGGGAAATTAAAAACAAACAACAATCTCATATCTTACAATAAGACAGCAGATGACATCATTCTCCTCGTAGGTCTCTCCAAACTCCTCGGTCACACAGTTGGTGGTTTTCTTGGCTTTTCCGGAGTAGGCATAGGAATGCTCTTCCTCACCTAAACACATGACATAACACTTCTGGATTAAGGCACAGAGTGGAGCTGGTGTGTGAATCATTGGGCTGGCACGAGGCCACGCAGCGCTGCTGTGACGCAGCCAGAGCTGAAGCCATTTTGTACAAACGTGTCATGAAGCCAACTGGCCACCAGAGGGACCCCTAGAGACACGACCTTCATGTAAATGGATACACCCAGTACAGTTCGGTTTGTTTGTGTTTTAATACAAAGTTCACCATCTGATGGGCTGAACTGATGTAAATGTTTAACCCAGCGGTATTCAGCCTGTATGAGTCACAGCAAATAGCTGCTGTCCTACGATGCTGACAGTCTTTTAAATATACAGAGGCCAAAACATTAAAGCACATCAGTACATCCAGTGATCCTGGGAATGCATTGTGCCATGAATAAAATGGAAAGTTACAGCGGGCTCCACCAACACTGAGTCAGTGTGGTGTTTACAGAGTTGTGGCAAACATTGCACTGACCCAGCAGCAGCGTGCCCGTTTCCAGGGACCATCCGACTTGGACGTCATGAATCTCCATGTTCTTGCTGGAAATATGCTTCACTGGAATCTTCTCAGTGATCTGCACACACACAGAAAAGCATTACCTCTCGTTACCTCTGAGACTAGTGTGCCTTCAGCACATACAGCCATTCAGAGATTTGTGCAAGATGTGAGCATCATTACCGTACCTTCATCTCAAAGCAGGCTTTGCCTTTGTTCACACCGTATGTAGCCTTTCCCCCGGACCACAGGTAAGCAAAGCTCTCCATTGTGAGAGATGAGGCGCTGTAGCGGTCCCGCGACACCTTAAAGTGCAGGTCAGAGTTGTCTGAACGGGCAGAAAAAGTACAAATTGAGACATGACTCTTGGACAAGACGGTACACATTTATACATCCTGAGGATGGAGGGACTGGTCAGCTAGATCACCTCTGCTGCCTTCATTAGTAGGTAGCAGAAAAACTAGTCAGGTAAAGTAACACTCGTTTTACTAACCACACTGCTGTTGGTTAACTCAACATCTGGGGAGGAAAAACCCAAAACGTTTTGATGACTACACCAGCACTGACGTACAGGTCGTGCTTCAGGAGAATACTGCGAATACTACAACCACCACGGAGAAGACAACTGGCCCATTTATAAGACTTCAGGAAATGAACACTGGCATACGGGCCGTGCCAGCGTTACCTGGCAACGCCACAACTCAGAGCAACGCGTAAGAAAGCTGAGACGGCTTGTGCCTGCCATGTTATGCACGATTCAGTTATGCTGAAAATGTGACATTGAAGTTAATCAAATATAATGCAATACTTCAAAAACACTCGTCTACATTTGTCCATTAGAACATGCTCAATTCTGAAGCCGTTTTCCAGGAATGTTTCTAAGGAGTCATTTACAGAAGGAAGCTGACAAGTCTCAAAAACATCCTGTACAAAAGTAGCAAACATACAGCTATCCAGGCAGACTTTTGTGTCATCATTATCTTCGTCTTCTTCCTCCAACGGGGGAACAGGTGACTTGGACGAGGCACTGAAAACAGATACCAAGAGTCAGTATAAGAAGGTTTGCGTCACTTTAACTGCATGGAAAATATAGATGCCTTGGGTACCACTTGGTGAAGAATATTTTAGGTAGACAGAAGAGAAGAAACAGACAGAGGGGAAACCAAATAACTGAGCGAGCCTCCAGACTTTCTGGATGTTGGCTGTATTGTAGGCCTCAGCAGACACTTACCTTGCAGAATCCAGCGAAATCTAAAATGTGAAAGATACACAGAGAGAAGCACGTCCACCTGTTCTAGTATGCAAGGCTATGTGAGAGTCACAGTGATAAACTACAAGCAGACCTCTCCACTGTCAGATAAGTGCGTGTTTGTGCCTCCAGAACTGATATGGGGCAAGTTATATTTAACCTCCCCCGTGTTGACTTCTAGATGAAAAGGTCACCACTAACTTTTGACTGTGTCGCTAAGCAGAATACATTGAAAGCATGTTTTAAGAGAAACCAGTGTAGTCAAAACTACAGCAACTTACCAACTCTGTAGTTCAGGAATCTCTAAATATTAAGGATGATGCTTTAGCATCACTTCACCTGACATCATCCAACTATGGTGCAACTCCTAATCATTTAGGAGAAGGAAACCACTGCGGGGCTCATCACTCCTTTCTTATCTACAGCTCGATGTGTCACAACTGTCCCCAAAGAGCCCAGAATGCCGTACAAACAGCTGCCGTGGGGAGATTTACGGTGCTGGTGGACAACACAGTGCCTGAGGCGGAACTTGTAGTCGTCTACATAGAGCTAAGCTCTGAAGGTTTAACTGGGGGTGAAAAGGCAAATACTGGACATTTGGAAAAAAAAATGGACCCTTGCACTAAAGTAGTTGGCTGTTCAGGGAAAAGTGATGGAGCAGCAATACTTCGGTGTGCTAATAGTTCTGCCGCCCTGGCCTAAACATTCATGACGAGGGTTCTCCCAAAATAATAATTTTAAAAAAGTTATTCCATTATATGCCTGTTGATCCTCAGTGCATCGACATCGCAATGAAAACAAAACACTGACCAAGATACACACACACCCCATGCATGATGTCACCTAGCAGGGGTAGAAAGAGAACCTTGCAAATGCACACACACCCACACCATGAAAACAGACACACACACAGGACATGATACATGAGACAGAAATAGCATTTCGACATCATACAACCAGTGAAATAAAAAACAAAACGAAAAAAGAAAAAAAAAATAGACCATTGCGAGGCGTAACGATGGACGGTCAATAGCGAGCTTCTCCGTGGACGTTCCAAACAGACGTTGGAGGCTTTCTTTTTCTTTTTTTTTTTTTGCTACCCTGCGGCAGTGGACCCCTTCTTCCACAAATCCGAGCTAGTTTCTCCCCACCCACCCACCCATCCATCCACTGAAAATTGCACATCTGCTACGTTGCTCTGGGTTCCCCTTTGAGCAGCCTTGTTTCACCTTGGGGACACAACAGGCTTTCCAAAACAGTACTTGGCATAAGGAACAGGTGAGAATTCATAGAGACTTGATAGATGCACTTCTGCTACAGAATGCAGTCGATTAAAGAAACAGTGTGAGTGGGCACTGTAAAAAGGTAAATGGTAAGGTTCTTTAAGTAGTCAGGGATGACCCTCAAAGCATGTGTGTGAAAATAATGTTACAAGTAGTATAATACTTGAAAAAAATGAGGGTTTTCCTCTTGCTAGTTATGTGCATTGGCACTTAAAGCCAATACAATTCAACAAAGCTATAGATGGCGCTTCAGGGATGCTGAAGGCCATTTTCGCTCTGTCCCATCCTTACCAGCTGTATTTGTTCTCTTCAATAAATTCAAAGTAGCCCCTTCCATGTTCCTCCCGGCGTCTCTTAACACCCTTCTTATTCTTCTGATCAGCATTCGTGTCTTTGTCCGCATCCCCTTTGAAAATAGAACAAAGATATAGAATGAGGTGCTCCTTTTTCTGGGAGAGAGAGGTCGGACTGGCAGTGGGGTTCTGGCCCACAAAGCCCGTTCATTAGTTACATTGTGTGTCGACCATTATCATTTGTATTAAGGTTACTTGGAGGCAACACCTCATCGTTACACTTAAAACAAGACAATCATACTGTGGAAACTGTAACAGCTTTGAAAGACCAGGTAGTAATTACAATATAAGCTGGCCCGTATAAACATTGTGAATGGGGCTGGATAAACAAGTCTCTAATAAGTAAAGTGTTACTATCCTGCAGTAAAGGGCTTAAAAGATACTGCTTTTGATACAAATCTATTTCATTAAAAGGAGGGCAAATCTACTGCTGCCAGGGACAAATGCATCATGCAGGGAAACGGGAAAGCCTACTTAGACCTTGATTTACACCCCCCTCCCCGAGACACTGCACTGAATTGCCTAGATTCGTAATTTCTATGACCATCCAACACTATCTATAAAAACCACGGGGAAAAAAAACTACCCACGTCCTACCTAAACAAGCAGTGCGGCGCCCTTCTTTTTCTCAGCACATCTTGGGATTAGCTAATTCAGATGTTCCCGGCAACCTTTAAAGGCAAACGCCACGACCCTAAAACACGATGTCAGTACAATTAAGGCGGAAAGGGTGACAAGACAGCCCACTGCAGTGGCCATTTCTAACATTGTGTTTTCACGTCGATCCATTCTAAAATGGGATGTGAAAGCAAATGTTCTCCAACGCCCCCAGCTGGAACAACGGGAACCTCTGAATTAGCTAACCGGTTGAACAGCTAGTTGGCGCTGCACAACAGACACAAAGAAACTGACGCTAGCTGGCAAGCTAACACGCTAACCAAACCGAAACTTAAATCCAGACTAAGCTAAATTCGGTAGCAGATTTCTTAATAGAGCCGCTTTAGTAATTTTAGTCGACGCTAAAGGTCTCTTTAGTAGGTTGGACTGTGGCTACTTAAGGTCACGACACGACTGCTAACCAAGCTGCAGACCGGTGCTAACGCTGGCTAGCTTAGTAGTGAGGTCACGCTCTCTCTCTCTCTCTCTCAACATGGACGCTCTGCTGTGCGGTAGCGCATTCAAATTTAATAATTTCCTCACCGCTAGCGCTTTCTCAAAAAAACCCGACACATCCAACCAGCCGCATTTACATAAGCGATTCTGTCGACTCACCCTCGGCAGCCTGCTCTCCCGGCTCACCGTCTTCCGTATCTATTTTCTCCATGTCGTCCACGTCTCCCTTGAGCATGGGGTCCATCTCATCGTCCTCCTCTCCTTCCTCTTCTCCCTCGCCCATTTCTTCGTCCACGGCAACGCCATTGCCGTCGCCCCCACTCTCCGGCTCTTCCTCCTCGTTGGCCTCCATGCTTTCTTCAATGGGGCCTTCTCCCTCCCCCTCTCCTTCTTCCTCCTCTGCCATACCTTCTTGGTCGGCGGCCTGCTCGAAACCGTCATCCGCCTCAGCTGCTTGCTCCTGCGGAGAAGCGAGGGCCTCCTCGTCCAGCGCGGCCTGCAGGCGGTCCATCAGCTCGGCCTTCAGCCCCTTGTCCGAAAGATTACGCTTTTTCAGCTCGTCTTTGAGCTCGTTAACTTTAAGCTTTTTGACGTTAATTGTGCTCATGGTGAATGTTTGACGGCGAACGCGCTAAAATAAGACGGGAAATAAATAAATGGACGCCCTTTGTTAACGGATGTAGCTCAAAACTGCGCCAAACGGCACCCGCTGTACAACCAATCCTTTGCAGGCACAGAGCTGCGCGAGCCTGCTGTGTGGGGGCGGAGTCGTCTCCTACCGTAACTGCCCAGAGAGAGGCGCAGCTTGGTTATGTAGCCTGTGGCCATCTGTCACTGCAGCTAAACATTCCTTTCAGAAACCATTGTTGTGGAAAAGCGGGACAGATAGTACACGAAAAGATGGTTCCAGTAAAGAACGCGAACGTTATTAATTAGTTTATCATTATTTAACAAAACGCATTTTACAGAGGGCTGTTTAGCTAGGTAGTGAGTTTAAGACAGGTCAGGACAGTAGAATGAAGGCACACATGTTGCGTAATGTGCAACGCTAATAATCAATATCGGTAAGCTAGAAACAATGCAGTACAAAGATAGCTCTCTTCTCGCCCCTTTTTCAATTTTATAAAATCCAAGAAGAGGCACAAATGTGATATCGTTTAACTACGCCGACACGTCTTTCTGAATACGCGTTATCGCTCTCCTGTGTAACGAAAACAGCTGTTTAAAAATTCCTTTTTGTCATATCTGTCAATTGTAGAGTTTTCAGAGTTGATGTTGAAAATGTCCATGCACTTCTAAACAACACATAACTCCGTGGACTCTTCTGGAAAGCACTTTGGTGATTTGCCAACTCTTTGTTATACTCATTTCAAGCAGCGCACACCGATTTCACATAAAGAGCTTCAGTGGCCGCAAAGCTCAGCCTTGGTTACGTCATCGGAGTTACCTTAGGTTTGAGATGTTTTTGCGATAGAAAGTCACATCCAAACTTTTAAAATCTCTTTGTTTTCAGTCTAAAGACGTAAGATGACGTACCTCTTTGTTTTGATACCTGGCATTGTCAAACTGTGAAGGGCATTGCAGTTAATATCACTAATAAATGGTAAACTGATATTTTTCAAAATGAAAGAAAACTAAATCGTGCCTACGAGTCAAATAATAATTAGTTTAGAAGATTGTATCTGGATTAACCTAATGAGTCAGAGGGGCAAGTTAAAATAAGACACGGAGAGTAACCGCTGTCAAAATAAAACAGGAAACAACTAAGCAAGGAATCACAATCAGATAAGACGACTGAACAATACACAGCAGGATACAGGGAAGGCTCGATTAACTTAGCGATTTGAATCTAAACACTACTGAACACCAACAGAGACCAGATAACAAAACGTAACAAGACTAAACACGCCTTCAATACCAGAACTAAGAGCTCCAAATACCCAAATGCTGAATGCTTACAATACGTCCCACACAATGCCATATCTATCACAACACACATTTATATGTAAAATTAATGAAAAATAACAAAATTACTGTAACTGTATTTTGTAGTTTTCAGAATTGTGCACATAGTTCATCTGGAAAAGTCATGACTGTACGACTGAAAAACTTTAGTTTTTGCACATACAGCTTTTTAGATCCTGGTGATCACTGAAATTAAAGTTCATGCAAATAACACTTCAAAACAATTGTCCTTCTGGATCTTCCAGAGGGAATTAGCTTTTCAAGTCCTTGGGTTTCTAACCCGATTGGTTACATTTAAAAAGGTAGTTTGTGTTGACATTTGAGCAGTTGAGATGGAGACGCTCATTATTAATACAGGGTGGGCCGTTTGTATGGCTACACCGTAATGAAATGGGAATGGTTGGTGATATTAAAGTCCTGTTTGTGGCACATTAGTATATGTGAGGGGCAAACTCCTCAAGATGGGTGGTGACCATGGTGGCCATTTAGAAGTCGGCCATCCTGGATACAACTTTTGTTTTTTCAATAGGAAGAGGGCCATGTGACACATCAAACTTATTGGTAATGTCACAAGAAAAACAATGGTGTGCTTGGTTTCAACGTAACTTTATTCTTTCATGAGTTATTTACAAGTTTCTGACCACCTATAAAATGTGTTCAATGTGCTGCCCATTGTGTTGGATTGTCATTGCAACCCTCTTCTCCCACTCTTCACACACTGATAGCAACACCGCAGGAGAAATGCCAGCACAGGCATCCAGTATCCGTAGTTTCAGGTGCTGCACATCTCGTATCTTCACACCATAGACAATTGCCTTCAGTTTCCAATCCACTTCCCAGGAAACTGTTCATCTAGGAATGCTCGGACCTGGCACCCATAATGTGGTGGTGCACCATCTTGCTGGAAAAACTCAGGGAACGTGCCAGCTTCAGTGCATAAAGAGGGAAACACATCATCATGTAGCAATTTCAAATATCCAGTGGCCTTGAGGTTTCCATTGATGAAGAATGGACCCACTATCGTTGTTCCCCATATACCACACCAAACCATCACTTTTGTTGGTCCAACAGTCTTGGAGGGATCCATCCAATGTGGGTTAGTGTCAGACCAATAGCGGTGGTTTTGTTTGTTAACTTCATCATTCACATAAAAGTTTGCCTCAGCACTGAACAAACTCTTCTGCGTGAACTAAGGGTCCTGTTCCAATTTTTGTTTTGCCCATTCTGCAAATTCTGTGCTGATCTGGGTCATCCTCGCTGAGATGCTGCAGTAGCTGGAGTTTGTAAGGGTGCCATTTGTGAGTAGCTAATATCCGCCGAAGGGATGTTCGACTAATGCCACTCTCCAGTGACATGCAGCGCGTGCTACGCTGTGGGCTCTTGCTGAATGAAGCTAGGACAGCCACTGATGTTTCTTCATTAGTGACAGTTTTCTTGCGTCCACATTTTGTCAAATCCAACACAGAACCAGTTTCACGAAACTTAGCAAGCAGTTTGCTGACTGTAGCATGGGAGATGGGTGGTCTCGTAGGGGGTCTTGCATTGAAATCTGCTGCAATGACCCGGTTACTGCGTTCACCAGATATCAACACAATTTCGCTCCTCACGTGTTAACCTCTTCGACATGTCAATGGCTGTGAACAAAAAGAAACTTGTAAATAACTCATGACAGAATAAAGTTACGTTGAAACCAAGCACACCATTGTTGTTCTTGTGACATTACCAATAAGTTTGATGTGTCACATGGCCCTCTTCCTATTGAAAAAACAAAAGTTGTATCCAAGATGGCCGACTTCTAAATGGCCACCATGGTCACCGCCCATCTTGAGGAGTTTGCCCCTCACATATACTAATGTGCCACAAACAGGACTTTAGTATCACCAACCATTCCCATGTTATTACGGTGTATCATAAATGGCCCACCCTGTACCACTACTTAATCCTGTAAAGCCTAAGTAAGCTATGTAAACTATGAAACAATTGCCAGAAAATTATTTTTTAAAACTAAATTGTTTATTGAATCTGCTGTCAAATAAAAAAAAAAACAATTTTATTTATATAGCGCCAAATCGCAACAACAGATACTTTATATTGTAAGGTAAAGACTGAGAATAACTGAGAGAAAACCCCAACAATCCCCTATGAGCAAGTATTTGGTGACAGTGGGAAGGAAAAATCCTCTTTTAACAGGAAGAAACCTCCGGCACAACCTGGCTCAGGGAGGGGCGCTATAAATACTCTAGGAACCACAAATAAGTGTGAGAGCAAACTGTTCTTGGGTTGACAGGGTACTACGAGGTCTTAAAGATTAGAAAAAAGATTTCAATGCACACGTTTTATTTTTTTAAAAATGTATTTATTTATTTTTTGCAATTTATTGCTTAATATTGTTCAATTTATTAAAAAATTGGATTAACCTGTAACAACACTGATGGGTCTAGTTTAGGCAGATGATCTGCTATGGTGACCCCTACAGCAAGCAGACAGAAGAAGAGAACAAACACACATTTTAAAGTTCACTAATAATAATAAATAAATAAATAATAAATCACACAAAACTTTGACTAATGAACTTTGTCCCAGTATTCCAAAAGCTATTTTTCCATTGAAAGAATAAAATTAAAAGGAAAATAACGTTTCTGTTAGCTGGACTTGTTACACATACATGACTTTTCTTTGCTTAAAGCACTTACAGTAAAATAGGTATTAAGTAAACACTAACTTATCATGTATTAATAAATTAATAAATACATTTCTGAGACATGGATTTCAGTTATTTGGAAATATTGTAGCTGTATTTGCAGTTTCTCGTTGATACCATTGCTGCTAAGGTGAAAACAAACATTGTAAGAATAATGTGGATAGATATTTCCGCACACGTCTATTCAGGCATGTTGTCAGACTGTTCCGTTGTAAGAAGGTGCAGTGACATTTGCGGGACAGCGACAGTATGTAGGACACGAATCACGTCAAGAAATACAAACACTCAGCCGCCTGCTCCTTCTTTTTAAGGTTTCTCCGAGCAGTTGCTCCGTGCTGCCTCCCTGAGGAGCTTATAATAAATAGCCAAGTGACTTCATGAAGTGTTCTCCCGTGCGCTCTCACTCCTTCTCCACTGTGCCACTGCCATCACTCCACATCTTAGAGACTGTGCCCAGCATTTCAGCTTGTTGTAGTTTGTTTTTTTAGGCGTTCACGTCAGTGGATATTTTTGCACCAGGTCCAGTATTGGCAACAATAACAGAAAATGCCCCCCGCCTTTGTTCGGATATCTTTTTAAATATTTACAAGTTGTCATGTCATCTCTGACTGGAAGAGGAAGAGAGGGGTTTCCAGCCTCGATCAGAGGAGGTCTCTGGGTAAGTCAGATTTGTTCGTTTTGGGCAAAATTTGTTAGCATTTGTGGGGGTTTAGAGTTTCTTGAGAGTACTGTTGCACTAGAAAAAAACAAAACACTTGGGTGTGGTTACAGTAGTCCAAGTCGATTGATATTTAATTTCCCCCTGCCAAAGCCCACATACATCCTTATTTATCATGATTTATTTCTCAGAGCACAGAAGTGCAGCATCACTTTGAGACCGCAGGGAAGGACCGCCAGCCCAAGGAGCGCCCCTCTCCTGTGGGTGCCGGAGGGTCCAGGGGCGACCCATATCGGAATATGTGCCAGAGAGCAGACGATGTCCCGTCTTACAAGTCCCTCCCTGGATCTGTAGGAGACCGCATCCGGACAACCATGTCCTTTAGGACTATATGTAGAGGAGGCTCCATGTCAGCGAATCCCGGCTTTGGGAGGTCCGATCGGAAAGTTGCTCGTTGCGAGAAGTGCTCAGCGACCCTTGTTGCTCTGAAGAAACAAGCCCTTAGCCTGGCTGTTCACCATCACTTCTCCTGCAAGGTCAGTGACAATGATACTGTGATGGGGATCAAGTGGCATGTACATGCAGCCGTGTGCTTTCGAAGCAGTCTATATAATTACAGTAATAATATCGTGTTTGGACTCAACAGACAACACGTAACTGAAATGAAATATGAGCTGAAAGCATATGGATGCTTATCAGCAGGTGGTACTGGTGTATATTTGTTACATTAATTAAAAGAAATGCACATTCATATTTTTTGTGATGCAATTTAGTGACAAAAGTATTCACAAACTTGCTTTTTCCTCCCAAATAACCTCTTTGGGTATGAATATTGTGAATTGAAAGAATAAATAAGAATAAATATGCATGAAAAATGTTAAAAGCAGACATGAATGCTTCAGCGAGGGCCGATAAACTCTAATAAACCTGCTGTGAAAACATTTTATGACACTTATGTCACACAGAAGCATAACTGGTAGTTCCTTTTGAGGCTATAGTGGTGATGCTTAACAAGTGTTCTAAGGCTCATGTGGGACCTTCGGTGCTTCCTTTTAGAAGCGTGCACGTTTGCACATTCATCACCACCAAAATCCATCATTCGGACTCCGATCGCCAAAGTAAACCAGTGACATTCCTGCGCCAGTGGTTTTAAATGGCCATGAATATTTCATGGCGACATCCCTGTGTCATCTCCACAGTTCTCTCCATTGAGGGAAGGCTATTTATTTTTGTCCTCTTAAGTGGGATGGGGCATGTCATGTTTTTGGAGACCACAGGGAGAGCAGGAGGAAGATGGGAGGCACCGTGCGGCCACAGACGTGGTCAGTAGAAATCTGATAAGCCAGATCTAGCTGCTCGCAGGTTTATTGATCCAAGCGTGATTTCTCAGTAGCATCATGGGTGTATAACGTCATCTGTTAAGATGGAGTTGCTGCTGTCTCTGCAGCACCTTATACTCTATCTGTCATCAGTCTAACCTGAAATTCAGTTTGGCTTATTTTTGCCTCTTTGATACATCAGGATTATTATCCCTATATATTATTTATGAGGGAAGTTTATTTAGCACCAGCTGTTTCAGCACGTTTAGGCTTTGAGTGAAATTTTGCAACATTTAAGAGCTCCTGTTGAACTCCTGTGAGGGAACATCGGTCATTGTAGTGTGTAGGAGGGAAGGAGAAACAGTGCGTGCTGGATGCTGCTGTGTGTGTCTTTCTCAGGATGAAAAACAAGATGATGGTTTTTGATTCCTTCTTCCATCCAGATAGCAGCTGTCTATTACAGTAACACAGTGATGACATGACATTCAGCAAAATGCTAATATTGGCTGAAAAAAGACACACAAACACTGACGTCTCGCTTTTCCTGTTTTGTTTCAGACAAAAAAAGCCCTTCTTCCAGGATGACATGCTAGTCTCCGAGAATTTCCAGTGAACTGAGATTTATGACATGTTCCATCCACTCGTGAGATGCAGTAAACACAGTTTTTTTCACTGGGCTGTTAAGGATCATAAAGACAGTGTTAATCAATACCTCCATGTAGAAAGTGGCTTCCTGTGACTCTGTTCTCATATACTCAGTGATCATTCATACAGCCAGATATCAAACAGAACAGATTAGACTGTTACTGTGTCCTAATGTGAAGATTGCGCTCGACTTATCTTATTTTGTCAGTCAATTACAGGCGAGTGTTGTGCAATAATAAAAAGGTACTATAAACAGCAAAGGTATTTTCCTGTCTGTAACTCCTGTTGCTATGTTCTCTCACTTGTGCAGGACTTGAGTGACCTGTCAGCATTTCTTCATGAAAACCTCCGGGTCCATAGTCGGTCTACCACGGACTTCAGAGAAAGAGACCAGGGGGAGTGTGGAGCCTGCGGTACAAACCTGTACCAGCTCAAGCAAGAGGCCATCCATGTGGCTCTGAGCCGGGGTCAGGCATTAGCCAAGCCTTCTTTTGAAGCCAGCCTCAGCACTGGCTCACTGTTTGGACAAATTGAAGCAAAGCGAGGAGACAGGGCTTCGAGGGAGGCTCTGGATCAAAGCCACACTCCTCAGAGCCCGCGCAGCCCCAGGACGCCTCAAAGGACCCCACAGACCCTCAGACGAAGGGGGCCCAAGCTCCCCAACCCTGATATGGGCCGCTGGGTGGAGGAGCAGCAGCAGCTGGTGGCTTCTAAATCTGCATCCAGAGCTAATGGTGTCACCACAAACCCTTACCGTCAGGTACCACTATGAGCCCTTCTCTTAGCATTGAATCCCACATACCCTCCTAACGAGCTATATGGGTAATGTGTGCCTTTACGGGTGCACGTGTCAGCGAGCCAGTGATTCATGGGGCCTAATCAGAGCCTATTTCGATCCCGTGGCTGAGTGTGTTGTTCAAAAGTACTTTTGCTAATGGAATGGAATTGGGTCATGATTTACCTCTGTCGCAAGAGCCGGCCGGTCAAAAAGCACTTGTGATCAATAGAGGGACGGCCGTATTAAACACTGCGGCTGGCGAAATATGCATTAGTGTGATAGAAGATGGTTGAGCGTGTCCTTCCCAAGTCCCCAATAAAAAAAAGATTATAAACCTGTACAAGGTGACTGAGAACTGACTTTTCTTTACTCAGTTGGCTCATTTTTGCTGTGAGCCAACAACTAAAAATACCCCAAATCCTTCATTTAATGTAGTTAGTGACAGATTCTAGGACTATATTTGACCTGGTTGACAGATAATATGTGTAGGCATCACAGTTTTCAGTTTGCTGAACCACAATGTTATTGTAAACTGCATATAGATATATCTTAGGAGGGTGTCTACAGTATAAAATTGCTTCAAGGGTGGAGGTTTTCCGGGAGCTCTCTCAAACAGAGCAGCAGCCTGTGGACATATTAGCACGCTCAGCTGAGGGACAAGGACAATTTCATGCTAGCATATTCACTGTAGGAGCTATTCCTAACATTAGCATCCCTGTCAGCTTTGTCTCTGCCAAAGCTAAAAATTGATTTCCATTCACTAATCGTAAAATCTAAACTTAGTCCTGCTTCTGGTACTGATAATAAGCTCTTGATATATACTTAGTGAACTGCAGACACGGGGCAGCTTGAGCTTTTAAGGATCTGAGTATTATGTTAGCATAAAATAAAGTGTGATCTTACATGCTGATAGCACACATTTTTAGAATCATTCTTAACATCATAAGCGTCTGTGTAAGGTCCTTTTAAAAGATTTACCATTTTAAAAAGTCCTCATAAAAACGGAGTCAGCTCTAGATTGCATTTTCACTCAACTCTGAGAGTTAGCACTACCGGAGTTAGCTAGCTGATAAAAATCTGCTAGCAGCAGTTGTCAAAAGTGACAGTCACCATCCAGGAAGAAAGTCTGCTTTGTGTACTTTTGTCTGAAATAACAGAGCCATTGTTTGAAAAATGACTGAGAATTTAAATTTATCAGCCCGTGTTATCACTATGTGAGAATACTAAGGAGTGCTTAACTGGACCAAAGGAGTCTTCAGAGATTCTTTTAAAAACTGTTATTTTGAAGGCACGTCTAATCAAATGTGACAATAACAGCGCTCCTGTACTGTGCACGGCTGTGGAAGAAATGATTCGTACGTGTTTCAGTTTGAGAGCAGATCAACTGAGGTTTTTACAGCTTCGGTGAAAGCGAAAGCGTAGGACGAGAAGTGAGGAGAGGAGACGCAAAGAAGGGCAGAGGGAGAACGGAAGAAGAGGAGAGAAGGAAATGAAGTGTGCAAGATTGGAGGCAAGGAATGAAAGGGTTGAAGGGAAGGAAGGGCAACGAGGAAGGAGAGGGGAAAACAAGACATCATAAAAGACCGCATGAGGAATTGGAGCAAGGGAAAGTGAAGCGATAAAAAAAAGATTACGACAGAAGACGCGAGTCAAAAAGCAGAAAGCAGGAGGGTTCGGGGAAGTGTGCATTATCCATATTATCTCTGGCTTCCTCATTCCCGACAATGACCGCAGATTTCCTCTGGCACTAATTGGCACTTTGCGTTTGTGATGCTATGAAAATAAAAGTTGACTTTGTTATCTTGCCTTAAGAACGAGCTGAGCCGCTGCTGGCTCAGAGGCCTGCAGCATGAGTTCACGTCGAGCTGCGTGCAGAGTCGACCACGCCGCTCACACACACAGACACACACAGACACACACTGTGAACTCATGAATGAGCCCTAAACACCCACGCTGGAGCGCTGGAGTGTTGGAATATATTCGTGTAAGGCTGCTTGAGTGATGATGTGACTATGTGTATGAGAGGCAGCGTGTTTACTCTGAATCACGTTTTGCAGTCACTGCAGCCTTCACAAACTATCCTTCACACTCCAAATGCAGTTGGCTGCATCTGTAATATGACTAACGGTGTATGTTAACCCAGCGTGCTCCTCTCAGCCTGCGTGCCCTACTTACACAGACGCCCACCTCATGTTCCTCCCCAAAGTAATTCCCGTGATAATAGCCCCTTTTGGAGTGGGTGCTGCAGTGCAATTACACATTTGGATTTTTTAATGAGCTTTTTCCCCCTGCAGGCTACAGATGATGCCTATCAGAGCTGCAGGGATGTCGGGGCTGTACAGACCACCTCTAAGATCCCGCACATATCCAGAGTGGTGTCCATCGCCAACACTGCAGCTATGTCCTTTCTGACTAGGTAAGCCAATATATGCACACCAAATAACTGCAAGTGTTTGAAAAGGATCTGTACTGGCTGCACCAGGAGTTTCCGTGCAATGACACACCCCCTCACTTCTTTCCCGTAGGGCAGCTGAGAAGCTCAGCCTGACACTGAGGAAAAAGGGCCATGCTTCTGATCCAGCTCCCTCTCAACTCTCCACCTGCTTCAGGGAAATCATCCAGAAAAACCCACCGCCCGTCCCCACCTGCCTGCTGCAAGCTGCCACTAGAACCAAGGACTCGCCCAGCGTTGGCAAGGTAGACTTCAAATTCTAGCACATCAAATTGATCTGTACTACACTCAAACACATTAACTGCTCAGAAATCCCATCAATTATGATACTTGGAGGAGAGAACATAATTTAGGCACTTGCTAAAATGTGTCATGAAGCAAAAACAAAGCAGAAATTTTAGTGATCACCAGGCTGGAGACCATTACTTACACTGGGGTTGGATAAAAATGCACGCCTGCCTGTTTATTTATTTTCCCTCGATGACACGCTGCTGCAGGCCTAAATGCAATTTGTTTTTCAGCTGCTCACTTTTTTAATTTGCTTATGCAGGTCTGACTAAAAAATGTAAAACTGTAACCAACCACTCATTAATTGTTGCTAAAAAGAAAGTTCACAAGAGAATCAGAATTTAAATGTGTACATGTGTGAGCCTTAGATAAAAGGTTCCCTAACCGTAATGTTCTGCTAACAACCGCTGTTGTTCTAGTATAGACCACCAAAAGGCTTCAGCACTGGCGGTGTGGTGGTCAGAGCAGTAGCCATGCTTAATTTATAGTCCTTATCTTAACTGTGGCTCAGGGGGTCGGGAAGCACATCTGTAACCAGAAGGTCACCGGTTTGATCCCCGGGTCCTCTGTCCTGGTCGTTGTGTCCTTGGGCAAGACCCTACTGGGGTTGGCCAGAGGGGCCGATGGCGCGATATGGCAGCCTCGCTTCTGTCAGTCTGCCCCAGGGCAGCTGTGGCTGCACCTGTAGCTGCCTCCACCAGTTTGTGAATGTGAGAGTGAATGAATAGTGGTGTTGTAAAGTGATTTGGGTTCCTTGAAAAGCGCTGTATAAATGCAATCCATTATTATTATTATTAATGGAGTGGAGCAGCCTATGCCGTAGTGGTCGATGTCATTGTTTGCATTTATGCTTTGATGTGTCTGCGTTGTTCCGTCACGATAAGTCAAACCGAGCTAATCTCGTTGAACAACAGTTGCATCAGCACTGCAAAGGGAGAAAGACTGGAAAACAGTCTAAAGTCTCCGGGAACTTCATTTGTTTAGTCGATCACTAACGGAAATATGTAGTCAGCCAATCACATGCCAGCAACTAATGCATTCAGGCATGTAAACATGGCCAGGTCAACTTGGTGAAGTTCAAAGTGAACATCAGAACGGGCGAGAAAGATGACTTAGGTGATGTTGGCGATTTCGGACATTGTCGTTGGCGCCAGACGGGCTTGTCTGAGTATTTCAGAAACTCTGCTGGGAGTTCCCCTCACAAACATATCTGGGTTTACAGAAAATGGTCCCAAAAAGAGAAAATATCCAACGAGTGGCATTTCAGTTGCAGAGAGTGGATAGAAAGGTAACAGTACCTCAGCTATTCATTGCAACCAAGATAAGATATCTTGGTTGCAATGGTTGAAAATCCGCTCTGAACCTACAACATCAGAATATATTTTTAATCCCAGAGGAAATGACGTGGTCACAGTTGCTCCAAGGCAGTAAGAACAGTA
The DNA here is from genome assembly GCF_051167445.1 of Perissodus microlepis. NCBI lineage: Eukaryota > Metazoa > Chordata > Actinopteri > Cichliformes > Cichlidae > Perissodus > Perissodus microlepis. The sequence goes on along the minus strand of NC_140475.1, from coordinate 885,270 downwards.
ACTAACAATGTACCTTTGAGCAGACAAGCTAAAGCAGCAGACTGGGTGCCACTCCTGTCAGCTAAGAATAGGAAACTGAGGCTACAGTTCACATGGAATCAGTGATGTTCCTTAACAGAAGATTGGACAAATATTGTCCAGTCTGATGAGTCTCAGTGTCTGCTGCAGCATTCGCATGGTAGGGTCTGAATTTGGCATAAACAACACAAAAGCATGGATCTGTCCTGCCTTGTATCAGTGGTTCAGTCCGTGCTGTGGGGGATATTCTCTTCAACTCTCTGTCCAAATAGCACCAAGTGACCATTGTCTGAACACTACGGGCGACACACGTATCGTTGCTGACCACGTCCATCCCTGTGTGACTGCAGTATCCTCAGCAGGATAGCGCACTCAAATAATCTAAAGCTGGTTTCTTGACCATGAGCTCACTCAGATGGCCTCAACAGTCTCCAGCTATCAACTTAATAGATCCTATCTATCCTGTTATTATGGACCAAAGTATTTCCAGCACTTTATTGAATCTACGCCAGGAAGAATTAAGGCAGTTCTGAAGGGAAAAGGGGGTCCAACCCACTACCGACGAGGTGTAACGTGAAGTGCACAGTAAGGGTTAGTCATCATACACGGATCACTGGCAGAATACTGGCTGTGTCATCATCATTTTAAGCAAGCTACAATTACAGTCAATAAGATTTTTCGCTCACTCAAGTATCATCCTGATCAGTGTACAGTGTTTTCATGGCATATTACTAACAATAGGATCAATCACAATGATTGTGCTCTGCTTTGCTATAATGTGTACTTAGAATTCTGCACATCAGGCTAACATGATGGATTTAATGCAGTGCTATAAATCAACTGACGGCCACCACTGGATATAACGTGCATCATCTACTGACTGCTTTATAATACACACAGACATCCTGCATACATTATTTAAAAAGGAAAATATATATAGGTTTCACAATGAAATACGCCACTGGGCAACTACGTGTCCTGTATTGTGAGGTATAAATATATAGAATAAACCTGGACTGGTGATGAATCGACAAAGAGCCCACAGGCACCAGCTTGGAAGTGTTTTGACCATCCGTGTTGGGGGGTAAGGAGATCTCAGTCAATTTGGACGAGATCCTATATCACCCGTCCGTTGTGATACACTGTAATGTGGTGCTAATGTCTCCATCTTGTTCTCCTCCTCCCTTCTCCTCACCTCCTCAGGGAGAGAAACTCGGGGAGATCAATATGGCTGGGGGCCCTCCCCTCGTCTCATAGATGGACTCCTGGGTGTAGTCTAGAGTTACAGATAAGGGCTCAAATAGACCCCACCGCCGGCCACACCTGCTTGAGCACTCAGCTTTGTACATCTAAACGTGCAAGAATATGCATGCGTGTGAGAGTCGAGGAGGATTTTCTCAGCTTGCAAATGGTTCTCCTGAATAATTTAACCCTCATAAAAAGAGTTTGACACGTGTTCAATATGGTTAAGAAACCACTTCTTGCGTAAGGTATTAAAATCATGAGGAAGGGAAAAAAATCCTTCATGTGGCAGATGGAAAATGGCTTTTCAAATTCAGTCAATGAAGGATGATCTCATCATGGTGTAATGCAGTCCTGTGCATTTTCAGGAAAACCACATTTGAGTGGGTGTCAGAACATACATCTACTTGCAGTCTTGCAGACCTGAATTCAGAAAAAACAATTTTATAATTGGCTTATAAGCCCTAATAGGGTGCGCTGTCTGGTATATGCTGCCTTGTTTTCCTGCAGACCAAGACCCGTGAGCCTTGTTAGGAGCCTGTCAGAATCAGGATATAACTCGATTTAAGAGCTTAAAGCCGCTAAATCTCAGACTTCCTCCAGAGATGTGCATTAAGGAATTAATGTCACGACATGCAGAGATACAGCAGGAGGAATGCATCGTCATGCAGCTGATGTATGATGTATGAGGCGGTTGTGTAGTTGCTGCACTGACTGAATCATGTGGTGTGTTGCAGCCTAAAGGTAATATGCTTTTGTTTCAATTCACCATTTTATTCTTGGTTGTCAGTTCATTTATATTTGATGTCCTTACAAAACAGGCGACTGGTTGTCCAAAGACAGTTTGTCTGTTTAGCTCAACAAAGTTCACCTCCATTGCTTCAGCATCTCAAAGATGCCCAAATACTCTTTGACATTTATCACTTTGTTCTGCCCAGGTTTTCTCTTTTTCAGCTGAGGATTTTCTAAGACAGTATTTCAGCCGCCTGTTGTTGAACAGCAGGGGCCCAGAGCACAAGTCGGACTTTTCCTTTACTCTTCAGCAGCTGTTTTTGGTGTCAGAGTCTGGAGTCAAAAACCTCTGTTGGTAATCATACGTTTAAAAAAAATGAATGCATAAACAGAACAGACACCATATCGCTGCTGTTTGTGGTGTTGTATATGGATTTTAGGATGAAGGGCACATAAATCAGCTAGCATACATACACGCTGTACAGTAAAAGCAGAGTATCTAGTCCCTTTATGCATTTAATAAACTGTAGAGTTTTCAGATAAAACAGTCTGACTCTTTCCTAAAGGCTCCATGTGCGACATAGTACTGCTCAGTCTTGCCTCATTGGCATTTAGATTAAGATCTCATTTTGTTGGTACCTGCTAGCATTTAGCGCTGTATGCTAGCATCATGTTAGCGTTCAGCTTTTTAGCTTAGACTGGACAGCAGCAACAAGTACATTATAATGCCATTATAATGAGGTTTAAGCATTAAATATTGAACAATACAGAAATTTTACAGTTTGCCTATAGCGTCATGCCATGATGATATGGTAGCTAGCACTGCAGCAAGAAAGACCTCTTTTTGTTCAAGGTTCAAGGTTCAAGGTTCTTTATTTGTCACATGCATAGTTATACAAGTATAACACACAGTGAAATGTAGCCTGACATGCTCCTCGACATGTGCAAAAATGGGGGGGGGGGGGTACAGGAAGAACATTATATATATATATATATATTTAAACCCACAGTCCAAAGAAATGCTTGACGAGGTTAGGTTCACTGGAAATACTAAATTGGCTGCAGGCGACCAGCAATCGTTGTGCTAGGCATGGGGCAGACTGTATCAGCTACAATACAAGGTGATGTGGCTTTTAGTTAATTAGCTGTAATTGTGGCTAAGACCAGCCTGGGCGTTGTGCTCCGTCCATCAGGTTGGAAACAAGACTACGCTACAAACAGCTAGGGGATCTATGAAGCCTTGCTTATCCGTAGTGTTGCTTTACCAGATATTAACAAGAGCGTGCTACCATATTCACAAAGCTACAACAAGCTCTCACATGCAGTACTGATGGCTGCTTAGAAGTCTTACTCGGGTATTATAGATTCCCTGAATAATGGAAACTTCAAAGCAGCATTACACGAATGCTGTTTTTCCCCAAACTCAGGTTAAAAATGAAAGTAAAATAAAAGCATTTAAATGACTCTAAATTCTGCTCTGTGATTTGAGGATGCTTGAATCCTGGTATCTGTGTAACCTCCTATAATTGAATGGGAAGGCTTTTCTGACAAAGCACCCATATCTGATGAGCTGGGAGTGAGAATGGGTTGGTGCTGACGCTGCAGTGGGTATGTCCAACCTTCCTCTGATATTTGACAATTTCCCACAAACGTAGCAGGGCGTACAGTTCATACAGCAAACACAGAGCGCAGCTAAAGCTGATGGAAACTGCATTTTTGGGTAAATAATAATTTGAGATTAAACTCATGCTCTTTGCAATCTCATGGCAGCTGTTCTTACTGTTATTTTTTCATACAGTATTTTTCAGTTGGACAGATATTTTGTTCTGTACTGTGTCTAAATTTCATCACGACTCTGTTTCCATTTCCTTTGGCGAACAGGTTAAAGTCGTGCTGAGGGTGAACCCATCGCTGTCAGAGAGCCAAGGCCAACCACCTGTTCTCCGGATCGACCCATCCAAGAAGAGAGTAACCATAGTGGAGCCGGTCACCAAAAGCCATCAGCGTGCTACCATGACACTGGGCAGGGATGGCAAAAGTCATCTGAAGACCTTCACCTTTGACAGTGCATATCCTCAGGAGTCAAGCCAGGTGTGGCTCTGTTGCAAAGCATTTAAATATGACTTTAGTTGTTTCTATGGTGATCAGGTTGGCAGACAGTGGATTGTGCAGCATTACATGCATACAGCACATATTCCCTCCTCTTTATCCTACACTGTTAGTTCCCTCTCTCTGTCTGATGACCTGAAAACTGATAGGCCCTGGATAGCCACCACAATTACACAGTCCATCAATTACATTCAGCTTTATCCAAGCTCTGCTTACAGTATCTGAGCCCAAGGGAATCAGTCTGCATCCCCGTTCTGCTTTGCTCTTGCTCTGTACCGAGTGCGCTTCTTCAGAGTGGAGATGAATCACAAGCTGCTCGCTGTCCTTTGTTCTCTCGACCAGGCCGAGGTGTGTGCAGGCGTCTTGGCTGATGTCATCCGCTGTGTGCTCAGCGGCAGCGATGCCTGTGTCCTGGGCTTAGGTTGTGCTGATGTGGGTGAGTAATCGGTCCTTGTGAGAGGCCATGGGTTAAAATATCAAGATGGGAATGGGATGCTTTTATCATCCCCGCCCCACCTCCTCCTCTATCCCATTGCAATCTTTCAGCCTTTCTTTATCACTTTAAACTCCCTCTGTCCTCTCGATACAAATCTCCAGCCTCCTTGTGTCTTTTGTCTCCTCTCCCAGTCAGTTTTCTCTTTTTTGCTCTTTAAAAAAACAAACAAACAAAAAATTCCCTTTAAGTTTTTCATCCTTCACCTGTTACTTTATAAATAAAAGCCTGTTCATCAATTATACAGCATGCATGTGTTTGTAAAAGCTTCCCATTGTTTGACGTTTTAGGCAAATATTTCACTTCATTTTGCTGAAGCGCTGAGCGTAGAAGGGCCTGCAAACAAAGTGGACTGTGATATGTTGCTATTAGAGAGATGGAGCCCTGCACTTAGCGGTAAAGGGGTTTAATAGATTTGTAGCACACACACACACACACACACACACACACACACACACACACACACACACACACACACACACACAGGGTAAGGACAGGGTCTCCTTGGACCTGCTTTTTCACATGACGCCACTCTCCGTAAATCTGATTGAATTAGTTGGCCAGTACAGACTACATGTGGCCCACAGCCAGGGGGACATCAATCTCCTCCACAGAATACTATTCTCTCTGAATAACGGCCGCTCGGCCTTTAATTGGAGTAAACCAATTCTCTTATCCTCATTCAATTAGAGTTTGGATAAGACGAGATAGGGTGAAACAAGCCCATAACTCAAGAGTAATGTGGGGCAAAAGTGCACTAGAAAAAGACACAATATGGCATCGGTCCATAAAAACATTTATTTGTGCATTCTTGTGAGATTATATATGATGTGTTTTGTTCGTGCCAATGCTTTCCTGCAATTAGCCCCATTTCAAGACTTTGCTATAAATCTGTGATTATCTATATATCCATATATAAAATCTTGCAGATATTTTTTATGACTGATATGAAATCTTTTATTATTCAGTCATTTCTGCCTGCAATGCATTGCAAGTGAACGTGTGCTCTGTGATGTGCTGTTTTCAGCACGCCTCCTCCCCTGCCTTTATTTCAGTGTTAACATGTTACAGTTCGATGTTCCTTTATTTGGTGTGTACTATTTTGAGCCCATGGCCTCATCTACGACTATGGCCCCATTGTGTTTGGTAGCACACGTGCAGAAGCCAGACGTACAATCATTTTTAGCTAAGCTACCCAAAACCTAACTCTGGCTGATGATGATGTTTTTTGGAAAATTAAAAAATAGTTCCCTTGCTAAGTGGAATAAACGACTTGTATCTCATGTTAAGCACGTGAACAGCAGAAGCTGTGATTTTATTTATTAAACAGCCCAGAAAAACTGTTTCTGACAGCAACACGTTGCATTGATATGGTTAATATACTTTTCAGACATAAATAATATAAAAACTGATTGTGCCACTCAGACTGTGTATTTGTGAATGTAGTATATATTGTGTGGATGCATACCTTCATGTAATTCATATGTAGTAGGGTTTTCAAAGGACTCAAGGCAGCCCACAGTCCAACTAAGTACACTCTTAATAAGTGCACACCAAAGAATCACAGAGGGATCCCTAATTAGCAAGAAGGTGCTGTTAGTCAGTTGCAGCTGATTCATTGATGATCTGCAGGTGTGAGCACATTTTGACAGTTTGCTGGTTTGGAGCATTCAGGTGTGGTTAACAGAAGGTCACCCAAATGTGTGTAACCCATGCTTAGACGGTGCATAAGAGCTACATTTCAGTTAGCCTCAGTTAGCATGTTAAAGTTAAAGTTCATTAAGGCACTGCTAGAAAGACTGAAAACATATAGCTTGTTTGGATGGCAGCGTGGCTTAGCTTTCAGGATCAATGTCCTTTGAACAGACAACAGCAAAATGTTGGTGCTTGGCTGTAACGCAGCAACATTTGAACCAAAACCCAAACAAACACAACAGATCAGTATAAACGCCTGATACCAAGTGTCAGGCACGGTGGTGGAGGTATGAGGATTTGGGCTTATGCAGTCACCTGGGAACCGAGTAGTCATAATCACCACGAACTCCAAACTAACCTAGAGACAAATGTGAGGCTCAGCCAGCTAAAGCTGTGTCATGCAGCAGGCATCTGTTGGGGGTCATTGTGAACAGTCAAGGTGACCCACAGCAGAATTTATAAACAAATGCCTGCAAAGTTCAATGAAGTTAAGCCATGTTGTAAAGACAAAAATTGTTACACAATATTGAAGGCTGATACACTCATACAGAAATCAATTGGTTTAAGTTAATGATTATGGTCTATAATAGCTGCAAGCTATCGAATCTTGGGGTGCACTTCATTTTTCATAAGACTGAATCGAGTCTTGCGAAAACTTCATTTTTATATATAGAAAATCTGTGCATCTATGTGTTCTCCTTCCACCTCAGGGTCCTGGTCCAGCATGGTGGGCAGTGGTGAGAGCATTGGGAAGCTCGGCTTGATTCCTTGTGCCATCTCCTGGCTGTACAGCGCCATCGAGCGCCGCAGAGAGAGGACGTGGACCGATCTCAGTGTGTCAGTGTCTGCTATCGAACTGTGCTGCGGAGAGGAGGACACGCTGAGGGATCTGCTGGGGGAAGTTGTTCCATCATTAGGCAGCATCCACGACAGCCCGAAAGCCCACATTAAACTCCAGGAGGACCCAGTCTACGGAGTCCAGGTAGAACAGAAGGTTTTTACCATTAAGAAAAGGGATTGTTAAACTCCTTCCACTGTGCCTCCCTTACCTCTGCCTCGGCACGCTGTGGCCCAGTGACCCACATTTGTAGTAGAGGAGCTACTGTTGTTGGCATAAAAGTCTAATAAATCTTCATAAACACAAACACACAAACCCAAAGTAGACAACAGGGAGCAAAGGTGATACTGTTTCCTGCGGATAGGAGACAGCAGCAACAAAAACCCCTTTTAAAGTTATTCTAATTGTTTCAAAAGAGGCAGTATTCTCACATTGCACGTTCATGCCAACTAGATTAGTTAGATTAGTTGTCTGTGGTGCCTGCGAGCTGGCGTGAGTGTGTGCCCTCTGCATGTGAGAAAGTTTTATTCATCTTTATTTAGACAATAATGGTCCGCACTGTGTTGGAAAAGATAATGGTGCTGGGAGTGAAAGCTATTATGCTGCACAGCACATTATATCTGATTACACCGTGTTTGTGTGTGGGCGCCACATCCTCTCTGTTCTTTCAGTCAACACTTGAAGAATGACTGAAGCCTGAATATTTTGCTGCTGAGACGAATGACACAAGATTCATTCTAACAATATTGAACCTGTTTCAGAATGAACAGTGATTAGCAACAGGGGGATAAATGTAACAGATTAAAGGGCTGATTTTACAGCAAATGTACATCTGCTTCTTCTCTCCTTCAGCTACACAACCACAACCGGGTGAAGGCCCCCACTGCCGAGCGGGCTGCTTCCCTCCTGGATGCAGCCGTCGCAGCACGTCGGCACAGTGACTTTATTACGTACCTGTGTGACAGCTCCATCATGTTCTTCACCCTTCACGTCCAGCCTCCACGTACAGAGAGCAGCACCATTGGAAAAGGTTGCAGTGAAATATTCAGAAACCGATTCTAGAATTTCGATATTTTATGATTTGCATCTGTTAAATCTTTTTGAATTACCTCCTCTAAAGTCCAACTGTATCATTTCCTTAGGTTCCCGCGGCGCCACCAAGTTGACCATGATAGACGTGTGTAGTGGTATGAGGGGTGTCAACAAAAATAAACCCCCCCATTCTGAGCTGGGCCCAATCGTCCTGTCTCTTCTAAGTGGACAGAAAACCACCCCAAACAAGTAAGAATCTAACTGGAAAACAAAGGAGGAAAATTGTTTGGTCATTAAAAACTTTCTGTTTTCTTTAACCTATTTATACTCCGGGTTTACAAGCTGCAACACAGGCCACTGTAAACCACCCCAAACTGCAAATTCTTTATTTATTTATTTTCTTCTCCTTTTTATGTCGATTTATTAGCTTTTTTTTTTTGGCGCTGATGAAACCGGAGCCTCGTCGTCTCGTATGCTGCACTGGATTTGCAGAGATGACAATAAAGTTTACTTTGACTTTGGTGCAGTTAAACCTGCAGATACTCACATGACGTTGCACTGTTTCTGCAGGAGTGGGAAGTTGACTTTGCTCCTTCGAGAGTCCCTGGGCCACACAAATTGCCACACTACAGTAATTGCTCAAATCATGGATTCTTTGGCACACCTTCAAGAGAACTTCTCTACCATCCAGCTTGCTTCTCGTTTTCGCAGGACACAGAAGAGGACAAAGGTAGTATAAATGACAGAGTCTAATCATGTCACTCTTTATCTAGCACCCCAAAATTGTTGAATGTTGCTTCGGATTTATAAGACTTATCTAACAGCATCATCCACCTTCATCCGACAGCAGTCTACCTCATGTTCTCCTTGTGCGAGGAGTCTGACTAGAGAAAAAAGAGGGCTGCAGTCGTTCTCCCTGCGGGCGTTCCACTCTACCGATGAGGTAGACGTCGACATCCGTCCTTTTCGCCTGCGTGATGAACTGGATGAACGCTCCAGTAGTGAACAGTCTTGCGACACAGTCATCCAGATAGACTCAGATGGCTCAGTCCACCCCAGATCAGCCCCGAGGCAGGCACAGCCCGAGTTTGTACCAATCATACCGTCTTTGCACCCTAACAAGCCTGACTTGGACGACCCAGAGTTTGCTGCTCTCCTCCAGGAGCTTCTGAGAATTCCTCAGCTGCAAGTAGAAAAGACGACAGAGTCTGCTCTTCTGGGGCAAACCGACGTTTTGAAAGCAGAAAGGAAGCAACCGGAGAGGGACTGTCTCAAATGTGACACGTTTGCTCAACTTCAAGAACGTCTGGGGTGTATCGATGGAAGTGAAATGACCATGGATGTGCTCAAGTCTTCCTTAAAAGGTGCCTGTTTAAATAATGTCACTGTTAAGTCACAGCACCAGGAGGAATCTGTAAAACAAGCAGACACTGAAGCTCCACAGACACTGCTGAGTAAGGGGCTGAGCTGCAGTCAGACCTCTGCTGGAGAAAAGCAAACAGACGGTGCCGCCCCTGGAGACAGTTTTCAGAGAGAAGATTCGGGTTTGTACGACTGTGAGGAGTGTAGTGCGACCAGTTCCAGCGAGGAACTGCTCAATCAAACTCTGGGTCTGAACGCGACCTGCCGCTCTGAGCCTTCTAACACCAGGACTCTTAAATCAGGTAATGGGTTTTCTTCCAAGCGCTTTAATGTGGATGCAAAGGTCACGGCAGGGGCCAGTTCTCTTGCACTTGAACCTTCACACAAACAGGAGAGAGCTGAAACTGCTGATTGGTTCAAAACAGACAAAAGGACCTCACCAGTTGGCAAAAGCTCCCCCATATCTCCTTCTTCTACTTGCTCCTCTTCACACTCCCTGGCTAAAAGTGTTATACTCGGAGACGTCCTAAACAGTCACCCCAAACGGGATGTTAAGGAAATGAAAGCCACGATCACAGTGACTGTTCAGCAGCCGCTGGACTTAAAAGGTCAAGATGAGCTGGTTTTCTCTATGGTAGAAGAGGTGACCATCAGTGGAGCGTATGACAGAGCAAGGACAGGTGGAAATATTATTTGCATCAGAGACGGAGCCCATTCACAGGCACACGCTGAAGACTCGGCTGGTTCTCAGCCAATCCAGATAATCAGCAACGTCGGCGAGGAATCTGCAGCTCCAGGCTCCTCTGGTGCTCCCGAAAGCTCTGTTGTTCATCCTGCTGGCACTGAAAAGTCCCAGCATCAAGTCAGAAGGGAGAAAAGGGTGTTGCCTTCATTTATTAACCCCATGTTGATTAATACAGACGTGGATTGTGACTTGGATTGTGCCAAAGACAACGAAAGTCATTGTGAAACTTTAGCAGGAGTCAGGTCAGAATCAGAGTCCAAAAGAAATACAGCTAGATGTTCAGAAGACAGGGAGGTCCTTCAGGAGAAGTGTGCACCTGTAGCTTCTCAGAAACATGTCAAAAAGACTGACAAGTCTTGTAGCCAAATTTCTTATGAGCCAGTCGTCTTAGAACATTTGAGTTTTTGTAATAAACCTCCAGACAACAAAACGTGTGAGCAGACAAACACAGACAAGCCGCACCCCAGAGACCGTGGGCATGTTTACTCCTCTAACACTGCAAAGCTTTCAGAGGGGACTGAAATCACATGCAGAAATACACCCAAGAGGACTGGTGAGTCACCTGGTTGCCAAGAAACCATCCTTTGCTCCTATTCAACAGGTAGCTTACCTCGAGCATGGCAAAGTGCCAAACACCAGGATGCCCACCTCGTAGACTCAAGGGGGCTGACATCATCCACTCCCTGCAGCCCAAGGGTAACTCTCGAGAGGAGGAAGGTGAGGCAACACTCCCCTACTAACCACAACCTCTATATTTCCTCTCCTCAAAGATATGGAACAGACTTCAAACAGGATCCTGGTGGTACTTTCAGGAAGGGTATTGGATCTGTGATTGATAAATCCACTTCAACAGTAAAACGTGATAATACAAGCAGGAGGCTCAGGTCACCGATTGAGGAGAGTGGCAGGCTTTTCAGTGCCAAACTACAGCAGCTGGCTAGACGGACGAGCTCTCTCGGGCGGATCCCAAGAGACTTTCCAGCCCTAGAAAGAGGCGGCAGCAACGCTTCTATGAGCTCCAGGGGAAGCTCCAGGGGAAGTACTGAAGGAGCTTGTAAGTCTGGCTATAAAGGCAATTTTGAGGGAGATTGTACCTTTCCGAGGGCCAGCAGGAGCCCGAGGAAAAATCCTCGGTCTGAGCATCATTTTTTCCCGTCTGAAAACCCTGCGACTCAGTCTTCTAGGCATATCCACTCCAAGCTTTCTGCTGTGGGAAAGCTCAAGACGTCTAGCCCCAAAGTCCGTCGATCGTCAGCTCCTAGCATCAAGAACTCCATCAATCATAGTGCCAGTCTGTCTCCAGACAGTAAAACAGTCAGCCACGAACGCACATCCTCCTTTTTCCCCTCTTCCCCTCCACGGTCTCATCGCTCTATCAGCCGGACTCCAAGCCAGAGCTCCACATCCTCATCCACAAAATCTGCCATTCAGGGATTTGTTAACGGTCGCCTCTCAGACTTTCTCAAGGAGAGGGCCCCCAGTCCCACTATAGGAGGATCGGACCAAACGACCTCACTGCCCTCCCCGTACAGTCAACTGACATCTCCCCGCATGCCCGATCACCTGAGTGGGCATGCAAGTGACACCACCAGTGTGTTGAGTGGCGATCTACCACCAGCTATGGGGAAGACATCCCTGCATTTTTCTAACAGAAACAGTTTGGTGAGCAGTGGCTATGACAGCATGGTGAGGGACAGCGAGGCCACAGGCAGCAGCACCTCAGCCAGAGACTCAGTCAGCGACAGGAGCAGCTCCCTCCTCAGTGCGGCTCGCAGCGGCCGGCCGTCTCGGAGACGAGGTGGTACAGGTAAGAGCGCCTGCGCTAACAGTTTTTATGTAATGAATTAAATGACTTTCACTTTTGGAAAGTTTTCAAGTTTGATTTATAAAGCAAACAAAAACAAACCAACAGAAGCTCAAAGCAGACGTTCTTATGCAAACGTTAGCGCCGCTGTTCACCACCAACACCAGATGTCTGGTTCATAATCTGACTACATAACATATTAATGTGACATTAATGAAAGACGACATGTGTGCTGAAGTTTCCTCGCTGGCATTAAAAGCCAGATTGTGTAGGAAGTCACATCATTAATACATGAACCCAGGAAGGATTCTCACTGATGGAAACAGAAACGTTTGCGTGGTTCTGTTACACAGATGGGTGTGTGCGTGATTATGCACTCTAACAGAGTTATGTTGGAAACACACTCACTGTTGTGATGATGATGCTGATGGAACAGCAGAGGAGACACGACTTGAATAAGTATATGACTCTTAAATAGTCCCCTGAAATAATACACTGTTAACTGCTTTTGGTGCGTGCACTCAGTTTGTCCTCATGTGTCCTCTTCTGTAACTAAAATCTACAGTTTGAAAATATAAAGCACTCACTATCTTTTCCGGCACTGGCAGACTGACTCAAACTGAGAGTTGCAGTAATTGTGTCTCCGGTCTTGACTTCTGGCAGCTCTGCGGCTGCACTTTGGCCCGAGGCAAACTGTTGTTCCAGCAGGAACCACATACGGCAGCTCATGAATCATTTCCTGCTGTAGCTGCCTCGTCTGTAAATGTGTGACTCACTGTGACTTTTCTATTTAATGCTCAACACTTACATTAAGAACCAAGAAAAGTCCACTAACATGTGCTTCTGCCTTACATGTGTTGGCGCTCTTGGCTCTAGGTACTCAGCAGCGCCACCTTTCCCATGATTCACCTCTGACCCTGAGACGCTCGGCTAGCGGTCTGCGGTCTCGCTGGATGGATCAAGGAATCCCAGAGGCCTACGAGATCAAGGTCTATGAGATCGACAATGTACAGAGGATGCAGGAAAGAGCAGGTGCTGGCAAACAGGTGCTGGGTTTATTTTGATTTTTTTTTGTTGGAGGTTAAAGGGCATTACATAATAAACAGTATGACCTTTATAACCTCTACGAGCAACGAGCGAGAACAGCCACAAAAACAGGATTGTGGTTGTTGTTTTTCTGTGATGTAGAACTCAGTTAGTTCTCTTTTTGTATTCGAAATGGTAAGTAACCATTTTTTGTTATGGAATAAAAGGACCAGCGTTAATGCTGCCGCACAATATCATTTTTTGATATATTAAATGGAATAAATTGAAATGATCTGCCGTCTCTGTTGCAGAGATTTGAGGAGACGCAGCAGATATTGTGAGGCGAGAAACCTCAGCTATGGCGTCAACTTAACAGAACACAGTGAATAAGAGTAGAATAAGATAAATAGAATAGAAATATCCTTTATTGTCCCTCACTGGGGAAATTCACGCGTTCCAGCAGCAAAGTGACAGGCAGAGTGTGCAGGTTCACACAAAGCTTAGAATAAACAAGGAAGAAGAGTCCCGAGCAAATTTACAACATAAGAAACACAAATACTTTACAGTATTTTTAAACAGCAAAAAGTGCTTAAAAACAACAACGACGACACACTACTGACAGTAATAATGAGCTGCCTCCAGTGTCCCGAGGTCATAGATTGACTCATGAAAATGATATTCCAAAAACTGGAAGTCGAGTTATTGAGCAAATCACAATTTAACCCTGTGTTTGTACTGAGCAGCTACAAGGTCTTCATACCTTTAACATACTTCCACCCATTTTAAATGTAATGTGTGTCTCATAAAACTTTGTTTTCTTATATGATTGATGATAAATGTGGCTCATTTTTTCCTTCTGCAACGTAGTCCGAAGAATATGAATCCAGTAAACATATTAAATGGGAAAGAAATACAAAAGGAGTCCGTCGTGAGTAAATCATAGACAGAAATGTCTTAGGAGACCAAACATTTCCCACTCGTGGGAGTATTTTTGCACGATGCTGCAGAAGAAGAGCGTGCTTGATAAGCTGACTGTGTAAACCTCGCATAAAAGACTGTCTGGCATTTAAAATGCGCCTGATAGCAAAACAGGGTCCATGTGGTGACGTAATGTCCCACGACGAGAGGTCTGGCCCCGTGAGACGCCTCCCTGCCTCCACCAGTCTCAGGCAACTTTGATACAATTTTAATGACCACATGGGGTAAACTGGGTCAGTGCTGCAGCCGGGAACAAAGACGTAGGACAAGCAGAGCAGAATGGAGGTAAAACACCAGATTTTAAAAACTGTAAATATGGATTTATTGACCCCCCCTCACCCCACCCCCAAACGACTGCCATGCTCCCCCCATCAGTGCCCTAACATGATGTTTATATGAAGAGCAACTGAGAGGTGGATGCTGTTTTTCATTAAAACCTACAAAGTACTGACATACAGTATTCCAGGCCTCATTGTTTAAATGGGGAGAGTAAATTAAATTTACTTAATTTAAGCTGTGTTTTAAAAATCTTTGAATAAATAAAAAAAAGTGAAAAGGGTTGTGTTTCTGCTTTCAGGGGCCCACATGCTTCAGTGCCAAGCTGAAGCTCCTGGAGCACCGTCAGCAGAGGATCTCCGAAGTCCGAGCCAAATACAACAACCTGAGGAGAGAGCTGGAGCTGGCCAAACACCGCCTCATGCTGGAGCCCGCCACGTGGAACCACGAGTGTCAGTGGAGTTATCTTTAAAAACTAACTGTAACTTGCTATTGCTAATATCTGAAAAGAGTAGTCGTCATCTAGATTTAGTTTCCTCGAACAGCCTTTGGCTTCCACACTTCTCACTGCCTTCCATTAATGTCTCTCTCTCAGTTCCGGCGACAACAATGAGCAACAATATCTAACAAAATGAGTCCACTGGTCACCAACAAATATATACAGTCCCGCTCAAAAGTTTAAGACCAGTTGAAAAATGGCAACAAGCAACAGGAGGAAATGGGCATTAAGTTTATTAAAAACAAACTGAAACAGGCAATTTTTGGAGTGATCAACAATAACGGTGGAGCCATCGTCATCACTGAGTTCATGTTTGGAACTTTGATTTCTGTTTTGGGTTTTTTCCAGGTGTAAAACAGCCCGTTTCAGTTTAAGGACTGTATATATATCTTTGCATAGTACTTTGCCAGTGACACTGATAATGAGCAAGCGTCCTGAGCTTAACCAGCTAGCCACGATGTTAGGTAGCAAAACTTCACACAGACGATATAAAAACACGGACATATCCGTCAGCAGTCGCTCAGTATCAATGAAGTCCTGTTGTGAACCTTAGCCTGAGCATTTTCACTACCTTCATCTTAACTTTTGAAACCAGAAGCTATGCGTGGCCGACCTGACCGTGAAATCGAGGAGCGCTGCACACTCAGGCTAGCCTCCGGGCTTACCCTGAGTCACTGGACTTTACTTTCTGACTCTGAGAAGGACCATAGTGTTATAGTCATCAAGACTTATTGGTAGCAGCTGAGTCCATATAGTTAACAGGAGAATACATTTAATGGTGTTAGAGCAAGAGAACAGAGAAGACTTCATTATAACATGTATGTAACCACAGGGACGCCTCTGCTGGCCGTGATAGGTAATACAGGTTTAAGGCACTTCCTCAATGGCTTCATTTTTTAGACTCAGAAGCTATGTTCATCTTTTATGTACAGTCTGTGTTCACACCATGATAAACACCTGGGCTGGTTAGCGAGCTAACTCTAGCGTAGCTATGCAATGTGTATCTGGCAAATCTGGTGCCAACATACTGACATACTGGTACACAGCTTATACACTGGTCTCTCAGCCATTCTATAGGCTATAAAACACAGGCTACAATACAAATGTACTTTCACTACTGCGATGCTTTACTGTTCTGGCTCGTGCTAGGCTTGCACACAGATGGAGAGCATCTCATCTCGTATCGTATCGTTTTGTAGGACCTATTGTAACATTTTTGTATAGTTTAGCCATAAAATAAATATGAAGACATAATTCTGTAACTGGGGGATTTTGCTTGAAAGGTGACTGAAATGATTAAAACATGAGCAATCAGCTGATTAACTGGTTCAATGACTAATCATCTGAGCTCTCACTTCACTGAATAAGCAAGTAATCAGCTTGTTATATGCAGCAGGCTGTAGCCTCCTTTTACAGGAGCAGCATCCAGACTTCTCATTAGCACCATTAGTAATACCCTCACCAGCATGTGACATTTTATATTATACTTTAATCACAGAGCATGTGATGCTGTTAAAGAATAAGAGGCTGTCACACCAACAAATTGCCCTGCTGGCAGAGCAATTCTTACAGTATGAGAATGTTTTGTAATGCAATGATGACTTTTGTGGGTCTGAGAAAAATCTACCATGTGAACTTTGACCTCAACAATTTGATTCATCCTCCTTTTTGCCGATACAGTAACACACAGAAGTGTACGTGGCACACTGACCCTTATTGTCCTTCCCCAGTCGACCTATGGCAGACGTTCGAGGTGGACTCCCTGGAGCATCTGGAAGCACTTGAGTTGGTGACGGCGCGGCTGGAGCGCAAGGTCAGCCTCTGCAAGGCCAACGTCATGATGGTCACCTGCTTTGATGGTGTCGCTGGGAGACGGCGTAAGAAGAGACGGCGAAAAACGGCAGATCATAGATTCGCAAAGGGATACTGACCTACTGGCTGAAATATATGTTTCTTTTAGACTATTATGTAGAACTTGTTGATTATCAATGAAGTTATCTCGACACTCGAGACACAGAGGTGAGATCACCTCATGTATACACTTGTTATGTTTTGAAGTAGCACACTGCCTCCGGTCCCCTGGTGGGAATTCCTCTGCGGCATTTTAGACTTTCAAAAAAATCCAACTAACCTTTACTTCATGTTTTCCAGACAGTAGTTGCAGTTAAATAACCTATAAAGATGTGTGTTTATACACTTTTTAGCATTTGGCAGTATATTTAAAGGCATCACGTTCAAGCAGCATCTAATGCTAAAATATTTTGGTGCTAACGAGCTCGGTACCACAAAACTGCTGGGTCCAATGTTGGACAATGGGAGGGCCTATCATGTGGAATGAAACAGAAGCAGTCCAAAGTCTGTGTCTGCCATGGTTCTCAAAGAAATGACCCCACGTCTGATAAAAACACTACACAACAACTGGCACTCAAACCTGTCAAAATGTGTTCTGGTTCTCGAAAGGCTCTGCGACGGTAGAAATGAGGGGTTAGATCCTGGTTCTCTGGGAAGTCTTTAGGCTCAGCAATATCATTTATGTGAATACCATCTACACATCTGTGCAAGACGGCTCAAGAGGCAACTACAGCTCCAAATGAAGCACTTTTGTACTCTGCTAAGCAATTAATGAGAAACTGTGATGAGTGGACGATCCAAATTGTGCTTTTCTTAAAGCCATTTTCACACAAAGCTTTATTCCAATTGTCTTTGTCTATCGCACACTTTGACATGCTGACTGGAGTCAAGGATCCAATGATCGTCCGATTAGTGGACTGGCCTCTCTACCTCCTGAGCCACAGCTGTTCCACTGGATGCAAACATTTACAATACCTCAAACTGTCCTTCTACAACAAACAGAGCAAAGCGAGGGAAATGCAATTGAACGTGACGATTATGTTCTTCAAGTTTCATGTGCTTTGCTGTTCTTCTTGATTTGATTGGTCAAACCAATCATGTACTCAGCCAACACGATGTCTTTGAGTAGCAACGTGATCAGCCATCGTAGAGCAGAAGGCGGTGCAGCTTTCACAAAAAGGGAATATTATGCCACCAATGATGCCATTGTGTAAATAGATTTTGGTGCTAAAACTACAAAAGTAGTGCATTTCCTTATTTGTAACTAATGTAAATAGGTAAATGTTTAGCAGGGATCTCAGTGAACTGTTGAATGAGCCATAAGGGAACAACGGTAGTGTTTGTGAAAGTTACACCAACAGAGAGGTCGGTGATCAATACACTGACTGTAAAACACATTAGTAAGTGATTGGAAGTAGAATAAACGAATGCAGATTCTACTGACAGTGTAATGGAGGAGTAATTACTTTAAAGGAATAACGTCATGGTGTCTGAAGAGCCCTGTGGCTCCGAGCCACGACCCAAAGTGATCGGTGAGCAGTGCTGGGATGTCTACCTGGGTCGATGCGTTTAAATATACGGGAAAGAATCGCACACACGCACACACGCTGGATGTTTGTTGTTGTGAATCGTATTAATCAGCATGTTGTTGTCACTGTGAATAAATGAGCACAGCACTCCATTACGTTTCATGTGTGCAAAGACTGTGCATCCTTTGATTTGCAAAAATTAAAAGTGCTGTGCTGTTCCTGCTGCCATCACATCTGGGATCTTGTCCTTACTGGTCACCAGAGCCTGTTTTTAAGTGTGCATGTGTGTGTGCACGTGTGAGTGCATGTGTGTGTGCACGTGTGAGTGCATGTGTGTGTGCATGTGTGAGTGCATGTGTGTGTGCATGTGTGTGTGCATGTGTGAGTGCATGTGTGTGTGCATGTGTGAGTGCATGTGTGTGTGCATGTGTGTGTGCATGTGTGAGTGCATGTGTGTGTGCATGTGTGAGTGCATGTGTGTGTGCATGTGTGTGTGCATGTGTGAGTGCCATGACGCCATGCAACATCGAAAACAGGAAGGGGTTTTCGAGTTTTCAAATGAAAAGGTAATGACACCAAGCCATGTTCAGCCCTGGGGGGGGGGGGGGGACCCTACTATAAAGTCAGCATCATTAAAGAAGAACACTGGAAACACACACACACACACACACACACACACACACGTGTTTCCTTCCCTGACTTTGCCCTTCCTCTCTTTCTGCTCCACTTCCTCATTGCTCAGCCTCATCTGAGACACACACACACACACACACACACACACCGTACGCCTGGTTAACGTCCATAGCTCATTTAAAACTGAATAATGTGTTTTATATCATTTTATTTTTTCTAGAAATGTCTCCATATTTGGAGGCAGTTTGTCCACTACAAACACAAACTGATCCTGAGCCAGTTTAAACGCTGAGTTTAAATGTGACTATTTTAAGATGTCATGGGAACTGCATCACTTTGGCTCATTAGGTGGAAAAAGAGGTGCTATTTCTGTCTCTGAGAAACTTGAATTTTAAAGCCTCCCCATAAAGAAAACTGAGAGGGCACATTTATAATAAACCTTATCAGACACTGTGTTTGGGGGCTGATACCATCACCAGATGTTTAGGGAGCTAAATGTAGGCAGAATGTGTAGATTTCAGACCGCAGTTAAACCAAATAGTTTTCTTATCCCTCCCACTCACAGTGCAAATCCTTGCTGCTGCAGGACAAACTGTGACAGCTGTTCATCTGTAGTTAGCGTAGGCCAGTGGTTCCCAAACTTTCTTTGCTGGCCCCCCTTTGTTTTACAAGAAAAATGTTGCCCCCCCCCCCACAAACACACCCTCCAACCACACACACCCATATTTTGCTCCGTTGCGATTTATTTCACACCTCAAACATTTAGTAAACAATTAAGCAAATACAAGTAAACTGCAATAAATGACAGGTAGTCAGAAAATAAACTACTAACTCTTTTACGCTGCGTCCGCACCTACACGGGTGTTTTTGAACACGCAGCTGTTTCGTCCACGTAAACGGTGTTTCAAATCACCGAAAACTGAGATTTAAAACTCCTTTTTTGCGTTTACGTGTGGACGAGGAATACAGAGTTCGTCACGCAACCTCAAAGGTATGTGCCTTTATCACGTCACGCTGTGGCCACGTTATTGTTTCCATGAGATGAACTGCAGAATGGCAGATAGAGACGAAATACTGTTAATCTGACTGTCTGCAGGTTTTACAGGCTTACATATAAACATGCAGTTACTGTCCCTCCATTTACAAAGGCAGAGGCGTCACGGTGTGATTATTTTACATGGAGTTGTTTTTTTCCTGTGTAATAATATTCAACATTGCATCAATACATTTTTCAAAAAATGCCTCTCTGTGCAAAATGTGTTTAAAAACATAAACAGCTGTGGGATCCTGTTTGTCTGTGATTTGAACCGAGGGAACAAATCGTGGCAGGATCAGCCTGGTGTTATTTGTATCCAGCTGTAACTTTACTGTATAAAGCGCTAACATCTCCAAAATGTCAGGAGTAGTTAGTCATTACAAGAAGTGTTTGTGAACTAAAAATCAAGAATGTGGGATCCTGTTTGTCCGTGATTTGAACAGCCCAGCGCTGCTCCCGACGAAGGGAAAACCAACCCTGCAGGGAGACCTACCTCGGCACTTGTGCAGGTGAAGCCAAAGGGAAGATTTGCTTCACCATATTTTCTAGTCTTTGGCTTAGAATGAAGTTGGTTTGGAAACATATTCAGCGATGCTTCATCTCCTGCTTTGCGTTTGTGTGGGAGCCCCGTCAAAAACCTGTCCATGATGCTAGCAGTGTCCAAGCGCTCTTTTTTTTCATACTGCGCCCCCCCTAGGGGGCGGGCCCCACACTTTGGGAACCTCTGGCGTATGTATCATTCCACTGTTGGCATCAGCTGTAAAACTTTGTGAGGGCAACAAGACAGAAAAAGACACTGTGGGAGAGAGCCAGAGAGGAATAAGAACTAATGATGAAATGCAGAGTGGTGTATAAACACACAGTGAGTGAAGAAGAACACTTCATCATGTTCCAGAGTAAACATCTGGTTAGACGTTTCTAAGATCTTCAGGGCCCAGTACAAGAACCTCAGTTTGATCTGAATTTAGAAGGAGGACATCAGCGGTCATCCGGGCCTTTATGTCTATAAGACATTCCTGCAGTTTAAATAGTTGTTGTGTGTTATCTGCCTTGATGGCCGGTTAGATTTGGGGTTCATGTGCATAGAAGTGAAAATGCTGCCTCGGGAATGGGCTCTGCTAGTAAGTACTGCTGTTTTTCACAGCTGTTAGCCTGTGCTAGTGATAATTTTATTGAAGTGGATCTAACATTGTTGGACACAGACACTTAGCGAATAAACTCTCAAATCATGTAAGAACATAATCTAAATGTTTATCAGGGAGAACGAGTGATTTTTGGACACCAAGCCTAACATTAGTGTACAGAACTTTATAACCAGCTGATATTGTTGTTTAGCTGGAGCCTTGTCTGCTGTCCGACAGCAGACTCGCACGTCTGACCTGATAAGTAATTGCGACAGTGTTGGGGATAAATAACCCGATACGTTTTCAACTGTTAGAGCCCTGACTCAGTTCATGAGATGTGGCTTGAGGTTAAGAGGATGACATTTTATCCACATGCTGGTTGCGATGTTTCTTTCCTTCCCATTTTTGCTTCTTGCTGAACGGGACCCAGATGTTGAACAGTCTGCAGACATGAATTTAAATTTGCCTCCATAACACACAAACACTTGCGAGCTCTCTCCTGCTCCAGCTTTGGTGTACGTGGCAGCTCTGTAGTATTCAGGATGGTAATAATACTTCTGTATTTTTGTAAATTATTCTCATTTTTTGTATATCAAAGACACATTACTATATGTAATTTAAATATAACAGTTTACAACACATCTGTGCCTAAAGGGCTAAATCTAATTGGTCTTCTCTTAAAAACACAGCGACGGTCTGTCTCTTATAGGGTGTTCAATGAGATCACTAACGGCACAGGACAGGAGGACGGAGAAAACATCATCGGTCTGATAAATGTAAGTAAGAGTGACAACACAACACAAATTGACGCACACATTTGAAACCATTCCCACTCTAATCCACAGTACGGTTTATCTGCTTTACGTGGCATCATCTGACCGCTTTATGTCGCGTTACATAACCGCTGACACCCAGCCGGGAGCCAGTGCCACACATCTGCCAGGAGATGGCAGCCTCCACCACGCGCTTAAATAAATATATAACGTTGTCATGAAGCGATGCATGTTTTGCAGTGAGGGGAAGGTGAAAATCCCCGGATAAGACAGTAAACAAGAAGCATGAGAGAGTGTGAGAAGAGAGAGTGAGGAGGAAAACACCGCGACGCTGCTTCATGTGGAGAGAAACACAGAGAGGCTCCATCCAGCAGTGAGTACACCTCTCCATCCTGTCCTGCGGTGTCAGTGTGACATGAACGTCAGCAGGCTCAGTGTAGTCATTTTAAACCAGATTAAAGACGGGCAGGGCAGCAAGTGTGAAGAAACGCTTTCTGCGGCGATGTGAAACTACGGGGAGAAGCGCTGAAAACGCAATAAACTCGGTAGCTGACTTTACACGCGGACACGGCGACGCTAGCGTGTTTTTCGTTAACCTCAGTCTTCCCACGTTAAAGCTCTGGTGATGTGCGATAAAAAAAAAGCACGAAAATACGTTTAATGAGCGATGTGCACGTAAACGTCAGAGGCACGTGCACAGGGAGGCACTCGCCGCCACCCACTTGCCGCGCGACACGGGAAGTCAAACATCTGACAGTCAGGAAGAGTCCAAGCTGAACGCGCGCACGTGTCCAGCGACAACTGCGTAACTTTGTCAGGATTACGTAAACGGCCACCTTTCCCTTTGTTAGTGTGCTAACACTGCTGCTCACCTGAGCGTGAGCTGTTCTTAATTATGTCAGAGAAGTCTAAACTTAGGTGCGTTTGTTTTTACGCAATTTATTATGGCACCGACTATTGTGACGTATTACAGCATTAGAGGGCACACCCTCGGATAAACTAGCACTTGTCAACAGTGGGAAGGAAGAGCTCCATTTTTACAGGTAGAGGTCTCTGACAGAACCAGGCTCATCAAGGGACAGCCATGTAAATGCTGGAGGAGATATGTTCAGTGCATCATGGGAAGTCCCAACGCAGAGTCTGTGGTTCAGGATCAACAGGTTCACACTTAAAAACAAGCTTTACCCAGAAATGGAACTTAGCTACAGAGAAAACATAAAGATGTATTGTTTGAATTCAGTTCAGTTCAATTTTATTTACACAGCGCCAAATCACAACAACAGTCGCCTCAAGGCGCTTTATATTGTACAGTAGATCGTACAATATATATGACCCCCTATGAGCAAGCACTTTGGCGACAGTGGGAAGGAAAAACTCCCTTTTAACAGGAAGAAACCTCCGGCAGAACCAGGCTCAGGGAGGGGCGGGGCCATCTGCTGTGATTGGTTGGTGTGAGAGAAGGAAGACAGGATAAAGACATGCTGTGGAAGAGAGACAGAGATTAATAACACATATGATTCAATGCAGAGAGGTCTGTTAACACATAGTGAGTGAGAAAGGTGAAAAAGAAAAACTCAGTGCATCATGGGAATCCCCGGCAGCCTACGTCTATTGCAGCATAACTAAGGGAGGATTCAGGGTCACCTGGTCCAGCCCTAACTATATGCTTTAGCAAAAAGGAAAGTTTGAAGCCTAATCTTAAAAGTAGAGATAGTTTCTGTCTCCCGAATCCAAACTGGAAGCTGGTTCCACAGAAGAGGGGCCTGAAAACTGAAGGCTCTGCCTCCCATTCTACTTTTAAATACTCTAGGAACAACAAGTAGGCCTGCAGAGCGAGAGCGAAGTGCTCTAATAGGGTGATATGGTACTACAAGGTCATTAAGATAAGATGGGGCCTGATTATTTAAGACCTTGTATGTGAGGAGCAGGATTTTGAATTCTGGATTTAACAGGAAGCCAATGAAGGGAAGCCAAAACAGGAGAAATCTGCTCTCTCTTTCTAGTCCCTGTCAGGACTCTTGCTGCAGCATTTTGGATTCACTGAAGGCTTTTCAGGGAGTTTTTTGGACTTCCTGATAATAATGAATTACAGTCGTCCAGCCTGGAAGTAATAAATGCATGAACTAGTTTTTCAGCGTCACTCTGAGACAGGATATTTCTAACTTTAGAGATGTTGCACAAATGGAAGAAAGCAGTCTTACATATTTGTTTAATATGTGCGTTGAAGGACATGTCCTGGTCAAAAATGACTCCAAGGTTCCTCACAGTGTTACTGGAGGCCAAGGTAATGCCATCCAGAGTAAGAATCTGCTTAGATACCATATTTCTAAGATTTTCAGGGCCGAGTACAATAACCTCAGTTTGATCTGAATTAAGAAGCAGAAAGTTAGCGGCCATCCAGGTCTTTATGTCTTTAAGACATTCCTGCAGTTTAACTCATTGGTGTGTGTTATCTGGCTTCATGGACAGATAGAGCTGGGTGTCATCTGCATAGCAGTGTAAATGTATGCTATGTCTTCTAATGATGCTGCCTAAGGGAAGCATGTATAATGTAAACAGAATTGGTCCTAGCACTGAACCCTGTGGAACTCCATAATTAACCTCAGTGGGTGAAGAGGACTCTCCATTTACATGCACAAACTGGAGTCTATTAGATAGATATGATACAAACCACTGCAGCACAGTACCTGTAATACCTACAGCATGTTCTAATCGCTCTAATAGGATATTATGGTCAACAGTATCGAACGCTGCACTGAGGTCTAGCAGGACAAGCACAGAGATGAGTCCACTGTCAGAGGCCATAAGAAGATCATTTGTAACCTTCACTAAAGCTGTTTCTGTGCTGTGATGAGCTCTGAAACCTGACTGAAACTCTTCAAATAAACCATTCCTCTGCAGATGATCTGTTAGCTGTTTGACAACTACTCTTTCAAGGATGTTTGATATAAAGGAAGGTTGGAGATTGGCCTATAATTAGCTAAGACTGCTGGGTCTAGAGATGCTTTTTGAGTAAAGGTTTAACTACAGCCAGCTTGAAGGCCTGTGGTACATAGCCGACCATTAGAGATAGGTTGATCATATTTAAGATCGAAGCATTAATTAATGGCAGGACTTCTTTGAGCAGTTTTGTAGGAATGGGGTCTAAAAGACACGTTGATGGTTTGGAGGAAGTAATTATTGAAGTTAACTCAGAAAGATCAACTGAAAGATCAGTTTGGTGTTAAGGTTTATAGGGACCTTTTATAAATTCTTAGGTTTGAAATGAGTTCCTTCCAAAATTAGCTGAAGCTCTCCACAGAAGTGGGAGAAACAACTATATCCGAAACATCACTGTGTTATGCCGAAGAGGTCATCTAGAGCCGGACTGCACTTTGATCTAATACCAGTTTATAAGACAAAAGGGTTCAGAGTGTGAAGTGTTTTATCATGAACTTTAACTTTTAGAGAGAGCCTGGCATGTAGTTTTGAGGCTTTGGGGTTAACCTGAATGGTCCAGATTAGCAAAGAAACTCAGTATTTCAGCGAGGCCTGTGAAAACTTTTACTTTCACACGACTGTACCTCTTTTCTGCCCTGAGGTCTTTTCAGATTCAAACCACATTTTGATAAGTTTGTTGACCTATTTTTTTGGCATAGGTGTTACAATATGTGGTCTGGATCTGCTGATCCTTGTTGAATTTCCACAGCCAGCGATTAGCCAGGTTCTTATTTGGTGACCACCATTATTTTTCTATTAGAAAAGTCTTTTTGTTTTTCTTCTGGAAAATATGACTGGTTCTAGTTTGGGCTCTAGCACTGCTTTGTAGGGAAAACAGATATAAGTGACATTACACAGCAGGTGAAGTCCTGGATTGTCTCTTGGGTGCATTTGGGTTAGTTGTTTCCTGTTATTTCTAGTCTTGCTAATCTATGCTAAGCTAACTGTGGCACGCCTCAGAACTCCAAGAAAATGATTCAAATGTAAAATGTCAGAACATCCATTCTCTGCAGTTTATTTCCAAGCACCAGTTAAATTAAAAAAACAAAAGCTAAGGATGAATCCATTAACAAGAGAATTCCCACCTCAACTTTACAATACAGCATTTGGTTTCTCCTAATAGGAATTACAGTGACAGGACAGGTGAGTGACTGTGGAAAAGGTCACAGGTAAATCATGGTGAACATGGTGTAAGAAGCCCTCGGGTCAGGTGTTGCTATCCTTGCTAATACTTAAGGCCTGTAAGTGCTTGCACCTCACATTTCCCACTCTTATGCAAAACTTGTGCAAAGACAATCTGATGAGGAAAAACAAAAGGATTTCAAAGAGATCCAGATTTTCTGTCAAGCACTTGCATCACTTATCAGCGAATCAACTCTTGGCTCTGTATGATGTTACTGAAAGCAGATACCCCGATATGGCCATCTCAGGCATGTAGCTTGGATTCTGAGCCCAGAGGCCCCACCCACTTGCTATGAAAGCTTTTTGAGGGGCAGCCAGTCACAAGAAAGGGGGCTTAGAGGGAGGGTGGAGCTAGAGCAGCTGGTTTCAGAGAGTGCACAGTATAAAAACTGACACATGCAAAGCAACACCAGGAGTGAAAATATGGAGCTGTAAATGACACATATTATCAGCTGTGACATAAATTTGAAAGGAAACTTATATTTGTGTCAGTTTGTAGTATTATTCCTATTGTATTCTATACTATATGGACAAAAGTATTGCAGGACCATCACTTTACACCTACAGGGGCTGCGCGGCCACGGACACCTGTGCCAAATCACCATCGTTAAGCCTGCTGATGGCGTGGCATTACGCTGCTTTGGTTGGTCCACCGGGCAGGACTTTGTCCCACTACATACAACATGTCGCCTGCAGAAATGAGCCCACTTCCCAAACTGCACTTTCTGTAAGAAGAACTGAGTCTAAAATAGTAATAGTGCACAGAGTGCAGTCTTGG
This sequence comes from Perissodus microlepis, assembly GCF_051167445.1. Classification (NCBI taxonomy): domain Eukaryota; kingdom Metazoa; phylum Chordata; class Actinopteri; order Cichliformes; family Cichlidae; genus Perissodus; species Perissodus microlepis. The sequence goes on along the minus strand of NC_140475.1, from coordinate 858,536 downwards.
TACTGTTTTGGTCATTCACAGCGCAGCACTGAGCCCCCCCTTTGTTATCTGTCGTGGTTTAGACACAAACACAGTTAGTTCATGACAGAGCTGCTGTTTAAGCAGCTGTAGTGCTTATATGCAAGTCTCTTTTTCTCTGGTTTGGTATTAAATATGCAAGGCAAGCGTGATGTTTTGATTTTTTTTCTAAAATTCTCCTAATTCTTCCTAATTCTTTTGACAGCTTGACGGGGATGTGGGAAGGAGGCTCCAGGGAATTCTGTGTAAGAGAGAAAAGGGACAAATAAAGCCCACGGGATCGGAGGACTGCAAGAAGCCTGCAAAGGCAGGGACCTACATCCTTCACAGCCCCGCCTGCTCTCACTGTGGTGGACATTTCAAACCGCTCCGTTCTCGGCCACCCAGGAGAGGTGATGCAGGATTAAATCACATGCTCCCTCGAGAGTGATCCCAAACCACTGCTGAGGCCTCAGGTGCTCTTGACTCTTTACCAGAGGTTAGTGGGATACAAACGTGGAAGAACGCTGATCAACATTAGACACAGTTAATCGTTTTTCAGTGAGGGTGCAGGGGAAAAGGCCCAGCCACGGCCCACGAGAGGCAGGCGACTCCTGCAGCGACAGAGGAGATGGGTAACAAAAACACCAACCTGCCCAAAGGCCCTGAAGCCGAGGCCACACAACCAGACGAAGGGGAACTCATCAGCAGTGCCACGGGTAAAAGGCTTTTGTCTCCATCCTCTTATAATGTCGTTCAAAAGCTGCGTGGCTTTTTAAAGTTTGAGCACTGAACAGATGTTATCATTCTGTTCATGTCAGCGAGTGTAGGCATTTAAAATGTGTTGCTCAAATATGTGATCGAAACACTTTGTCATGTTCAAATAAAGCAGAGTGAGACCCACAGACCTGCAGAGGACTGCTGATTAAGAGCTTTTCAGCACAGTTTAAAGTCTGTCGTGTGTTGGCAGACCCTGACTTCCCACAGACTGTTATGCTGCAGCAGAAAAGGTAAAGCTTGAGGTGATCTCCACAAAGCTGAGCTTGTAATGTGCTAAACAGCTGCAGCTGTCACCTAATGGCACAGTGGTGACATCACAGGATGAGGCCACTTGAGAAAGCTTCTCCACGGCCACAGAAGGCATTCAAGAACTGGTTTTGTCACGGCTGTCAAAGCGAGCCGTGTGGTGTAGAAGGGAGAAAGGACCCAAAACGCAGGCAGTACATGATAACGCTAGTGATGTTTTATTTACACAGTGGAGAGATGGCAAAACAGGCAAAGAGGGAAGACAAAACTAAAGACCTAAACTGGGAAAGCTAAATGACAAACCTGAGAGGGTACCGGAGTGGGGGAGAGACACGGACCAGGACACCGTGGAACACAGACGAACCGGCAACAGGCAGGAGAACACACAGGGTTTAAATACACATAGCAGCAATCAAGGGATGAGCAACAGGAGGGAAACACACCTGGGAGAAATCAAAGCTGACGGGACAGGGGAAACGTAACCTGAACACACTCACATGAGACAGAGACCTTCACAATAAAACAGGAAACTCACAGACACAGAACTGGACAAGACGCTGAACTAAACAGACAGATTCACACACAGTGTGACACCACAGACAGACAGAACACAGAAGTGGGACCAGGGCAAGCACAGAACAGAAACCTAACAAATGGCAATTCGTAACAGAATACATACAATGAACAAAAGCATAAAGAAACATAAAACACTGAGTCGGCAGACTCAGGACCATGACAGGTTTACAGACTTTGAAACTGGTAATAATCCAGACAACAAGCTTTTGTGCCTTTCTGCAGCTGACCGGTCACACTAAAATATTGAGAAAACACTGAAATCTTACTGATTTTATCATTTTTCATATCATGTCTGTGCTTCATGTTTTTAGAAAGTGTCTCCAGAGATGAATCGCAGGGCCCCACCCCAGAGCTGCTGGCCTCCCTGCAATCCCTCGGAGAAAACAACGACTACACGCTGCTGCCACACTCCTTGCACCAGGTGTGTGTGATGGTTTGAGAGCACCTGTGAAGAATATTCCAGAGGGAATTCTCAGTGTCTTTATTTAGTCTGTGTGCGAGAGTGTGCTTACATCCACAGCACGTCCCTGGTTGCACAGTCTGTGTGCAGCAAATCTCAGAGTGTTTGGCGAATGCGTCAGTGTAGCTCGTTACATTTACAAACGGCGTGCAAATGAAAGCTGTGGCTGTGTTTATTGTTTAAAGGGTCAGCTATTTCAAAGTGTTCTGCAGCGCAGGTGTAGGATCTGAACTGGCAGCCCCCCACCCCCCATCTGTGTTCAGCACACATGCTAATTAGAAGCCCGATGAATACAGTGAGGTTTCAGCCCTGCGTTCGCTTTAAAAGGATCCTCGTGCAGCACTTTTCCTGTCACTGTTCCCTAACAACACTCACAACACGGTTCATTTGTTTCAGCTACTGCACTCGTTTGCTTTGCAGCCAGCTGCAGCTGAAACAAAGGGGAAGCTGTTTTGCTTGAAATTCTCATAATGGAAAGGAGAGCCGGGGCAGAATCAGCTGACGTGTAGATTCAAGTTGTTTCGGCAAGTCCGCTGAAAATACAAGGAATTTCTGTTGTTGTGAGGGACGCCACAGAGGCAGTGAATACACATTTAGCAGAAACGTGTCGTAAATGCTGCTACCTGCTGTTTCAGAGCACTGAATGTGTCATTAAATATATTTGTCTGAAAGCAAAGATACCCAAAAGAACTCAGCTACAAAGGCAAACACAGCTAATAAGAAAATGTTGGAATTATCTGGATTTTGTGGGATAGAAATGTTTCTGCTCTCATACACAGATCATTGAAAAATAATGAATTAATGTTTAATATGAGAATCTGCTGGGTTTTAGTAGATTACAGTGGATACGCAGTAGAGCAGCGCTGCTGGCTGTTATTGCCAAAAAAGATGGAGGACAGCTGTGTTTAAAGGGTGGGGTCTCTCACTGTCGGGACTGTTTGTGTGTCGGGCATGACGTTCCTGCTGCTTATTGCTGTTCCCGTTAGGAACAAGTTCACAGGAATGCTGACACATGCATGCTCTTTACCTGCATATCACTGCCAACATTATCGGGACGGCTGTAAATACAGAGCTTCATAAAAATCATAAAAATTATGAAGCTACCACATCTTTTTATTAAAATGTCATCTTCAAAAGACCCAACAAACACTTTCTGGCACTCTTCCGGATGTTGGAACTCATGAACAGGAGGGATGGACGAGGAAAAGGCTTCACATCTGGCCAGATGCTGAATTGCTGTCTCTTCACTAGATGATCCTTTTTCCAGGATGATCTGTGTGATTTATGCTGCTCATTTGTTTCTAATGTTAAAGGCATCTGTGAGGCAGGTACGCCACCACCGACCGTAAGCTGCTGCATGTGACTGTGTGTTTCTCAGGTCGTCTCCGTGGCGGTGGTTCCTGGTAGAGGAGATCATGTGACCCTCGTCTTTGAAAGGATTTAGTGCGACTCAAACAGAAACATACATTCAGTTAGGCCCCAAATGTAGAGTAAGAGAGCTGAAGCTCTGCTTCACAGATGGATGATGACGTGTCAGTGAAATTCTGTCTAATGAAGCATCTTTTTCCCCGTCTCTTCTTTTAGATTGCAGAGGCCTACTCACTCAAACAGGACTGTATCCTTTGGAGGGCAGCTCATATCTCATTGTGACACTTGCAGTCAGTCACTGGTGTTTTGTAACTGAATCATAACTGAGCTAGACCGGCAGGCATTATAATTAAAAAGGGTTTAGGAGCATGTGCAGTACGTACCCTCACCTCGTGTTTACCTTAGCTACCTTAACTTTGGGGCTGGGCGGCTTACAGGGTCAAAGGTAACACTGCTGAGCAAACATTGTTATAATTGAAATGTGGAGGGCAGAAAACCTCAGTAAGGTTTCGTCTTTCTCTTTGTCGACTTAATGCGGTTTTCTGTGTCTCTCAGGCGATGGGTGTTCCCCATGTTTTGGCTTTAGGCCCAAGGGGCTCGCAGTGTTTCCTCCTGCTCTGTTTGTGCTGTTGCTGTGGTGACAGCTATGGGCTGTCTCGCTGTAAGGAGTGTGGTGTGTACGTAATGAGTTAATGTGTGAGGAGACAAGAAAAGAGCCGCAGAGACGGACAGAGGTCCTGATTGATCAGAAAAGGATGAAGTCTGTGAGGCAAAGAGAAACACGTCCTGCAGAGAAAGCACAGCAGAAGCAACAAAGGGAGGGTTGCATCGTGAACACATCATGGCTAACAAACTGACGTGAATGTAGAGTATGAAAACATAGATTCATGTGTCACGTTTGTCTTGGCTGACGGGTAATTTAACCCTCAGTGGTAGCTGGCAGTAGGTTTCTCTGTCACGGTGTTTCATATTTAGCTGATGTTGTTACACCAAATGACATAAATCCCAAAGTTGCTAATTGTTCTAACTGACCGTCAGACTCTAAGCTTATTGATGCCCTTCACTTTGCAGTGCGTCGTTTGTTCCTTCTGTTGTCTTTCTTCTGTCATCGGTCACCAGCTTTCTGAATTTGTCTAAAATTGCATTAAAACAGGTGAATTGAAGCAGTTTGTATTGTCCAAATAATTTCGAGCATGTCGGGACTTAATATTCACTTCATAAAACAGCCGACAATTCAATTTCCTAGTAATTAACATGTAGTTGTTACAAATTTGACGTATTAGCAAAGATGGTATGGTGAAAGTATTTTTAACTGATGGCTGTCAGGGACACAGGTCGTCTTACAGACCTCCTTAAATACACTCTGCTTTTTGTGTTATGGCCTTTATTATAGGGTAGTAATATACAGTCAGTCTTAATTAATTTAAATGTCATGAGACGTCATCTGTATTATGAAGTGCTGCCCAAGTTGATCAGAGATGTCATTTTAGGAGCCAGTGTGTGTTGTGTCTTTAACTGGTCGTGCTGCCAGACCAGTGGGCCATCCAGTTCTTACAGCTAGAGAAGCTCTACCATGAACGCCTGCTCTCCAACCTCACAGTCCTGCAGGAGAACTGGGGTTTGGCATCTTATCAGTCCTAAAAAACACACACAACATATTCTTGTGGCAAAATGAAACTGCGTGTGATTTGCGTGTTGTGCACTTATGTGTTCGCAGAGAGCCAAGAGAGGGAGAAGGACAGCGGCAGCAGCTTGCCTCCTGAGACAGACGGCATGAGCGAGAAACACTTTGAGACGCTGAGCCAGATGTGCAGAACTCACCTCAGGTAAACCACAGTGGGACACTCTCCTGCGTGTCGCATGTGATGTGGCTCCGCTCATACACAGACAGCAGCGAGCCGAGCAGCTCAGTGTCTGAAGTAAATGCATTCATTCCCTCCTTCTGCCGTCATCGCTGTCACACAGAAAGCTTTTAGCACCAATTTTGCTTTAACAATCTGCTGCTATCTTTGTCTCTCTGACGAGGACAAATCAAGAAGTTGAGACTGAGCCACAGTATCGATGATGCGTGAGGATAGAGGGAGGAATGAAAATCTATTTGAATAAGTGTAAATATGAATATCAATATTGCAGGAAGGGCACCAAAGATTTGCCCTGTAGATTCATTTCCGCTCGATGCAGACAGACACCAGGAGTTTGCACGCCGGACGCTGGTGGTCACGCTCTGATCCAGCTGGTATGTTACTGCAGGCCAGAGTCTCTGCAAGCAGGAGGATGTAGTTTGACTGAAGAACAGATGAGAGCCTGACAAATGTCTAAAATTGTTTTCTCATAAGTTCAGTAATATATTAACGTCCTCTCCTCCTCTTTTCTCCTGCTGCCTGCCTGGTCTGTGTTTGGAATCACTCAGACCATCCATCAGTGTGGAACAGGTAGGACAGACCAGCAGCCAGGCTGTTCAGGCTGTTCAGGCTCAATTTAAGACCTTTACTTCGCATTAAAGTTGTCGACTATGTTTCAATCACCAGAACAAGCTCAACACGACACTACAGCCGCATCGTGATGAAGGTAAACACGTGTCTCTGTTCAGAACTGATACCAAAGAATCACCACAGATGATGATGTGTTTAGAAGTGTGGACTCTATGCTGCGTGTTCAGCAGCCTGACAGCAACATTTATGGCAGCTTTCAGTTTGGTGTATTTTACATTCAGAAATAACTGCAGTGAGCTAACTTTAGATATGACAACGTCTGACTTTACAGTTGAACAAAGCTAATAAGATAAGAAGAACTTTATTTATCCTGAGGGAAATTCTTTTGTCATACACATGCTCAGCAAGAGAGACAGAGTAATAAGATATACAATAATAAATAATTATAATAATGGATTGCATTTATATAGCGCTTTTCGGGACCCCTCAAAGCGCTTTACAATTCCACTATTCACTCACTCTCACATTCACACACTGGTGGAGGCAGCTACAGTTGTAGCCACAGCTGCCCTGGGGCAGACTGACAGAAGCGAGGCTGCCATATCGCGCCATCAGCCCCTCTGGCCATCACCAGTAGGCGGTAGGTGAAGCGTCTTGCCCAAGGACACAATGACGAGACTGTCCGAGCCGGGGCTCGAACCGGCAACCTTCCGATTACAAGACGAGCACCCAACTCCTCAGCCACGATCGCCCCAAAAATTATGTATATTGTTACTCAGCATAGGGGCAGCACAGTTCCACGGTGGTCAGCACTGTTGCCTCACAGCAAGAAGGTCCTGAGTTCAATTCCATCATCCGGCCGGGGAGTTTGCATGTTCTCCTGTGGGTGGGTTCTCCCCGGGTACTCCGGCTTCCTCCCACCGTCCAAAGACATGCAGATAGTGGGGATAGGTTAATTGATGCCCATAGGTGTGAATGTGTGTGTTAGCCCTGTGTTAGCCCCCCGCCTCTCGCCCTATGACAGCCGGGTTCGGCTCCAGCGCCGCGACCCTGCAGACGGATGGATTACTCAGCATTTTGCAAAATGTAAAAAATGGGAAAAATATCGTAGCGTGAGTAAAGTAATGTGGTAATATCGTACCCTGCTGAGTTCACCTTTGGGTGCTGAGGTGAACCTTGTGTTCGTGAACTAATGGGACGGTTGGTAATTAGATTTTCACCTATGCAACCAAAACAATGCACAATGAGCGCATCGTGGCAAAGTGTAAGTCATACGATTTTTCCATTTCCGTTCCAGCCAACACGTCAGAAACTACGCACCAGGAGGAAGTGAAGGAACACAGCTTGATTTTGGAGTCAGAGCGTTCATCACCACAGACGGGCTGTGAGGAGGAGGACGGAGATACATGTGAGGAAGGGCAGGAAGTAGAAGAAGAAGAAGAGGAGCAGTGTGAGGAGACACCAGAAGAGGAAGAGGTGAAAGTAGAGTGGCCAACAGGAGTACCTCAGGCATCAGACAAGGACCTGGCCAAACTGTTCCACAAGGAGGGGGTAGGACTGCACTTTAGCTGCCTTTACACCCGCGTTAGCGCCACTCGAGGATATGAAATGACAACAAATGAGTATGTTGTCATGTCAGATATTAAATTAATACTGTACTGCGCAAAACTCTTGAGCCACTCGTTATTTCTTGACGTTTTGTAAGAAAATGGGAATGAAGACGACAGAGTTTGTACAATTCTAGCAGGATTATTTTCCTGTTTTAAGGACATGACTTTCAGATTCTGTTCATGTGCTGCAGATGGGTTTTTGTCTCTGCTACTTTCCTCAAAGCTTTGAGGGCCACGCTGCACACCACGTGCCACGTTTGGGCTAATAGCTCTTTGGGAATCACCTCGTTGGGGCAGAACTAGCACTTTAGACCTATCAGGCATCTTTCATAGACTCAACTGAAGAAAGGGGAAAACTCATTTTATGGAAAGCTGCTGGTAACAAAGTGTCTAAAGATACCATTTAAACTTGGTTCATTGCTGTTGTCTTTGGTCTGTAGACACAACACTGGCTCTTTTTTGTGCTTGAATGATTCATTGGTCCGTGTTAGGCCAAAAACAAGGATGAAGATTCCTCTGAAAACGAGGAACAAGGTACAAGTCAGGGTTGGGCGATTGGACGAATATATCGACTATCGATGAAAGGCTGAGCCCATCGGCGATTACTGGACTGACGCCCAACCCGAGTACAAGTCTGACGCTCAAAGCAAAACATAAAGAAATTTGGATTGGCTCAAGACTTTTGCACAGTACTGCATTGGCACAAATATATTTTCACTTTCCATCCAACACCCTTCATTTATTTCCTTTTCCTTCCTGGCTTGTTTCCTTTATCCTTTCCATTAAAGTCCGCCTGCAGGGAGAAATTCCACATGCTGAGCAGCTCAGTTCTTCCTTGGACACTCCCACGAATCATATCCGTCATCCCTGAATGAGACCTTCATCATTTTTCTGTTGAGAAAGCCTCCACCCATGTTCACTGGTGTGGCCTCACACTTGGGACGTCCACCCTGCCAAGTGTGTTAGATTATTGAGCCAAGACATCATGTTCTGGCTGAACCACTGAGCTGAAGGGGCCTGGTTCCTGCAGGGGTGGGGATGTAATCACAGGATCCAGGCCTTGCATTGATGGCTTCGGGATCATGGCTCATTTAACTAGAAACTTTCCCTTTCTATCAAATTTCACAAGGTTTTGAATGCTTTTCATCAGCAATATTTGTACTTCCTTACATGGTAAATGGCCTGTATTTGTATAGCGCTTTACTAGTGCCTAAGGACCCCAAAGCGCTTTACACATCCAGTCATCCACCCATTCACACACTGGTGATGGCAGCTACATTGTAGCCACAGCCGCTCTGGGGCGCACTGACAGAGGCGAGGCTGCCGGACACTGGCACCACCGGGCCCTCTGACCACCACCAGTAGGCAACGGGTGAAGTGTCTTTCCCAAGGACACAACGACCGAGACTGTCCGTGCCGGAGCTCGAACCGGCAACCTTCCGATTACAAGATGAGCTGCCCACTCTTGAGCCACGATCGCCTCTCTAAACAATTACATGACTCATTTTATAAATTCAGTAGTAACATGAAAAATCTGACTCAAAACCCTCCAAAATATCACGACAAACATTGTGTGACTTGGACAAATGATTTATATGTTCTGACTAAACGCTGCGATGAGCTCAGGCAGCACGTTGGCTGGCTCGGAGAGCCCCACAGCTCTTTCTTACGCCCGTCTTTTATACAAATATAACACTGTCGAACTTTTAATCCCTGGTGGAAAAACTGTTACTCATTTTAGCCAATAGGTGAACCTATATAGATTTCAATTTGTGATGATTACTGGGTGAATGTTGGCCCTGAAGTGGTTAGAAAATTGCAGTTTGTCTTACAGCCAATCAGTGGGTGGATTTTTTTAACAAATGTTAAACGTGTGTGTGCAGGGCGGGGTGTAACTACTGAGACTGACAGTTGTAGTGACGCAGGAAATCGTAGCCAATCCTGTCTGCTGAGGTTCACCTCAGCTAATTCCTGCCTGTGAAATGGACCTTTCCATTGTGATTGTGTTGTTGGTGCTTTCTAAAGCATCTTTCATGAAGCTGTGATGAATAACACGGCCTCATTTATGGCCCCGCCCCTCTGTGAGCCTGGGTCTGCCAGAGGTTTCTACCTGATAAAAGGGAGTTTTTCCTCCCCACTGTTGCCAAGTGCTTGCTCACAGGGAAATGTCCAGTTGTTGGGATTACCTCTGTATTATTGAAGAATCTTTGCCTTACGATATATAATGCTAATGTTTCTGTCTTGGTAAGTAACGTTCCAGTATTTTGTACATAAGTTACTTGGCATTAAAGGTAGCTAAGCAGGTATGAGTATCTCGTGCACCTTTATCAGTCCAGCTCGGTAACCAAGCTTCTGAGCTGATAACAGCACTCTCCACTGCTGTTGAAATGTGGTTCCTTTGGGCCCACAAAAACAGTATGGTAGCAGGTAAAGCTCCAAATGAGCTTTGTCCCTTTTTGGATAAAGTCTGTGGTCGCGAGAGGGTAATTGCTGGCAACCGTGGCGAGTTTTCCTCTAGTATAATTATGAGATTGGAATTTGTGGTTTTGAGTGAATTCTTTTAGATGAGAACAAGGACAAAAGATTTATCAAACCATATGTTTTTCCCCATAATGTCTGATCCTGGCTGTATTTGTGTCCCAGAGTGTGCAAAAAGTCTGTCTGTGTAGAGTTAACTGTGACCAGTGGAACATCGAGTACGCCGCTAACAATGTGGCCTCACACAGTAAATAAAGGCATGATGAGGCTGACTGTTCACTGTCACTGCAAATGGACCCTCTGTGCTGGGTAAAGATGTTGAAAGCAGTTCCTCCCTCTGACCCTTTGAATACTGAGCTTGCCCAATCGTGACTCCCTCCTGAAACACATTATTCAGGCCAACACAGAGAATAATGTCTGCCTCTGTGTGTGCAGCTGTGTGTCTGCTTCTCCCACTAACAAAATCATAAATCACAACTAAATTTTAAAATGTTCACGTCCAAAGCTGTGGATGCTTATAATTACAGGCTTGAATGCCATGACAGTGCTTCTGCTTTGATTAAACTAAAACGACTAATTCGACTCAGGCATTGGTGAAAAAAAGTTAAATGTATGTGAATGAATGTTTTTCTTTCCACTTTCACCAACGTCGTGCTCACAGGGGGTCGTCTGATTGTTGGGCTTTTCTCTGTAGCATTTTACAGTATAAAGTGCTAATGTTTCCGTTTTGGTGAGTAAAGTTTTATCAGCATGTTACTTTTAAAAAGCAGGTATGTGTATCTGTTGCACCTTTATGAATGCAGCAAGGAAGCAACTGCTGCTGCCAATCTGGGAAGGACTGTAAGACGATTTGCAAACATTTTGAATTTTACAGCGAGAAAAAGATTATTCACTAGAAAACTTTGTAGACTGTTGTTAATCAGAGGTGGTTGTCTCAGTAAATTCACCCCGAGTTCAGACTGTGCAGTGCTCAGAGAAATGGCAAAACCCCGCAAGAGCTACAGCTCAGGACTCTCCAGTCCCAGCATGTTAAATGTTAAAGTTCATGGCAGCACAGCTGGAAAAAGACTGATGAAGTCTGGTTTGTTTGAAAGGAGAAACACTTCTCTCAAATAAAAGAACATGGCAGCACAGCTTAAGACTGCTTAAGCTGGTTTTGAATAAACTACAAGACTTCTGGAACGATGTCCTCTGGAGATGTTTGTCCATAACGCACAGCAGCACACAGTTTGGCAAAAACCTAATACAGCAGATTGACACAAACACCTCACAGCAACCGTCAAGCCTGGTGGAAAAGGGCTTATCGTTCCGGCTTTGAATTGCAGGCTGAAAGCGATGAATCTCAGCAGCAAAAGGATCAAGATGTTGGATTGGCCCAGTCAAGGTTCAAATGTCAGCCTGACTGAAATGCTGTGCATGAATGGATGCTCACAGAAAAGTGCACCAAAGTTCGTATTTCCTCCACAGCAGTGAGAGACCACAAAGTCATGCAGAAAATCATTACTTCAACGTAATGCTGCTAAAGGAGGCTCTACAATCACAGGATGTACTGAGAACTTCAGTGTTGGTGCACATAATGTTTAATTATCGTTTTGCATTTTGCCTTCACAAACCGCTCCAGCTCATTGGACGAGACGGTCAGCGTTACAAAGTAATAGGTGTTACTGCCTGTTGTTGGCCCGGCAGCGAGTTCTTCTTTGTTTTAGCACATCCATCAGAATCAGAAGTGATACTAATAATAATGGACTGATACCAACTAACTCTGCGTTTAAAGGTTTCCTCCTCCCCAACATGCACAGAACCGCTGAATGTGACGATCATCTTTTCATTGTTTTTGTCAACATGACCAAACTCCCCAAAGCTGCTGTGCTTCCTTCTTTATGTTCTGTCTCTGTGTCTCCTTCAGAACTCGTCCCCAGACGGTCTGGTTTCCATCCTGAAAAGGAGGAGAGCATCGCTGGACGGGTTACCTCCCCCAAGCAATACTACTAATAAACAAACTTCCAAACGCAAAGTTCGGTTCAGTGAGCCGGAGGACGGGAGCGAGCACGGTACAGTTAGAGCTTCTGCTGCTGCTGCAGTTTGTTTCAGATAGAAAAGGAATTTAAAACGTTTCATGTTTGATGATGGTGAACTCTGCCACGGAGGATCTGACACAGCGTTGGTCCCTTTCTTACAGATGAGGTGGGCGGAGACTCCTGCCTGATCCTGCTGTTGCTGTGCCTCGTTACTGTGGTGATCAGTGTAGGTGGGACTGCGCTCTACTGCACCCTGCTGGACACTTACTCCAACATCTGCACCGACTTCACTCACAATGTCGACTTTTATGTCATGAACGTGCGGAGGCTCGTTGAAGGGCTCGGGCGCTGGCTGCCCTTTCGGACTTAACACCCTTAATCTGCGTCACCCATCATGCAGACAAGAACTGCCAACAATGAGCGGCTGCAGTGCTGAGCTAACATGACGGCGCAGGGACGAAATGTTTAAAGCTTTGATTTCTTCGGCCGTGACTGAAGAGGCGTTTAAACAAAGATACTTGTGAATAGTAATTAATAACTACACTGGTGCTTGTAGCAACACCGTACGGCAACGTGCTCCGAATTTCACCTCAGAATCAAAACGTGGTGACGTGTGCATGTAAGCGTTTAAAAAAAAACCAACTTGTTTACTACGCTCCGTGTGGTTGCCATAGATACCACACGAGAGGGCTCACGTGTCCCGGCTCTGTTTATATAAAAACAGAAGAAGTTGCGGTGTTTGCAGGGCTCCGCTCACGTTTGTAGCAGCAGCTGTAACTTTTGATCAATTTGTCTCATAAGTTCCAGATTTTTGTTGTTTTATTTTTACTTGTGTAGAGAAAAGCTGTCGTTCAAATCAACAGGATCATATGTGTGTGTGTTTTAGGATGATCAACCAAATAATGATTTCCCAGCCCGCCCACATTTTATTTCCTATTACCTTTATTCTGCTATCGATAGTATGGAGGACCAAAAATGCCAAAATATAAAACCACATAGAAATAAAAGACTCAGAGAATGAGTTAATGTGTCCCAAACCTTCTTTTTGTTCTACATCATTATGCAAATTACTGCAGGAGTGATATTTATCTCAGCAATATCCTGAGTGAAGCAGTGGCTGCCAACGATCGTCAATTCATTCGCATCATCTGCAAACTGGTGCAGAAATGTGAAGTAAAATTCACATTGAAAGGGAATAAAGTTTAAAAAATACCTTAATGAATGCAAAATTAAATGCCAAGCTAAATATTAAGGAAAGTAATGATTATTATAACAATTATAAGGATCTATATTTTACTTAATATTTTTCATGATACTTCATACCTTTTTGTTTAAGTTATTATTTTGGCAGGTTTGGTCCTCCACAGTGTAAGGGGTAATAGCTGTGCGCTTACCTCCATTCTTGTGGTTATTCTCTATGTTTCTCTTATCGTAATATGACCAGATGAAGAAGAAATGTTAGACTGTGCTAGACTAGAACCCTATTCTTTTTTTTTTTTTATGACTCAAACTTTATTAGATTTTAATATACACACACAAAAAAAAAAAAAAACACCCAGAAAATAGCAGAATGGACATTCCCAGTAACAACAACAGAACAAATTGAGAATCAATGCATATTTCCATCCCAAAAAAAAAAAAAAAAAAAAAAAAAGGTGATGCCAACATTTCACATAGACCAGATTACAGCTATCCTATTTAGTCCGACCTTAACTACTTTAGCCGGATACGTCACTGACCTGTATGTAAAAAGTAATTAGCCCACTTATCATTATAGTCGTCCAGTCTATTTAGCAGTCTATATGATAATCTTTCGTAAGCTGCCACTTGTCCCAAAGAGATATACCACTGAGAGAAGGTAGGAGTCGATGAGGCCTTCCACTCTTTCACCAGCAGCTTCCTCCCCAGCATAATCGCCGTTTGTACCCAATGAGCAAGAGAAGTGGATAAGTGACTCAAAGCTGAAGGGTCTCCTAATACATAAAGACTGTTCATAAATGGGACCCCTTGACCTACAACCTTCTCTACTACAGTGTGAATATGAATCCAATAATCTTGGACTTTGGAGCACCCCCAAAGCAAATGTAAAAGTGTGCCACTTCCTTGCTGGCATTTCCAGCATGCATCATCAGTCGCTAGACCCACCCTATGCAACCGTGAGGGTGTCCAATATACTCTATTTAAAATCTTAAATTGAACCAATCTTGAGCGTAATTCGCGTGACATTTTTTTCAGATTCCTGAGGATGCTATTCCATTCCTCCACTGTAAAGTTGAGATTTAAGTCCATTTCCCACGTTCTTTTGAGGGACAGTGTGTTAGGATCAGAAGCTAATAAAAGCATTTTGTAATAAGCTGATGCCTCTTGTCCACGCCCAAAGGTTTTTTTGATTTCCTCCAGAAAGTCGCAGCTTAAAGGGAACTTTGCGAATGAACCACATGTATTGGCCATCAAATGTCTTAGTTGCAGATATTTCCAAAATTCCTGCCTAGGTAAATCAAATTCTTCTGCAAGTTTTCCATATGATTTAAATATACTATTTTCATAAAGATCCCCCAACACTGTTATACCTCTCTGAAACCAGAGCTTTCAAAAGAAGGGTAGTTTAGCAATAGCAAGTTTGGGGTTATACCAAATACCAGCAGATTGGTTAAGATATGGATCAAATTTGAATAATTTGGACATTCTTTTCCATACTTCTTTCAAATGAGAAAGTACTGGATGTGATTGGATACGGGGGGACAAATTAGTTGATAAGCTATATAATGGTGTAAATGGCGAGCAAGCAGTACTTTCAATGGAAAACCAAGGAGGCGCTTTCTCAGGGGGTAAGAACCAATGTGCCAAATGCCGAAGAGAAAAAGCATAATGATATAAAAGTAGATTAGGCATCCCTAACCCACCTCTGTCCACTGGTTTCTGCAGTTTTCTCAGATTCAATCTAAGCTTTTTATTATTCCATATAAATGCTTTACAAAGCTGGTCAAACTGTTTGGTGTATTTCAAAGGAACATGGATTGGTAGAGCCTGCAACAAATAATTGAACTTAGGTGTACATACCATTTTGATTACGTTTACCTTTCCCCACATTGAGAGATACATCTGAGACCAACGATCAATATTAATTTTCATATCGCTGAGTAAAGGTTCAAAATTTATCTTTATCAGGTCTGACAAATGAGGCGGGAAGGTGATGCCTAAATACTTAATGCCCTTCTGAGGCCAGGAAAACATACCGGTTTGAAAAAGTGACCTAGGACAATAACTAGTTAACGGAAGGGCCTCTGATTTGGTCCAATTCACCTTATAACCAGAAATAGCTGAAAACGTATTTATTATTGCCTGCAAGGAGTTTAAAGACTTTTCTGGGTCTGATATAAAAAGCAAAATATCATCGGCGTACAACAACAGTTTATGACAGTCTCTCCCTATACTGACACCTGGAAAATTGGGCTTCCTACGAATAGCCACTGCCAACGGCTCAAGGGCCAGAGCAAAAAGAAGTGGAGAGAGGGGATCCCCCTGCCTGGTTCCTCTACCTAGTTCAAAAGAAGGCCCTATTATTCCATTTGTGAGTACTGATGCCTTGGGGTGTACATATATAAGCTGAATCCAATTAATAAAGCTTTTGGTAAAACCGAAACACTCTAAAGTAGCGAATAAATATCTCCACTCGACTCTGTCGAATGCCTTTTCGGCATCCAGCGAAATCGCAGCTATGGGAGAATGGCTGTCCTGAACCGCCCACATAATATCAATTAACCTCCTAATATTATCAGCTGAAGAGCGTGAGCTTATGAAACCAACTTGATCTACATGTACAAGAGAGGTTATTACCCGGTTTAATCGATTAGCCAGAATTTTAGATAAAATCTTACCATCATAGGAGGTCAGACTTATCGGTCTGTAGCTTTTACAGTCAGTGGGGTCCTTATCCTTCTTTAGGATAAGTGTAATGATGGCTTCAGATAGTGAAGGTGGGAGCCTACCCTCTTGAAAAGATTCGTTATAAGTGTTTAAAAGCAGTGGCGCTAGATCTTCTGGAAAGGATTTATAAAATTCAGCCGTATATCCGTCCAGGCCTGGTGCTTTATCAGAGGGCAGGTGTTTAATAACTCCCACTATTTCTTCAACGGTAATGGGAGCGTCCAAATATTTCAGTTGATCCACTGTCACCCTAGGAAGATTTAAAGATAACAAAAATTTCTTTATATCACTCTCTGAAATGCTTGATTCCGAGCTATAAAGATCTTTATAAAAGTTACTAAATATTGTATTAATTTCTTTAGGTTTAAAGAAAAGACGTCCATTATTATCTTTAACAGCTGAGATCATAGCCATAGTCTCTCTCTGTTTAATATATCTTGCTAAGAGCCTTCCGGCCTTATCCCCTTCCTCGAAGTGTTTTTGTCTAGCACGAAATAGAGAAAATTCAGCTTTTTGTGACAGTATTGCATTAAATTCATATTTTAACTTGGTCAATTCATTCAAATTCAATGAAGAACAATCATTTTTAAATTTTAAGTCAGCAAGTTTAATTTGACGTTCTAGATTTTGAAGTTTAGTAATATTTTCCCTCTTTTTAAATGAGGCATACTGTATTATATAGCCTCTCAGGAAAGCTTTTAGTGCTTCCCATGCTACTCCTGCTGAAGGGGCAGTAGGGACATTCGTCTCTATATACAGATTGATTTGTAAACGAAGAGACTCTCTGAATGCTGCATCTAATAGAAGGGTCAAATTAAGTCTCCATCTAGGCGTCCTAGCTGTATCATTAGATAGTAGCATGAGGAGATAAACAGGGCTATGATCTGAGAGGATTATGGTACCAATATTACTTGATACAACAGCAGGCATTAGTGATTGGGATACCAAAAAAAATCTATCCTTGAGAAGGAGTGGTGAGGGGGGAGAAAAAAGTATAGTCCCTTCCAGAGGGGTTTTGTAACCTCCACACATCTATGAGGCCACACGCTTCAGTCAGCCCTTTTAGGGCCCTATGAGCCCTAGAAGCATAGACTGATCTGGAACTCCGATCCAGTACCGGGTCCATAACCTCATTAAAATCCCCCCCCATAATAATAGGGTAATCCCCCATGTCAGATATTTTTTTCTCTAATTGTCCAAAAAAGGATGGATCATCTACGTTAGGAGCATATACATTAGCTAAGATGACCGCCTTCCCTTGAACTTCACACAACATTAACATCATTCTCCCAGGGTCATCCTTACTCTTTTGGATACATTTCAACTGTAAATGTTTACCAATCAAAGTGGCCACTCCTCTGCTTTTACTAGTACCACTGGCTGCCCCTACATATCCCACCCAACCCACGCATAGCTTCTGAGAATCTTGAGGCAACAGGTGGGTCTCTTGAACAAATGCAATGTCACACTTCTTAGATTTTATAAAAGACAATATTTTGTTTTTCTTAATGGGATTATTGAGGCCCTTGACGAAGACTAGAACCCTATTCAAAATAATTGCAGCATTTCATAATCCACAGTGATGAAGCTTTAAATGTAGATTGAGGGAGAGTGGTTTGAAATTCTGCAGACTTCTTTGTGGTCATCACGGTTTGCCATGTGCCGTTAGTAGCTGCTCCACAATCTCAGGCACTTCCCTGTGTCCATACTTTAGGTGCTCGATGTTCTCATGGTTATGTGTACATGTGTGAACCTCTGTTCTAAGTCATGATTTGTGATTACAAACTGAATTCTACTGAAAGAGAGAAAAGGACTGTGTCTGCATCTGGGACCAGATCGAGTTCAAAAACAGGCATTTATGGAGCAGCAGTTGTGTTTCTTGGCTGGTTCAAGCAACACAACAGAAACACACACACCTGTAGACTGTGTATGTGACTGGAACATGAAAGCATGCTCCTTTATAATTTCCTTTATATGAACATTTTCATCTTCTCTTTCCTTTCCAACTTCAGATGTTACAAAGTGACAAACGCTGCCTCTGTGTTGTCAGTGTGGATACTGTTTACCAACAAGTGTTGCATTATGCAATCCGCCTTTATGTTTCTATATGTCTGTTTATTTGTGTCCACAAGGGAACACAAAAACGATTAAATAACAAACAGCAACCATTGTTTTCTTTTTATGGTTACAACAAACAAACAAAAAAATAAAGATTTGTGGTCAATTGTGATTTACGTGGATGTTTCTATAGATCTTTGATCGTTTCCCTTTGTGTAATTTCCATACTTGGCCACTAGATGTCCCTGTAAACCACAGAATCATCAGCCAATAGGTCCTTCACACACAAACTACTGCAGTACTACAAGATGAATATGCTATCAGGGCTGATATAGGCTGTAAATTATTCTGTTAGCAACGCAGTCTGAGCCAGCTGTGGTCAGCACTGTTGCCTCACAGCAGGAAGGTCCTGAGTTCAATTCCACCATCAGGCCGCAGTCTTTCTGTGTGGAGTTTGCGTGTTCTCCCCGGGTACTCTGGCTTCCTCCCACAGTCCAAAGACATGCAGATAGTGGAGCTAGCTTAACTGGAAACGCTAAATTTCCCATAGTTATGACTGCGTGTGTACCCTGCCTCTTGCCCTGGGATAGCTGTCCCTGAAAAGGACAAGCGGATGAGAATCGATGGATAGTTTGTAGATGATCGTTCCTTGTTAAGATAAGATAAGATAAGATAAAACTTTATTAATCCCTCGGGTGGGTTCCTCTGGGAAATTCGGTTTCCAAAAGCACAGCACCGACAGAAGTTACAGTTACAGAATATTATATATATATATATACACACACACACATATATAAATACAGAGACATATATAAATAAAATATACGAAGGGGATAAATAGAATAAATAGGAATAAAAATAAAAATACAAGTGAATTGCACATTTCAAGTATGGAGTCTATTGCACCGTTGACTATTAACAAAAGTATTGCACAAAAGTATTGCACAAAAGGTATTGCACAAAAGGT
Organism: Perissodus microlepis; assembly: GCF_051167445.1. Classification (NCBI taxonomy): domain Eukaryota; kingdom Metazoa; phylum Chordata; class Actinopteri; order Cichliformes; family Cichlidae; genus Perissodus; species Perissodus microlepis. The sequence continues at coordinate 839,619 of NC_140475.1, read as the reverse complement.
ATTGCACAGTGAGGTGAAGAGGCACTACAGCTTAGTTGTTCCCCCCTCCTTTGTCCTCCTGTCTCCCCTCCCTCTCCCCTCCAGAGAGGAGTTAAACAGTCTGATGGCGTGTGGGACAAAGGAGTTTTTAAGTCTGTTGGTTCTTGTCTTGGGGAGAAGCAACCTGTCACTGAACAGACTCTTCTGGTTGTTTATGGCCGTGTGCAGAGGATGCCCAGCATTGTTCATAATGTCCATCTGTAATCATTGTTGACATGATTACAGATTAATGGCAAATACTGTGCTGAGGTGTTTGGTAGTGAACTAGTGAAAATAACAGGCAGTCCGCATATCAAAATTTGAAGGTTAACAAATACCAATGACGACACAGATGGTCTTTTAAATAAAATGTTCTTTTGTGGACCTGGCAGTAGTACAAAGATTGTTTTTCATGCACTTTGCTGCTTTTATTACAGTTTTTGGTTTTTGAGGTATGCCAGTTACATGAGACTGAAAATCTGTGCCAACAGGTAAATGGGAAATTGGCAGTTAGTTGAAATAATCATCAGTATGTATGGAGGAGGTCAGAGGTCACCAGTGTGCGTCTACAGCCAACAGAGTGAAGGCTCTGTCGTGGTTTGGGGCTGTTTCCACCAGCGGGGTCGGAGATCTTGTCAAACTTTAAAGAAGCATCATAACAGAAAATCATATATATACATATTCATATATAGTATAAATACTTAGTACATATCCACCATATAATAACATCTGGGATATTTGATGGGTGATGACTTTTCAGCATGACAATCGTCCCAAACACACAGCCAGTGCAGTAAAAGCATATCTGCATAGAAACACACAGTCTATGATGAGCTGGCCTCAGCATCACTGCAGCAGTGAAGTAGAACAAAACGAAAGGCAGCAAACATCCGAGCGTGTGGTTTGGTGGGATTTCAGGAACTCTGACAGGAGCGAGGAGCTTCCTGGAAGTTACGTGACAAACACACTCTCTGAACTTAGTGAAGTCATGGTGTCGGCTTTATGTAAGCAGTCTTAAATGTATAATTAGAGTGTGATATTGTGACTAGTAATGTTTGGTGGAGGTTAGAGGAAAGTACTGTAAACACTGGATCACAGCTGAAATTCAATTATGACCTAAAGTCTTACATTTGAATCCACAGCAGAAATTAATTCATAAAAAAGCACTTGCAGCAAACACAGTAGCACAAAAATCCATATCCATGTGACACAGAGGTCATTTATGAAAAGCCCAGAGGGGATGGATGGAGACACATGCCCTGCTGCCCTTCCTCATAACCAGTATCCTGATAGCCAGTTAAAAAAAAGCATGTTAGGAAAGTTGGTTATCAAGCCAATAGTTTGGAGTTTGGTAGTAAAACTAATATTACTCACTTTTAATTTGCCTTAAACTAGATATGCTGATATATGCTGATACGCCATCACCTGAACATGGCTGCAGCTAAAGTTTCTAAAAGTGAGCAAAGCTGGGTTAGTAGAATAGCAGAAAGCCAGAAGAATAAGATGCGTATTCTGATGAAGCCTTTATTGAGGACATTGGTTTCCTGCGCTGTGACATAATTAATTGTTCAGGGTCGTCAGCTGTGCACGTCTTTACGGGCAGCGATGACTGCGCCAGCGGAGGAAGACGTTTGGCCACAAGCCGCTGCATGTAGCAGGAGCCAAAAAGAGGTGAAGCTCTAGGTGGACCATTACTGTCTGACTTAAACTATTAAATCTGAGTAGCAGTGTTTTTATTGAAGGTGGAGCTGGGCCTTGGTAAAGCAAATACACTGCACACAGGGATTTCCCACTGAAATGCCTCCTTTTTCACACTTGGCCCACATCACAGCAGTGTGAAGTGAAACCTGAGTACTTTTCTAATTACGATGAAGGTGTGGTGCTGATGGAGCAAACGCAGTCGCCTATATAAATGTTATGTAGTGAACGTGTGGTGAAAATGTCTATTGATGTCCTGGAGTGAATGTTTGGTTAGTTCAGCTTTAGAAACTGTATAAAACACACACAGCTCATTTCTGCAAGATAGTCTGAATTACATTCAGTGCAATGAGATTTTGCCGCCTTGCAGTGAAGCAGAGACAGATTTAGGACACTATCAATGGATCAGCTGAGCTTGAATACTGCTGTGCTGAGGAGGCAAGGAGAGGCGAATACAAACCAGCTCTTTCACTAATCTGTTTTTTTTAACAATTCACTGTTAAGGCATTGTTTATATTTGAATTGTTCCTTTTATTTATAACTGAAATAATCCTAAAAAATTAAAGTTTAAAAAGTTTGCTGACTTTGCCACAAAACAAGTCTTTGTCCCTGGAATTTCTGGTACCATGTTTCCCGTTTCCCACAGATCATTCACAATTTAAATTAGATTAATAACGAGAGTGGATGGATGGAGCTGGCAGCTCTGAAGCAGAAAAGGAGAATGCTGGTTGGGACAGAGGATGTACCCGTGGAGGTACAGGTGAGAGGGGAGTGAGTTTAACACAGTTTTGAAGGGTGAGAGGATTCCTGATGAACAGGAAGTGTTCTGGGACAGATTTTCAGGAAAAAAGCTGAATTGGCTGGCTGGACGGGTGCAGCCATAAAGGACTCAAATTTGATTCTCTGCACATACAAAAACCTGGGCTGGATGAGCTACTCGATCACTGATGTTCTACTTTTAAAGTAGATGATAAAGCTTAATTTGAATCCTGGTTCAGTTCTTAATTCCCAGTTGAACCCAAATTCCTAATTAATTTGTCCTAATTTAATTTAATGTTATCCTGAAGGTTTTTAGTCAGCGAGTTGACAGCTGAGTTCGTCCTCTCTGGGAGGAAACCCTGTACACTAAATATATACACAACCTATTGTACTGATCAACCCTCAGACTGTAAAAGCTCAGACGTGTTTTTAGAGGATTTCTTTCTGTAGACTGAGTGCACACACGCACTGTAGGATGATTTTTAGGAATCATCCACATCTCAAATGTATCTTTGACGCCTCCTAACAACACGAAGGGCAGGTGGAAATACTGATTTGATTTGTTTAGCTCCATTCACTCCGTTTGGTGGTTGGCTGCAGTAACACACACAGCAAAGATACATAAAAATAAGCATACCAGTGTAGAAGAGATAAAGATTTAAAAAGTGAACTTCAGTGCCAATTAAAACTAAAATATCCATCAAAATCATTGTCTCAACTCAGGCCATAAAACACGAGCTTTTGCAGCCTAAAATAACAGCGTTCAAGTCCTTTTTATGGCCTCAAATACAGCCAGTGAGAGCTGATCCTTCAGGTTTTATTGGAAGTGACTGAAGGAGGAAGGAGCTGCAAATTTGAATGCTATTTCTCCAAATTCACTCCAAGTCTTTTTTGGCTTAGATACCCCCCCAAAAACTGGCCATGGACTATTTTTAGCATCCTCAAGCCTGCATGTATGCTTCATAACAAGCTGGTCTGTGCATGCTCAGCATGTGCACACAAAAAGCTAACGTGTTACCACAGAAGAGTCAACCAGGGCCTCACCCTACCACCATCAATATGACACTGAGCCTTCACCCAGCTGAACAAGGACGATTTATGGATGCTCACAAAGGCCAAGCGGCTAAAGCTACAGGTAGCCAGAGCTCAGAGCCTCGGTATGAGCGAAGCGTCAAAGCTGTTAAAGAAAAACTGAAAAGAGAAATGGGTGAAGTTATAAACAGACTGGAAAACGATGTAATCAGTCTGTTGCACCTGCGTATGTTTGGTATGTCAGGTAAAGGTGAGTGTCCAACAACTGGCTCTCATTGAAGAAAATTACAATGTTACATTTCAGAAAAGCCCCCCCCCCCCCCCCCCCCCCACACACACACACACACTTGAGTTAAAGCTCAAAAATGACAGTTGGTGCAAAAGTAGGATGTTTGGGCTTTTTCATCCGTAGTTTGTAAAATGGTGCAGGAGCCTGTTTGAGTACGCGGCATCTCTGCAGGCTGTAGCAGAAGCCCCCCCCCCGTGCTGTACCTGCTGTAACTAGGTCAGCCTTTTCAGCAGCTGTCGCTGTTTCGATCACAGCCAGAGACACAGGCCTTAATGAAACTATCTCATTATGTTGTTTAGACCTCCATCTACTCGGAGTGGAATATGATGAGTCATCTGTAGGGCTTCATCACTTCCCATTGCTCATTACTCCCTTTGACACCTCATCTCTCCTTCTTCCTCCAGACTGTTCGTAAAAGTGAAAGAGTAAGAACACTAACAGAAAAGGGCAAAGAGCTTCAAGAGAAGAAACTCAAAGGCCTCCAACACAGATATGCCGTTGTTTTTGAAAAATGGAGATATGAAGCAAGATTGAGCAAAGTAATATTAAGAAATGAAGTTTCGGAGAGTGAATTGAATGAGCTCATCAACAATGTAAATGTTGCGTGCAAAGATGTACAAACCATTTATGAACAAATACGGCAAATACAAACTCCTGATGCAGATGAAAGACGCAAAGTGGATGCATGTACATCACTTTCCTCGTTCATTGTCAGAAGAGCTGAAAAACACTTACAAGGAGACCTTGCAGATGGTGATGAAGAGCCATGGCCAGATGTTGGGTCGTGCTTAGGATCTGAAAGTACTAAATCAGGGTCAAAATCACAAAGGTCTAAAAGTGGTTCAAGCCAGTCATACTCACAAACAATCAAAAGAATAGAAGCAGAGGCTGAGGCAGCTGCGTGTCAAGAAATATTAACAGTAATGGAGGATCAAGAAAAGGAAGCAGCTGAACTACAAAGGTTGGAACTTGAAAACTTAGAAAGGCAACAAGCAATGGAGGAGCAGCGCAGAAAGATTGAACGCTTGGAAGAGGTTAAAAAATTTGAATGCTGCAAGAGCTAAAGTAAAGGTTTATGCAGAAGCTGAAAGTATTTCTGAAAGTCGTAGTTTAGTGCGCAGTATCAAAACTGAGAGCGAAACCTCAGCAAGTCCTGCTCCACCACAATTTCCTTCTCAAGCTCCAAATACAACCCAAGCCCATAATGCCACAAGCCCTGCGTTTGTTCCACATACTCCCACAGTCATCAACCAAGCCCAACAAAATCCTGGTGTGCAACCTAAGGGCACCACAGGCCAAGCACTTAACGTATCAAGTCCGCCATTTATCCCTAAAGGAACACAAGCTGCCGCTTCAGCAACTCATCCACAGCCAAACTTGGATCTAGTCGGCATACTAGCAGATGCAATAAGTGCTAATCGTCTTCCAACTCCAGAACCTGCACTGTTCACTGGTGACCCTTTAAAGTTCAAGGACTGGCAGTTGTCATTTGAGACCTTGATTGAAAGAAAAAACATTCCAAAGAACGAAAGACTCTATTATCTTAGGAAGTACCTTGGTGGACCTGCAAAGAGAGTGGTTGAAGGATTTCTCCTAGTGGGTACAGATGAAGCGTATGACGCAGCTTGGGAAGTGCTGGAAAGGCGCTTTGGAGATCTATTCACTATAGGAAAATGCTTCAGAGACAAAGTTCACAGTTGGCCTAAAGTAAGCTCCAAGGATGGAAGTGAGTTGAGAGAGTTTGCTGACTTCCTTAGAAGTTGTGAAGCTGCGATGCCACACATAAAGACATTAGAGGTTCTCAATGACTGTATGGAAATTCAGAAACTCTTGCTGAAACTACCAGACTGGTTGACAACAAGATGGAATCGCGCAGCTATGAAAATAAGAAAAACCCTTAATGGAGAGTATCCATCATTTCACATGTTTACAGATTTTGTATCCACTGAAGCAGACCTAGCATGTGACCCCATAGCTTCAATGCAAGCACTCAAGGGTTTGGAAATCAGTAAGCCCCAACACTCACGCAGCCAAGTCATTCAAGCTAAAACATTAACGACAACTTCAAGTCACTTAACCAACTCAAGTCACATAAATCCTATGACCTGCCTTTACTGCAAAAGAAATGGTCACACACTGGATAAATGCTTCAAATTTACGGAAAAATCAGTCCAGGATCGTATCAAGTTTGTGCAAGCAGAAAGGCTGTGTTTTGGATGTTTAAAGGGGGGACATTATTCTAAGAAGTGTGATAAAAGGAATACGTGTGAGAAATGCCAGAAGAAGCATCCCACATGTCTGCATGATGACAAGTTTGTAGAGCGTAAAAGGATAATGCCTGCAACGAATGATAACTCTCAAGACAAGGACGAAGGAGATGAACCAGCAACTGCAATCTCTAATAGAGTAACTCAAGTAACTTCGAGTACACTGACATCCTCCATTCTACCTGTCTGGGTTTCGTCAAAAAATCACCCAGACAGAGAAGTTCTAGTATATGCCCTCCTCGATTCTCAGAGCGATACATCCTTCATCTTGGATGAAGTAGCCCAGGATCTCGACACAGATAAGAGTAAGGCTCATCTAAGACTATCGACCATGTCCGCCAAGTCAACAGTCATACCATGTGAGAAACTGGTAAATCTTCAACTTAGAGGCTACAAGCAGGAAAAGAGAATTACATTGCCACCGGTCTATACAAGAGAGTTCATCCCTGTGAACAGATCACACATCCCGACGTCTGAAACTGCTTTGAATTGGCCTTACCTCGAAAGGCTGGCAGATAGGTTACCTCCAATGCTTGAATGCGAAGTTGGTCTGCTTCTCAGCTATAACTGTCAGCAAGCCCTTCTTCCACGGGAAGTCATTGCAGGTGAGGAGAATCAGCCTTACGCACAGCTAACTGATCTCGGCTGGAGCATAGTTGGTTGTACGTTTCAAGTTCAAAATCACAATGATGATATTGGCATAAGCCACAGAATCATTGTTTGAGAAGTTACTCCTGCAGTACAACAAGCAGTTGAACTTAAGCAAGAAGTGCATTTTGTATGCAGAACTCAAGTGAAGGAAGTTGGTCCAGTTGATGTAATAAAGGCTTTGGGATCTGATTTCTCTGAGCATGCAACAGATGACAATCCAGTCTCTCAGGAAGACATTTTGTTCATGTCAAAGGTGACCAAAGGCATAAGGCAAAAGGAAAACGGTCACTATGAACTCCCATTGCCATTCAAAACCGACAACCCGAATCTTCCAAACAACAAACAATGCGCTGAGCATAGACTGTCTTCGTTGGAACGTCGGCTCAGAAGAGATAAGAAATACTATGAAGATTACGTCAAGTTCATGGACGACATCATAGCCCGTGGAGACGCAGAGAAGGTCCCAGAGCAAGAACTGGATAATGAGGCAGCATGGTATATACCGCACCATGGGGTCTACCACCCCCACAAACCTGAGAAGATACGTGTGGTTTTTGATTGTTCGGCCCGTTTCCAGGGGACATCTCTTAACGATCACCTTCTGACTGGACCAGATCTTACCAATGCACTGATTGGAGTGTTATGTCGATTCAGAAAGGGCCCCATCGCCATCATGTGTGACGTGGAGAGGATGTTCCACCAATTCCACGTCATCAAGGAGCATCAAGACTATTTGAGATTTCTTTGGTGGGACAAAGGCGATTTAAACTCTGAGCCTTCAGTGTACAGGATGAGAGTGCATCTCTTCGGAGCAGCTTCATCTCCCGGATGCTGCAATTTCGGGCTCAAACATATTGCTTCTCAAGGTAGAAACAGATTCAGCAAAGAGACTATTGAGTTCATCCAAAGAGGTTTTTACGTTGATGACGGACTCGCTAGTGTGACATCAACAGTCGAAGCCATACAGTTGGTAAAAGAGTCAAGGGCACTCTGTAAAACAGGCAACCTACATCTGCATAAGTTTGTGTCAAACGATAAAGAAGTGCTTGCAGCTATTCCCAAAGAGGAACAAGCTAAAGCCAAAGACCAGGACATGGCTCTTGCAGAACTCCACATTGAACGTGCACTTGGAGTACAATGGTGCATAGAGGCAGATGAATTCCAATTCAGAGTCCATGTTAAAGACAACCCATTAACAAGGAGAGGGGTGCTCTCGATTGTTGCTTCAGTCTTTGACCCCCTTGGGTTCGTTGCCCCATTCATGTTAATTGGAAAGCAAATACTCCAAACGTTGTGCAAGGACAAAGTTAATTGGGACGAGGATCTCCCAGATCACATTCTACCACAATGGGAAGCATGGTTGAGAGACCTGCCCAAGTTGGCAGCTCTGAAGATCCCACGAAGCTACTCACAAGATGCTGACATTGTGCAGTACGAATTGCACAGTTTCTCGGATGCGAGCCTCAGTGGTTATGGCGCATGTTCATACCTCAGAGCAAAAGGCAGAGAAGGACAGATCAGTTGTGCACTCGTCATGGGCAAGGCAAGAGTTACACCCATTAAGCAAACAACCATCCCAAGGCTCGAACTGTCATTGGCTGTGACTTCAGTTCGCATCGCAGATGTGATCAAACGAGAACTAGGCATCCAAAATCTACAGGAATATTATTGGACAGATTCACAAGTCGTATTAGCATACATAAATAATGATGCTAAAGGATTTCACACATTTGTCGCCAATCGAATTCAACGAATAAGACAAAGCACAAGTCCTGGGAAATGGCAGCATGTCAGCTCAGAGGAAAATCCAGCTGATCAGGCCTCAAGAGGTTTAAATGCTACTCAGCTGAAAGATTCAAACTGGTTGAAAGGTCCCGATTTTCTTTGGAAACAAGATCTTCCAGCCAAAGAGGAAATGGTGGGAGAGGTTGAAGAAATGGATCCTGAAATCCGTAAAGGCTATACGCACACTGTACATTCGAAGGAAGCAAACCCAGTACTAGAGCATTTAAAGAAGTTCTCCAGTTGGTCGAGAGCTGTCAAGGCCATTGCCAGGCTCAGGCGATTCATCAAAGAGTATAAAGGTGTTCAACAAAGAACGAACAAAGTGACAGATCTTGAAGAAAGAAAAGACACAGAATTATTCATCATCAAGCTAGTGCAAAGAGACGTCTTTACTGAGGAAATACAGAAGATCAGATCTCAAGGAGAAAATTCTCTGCACAAGCGCAGCAGACTAAAGCAGTTAAATGCCTTTTTGGACAAGTCGGATGTTCTCAGGGTGGGAGGAAGATTATCTCAATCAGCTTTACACTATGATGTAAAACACCCTGCAATTCTCCCCAAGGAGTCCCATGTGTCAGCCCTACTCGTCAAACACTACCATGAACGTGTACATCACCAGGGAAGAGGGATGACAATAAATGAATTGTGGGCAAATGGCATATGGATTTTAGGATGTGGGAGTGTTGTTTCTTCACACATTTACCATTGTGTTAAGTGCAGAAGATACAGAAAGGCTACAAATGTCCAACAGATGTCAGATTTGCCAGAAGTGAGAACAGAAACGGCACCTCCTTTCACGTATTGTGGTGTCGACTGTTTTGGTCCATTCATGGTAAAGGAAGGAAGAAAGGAAGTCAAAAGATATGGACTATTGTTCATGTGTTTATGTTCACGAGCTGTGCACATTGAAACACTAGATGACTTATCGACAGATGCCTTCATGAACGCTCTTCGAGTCCTGATAGCCATAAGAGGTCCTGTCCGACAATTAAGATGCGACCGAGGGACAAACTTTATGGGCACAAAAGAGAGTTTTTGGAGCTGATGAAGGATATGGACCAAGAACCAGAAAGAGCTATTGGTTGTGAATTTGTGGTGAACTTTCCAGCAGCTAGCCACATGGGGGGCATCTGGGAACTTCAAATTCGAACAGTACGAAGTGTACTGACAGCGATGCTGGACAAGTTCTCAAACAGACTAGATACAACTAGTCTAAGGACACTGCTTTACGAGACAATGGCCATCATTAACAGCAGACCTTTAAGTGTTGAGTATCTCAATGATCCCTTGGGACCAGAGCCACTAACTCCCAATCACATATTAACGATGAAAACTTCAGTTATTCTTCCACCTCCAGGAGAGTTTTGCAGAGAGGATTTGTACTTGAACAAAAGATGGAAAAGAGTACAGTTTCTAGCAAATGAGTTTTGGCAAAGGTGGAGACGAGAGTATCTGTTAAATCTTCAGCAGCAACAGAAGTGGCAGAACGTCTCACGAAACCTGCGAGTAAATGACATCGTGATACTGCAGGATGATAATGCTCCAAGATGTAAATGGAAACTTGCTCTAATAGTAGAGGCTATAGAGAGCCCAGATGGCAAGGTTCGAAAGGTGAGGCTCAAGACCAGTGAAACTACCTTTGACAGGGGAAAACCACTGACAAGGCTGATATATCTGGAAAGACCTATTCACAAGGTAGTGACTTTACTGGAGACTGACATGCAAAGTGAACCAGATTCTAATGTTGACACTCATTAGAAAATCACATTGCAAACAATGAGTGATTTTGGTGGGAGTGTAAGTGTCACAGAAATGGCTTATGTATAAAGAAGTTTAATAGATGGTTCCAGCAGTTAAAATGTTCTTGCTTGTACATTTCTGTGGACAATATTGTAAAGGTGTGTTTATCTTGTATAGGAGACATGTTTATCTTGTCACAAAGAACAAGTTTTGTTACACCGCTATTATCGCGAGGTTTGGGCGTGATAATATAGGCTGTGAGCCCACGTTTAATAATCACGCTAAGGAGTTCAGCGAGCTATCTGCAAAGGCCTGGTTAGTCTACCAGCTGTACAAGAATGCGCAAGGCTGTAAAGGTATTCTTCTAGAACCTCTGAAGTGGCAGGCGGCCACGAGTTTTCACGGCGTTCAATAAATGCAGCGAAGCGCCCGTCTTGAAGAAGCCGTGCCTGTGTTGTCATTTCGGAGTTACACTGTTTGTGTTATATACAGGGTGGGCCATTTATATGGATACGCCATAACAACATGGGAATGGTTGGTGATATTAAAGTCCTGTTTGTGGCACATTAGTATATGTGAGGGGGCAAACTCCTCAAGATGGGTGGTGACCATGGTGGCCATTTAGAAGTCGGCCATCTTGGATACAACTTTTGTTTTTTCAATAGGAAGAGGGCCATGTGACACATCAAACTTATTGGTAATGTCACAAGAAAAACAATGGTGTGCTTGGGTTCAACGTAACTTTATACACAGTGCTCCAAATTAATATGCAAATTGTGTTTAAGTGTCATAAAGATTAAATAAGTTGTTGTTCAATTACATCCATGGATGGAATTGTGTCTCAGGACTCTTTGTATCACTGAAATCAATCTCGAACACCTATGATCATAAGTTTGCCAGGTGAGCCCAATTAAAGTTAAAACCACCATTTTCAAGCAATATAGGAAGGAAAAATGATCTCTGCTGCTGAAAAGCGTGAAATAGTTGAATGTCTTGGACATGTAATGAAAACCTTAGCTATTTCACAAAAACTTAAGTGTGATCACCATAATGTTAAGAGATTTGTGGCTGAGTCACAGCACACACGGGTTCGTGCAGATAAAGGCACAAGAGAGCAGCTGCTAAAAGACCATTACAAAGCAGCAAACACATATTTGAAGCTGCTGGTGACTCTTGGTGGCGCTGTCACTTGGTGTTCGCTCTCTCTGCGGTAGAGTATCACTTCCTGTTCCTGCTCAAACACAGTGGTATTTTTGAGTAGCTTATCTGCTTAGCAATTAAATTAAAAACTGTAAGATACATTCTTTTCTCATAGTATAATCTTCACGTGCTTCATCCAAAGCACACTCTCTGTGTACTCACTACCTAATTTATAGCCAAAGTATTCACTCACTGTGTCTCTACTGTTTTGGTAGCTTAGCTTAGCTCGTAGCCGACTCGCTAGCAGTATGACCTCTTCTCCTGTCCCTCCTGCACTTTCCTGCTCATTGTGTCAGATGTTTAGTTACTCCTGGGGGGTGCAGAGCCATTGGGGGGAGGGGATTAATTATTTAAAAAAAAAGAACCCTTGGACACTGCTAGCATCTTTGACAGGTTTTTGACGGGGCTCCCACACAAATGCAAAGCAGGAGATGAAGCATCGCCAAATATGTTTCCAAACCAACTTCCTTCCAAGCCAAAGGCTAGAAAATATAGTGAAGCATATCTTCCCTTTGGCTTCACCTGCACAAGTGCCGAGGTAGGTCTCATCTGCATAAGAGAAATTACCAGTACTGGGCCGGTAAGAGGGAAATTTCTTTTGCAGTTCAGTTTTCGCAGAACATGCGCTCACAAAGCAGCAGTTTGGGGATGACTTCAAACACATGGGTCCTCTGTCGGACTATAGGAAAACCTGGACATTTTCATCAATCTCGAAAGTCCCCCCGGACGCCCTCCGGACATGTCCACTTTTCAAAGTGGACATGTCCGGGGAAAAGAGGACTGTTGGTCACCCTAGTCTTGTTAGGAGAGACGGCATCCATCCCACTTTGTATGGAGCAGCTCTCATTTCTAGAAATATGGACAGATTTATTAAACCCCCCAAAATATGACTATCCAGAGTTGGGACCAGGAAGCAGAGTTGCAGTCTTACACGCCTCTCTGCAGCTTCTCTCCTCCTGCTACCCCCCCAAAAACCCATCTCCATAGAGACTGTGTCAGCTCCCAAACAGACAAAAAACAAACTAAAAACCAGCAACAAACAACTTAAACATAAACAATTACAAAGAAAGAACAATACAGTATCCACATCTGAACCAAAGAGTAAAACAGTGAAATGTGGATTATTAAATATTAGGTTTCTCTCCTCCAAGTCTCTGTTAGTACATGACTTAATAATTGATCAACAAATTGATCTACTCTGCCTTACAGAAACCTGGTTGCAGCAGGATGATTATGTTAGTTTAAATGAATCAACACCCCCGAGTCATTCTAACTACCAGAAACCTCGAAGCACAGGCCGAGGGGGCGGTGTGGCAGCAATTTTTCACACCAGCCTATTAATCAACCAAAGACCCAGACAGACTTTTAATTCATTTGAAAGCCTGATGCTTAGCCTCGTCCACCCCAGCTGTAAAACTGGGTCTTACTTGTTATCATCTATCGCCTACCTGGGCCTTACACAGAGTTTCTGTCTGATTTCTCAGACTTTTTATCTGATTTAGTGCTCAGCTCAGATAAAATAATTATTGTGGGTGATTTTAACATCCATGTAGATCAGCGGTCCCCAACCTTTTTTGCGCCACGGACCAAACGACTCACGGACCGGTACCGGTCCGAGGCCCGGGGGTTGGGGACCGCTGATGTAGATGCTAAAAATGACAGCCTCAACATGGCATTTAATCTGTTATTAGACTCAATTGGCTTCTCTCCAAATGTAAAAGAACCCACCCACCACTTTAATCACACTCTAGATCTTGTTTTAACATATGGCATAGAAACTGAACATTTAACAGTGTTTCCTGAAAACCCTCTCCTGTCTGATCATTTCCTGATAACATTTACATTTACAATAATTGATTACACAGCAGTGGAGAGTAGACTTTATCACAGTAGATGTCTTTCTGAAAGCGCTGTAACTAAGTTTAAGAATGAGATCCACCCACTGTTATCATCTTCAATGCCCTGTACCAACACAGAGCAGAGCAGCTACCTGAACGCTGCTCCAACAGAGGTCGATTATCTTGTTAATAATTTCACCTCCTCACTACGTACGACTCTGGATACTGTAGCTCCGGTGAAAACTAAGGTCTCAAATCAGAAGTACCTGACTCCGTGGTATAATTCTCAAACACGTAGCCTAAAGCAGATGACTCGTAAGCTGGAGAGGAAATGGCGTGTCACAAATTTAGAGGATCATCATTTAGCCTGGAGAAATAGTTTGCTGCTTTATAAGAAAGCCCTCCGCAAAGCCAGAACATCTTACTATTCATCACTGATTGAAGAAAATAAGAACAACCCCAGGTTTCTCTTCAGCTCTGTAGCCAGGCTGACAAACAGTCAGAGCTCTGTTGAGCCAACCATCCCTTTAACGTTAACTAGTAATGACTTCATGAACTTCTTCACAAATAAAATTTTTATCATTAGAGAAAAAATTACCAATAATCATCCCACAGATGTAATATTATCTACAGCTACTCTTAGTACCATTGATGTTAAGTTAGACTCTTTTTCTCCAATTGATCTTTCTGAGTTAACTTCAATAATTACTTCCTCCAAACCATCAACGTGTCTTTTAGACCCCATTCCTACAAAACTGCTCAAAGAAGTCCTGCCATTAATTAATGCTTCGATCTTAAATATGATCAACCTATCTCTAATAATCAGCTATGTACCACAGGCCTTCAAGCATTTTTGACCAGGACATGTCCTTCAACGCACATATTAAACAAATATGTAAGACTGCTTTCTTCCATTTGCGCAACATCTCTAAAGTTAGAAATATCCTGTCTCAGAGTGACGCTGAAAAACTAGTTCATGCATTTATTACTTCCAGGCTGGATGACTGTAATTCATTATTATCAGGAAGTCCTAAAAACTCCCTGAAAAGCCTTCAGTGAATCCAAAATGCTGCAGCAAGAGTCCTGACAGGGACTAGAAAGAGAGAGCAGATTTCTCCTGTTTTGGCTTCCCTTCATTGGCTTCCTGTTAAATCCAGAATTCAAAATCCTGTTCCTCACATACAAGGTCTTAAATAATCAGGCCCCATCTTATCTTAATGACCTTGTAGTACCATATCACCCTATTAGAGCACTTCGCTCTCGCTCTGCAGGCCTACTTGTTGTTCCTAGAGTATTTAAAAGTAGAATGGGAGGCAGTTTCAGGAGCTTCAGTTTTCAGGCCCCTCTTCTGTGGAACCAGCTTCCAGTTTGGATTCGGGAGACAGACACTATCTCTACTTTTAAGATTAGGCTTCAAACTTTCCTTTTTGCTAAAGCATATAGTTAGGGCTGGACCAGGTGACCCTGAATCCTCCCTTAGTTATGTTGCAATAGACGTAGGCTGCCGGGGATTCCCATGATGCATTGAGTTTTTCTTTTTCACTTTTCTCACTCACTATGTGTTAACAGACCTCTCTGCACTGAATCATATCTGTTATTAATCTCTGTCTCTCTTCCACAGCATGTCTTTATCCTGTCTTCCTTCTCTCACCCCAACCAATCACAGCAGATGGCCCCGCCCCTCCCTGAGCCTGGTTCTGCCGGAGGTTTCTTCCTGTTAAAAGGGAGTTTTTCCTTCCCACTGTCGCCAAAGTGCTCATAGGGGGTCATATGATTGTTGGGTTTTTCTCTGTATCTATTATTGTACGATCTACTGTACAATATAAAGCGCCTTGAGGCGACTGTTGTTGTGATTTGGCGCTGTGTAAATAAAATTGAACTGAACTGAATTCAAACAATACATCTTTATGTTTTCTCTGTAGCTAAGTTCCATTTCTGGGTAAAGCTTGTTTTTAAGTGTGAACCTGTCGATCCTGAACCACAGACTCTGCGTTGGGACTTCCCATGATGCACTGAACATATCTCCTCCAGCATTTACATGGCTGTCCCTTGATGAGCCTGGTTCTGTCAGAGACCTCTACCTGTAAAAATGGAGCTCTTCCTTCCCACTGTTGACAAGTGCTAGTTTATCCGAGGGTGTGCCCTCTAATGCTGTAATACGTCACAATAGTCGGTGCCATAATAAATTGCGTAAAAACAAACGCACCTAAGTTTAGACTTCTCTGACATAATTAAGAACAGCTCACGCTCAGGTGAGCAGCAGTGTTAGCACACTAACAAAGGGAAAGGTGGCCGTTTACGTAATCCTGACAAAGTTACGCAGTTGTCGCTGGACACGTGCGCGCGTTCAGCTTGGACTCTTCCTGACTGTCAGATGTTTGACTTCCCGTGTCGCGCGGCAAGTGGGTGGCGGCGAGTGCCTCCCTGTGCACGTGCCTCTGACGTTTACGTGCACATCGCTCATTAAACGTATTTTCGTGCTTTTTTTTTATCGCACATCACCAGAGCTTTAACGTGGGAAGACTGAGGTTAACGAAAAACACGCTAGCGTCGCCGTGTCCGCGTGTAAAGTCAGCTACCGAGTTTATTGCGTTTTCAGCGCTTCTCCCCATAGTTTCACATCGCCGCAGAAAGCGTTTCTTCACACTTGCCGACCAGCCCGTCTCTAATCTGGTTTAAAATGACTACACTGAGCCTGCTGACGTTCATGTCACACTGACACCGCAGGACAGGATGGAGAGGTGTACTCACTGCTGGATGGAGCCTCTCTGTGTTTCTCTCCACATGAAGCAGCGTCGCGGTGTTTTCCTCCTCACTGCAAAACATGCATCGCTTCATGACAACGTTATATATTTATTTAAGCGCGTGGTGGAGGCTGCCATCTCCTGGCAGATGTGTGGCACTGGCTCCCGGCTGGGTGTCAGTGGTTATGTAACGCGACATAAAGCGGTCAGATGATGCCACGTAAAGCAGATAAACCGTGCTGTGGATTAGAGTGGGAATGGTTTCAAATGTGTGCGTCAATTTGTGTTGTGTTGTCCTGACAGGGACTAGAAAGAGAGAGCAGATTTCTCCTGTATTGGCTTCCCTTCATTGGCTCCCTGTTAAATCCAGAAATATTCTAACAGTCCTGTTCACTGATGAGTGCAGTGCAACCCTGGATGGTCCAGATGGATGCAGTGGTGGATGGTTGGTGGACGGCAACCATGTCCCAACAAGGCTGCGTCGTCAGCAAGGAGGTGGTGGAGTCATGTTTTGGGCCGGAATCACAGGGAGAGAGCTGGTCGGCCCCTTTAGGGTCCCCGAAGGTGTGCTCCATGGGTGTTGGCAGTGCAGTTATCCTCCAATCAGGGTGGAGGTAGGGCATGTTTGACAGCCTGTGGGTAAACACTTCTGTTGAGTCTGTTTGTCTTTGACGTGATGGCCCTGCAGCGTTTACCAGAGGGAGGTGAGTGTCCAGGGTGCGAGGGGTCCTTGATGATGATGCTGGCTTTCTGCTGAAGTCTGCCAGTATAGATGTCTCTGAGGGGGGTTAGTGAGGTGCCGATTGCCCGCTCTGCTGCCCCCACCACCCGCTGCAGTTTCCTCTTGTCCTCCGCGGTGCAGCAGTTGAACCAGAGTGTGCAGCAGTAGGTCAGAAGGCTCTCGATGGTGGAGCGGTAGAAGTTTACTAGCAGTCTCTGGGGTAATTGGGCCTGACGTAGTTTCCTGAGGAAGTACAGCCTTTGTTGTGCTTTTCCTGCCTGGTGGGAGATGTTTGTGGACCAGGTAAGGTCGGCCGAGATGTGGACTCCGAGGAACTTGAAGCTTTCTACCATTTCTACTTCCTCCATCAATGTAGAGGGTAGAGTGCTCAGATCACTTTGTTCTAGGACTGGGCGATATGACCCAAAATTCATATCTCGATATTCTTTAGCTGGATGGCAATATACGATAAATATATCTCGACATTTTTTAAAGCCATAAAGTAAGAACAAAAAAAGAGTTCTTAGTCAAAGCTGTGTCCCAGATCTCACACAGGCACTTTTATTAACATACAGTGTAGATGTACATGAAACAATTACTCAGAAATAAATTATCAGCATTTATTAAATAATGATGCTCCATAAATAAAATAAAACAATGCTGTTTTTGTGCATAACAAAACGCTCACAATTGTGCAGTTAAAATGTAAACTAAAAGACGCTGAGCATAATAACAAAGATTTCACAGCTGCTCTGTTCCCAACTTCTACTGCGTGACTGACAGCCTGGAGTTTGAAGTCCTCTTCGTAACTGTGTCTCTTACAGGTGCCATCTGTGGTCCTTATACACACACAAAACGGTAATATTGCAGCACTAAAATAGTAATCTCCAAATGTTTTCTTTTTACCGACCAGCTCCTCTTTGATAGCTGCCGTGTCCGTCCCGTCCTGAATATAAAAATATATCGATATATATAAAAACTCGATATATCACCCAGTCCTAGTTTGTTCTTCTGAAGTCGATTACCATCTCCTTGGTCTTGGCTGTGTTCAGATGCAGGTTGTTGTTGTCACACCATCGCTTCAGATGCTGAACCTCCTCTCTGTAGGCTGAATCATCGTTGTTGTCGATCAGTCCTATGATGGTGGTGTCGTCAGCAAATTATATGATGGTGTTACTGGTGTGGATTGGAGAACAGTCATGGGTGAAAAGTGAGTATAAGAGGGGAATGAGGACACACCCCTGTGGGACACCTACATTCAGAATGAGGGTGGAGGAGTGTGCTCTCCCATTCTGATGTTCTGGGGTCTGTTGCTCAGGAAGTCCAGTATCCAGCTGCACAGTGAGCTGCTGAGTCATGGGTTGCTTAGTTTATTAACCAGTCTGTGGGGTCTGTGGTCCACAAACGGCATTCTCACATAGGAGTTACTAATGTCCAGGTGTGTGAGGGTTGAGTGAAGAGCTGTTATTGTGGTGTCCTCTGTATGGCTTACTTTAATATTTAATATATTTAATATTTAATATAACTTACTTTAATATTTGAATTACACAGGCGACCAAAGAATTTTCTTGATGGTGGAGTGGATGTTTGTCATAAACAGTTCCTTTCTTCTCTTGGTGAAATGAACTCCGTTGGGTATAAAAATTCAGTTGTGGAAAAATCTCAAGCACGGATGATAATCACAAAGCAGTCGACAGCCTTTCTAATGCTGGAGTTGACCATCTTCCCGTCCTTATTGATCGTCCCTGCGCTTCCATATCGCCACACTCGACTCTCGTTGACTGATAAATGTGCAACTGTCATTGAGACTGTTATATGTCAACTCTGTGTGCTGTTGCATCAATCCCTTCTTAATGATTCTGTCTTTGAGGCGGATCATGTAGCAGTAGTTGCAGGTAGTTTGTAGTTAATGTTAGCTAACTACTAGCTAATTTTGCGCTCCACCCCCTTGTCCAAGAATAGGTACTTCCTGGCTTCAAACAACTTTTGAGGTTAACAAAGAGTCCAAAATGAGTAGGTGAAATTATAATCACTACATTCATGTTTTCTCTACAGTCTATGGACATCACCCAGTGGTTGGTGGAACTGTTGTGAAGCCTTAGGCTGAACTTGTTGGCCCTCACCATCTTGGTTTTTAGAAGAAAAAGTGTGAGCCTGATTTTATAAAATTAACATCATGTTGGACTGAAGAAGATATGAGATTTTGATTGAGACCTAAATTTTTTTTGGAAAATGAGGATATTAATCAATGAGGTGACTCATCAAGTCCCATTTGTGGTTTCTGTGCTTCCACTTGCTGCAACAGCTCCTTTTGTCAGGGAGCAGCTGCTAGAGAAAGGTGGTCTCTTTGTCATGACAGTTTTCAAGCTTAACCTGATTCCAACCACCATAAGTTACATTTTCTGCTCATTAGTGATTTAAAACATGTGTGAGGGACCAAGCAGCTAAAGTAGAGAAGACACAGGAAGAAATGTCTTCATAATGGGCTTTAAAAAACAACAACAATTATTTTAACCCCCAAATAAAGTTCAAAAGGATAGAGTTCAAAATGTAATCAAAATGTAATTAGCGGGCACATAAAAGATGTCAAATAAATATAATTACAAAAGGTGATTTCCAGAAAGTGGACACAAAAAAACACAAACACCAATACTAAGCACAAAATGACATAAGTAAACCTAAAACACCCCCGTTTCTGACGTGCACATGGTTGAGTCCAGACAGGAAGCAGCCACGCCCCAAACCAGGTAACTCAAAGAAAGAGAAACATAATTAATATAACAAAAACCCACACAATACTAATATGTGTGCTTCATAATATCAGTGTTATCAGTGAAAACATTAATGAATTCTATTAGTGAAATAACTGTAAACCAAACTAATAAAATGAGTGAATGCACTGGTTTTACCCATGTGTGGATGATGCCATCATGTCAAGGCTAAAACGGTCTTAAATTTGGCAGTCAATGCAACCAAGACTGCTTTACCGGAGAGCGGTATGAACTCCAGGTGTACATTAATGAAGCCCATCCCATGAAGCCTCGACACACAGTTTTATTTTGTCATCATTTGTGATTTTAGAGGATGTTTGGGCGCAGCAGATGTCAGCTGGCCTTTTATGCACCGTGGTCTGCTGCTGCTTTGTGGCTGAAATGCTTCCAGTTTGCAGTAGGTGCATGATTTTATACAACCTGCGGTAATGAGACTGAACACACCTGGATTCAAAGGTTAGGAGGTGTGGTCCAGTCCTGCGGACAGTCTAAACTTGTTTCTTAGCACCGCCTCATCATTGCAGGAATGTTTGAATCTGCTGGTAATCAGATAAAGTTGCCCAGCTGTCAGTCAGAGTGTGAGTGGTTTGTGTCTGTCTTTGTAACTCTCTGTGACCAATTCAGTATCCATATTGAAGGCTTTTCACCTTTGACGTTTTTCTGATGTCAGGGAACCTCTGACTTTTTGGTGGGTGGGCTAATGGACACTCCAGGAAACACGATCCACACAGGCCCCCACCCACTGAGCCCAGCTGTACCTTTACCAACAAGGACCTCTTGTGTCTGCATTGTAATGCTAGTGCATGAGCTTGATTTACAGCAGTGTTGCTTCATATGCTCTTCTGCTTTGTGAAGTAAAACCTAAAGTGTCACCTTGATGAAGTTCCTGGTATAGCCTGTGCTGGCTCCTTTTTAAACTGCAAGAGCTTACTGTGACTCAAGCACACACAAAACAGGAACAAGTTTATCAGACTGATGTTATTACACTTTATCATTATTTCATTATGAGCTGAGCCACCTGCTTCTTCCATTTACTAGTCTGTGTATTTGGTTGAGTGGTGTGGATGACTTACAGTAAGCCACTTAAACCAAACCCTTCTGCACCAGCAGGTGTCACTGTTTCTCTTGTCTCATCCGCGACAAATATTTACACTGACACAGCCCAACGTGACAGTAGAGGTCATTTCATGCCTTTGAGGATACAGAGACAGTGTTCGGCCTCCATTTAAAGACTGTGGGTGTGCTACTAAAATGAGTCACAGTCACAAGGAGGCTTATGTGAGGTAGAAGATATCTTTGATCTAAAAATAAGATGTCGAGTCTAAAGTGTGCTCCTAGCTTTTTTATTTTACTCCTTCAGCTAATTGCGAGTCCTCCCTCTGGCCTGTTCCTCCCTCCCCTCAGCTGTCAGCATCTCCCCATTAAATCAGCTCTAGCTGTGCTCGCACATGCAAACAGAAAGCTGCTTTTAAGCCTGTGTGTGCAGTGGAAACTGTCCACTGACAGAACACATCAGGCGGAGGTTTCCACGTTAAATAGCTCCAGCGTACAGTGTGATGAGAAACAGGAGGGATGGGTGGGGTGTTATAAGAAGGTGAGCAAGAGGGAGAGATTGCAGTGTTTTCCCTCTGCGTAGCAGCGAGCAGCCCCACCCCTTTGGACTGCCTCTGCACGTCTCTGGTCCGCCATTGTAGCTGCACGGATATTCGTGTCATGTCCCTCACTTCGCTCCCTATCTGCTTCAACTCCCAGATTCTGTTTTGCACAGTCATGGCTGTAATATTCATTTATTTTCCTTTACATGTATGGACTGGTAATAATGGTAATAAAAATAGAAGCAGCAAAGCGCATGAAAAACGATCTTTGTACTACTGCCACACAATAAAGTCACATCCACAAAAGAGCATTTTATTTTTATTTAAAAGGCCATCTGTGTCTTATTTTAAAAATAATGTTGAAGTGGAATGATAGAGAAATACAGATAACTTAATTAAAACAATGTAGGAAAAATGCAGAGAAACTCGTTGCCTCTTTGTTATGATTCCAACCTTTAAGGAATATTCAATCATTTACTAAAAGTAGTTGTACTACTTTGTTTAAAAAAACCCTGACAATCAGAAGAACCCCTATGATTAACCACTTGGTGACCGTGGGAAAGAAAAACTGCTTTTTAATGGGAAGTAACCCTCAGAACAAGGTTCAGGGAGGGGCGGCCCTCTGCTGCAACCATTTGGGGGTGATGGAAGGAAGACAGGACAAAAGACACACTGTGGAAGAGAGCCAGAGATTAATTATATCTCATGATTAAACACAGGGTAGCGTATAAACACATGGTGAGTGAAAAGAGGTGCTAGAAGGAGAAACACCCAGTGCATCATGGGAATCCCCGGCAGCCTACACATATTGCAGCATAACTAAGAGAGGATTGAGGGTCACCTGATCCAGCCCTAACTATATGCTTTAGCAAAAAGGAAAGTTTGAAGCCTAATCTTAAAAGTTTAGAGCCTAGGTCTCCAAACTCCATACTGGGAGCAGGTTCCACAGAAGAGGGGCTGAAGGCTCTGCCTCCCCATATGGAAAAGAAATAGTAAAAACATATATGGTTT